>NC_140184.1:36624063-37824063 GCF_963971535.1 Notolepis coatsorum
TCCCTGTTTGTGTTAAGCCGCTGTGTGTTTGAGACTTGTACTGTGAGCATAGCAGGTTTATTCAATCACTTATCTGTATTACCGTACATTTGACTCTCTTCACCCTACCAGACGCACTTCTCAGTCCCTCCACATAGTTTAGTTTTAGTTTAGTTTATTTATTTAGCACATTATAAAAAAGAAAAAAAAAAAAAACAGTGCTAGGAGGGAACGAAGCCCAATGGGCTTGTACAAAGTTCCACTCCCATCTCATTGTTCATAAACAATATGAACGAAGTACATGTAAGCATGGTCTACAAAATAAACTACAAAACAGAATCAGAGACATAAGGCAGACACTATAGCGAAAACATGGAATATTTACACGAGTCAGTAACAAGAACAATCTTATATATATATTTTTTTAGTACAAGAGGGCAAAGGAGAAGAGAATAACATATTAACTGTATATAATGAGTAAAAAGAAACAAGCAGTCATACTAACCGTAGTTGTAAGGGAGAACACAAAACACTGGAAACAAAGAAATAGGGAAAATGTGGCACTGTGCCTTTAAGAGGCGAGCAGGCTAAGGGGCTAAGGCTAAGGGACAGGGCCAGGGCAAAAAGTCAGGGCAGGAACAGGGGCACTGGAGAGGGGGAACAGGGACAGAGGCCCGGGAGGCGGGCTGGAGACAGGGACAGAGAACAGGGTTAAGGCCTTGGACAGGGCGAGGGCCAGAGCTGCTTACAGGGATGGCAGGGTTCCGACGGCGGAAGCCTGGCACGGAGATCCTCCTCGGAAACTGCCGACGGGCAGCGCAGAACACTGGGGTCCCAGAGGACCGGGGCGAAGAGACGCATCCTCCCGTGGAACTAGGAAGCGATGCGCGCCGGCTTGACGTCTGGTCTGGAGTGGGAGCGCGCCGGCTTGACGTCTGGTCTGGAGTGGGAGCGCGCCGGCTTGACGTCTGGAGTGGGAACACCACTCCAGGCCTGGCACGGAGATCTTCCTCGGATGCTGCAGACGGGCAGCGCAGAACACCGGGGTCCCAGGCAACCGGGGCGAAGAGACGCATCCTCCCGTGGAATAGGAAGCGATGCGCGCCGGCTTGACGTCTGGAGTGGGAACACTGGAAAACCTCCCGTAGAGGACCAGAGAGCGCAGACGGTGTCCCACTCCAGGCAAACGGCGACAGGTGGTGATGGCTGGCACGTCGTCTCACGCCGGAGACGTGGCAGGTGATGGTAACGTCCAGGACTCCATGAACACTGAACACAGATAAAGATACAGAGTCCAGAACACCGAACCAGCATACAGAACGACCCGACCAGGACTGGAGGGGAGGTCCAGGTATTTCAAGCCCTCTGGGGCGCTAATCATAAACTAAGAACAGCTGTGAAAGGTAGTCCAAGGGTGGGGGCTGGAGAAGAGCAGAGGATAGTAAAACATCGCAAGGGTGGGGGCTGGTGAGGTGAGGAGACAGGGAATTAAAGGTCCAGGGAACAGGCGAAACCTCACAGGTTTGTTGGATATGAGTGAAATTCTGATGAAAAGATGAAACTATGGAAGGTATAAGGAAGATCTTGCCTATTGTTAATGAACTTGAATATGAATGAGCATGTTTGAAAGGTATTAAGTTTGTCAATTGATAGTAGAGAATATTTGCGGAACAGAGGTGCAGATGGTTCATATCTGGTAGAGTGGGAAATCATCAGGAGGAACCTCTTCTGGATTATGACTAATTTGTTAAGATATGATGGATATGTTGCAGCCCAGACTATATTACAGTAGTTAAGGTAAGGAAATAAAAAGACTGGCTATATGTATGTCTGTCTCTGTCAATCCTGCTGTGATAGAAGTCCATCCCACCACTCCCATGGCTGTCAGGTGTGACTGGTGGACTTCAAGATCTCTATCCTTCTTTTCCCCCTTCTTTTCCGTGACCACTTTTTGCAAAAGCTCTAAGGGGATATTGGCCACAGGTGACCTGTTTGGGATTTGCCTTAAGTCATCATACATGCCTGTCCTCATGGGTAATAGAATGACCCTTGGACGTGGAGAGGCAATTGGACTGCCACCACTGGGGAGTGAGTGACCTCCAGTCCTTCTTCTTTCTATCTGCTGTCAAAAAGCGGTGTTTGGGATTAGCATTGCCATTACGTGTATTTGTGTGTGTTTGTGTTTGTTTGTGAGTATGTAGCTGTTAAATATGTTAAAAACTAAGGGCCAGATTGCCATACAATTTGTTGTGAACATTCATAACCCTAAAGATAGAAACACCATGGTATTGGTCTCTAGTGCCACCATCAGGCACCACTGTGATGTGGTAAATAATAACAAATGTTGACGAGTTCAAATATGTAGGTATTATACTAGATCCCACCCTTATTGTTAAGAAACATAAAAAAAAGATGAGCCATACACTGAAATATAATCTAGGCACTTTTAGATATATCAGAAACTCGGTTACAGTTGAGGCATCACAAATATTTTTTTATACTTTTTTCCCCTCACTTTTCTTATTGTTTGTCATGTTGGTCTCAAGCAAGCAACACAGTCTTTGTTCAACTCTGAGCATAATAAACTGGGGTACAAGGTCAACCTCTAGGGGGCAGTGTAGCATTCCAAAACAAGTTACTGTCTTTGCACAATCACCTTTTTCGTTAAAAGATAAAGGAGTGGAACAGCTCCCCACAGATTTGAAAATCTGCAAAAAATTTCAAACTTTTCTCATTGTCATGATATCTTAATGTACATACAGTAGATGACAATTATTCTGTGCGTGTGTGTGTGTGTGTGTACATGTGTGTGTGTGTGTGTAGAATGTGGCTATGATGTTGTTATGTGATTTTATTATCTATTCATACTTTTTGTATTGCTTAATTGTATAATACATTTTGTATTGTGTATTTCTTGTACGTCTACCTGCCCAGGGACTGCAGACGGAAATGAGCTGATAACTAAATTTGGTGCGATGCATCTCCTCTCATTAATTGAGATTAATGTATGTTGTACATACCTCTAGTCCCTGACAAACTAAACAATAAACTAAGCTAAACTAAACTCTAGTTTCTGTCACATGCAGTAAAATGTTGAGTGTGAAAGTAAGGGCAAAGTGGGGACATAATTAAAGGAGAATACATATTTAATACATATTTGAGTGATGAAAGTCAACAGTATTCCCCTTTAATAATCTCCCCACTTTGCTGTTACTTTCACACTCAACATTTTACTGCATAGATGACAGAAATGAGAGTTGCCGATCGGCTTTAAGCCTTAGCGGAGGTCTGCACTCATGATCTCTCACTGTCTCTGTCTCTACAGACACAAATTCAAGATACATGTTTTCATGTCATACTACAATTAACAAGTAGTCATAATGCTGCACGTCCTTTGAAGTTAAAGGGTTGGATGAAAATAGATGTGTTAGAACTTAGATGTGTGTGCGTGTGTGTGTGTGTGTGTGTGTGTGTGTGTGTGTGTGTGTGTGTGTGTGTGTGTGTGTGTGTGTGTGTGTGTGTGTGTGTGTGTGTGTGTGTGTGTGTGTGTGTGTGTGTGTGTGTGTGTGTGTGTGTGTGTGTGTGTGTGCGTGCGTGCGTGCGTGCGTGTGTGTGTGTGTGTGTGTACCTACCTGATCACAGACACCATGCTACTAAGACACTCAAGAATCCAATAAGCATTCACTTACTCTGGGTTAAACTCAGTTATCCTTATGTTAATTTCTCCATTACCTTAACTGAGTGATAAGCTGTAAACACTTTGCCCTGTAGTAGTAGAGCTATAGAGCACATGACAGGAGCCAGGGTATCTAGCCCTTCCAGACAGCGTGTAAAGCTAAACTGTGCCCAGGGGAAATGCAGACAAGCCCCTACATGTGCCGGCGATGACTTCACAGAGGAATTACAATGACAATGGACCTCCCAAAAATATGTTGTAATGCACAACACTAATCGCTTTCAGCAGGAACCACCACCGCCATGTACTGTAGCAAATAGGGCCACAGCCACGAAGAGAGCTCTCATTACAGTCAAAACCTTAATTAATCTTGTTAGGATGAACTTGGCATCTCCACGCTGTGACGACCTGGGGGTGAACGACTCAGATAGAAGATGAGAAAGAGAGAGCAAGGAGGAGGAGTGAGCAAGGAGGAGAGGAGAGAGCAAGAAGGAGAGAGAGCACGGAGGAGGTGAGCAAAGTCAAGTCAAGTCAAGAGTTTTAATTGTCACGGCATACAGGTATACAATGAAATGCGGGTGGTCTTGCCCGCAACGATGTGCAATACAGTGGTACATATAATAGAATCAAAAGAAGAAACAACATTGTGCAGTAACAGATAGCAGGTAACATGGAGTGACATCTCGGTATCTGTACATAGTTATTTACAGCGCATGTGTGACATGCTAGTTAGCTTTGGTAGTGCAATACACTGTTCCTGTTATCTAATTTAAAGTGTCCTTTCCTTTGGCCATAAGTGTGCGTGTGTGCGACATGAGTGTGTGCCCGCTCATGTTAAAGTGTTAAGTGGCTGCTCGTGTGTGAGCGTGCACAGTGTGCGTGTCGTGTGTGTGTTCATGTGTGCTTGTGTGTGGACAGTTCAATGTTCTGAGCACTCAATGTACATTGTTCATGGCTCTGATGGCCTGGGGGAAGAAGAAGCTGAGCCTAAGCCGCTCTGTCCTAGTAGCTGGGATTTGCAGGCGTCTGCCTGACCTCAGCAGCTGAAACAGGCTGTTATTGGGGTGGTGAGGGTCTTTCATTATCCTGCAGGCTCTGGATTTGCACCTCTTGTTGTATAGAACCTGCAGGGGGGGTAGTGCAATACCCGTGGTACGCTCGGCTGAGCGCACCACTTTCTGTACGGCCTTCTTGTCCTGTGCCGTGCTGTTTCCATACCAGGCAGTGATGTTTCCGGTCAAGATGCTCTCTACAGCTCCTGAGTAGAAGGACTGGAGTATCTTCCCCGATACTCTGAACTTCCTTAACTGTCTCAGGTGGTAGAGACGCTGTTTCGCCTTCTTTACTACTGTGCCTATGTGTGTTGACCATGTCAGGTCCTCTGAGATGTGGACCCCCAGGTACTTGAAGCTGCTCACCCTGGAGGAGGAGAGCAAGGAGAGGGGGAGAGCAATGAGGAGGAGAGAGCAAGGAGGAGGAGAGCATGGAGGAGGAGAGAACAAGGAGGAGGAGAGAGCAGGAAGGATGGGAGAGCAATGAGGAAGAGAGAGCGTGGAGGAGGAGAGAGTGTGGAGGAGGAGAAGAGAGTCTGGAGGAGGGAGGAATTGAAGGTTCTGTCCCTCTGTGTTGTGTTTACTTGTACACTGTAATGTAGGTCAGAACCAAGCAGATTGTCAGGGTTCTGAATGGGTCAGATCTGTTCCCCCTTGATTTACCCAGATCAATGAACCTACTTGCCCAGTGATCTGGGATTCCAACCAACCAGCCCACACAACATCGATCTCCAGCAGGAAGTGGGACGTGCCTGGCATAATTAGACTAGATAATAGGCCTAGCATACCGATCTGATGTCCGCTGCATGCATCTCACAAACAACAATGCCATAGCAACTGATAACTCTGGGGGAAACTACTAGACTGATGCAAGGGGGATTGGAAGGGGAAAAGCTTAGCATGGACAACATTGTCTTGAGGCATTCATGTGGCTATGTTATCATGGTTTAATGTGCGACGAGGAAATGTGAAGAATTACATTTATTCTGTATAAAGCGCTTCCATCACCACTGCAGTCCTCTCCTGGCTGTTAGTGAACGTCTCAAGGCTGTTAGCGACCCTCTCCTGTCTGTCCAGCATTGCCTGGACTGTGTTGCCAGTTGCCACCGCTGGTGGATGGGGGGCAGCGGTGTACTTGTGCTGTATGATGATGACAATACATTTGAATCAAATAAAATGTACAGCGCTGGTGGACGGGGGGCAGCCTGACCGTCCACCTGCGGTCAATGAGCATAATGTCACAACTCAACAACTTGTGTATCAAAAATTTTGTTTATCCGACTTGATAGGCCATTCACATGCTACATCTGCCTGACTTACCTGACACCATATGAATGCAGTAATAGTAGGCTAATTTGAGATGAGTTGGATCTGCACAGTTTAATCCATCACCTTGCTAAGCACATTGCATGACGGTTAGAATTTCGGGTGACTAGCTCTGGAAACCCAATTGCATGAGCCTCTGAAAAGTCTCTGTCGAGACAAAAGAAACATGGGCCCGGGACAAAAGTAACGGTTGGATAAATGGACCACAAAACAAGTAAGTAGTTAACATTCTTGGCATATATCGCTCATTAATGCATAAATTAGTCCAAGCAAAGTTTCAACTTAATTATAATTTTACTATTTGTTAAATGTAGCAAATGTATACAATTGGTCCATGCATCTACTTATGGTATAATCACCATTTTCTCTAATCAGACTATGGTGTACAAGAAAAATCTGTTAATTTCACATCCCACTGTGATTGTAATTTGAGACACAGATCATCAGCATCATTATGGGGCAAAGTGACAGCATGTGACTTTCTTCCCCCCCTGTCTCCTAGCACCAAAGATAGGCTAGCATGATAAATGAAACCTTCACTGATACTACAGATAGGTCTAACAGATTAAATGCATTCACAATCTTCAACAAATAAACAATACCTTAAAAACACTTCCGTTTTGTATTTTTTACTTAGGAAGAGAAAGAAACTGTGAAAAAGTAGCATGACGTGAAAAAAAAATCGATTGCAATATTGGTTGGACCCGGCCACGTGAGCGGATCGGCGCGGGCGAGAAATCCGCTCTTCGCTCTTTAAAGCTTGGTCCGCTCCGCTAATCGCTCATGTTGACCCCGCCCCCAAGTCGCTCTCCGCTCGCTCACCGCTCACCTTGAATCGAGCGCTCCCCGCGCCACATCGCTCGGCAGATTTTTATTTTTTTTGGAGCATGGTGTAAATTAGCTCAAACTACAACAGTCTACACCCCCTGGGCCCCTTAACAATTGTTTGTATTGAGCCGCATTGTAATTGTACCCATTCTGCAATGTTAAATAACGTTGTTTATCCATTCACTAGCTCTATTAAGCGATGATAGCTAGCCTAGCCACAATGCTATGGTCGCTGCCATTAACGTTAGCATGTAAGCTAACGACAACAACAATGGCGTCAAAACTTTTTCTAACAGGATGTGAGTGACAAAGCCTGAACAGGATATCACAGGTTCACCCTTCTCATTGGTTGAAAATGGCCTTCATGTTTGTACATCGCCATCTGTTGCTTTGGCATTGTACTACATGTATATTACATCAGTGTTAAACCACTGTGAGCGGCCTGGAGTGGATTGGAGTGGAGGAGAACTCTCGCTCCGGACGTCGCGCCGACCCATTTTAAAACCCACTCCTCGCTCACGTCAAAACCGCCCGCTCCGCTCCCCGCGCCGCACACGCGCCGCGCCGCTCACGTGCACAGACCGGACTGCTTTTCGGGGCCTACATCATGTGGACTTCTGTGCAATGTCTATATCACAAACAATACATGTATCAAACCCTAAAGGTCATCACCTGTATAAGGATATTAATATTCTTTATTGCCGGTGTAGTCAACTCTGTGCGGTCCAACTTGAGGCTTGCTTGCCTGTATATTTGAATACCGCTTATGTCACAAATGTATCATTACTAAATACTTATATGTCCCTATGCCATAAATGTCATGTATGTTGTGTATGTCATAAATGTCTATATGAATTGAAAATGGGGGACCCTGATGGAAACAAGACAAACGTCTTTCTCAGGTCTGCATCCCCTTAACAATTGTATGTATTGAGCCGTACTGTATTGTACCCATTCTGCAATCAGTTAAATAAAGTTTTCATTCATTCATTCATGACTATCTATTTTGATCTCAAACAAGCCTGTTGTCTTAATTTTGGAGACGCAAGGGGAAAGTTAACAGCCCTTGCTAACCATGAACATGGAGTTGTTTTTGTTGATAAAGCAAGTTTTGTTTGGAAAGGCTTCCTTTGTGTCGTAATGCAGTTCAACAGAACTCCCGTGGGTCCGACCCAGTGGTACACAATTCTCCCTCTTTCTCATTCATTAAAATATTACATTTATGGTTCTCTCTCTCTCTCTCTCTCTCTCTCTCTCTCTCTCTCTCTCTCTCTCTCTCTCTCTCTCTCTCTCTCTCTCTCTCTCTGTCTCTCTCTCTCTCTCCTAGAGGCTACACTTTTTCGTCATGACTGATAGTCATTAAGGCATTAAGGCAGGCCGGATTAGTTTTTTTGGTTACATGTGGGTATGACAGACTGGGCCAGAGACAGGTTGAATATTACTGTGAACACCAGTGCCAGTTGGTCAGTGCATGACTCTAAGGACCTTTCCAGCAATTACCATCTGGTCCTGCTGCCTTCCTGGTGTTCACTGGCTTAAACAACCTTCTCACGTCATGCTCAGAAGGTCTCCCCTTGCTGAATGCTGACAGCCTCTGCTTCAGCTGCATTAGCTTGTTGGCTATGGCTAGCCTTAAAGTATGCATAAAAGGTGTTGTGCTCATCCGAGGGGGGGGGGGGGGGGCTTTATAGTCTGTCATTGATCTTAGACCCTGACACATGCTTCTGGAATCACCCTTCTAGAATAGTCTTCTCCCCATAATTCCTTTTTGCCTCCCCCACTGCTTCCTTTACATTGTATGATGCTGCTTTATAATTGCCCATGTCTCTAACCCTGAGTTCCATTAATCTATCGTGTGGTCAAAGGTCTAAACAGAGTTGGCCTAAATAATTTGCCTTGAACACTGATAATTGATGACCCAATAAAAGCAAACAGAACATTGTGTGCGGTTAGGTTAAGTAAGTTATATTGAGTAATCACGTTTGACAGATCTGAGTCATGAAAACTTTTAAATATTCATAAAGGACACTAATAATAGAATAACAGCATGGCCTCAGTTATATAAATACAACCGTGCTGCTGTGGGATGTGCCGCTTGGCAAGTCATTAAAAAGGTAGGTAACTTTTTTCTTGTTAAGGAGACAATGGGTCTCATTCACCAAAGGACTTAAGACAAAAGTTAAGAGCAAACTTCATCGTAGCTCCACTTGAGACCTTTTCGGGCCGATTTTGGGATTCACGAATTGTCCCTTCTCGGGGATTCACTCGTAGCTAAGAGCAGGATTTAGGAGCGATGAAGAGCAGTCGTAAGTCGGATAGACTGGTGTCCGCCGTGTTCTTAAGGGCTTTATTTGGGAGGAATCATGGTGATTGCGTTCACGTTGATTCTACAGAAATCCTTGGAATTAAATAATCCTAATGAAAAATACGACAATATTTGTATGATAACAAATTACGTTTTACATTTACAGTCATGCCTCAACGACGCATTGTGATGTCCGAAAATAAATAAAAGCACTACACCAACACTGCAAATGACAGTGGATAAATAAATAAGAACTAAACCCAATCGCTTGTTGCACGCTCCTGGCCACCAGCCTCAGCACACACACGCACATGCACGCACACACACGCGTACTGTATAGCCTATGTGCGTAATGAATGAACAGTAGGCTTATATAATTCTAATGACTTGTTTTATTAGGAGATCGCAGATACTATATGCGCTGCCCTATAGTAGTAAAGGCTTCCACAGAGGTCCACGCAGACTCAAAGCGGACGTCCGCAGGGTCGTGCACCAGTGTCACACAAAAGGCTGCCCGGTGTGTTGGTTGACATTGACCTGCATTAAATGTAGTAAACTGGCATGAGAAATGTAGGAAATTGGTAAGTGGTGGTGGTGGTACGCTTGACTATGAAACCTCAAACGACTGCGGACATGCCGTGCGGATTCTGGTCCGCTCACAGTACGCCCGAGTCCGACTCTGTGGAAGCCTTTACTACTATAGGGCTGTGCATACAGTATCTGCGTTCTCCTAATAAAACAAGTCATTCGAATAATATAAGCCTACTGTTCATTCATTACGCACGTAGGCTATACAGTACGCGTGTGTGTGCGATAAGGCAGGTGGCCAGGAGCGTGCAACAAGACAGTATACATATATGGAATATTAATACAGTCTATTCCACTATAGCTATAGTGTGCTGTATGATGACAATTAATACATTTGAATCAAATCTAATTTTGATCCGTCGCAAATCGCTTTCATGCTACTTATTGATCACAGATGCAATGCTGACCCTCTCGCTTCCGTTTTGCACACAGCCCTGGCCTTGTAAGGAGCTGGCAGGGCGTATCTGTATGCAAATTCAGGTGTACGAGAACCAGTTTGAGAATGAGTGATGTACTTCATTCAGGGGATCGCAGCTGCGATCATTTTGGAAACCCTCTCCACGCGTTGATGAATCGGGGGTAACTGTTGTAGGTTCTCTTACGAACTTCCAACGAGTTTGTCGTAAGAGGAAACTTACGACAATGTTGTTGAATGAGGTCCACTATGTTTTATCTTACAAAAGCATGGGTCAAGCAGAGGGGTTGCAGAATGTCACCAACGCCAGAAGTAGAGCTGCAGGCTGCGTGTAGGGATTGTTGATTACTGACGGGGCCTCTTCCTCTTTTCCTCTTTTACTTTTTACCGTATGAAGCACATTCTCAGGGGCTCAAACAGAACCAAGCATTTCACTGTAATGTACATGTATTTTATACGTGACAAATAAAAACAAACTTGAACTTGAACCTGCCAAATACCAGCTCAACAATGGGACAACATGCGATACCACACGCTATCTGACAAGAATCGACACTCAAAGGAGTCGCTTAGGTGTGCCGATGGAGAGCATTTCTGTGTTAGCATACAACAGTGGGCTGATAGCCATCCTGAGAGAGAGAGAGAGAGAGAGAGAGAGAGAGAGAGAGAGAGAGAGAGAGAGAGAGAGAGAGAGAGAGAGAGAGAGAGAGAGAGAGACCAACATTTCTTTCTCCCACATCACAGATGGGGAGCAGATGGAAGCAGCTAGCGCTCTCACACCCACGCCAACCCTGCTGACGCAGGGATGAAAAAGGAGCTCAATACACCTAATTGACAGCACCTTGTCGCTAAAGGAGCAGCAGTTTAGGAGCAGTGGAGTCCCTTGTGGAATGAATAAATAGCAGAGTGACATTGATTGGAGCTGAGCTGATCCCGGTGTGGCTGTGGGATAGACGCTGAAGGGATTCAGCATGTGCAAAACCTCTTCTTGTATTTTCACTTATTGTATTTTCTTCAGATTTTTCAGTGTATGTTCATCAAGATCTGATCTAGATACGATAATGTTGACATTCATTGGAATGGGATGTCTAGAAATTAGACAATGCATTATGAGTCATTGTTTGCCTTGTACAAACTTTACATACTGTGAAGGGTAGGCCTAGAGAAAGATGTAGTGTGGATGTATGCCTCATATCTTTTTGATTGAATTCATTCAATCAATTCATTAATTCATCGAAATGAATCGCATTTTAAACACATATCAATATTTAATGCGAAAAGCAAAATGTTTAAATTCAAATGGATTTTGGTATACGAGTGAATCAATGAATATACAATATACATACGTTTAAGCAGCAAAATCTTGTTTATTAGCTACTACACAGACCAACAGTCAGATCAATGCAATTTTTCAAGTGCAGCAATCTTAGGAATAATATATATATATATAGCGCAAAGGACCTTTTCTCTTTTGAAACGTAACATTCAGAAGTTTCTTACACAATAAAGAAAAATCACTTTGAGTGCAAATTAAATAGAGTAAGAGAGGTTTGAACACACTGAAGTAAAAGTTGTGTGTACTCACATTTCTGTTTAGTTGTTGCCAGATGCCTGTTTTTAAGTTCCAACTGAGAGGTAGGAGCTGGGAAACATAACGGTTCCATAGTATAGTCATACAGGTCCAAAGTTTATGAATATCCCACAGAAATTTTTTATTTCACAAAGGTTTTTGTAATGTGTGTACCGCAATAATTCAGTGTGATTATCCAAAATGGCCGTCCACTGCCTTTATTTCGCCTTTCGAGTCAAAACAAAGGACTTCTTCATCTTCTTGTGTCACCTTCTCCCACTCTGACCGCCCGTCTGGGATCGCTTTCGGAGCAGACGCTCCTTGGCTACAATGATGGTCAATAATTTTTGCCATCAGCGGTGACTGGTCAGTTCCATTCACAACCACAATCACAGTGGGGTGATGAGCGAAAGGCAGCAAATTCAACTTTCCAACAATATATTGGTTGATCGGCGAAAACGCAGCCCAGAACCGACAGACAAGAGCAAAGTGTCACGACTTGCGATGAAATGCTTATTTTTTATTACGTAAAAAAAATTCTGTAGTTAATTAATCGAAATGAACGCGATAAAGCCCCAGCCCTAATTTATACTAGGTATATCCTGCACATATGAGTCAGACCTGAGGTCATGGCTACAGACACCATCTTCAAATGAGTCAGACCTGAGGACATGGCTACAGACACCATCTTCAAAGCCCAGCAGACAGGCGGTAGAGTGAGAGTAATGTCAACCTGAGGACTGGAGAGGTAGGATTCTTTCTGCTGTTCCCACAGACTCAATCAATTATTACTGGATGTGTAAAAGATAATTTTTATATTGACATCTTGACATGGTTCCATTACCTCTGTGGAGAAATTGAGCTGCCCTCCCTGAATTGCCAGCAAATGTCACCAACTGCTCATATAGTGCTTTGAGTTTGAGCATGAATGGAAATATAAATAAAATTGTGTAAATTCCATAGCAATGTAGACAAGGTCTTTTTATCTGGGCACATAGCATAATATACCCAACGTTGATCCCAATTACTGTTTTTTTTTGGCGAACTCATCAAAGTCAATGGGGAGCAAAATGCGACCATTTCAAAGTTGTCACACAGGGACACAGAAACTTGGTGAGTGACTTCTCAAGTGGGTTACATGGGGGTAATATGTATATTCGACCATATGGTGAAAACTAAGTGAAGTTTTGCTTTAATCTTCACAATCAGACCCACTATACTAGCTGGCTACATGTGGCAACAAGCAAACCAGATGATGATCCGAATGCTTTGAAACTAATTAAACTCACCACCTCACATTACATTTCACTCTAAAAGTGACTTGCATGCATGGCTAATTAACAATAATTGCTTATGGCATGTCGAACTAACAGAGGTATATAATGTTATAGCTGATATGATATGACTTGCTACAAAGGGTGATAGCTAACATGTGGGCTAACGTTAGGTAACGTTTGGATGGATGCTAATTAGCTAACCTAAGCACATCGCATTGTCGAGATTAACTTTAGCAAGAAGAATACAAGCATAGTCTTATTCTTATGTAGTTGTGGACAGCTAGCGAAGAAAGTATTTCTTTGTTGCAAAATATGTTAGTTAACATTTTTAATCTTGGTTGCTAAAATATTAGTTATGGAAAACAATAACTTTCTTACCCGTTAGCTGCTGGTGCTGACTTCAGTTGCTGCTTAAAATCAGCTGACAGACAGGCAAACGTGAGGCGAGATGCTCGGTTTGCGCTAGATTTCTATTATAAGAGGGAAGGCAACGCGTTGTGCAACATAACAGAAAACCATGCACCTCAGACAGACAGGCATTCAAATATAAATTTTTATTTATAATATTATTAATTGTTAAAATTATTCATTTTTCTTATCCACTTTTTCTCCTCCTATTTTTCTTGTATTTTCCTCCCATCCCATGGTCGTTGCGCACATTTGCCCCCTACTTGCTGGTCTAGGGAGCCCTGAAGTCTATCACATGCTTCCTCCGATACATACAGCCAGCAGCCTCTTTTCACCTGGCAGCGAGGACTCTCATTGGGTGAGTGTAACGCGTGGGAGGGCACACTACCTCACCCAGATCCCTGCCTCGCTGTGCAGGCGCCCTGACTGACCTGTAGGAGTCGCTGTTTACAATGACCAGATTACCACCCACCGGCTTCCCTCCCGCTGACACTGCCAATTGTGTCAGTATGACGACCGGCCAAGCCGGAGGCACCGCTGACTTCGATACCAGTGTCTCTGTGGTGGTAGACAGATGTTTAGTCCGCTGCGCCACCCAGCTGCTTGTTAAAATGATTCTTGATGAGGACCATGGGCATTGCCCTTTACAAAAAATTAAAAATAATAAAATGTTCATCTTAAAAAAAATAAAAAAATGTTTAAGGGTACCTTGGTCATCAAGGTGCACATGGGCAAGTGCTTGGGCACCCAAAGCCCCCCCCCCCCCCCCCCCCTCTGCACGTGACTGATCAGAAGTACATCTGGGTGCTTTCTTTCCCCCCCCCGAAGTACCCAGATATTTTGGGGAAAACACAGACACCATTCCTATAGAAATGGTCGGCAGAACACGTACATTGTTTGAAACGTTTGTTTTGTTAGAGCATAAAGTTATGTCAAGCAATTAAATTCGTGCCAATGTGAAAAGTTACGTTTGATACATTTTCACTCTTCCTTGTGTTATTTCCTGTCAGCTGCAGGATATATCCTCATTTCCCTATCTAGATATATGAATATTACGCTTGTGAATCTCTAAGTGACCTAAAACTAATGTAATTTCTGGGCAATGATGGTCTTCAGTGATTTATACGTGTGTGTTTTGTCCTAAAGTTGTAGTTCATGAACAAACATCTAATCCCTGTTTATTACCATCACTACTCCACTGGAGTCCTTCAAGTCCTTCTATAGTATTATAGAGAAAATATTTCTAACTAGACTAACATATAACCTTCTATTCACCTACCTAATGAACCCGTTGGCAATGTAATTTGATACGTCGTGGCTAATCGCACATTCAAAACCATAGAAATGTTCCCCGTCATCAGCAGTTTCTGAGGCGAGCTTCGCCCCTGTCAAGAACATACATCAATTCAATTAGATTATGCTAATAGAATTCCATCTCGTAATTACATCCAACACCTGCCATCGACAGTCGTGCTACTTCAATATTCCACTGTAGTCACAATGTATAGAAACACAGACAAAAGCAATTCCTAAAAGAGATTGAACAAAGCGCCATACAATGGAATTTGCATGTGATTTCGTGCTCTGACCCTAATAACATGTCAGAATTGAATGAGAAATCAATCCATCTCCAAGGCCTTGCAGTAGGGCTATTATGATCTTCTAGGCTTGCTTTCTGTCATCAGAATGGTTAACAGTTCTCTGTCCTTAGAAACTGACAAACAATGAAGTCTTTCAAAATTACCGGCCTTTAATCTTGAAGCTGTGTCTTAATTTTTTATTAACATAAATAATTATATTTACATAGTTTTCTTAATGTCTTGGTTTACACATGAGCCAACTGAAACTTATTTGTATTGTATATTCTAATTTACCTTTGGCACAACATTTATTTCATAACATTTCTATTTCTATTTAACCTTTATTCAACAGATTCTTATTCACATACATAAAATAATAATATATTTTATTCATCATCAATGCACAAGAATAAACCATGTGAGCAATGCAAGACAACGACACTGCTTCATATAAGACACTGGATTGATTATTGGGATGCAAAACAACAGTGTGTGTCTGTCTGTTATACTGATAATTGTATTAAGTTTAATTAGTTTAATTAGCAAGTTGCAACCGTCAAGTTGCACCGTCTGGAAAAATATAGGATGAATACAGACAATTCTAGGGTCTTTTATAGTGATTTCAGTTAACTTTGTGTAGAAAAATTGTTTCTAAAGATGTATCGTTGCTATGGAATTTCAAATGGAGTAGGCTATCAACCAGCTTGGCAATGCAAACAAATGACGTATTAGAATAATTTAACGTACCAACGTATCAACATGACCTACTCCGCGGACAACGTTATGTGTGATTTAACATACCCGTTAACTATAAACGAGTGGATAGATATAGAGGACGGGCCTACATCTAACGGTATTCATAAAAACAGCATTATTGGCAAATTGCCAATCCAACGAAAGATGAGCTGGACATGCTGCAATTAATCCTCTTCAACACCACCACGATGGCCTGGGCATTGAACTGGAACTGTCCGAGGTGCTGATGACTTTTTCCAACGTTCGCTTGCATTAGACTCTATATCTATCCACTCGTTTATAGTTAACGGGTACGCTAACATTGTCCGCGGAGTAGGATATTGACAGTTTCCGTTTGATGAATACTGCGGCATGGTCATGCTGGACCTACAAAAGGCCTTCGACACTGTCAATCACACCATTCTGATTGACAAGCTAAAAGCAATTGGTTTTGATAGTTTATCAGTGAGCTGGATACAATCCTACCTGGAGGGGAGGGAACAGATGGTGGAAGTAAACGGTACCCTATCCCCCCCCCTCACAGTGAGCTGTGGTGTTCCACAAAGAAGCATACTAGGACCGCTACTATTCCTAATTTATGCAAATGACATGTCGTCAGCTTGTGACTGCAACTTGTTCCTGTTTGCGGACGACTCAGCCCTGCTGGTCTCTGACAAGAACAAGTTACAGGTTGAAAAAGCCCTCAGCTCGGAACTAGGCAAAATCTGCATATGGCTCGCCGACAACAAACTATCATTACACATGGGCAAAACAGAGTCCATTCTCTTCGGTTCAAATAACAAACTCAGCAAGACCGACGGCTTCTCGGTTGCAGTGGGTGACAATATTATCACAAGGAAAGATGAAATTACCTACCTGGGTTCCATCCTAGAGGCTAATCTTTCCTGTGACAAAATGGCATCCAATGTAATAAAAAAAGTCAACCAACGAACGCGATTCTTGTACCGGATCTCCTCTCTGGTAAACAAGAATACCCTGAAGACTCTAGCAGGAGCACTCATTCAAGGGTACTACGACTATGCTTGCACCTCATGGTACCAAAGCACCTCAAAGGCACTAAAAAACAAATTACAAACATCTCAAAACAAGCTAGTCAGACTACTGCTTGACCTAACTCCTAGAACCCACCTCACCCCTGCCCACTTTGACAACCTAGGATGGCTTAGAGTAGACGACAGAGTACAGCAACTTGCAATGGGCCTGGTCTACAAGATACACTACGCGACCAAGGTACCCATGTACATGTCAAAATACTTCCCAAAGGTCAGTGAATACCACGATCACAACACCAGAGGGAGCTCCACAAATCATGTAAAACCCAGATTCGGCTCAAACAAGGGACTAAACACGTTTCGCAATTATGCCACATCAATGTGGAACGCCCTACCTAAAGCTGTAAAACACTCTCAAAAAACACCTACGTGAGACTGCAATTCGAAACTGGCCCCTACAAATGTCCTAACCTAGTTGTACAGTAAATGACCAAGAAAGGCTTTGTCAGTATTCCAATGTACAGTGTAAAATGTGTGTGTGTCCCCTACCCAACCCCCCCCCCCCCCCCCCACCTCCAATGTACAGCCCTCACCCAACCCACCCAACCCCACCCCACCCACCCAACCTCCTCCAATGTACAGTTTCTACGCCAAATGTATATACACTCTTTTTCTGGACACTTTTGTATCACAAACAGTACTGTATTTGCAAATCTGATATGTCATAAATGTATAGATGTAGCAGTACTGTCTATCTGTATGTCATGTATGTCATATATGTTATGATGAATTGAAAATGGGGGACCCTGATGTAAACAAGACGAAAGTCTTTCTCTGGTCTGCATCCCCTTAACAATTGTATGTATTGAGCTGTACTGTACTGTACCCATTCTGCAATCTGTTAATAAACTTTTCAATCAATCAATCAATCAATCAATCAATCAATCAATCAATCAATGAATGTCAGTTTAAACTTTCTACAACATTCTAAAGCCAGCGCTGTGGTATATTCATGGTGATTTAACCATGAGTGTATCATTAATATATTTTTTACGCAGGGACAGTGCACATTAATCAACATCTTCAGTTTCCACATCAATGTAAATGTGCCAGAATTAGCTAATGAGCTAGTTTTCATCTGAATGTCTTTATGTGTGGGAGGAAACCAGAGTACCCAGAGGAAACCCACGTGAACACAGGGAGAACATGCAAACTCAACACAGAATTGCCCCCTGCTGGGGTTCGAACTAGGGATGCGCGATATTGCTTTTTTGACACCGATACCGATAACTTTATGCTCCTCAAGCCGATAACCGATATCGATAACCGATATTTATTGTATTATAAAAAAAAATTAATGTATATATTTTTTTTTATCAAAATCTTTTTTTTCAACATGAAACAAAACATATCACAATACAATAATAATACATAAAAAAACTTCCCAGGACAATAACTTAACACCAACTTAAATGTGACCTAACCAGACAACAGAAACAAAAGCCAAGACAACAGTTTTGACTGATAAAGTGACCATATTTATTTTTCCAAATGAAAATTCACAATCCGTCAACAGCTTGTGGTGCATCCAACCTAAGATGCTCGAAGCTTTTTGTTCTTCTTTTTTCAAAGCGGAGCCTTGAAAAAGAGGCTTTGAGTGGACACATCACCACCTTACATCACCACCACAACAACGGTGTTGGGGGCCCGCGACGACTCCGCGAGCACGCTTGTACCTATTGACGAGTCGTTTGCTAAATTAAAGAAGTTTGACAGAAATGACCCAATGGCTCAAGCCGCTAGCTTTTAAGCAGTCATTGGTGGTGCAAATTAACCTGGCTACTACGGAGCAATAAGTGACTGCGTATTCAACCAAGGGTTGCATCACAGCCACGAAAGGGGCTAGCTTTGCTTAGCTCCTCGCGTCATCGTGGGCTTCTAAGTTAACACAATAACACACCGTCGTGGCGGAGGTGATGCCGCAGATGACCTGTCGGGCTGGATGTATTGCAAGTTGTTGCCCTTTTCCCTCCTTGTGGAACTTCTGCATTGCATTTATTACAAATAGCAAGCGAACTTTTTCCTCTGAAAATCCGAGTACCGACGCGGCCATCTTTGTTGTTAAAACATCCGCGCTGCTTCCAGAAACTTGCGTGGCTACGTCACAGCCAAGAAAGGGAGCGCTGGATTTGTGTAAAACACCCTGTTCCTAAACCACACGCTGTCAGTCGTACCACAGTACTGACACAACGGGAGGAGCCTACAGTCAAAACAAACGCACTTCATTCCAATTCACCCACACCGCATTTTTTTTTTACCAAAAAATATATTATATTATCGGAGCTATTAATAACGTTATCGGGTTTATCGGCCCGATAATTATCGTGCATCCCTAGTTCGAACCCAGGACCTTCTTGCTGTGAGGGAGCAGTGCTAACCACTGTGCCATCGTGCCGCCACGTTATTTAGTAAATCAGGTCCAGTCTCTTGCAGCAGAGAAACTAAATGAGGACCGGCCCCATGGAGTCTGCTGTAGGGACTTTTGAGTGGAATGAGATGAGCAGCTATTAAGTGAGAGTCTATTAAGTAAAGTGCAATGGAATTACCATCTCAAAACATGACCCTGTTCATCATTTAGGCCCAGCTCTTCAACAACTTACCATCCTGTGCATATAGGTATGTTACTGTTACAATAAACGATCTAGCGATTCAAACTTCTGTGTTGGATGTTGGTTTAGAGTGACAGGCATATAGACAGAATTAAATCACAGAATGGAATTGTTAGCTGGATTAGAAACAAAGGCATGGATCAAAGTCAGAGTGAACGTTTATTTGTCACATATTATACATGTACAATTTCAGTGGAATTCTTCCTCTGCAAGCCCCTGTTGTGCATGCATCAATAAATATAACTGTTAACACATCCGGGGGCCATTCACATATATACATGATTGGGAGCCAGCACTTGACGGCCAATCACGTATATACGTTTTTAACTCGTTATTTCTTTTATTCGCTATTGCTATTCATAATTAATCGAGGCACCTTGTGCATGCTGTTCAGTGTGTCTGCGATTGCAGACGGTCAATATCGCCCCCGAACGCATTGTGGCCGCTATTGCACTCCATTAGAAACCATGTATTTCTGGGCCGAGCTGAGGCGTGTGGGCGGGGTTTAAATACTCCGGCGAGGTAACCTGTTACAACGATATCACAACTATGCCCCCCCCCCCCTCGTTCATATGCAATGCTGGAGAACGTGGCATGGACCTCCGCACCCAGTACTTCAAATGGCGATCCGATAATTGGATTATTTTTCTTGCATTACATCAGAGACAAGGTAAGAACACTATATATCAAATCTTGCGTTGATCTGATATTTTTTTCTCCCGCGATTGAAGCTGTGTGTGTGTGCCATTGGTGGCAGGAGGGGGGGGGGGGGGTGTGCGCCGGTCTAAACCACATTTCATTCTTGCATGAGGAAGGATAATAACAATAATCTAGCGTTGATTTCAGGATGATTAGATAATCAGGCGAAAAATGACAATGTGTGATAAGTGGATTTCACTAAAAGGCTATTATCGCGTCCATGGGATTACTCAGAAGCACCCAAACTATACTCATATTCAAAACGGTATAAAACGGAAATGTACGGATGTTTTGTGCATGTTGACTGGAAGCAACTCACTGACAATCGATGGGTGTATTAGATCCATAGCTATACTATTTAATATATTTTAAGCGCCCCATTGACTTACAGCGCTGGCGTTCTACCCAGAAGGTAAACAGCGACCCCTGGCTGTGAATGGGTTAATTAACTCAATAAAACTCAATAGCAAAACAAACCAAAAAAATCACAATGTTGAGTCCCTAGTAGAAACAGTTATATGAAATTAGAATAAAAAAATTAAAAAAAAAATTATCAGGAGTGTAGTGGGGTTCTCAAATACAGTAAATATGGAATATGGAAAGAAGTGCAGTGCAAATTTGCAGATGTGCAAATGAGGCAAAATAGGCTGGGACTTTATCGCATTAATTTCGATTAATTAACTACAGAATTATAAGTTAAAAGAATTTATGCATTTAATCGCATGATGATTTTTCTTTATTGTGTAAGAATGTTACCTTTCAAAGGAGACCAGACTCATGCATGTGCTATAAGTATAAAGTATAATAAATCGCAAATGACTTATTTCTTTAGTCAGGTTTGTTAAAAAAAAAAAAAAAAAAAAAAAAAATATAAATTGAGATCAATCAAGAGTTTTTTTTTTTCAATTGTCAACTGTTCTGGAATGTACTTGAAAGTACTGCGTTTTACTTTTACCTCGAAAGTGCTAGAGTTTACAAAAGTGTAACGCTTCCCCCGGTCCTGCGGGACCAGACGGCAACCCTCCTCCCGGTTCGGCTGGTCCAGGTTTCGGACATTCACAACCCCCCTTCAAGACACCACTTCACACTACAACATTGCCAACCGGTGGGCTGATCCAGATGTGGCAGATCTGGCATCAGCTCACTCACTTGATTAACATTATTTGCTGTTATTTATGTTTGATATATTCGTTGTCTATGTTGTCTTTATTATTTCCACTGTGTTAGTCTTGTGTCCCTACTGTCTGTGTTTTGTAAATGTGTTTTAGTCTTGTATGTCTCAGTTTGTACTATTGTTATTGTTTTCCCCTGTGTGCTCTGTATTCTGTTAGTTCTGTCTACCACACCTGTGTCCTGTTAGTAATTACCCTCTGTCTCTAATTAGTGTTTGTATTTAGGTGTTCTGGGCCAGCATACACTTGCTGGTTCATTGTTTCATGTTACCTGTGTGTCAGTCGTGTTTCCTTGTTTTCTGTTTTGAGTAAACCTTGTTATCGTCACAACGCTGTCTCCTGCTTCCTGTTAATTATCTCTCCGTTATCTGCTGCAATTGGGTTCCACACTCCACCATGCCAACGAAACGCGCCAATCGTAACACAAAAGGTCATTTGCGCTATATATATATTATTCCTAAAATTGCTGCACTTAAAATTGCATTGATCTGTTGGTCTGTGTAGTAGCTAATACAGGATTTTGCTGCTTAAACGTATGTATAATGAATATTCATTGCATCACTCGTATACCAAAATGAATTTGAATTGAAAAATGGTGCTTTTTGCATCAAATATTGATATGCGATTAAAATTTGATTAATTTCAATTAATTAACTATAAAGTCTCGAATTAATTAGATTTTTAATCAAGTCCCACCACTATATGCAAAGGATTGTATATGCAAAAAATTATACATGCAGATGAACATATATGCAAATGATTTCATATGTAAATTGTTATATGTGCAAATGAATAGATGTGTGAATGCCTATGGTTGTATGATACAGTCAATGAGTAGTGTACAGGTACTAGACTCTGGATGGCTTGTACACGTGACGTAGGTAGCAGCTTCTCTTTGTGTTGTATGCCTTAAGCCATGGTAGCGTTTGCCTGACCTCAGCAGAGAGAAGAGTCCATTGTTTGAATGGCTGGGATCCTTCATGATCCTCTTGGCCTTAGTCCTGCACTGCCTGGTATAGATGTCACGCAGGTTGGGGAGTTATTATACAATGGCATGCAAATTTCTTGATTCTGATTGGCTGAAACAGTCAAGTTACCGGTTGTTATTTCGTATAACACACTCCACGTGACCCCAAATCCCTCCCACAACCGAATAACTTTTTTTTTTCTGTCTGAATCAATACGCCATAGATAGAAAAATGGAAGTATGAATAGCTTTTGAACGAATCCTCCAAAAAAGATACAGTCAACTGGAATATGTTAGTTCATTACATACACATGGATTATGTAATTAATTTGTCATGACCCATTGTGAAACAAAAGAAAAATAGCGGACATAATAAAATGGCCGTCGATCTTTATTTATAATTTTTTTTGTCAGATTTGATTGATTGATTGAACATTTTATTAACAGATTGCAGAATGGGTACAATACAGTATGGCTCAATACACACAATTGTTAAGGGGATGCAGACCAGAGAAAGACTTTCGTCTTGTTTACATCAGGGTCCCCCATTTTCAATTCATCATAACATGACATACATGACATACAGATAGACAGTACTGCTACATCTATACATTTATGACATACAAGATTTACAAATACAGTACTGTTTGTGATACAAAAAGAGTCTAAAAAAGAGAGTATATACTAGGGGTGGAACGGTTCACAAAATCGACGGTTCAGATCACGGTTTTAGGTTTACGGTTTTTGGTTCGGTTCGGTTTATGTTTAAAAAAAAAAGGAAATTGATTTAACACTCCAAAAATACCATACATCAACATAAGATATATAGCCTAAAAATAATCCAACTTTTCAGTTATTCTTAAGGACGTAGGCATGCAAAAACTGAAAGAATGAGGCCATTTGACATCAGGCACATTATTTTGACAGTGACGGTTAGAGCTAGGAGAGATTTTGGTACAGCAAGAGAGGAGGCATTGCTGATTTAAACATGCCTCTCATTTATTTGGTAAAAAAAAAGGTTTACCTTTAATAATGTTTGGCACACAAAGACCGAACTGACTGAAAAATATAGGCAACATTTGTCAAAGTATTAACTTAGTGCAAACAAACAAAATAATTAAACCTTTCCATTTTTGTGGCCACATTATAGACAAAGGCCAACATAAAGTATGCATAATGCTCAACCAGCACTAGACTTTCTTATCAAAAAGTAAAAGTCACAGAAAAGATGATTAGGGTTTTAAATAAGGACGTTTATGGGGTTTCTTGTATTAATAATAATTTGCACTAAGGAATGTTGTAACTGTTATCAATTTTTTTTTAAAAGGAGATGTTACAAGGGAATGGGGAATATAAACCCCCCCACAGTGGTGTGTGGAGTTGGTACGTCCCAGCAGCAGGGACCAGGATGTTATGGGTTGGCAATACAGACGCACAGTTCATACACACACAGTTAGTTAGCTTGTGGCTAAAGTTAGTTAGCTCGTAGCTAACGTAACGTTAGCCTAGCTCGAGGCTAACATTATATAACCGAACAATACACACATGCCCCGAACCGTGGAGGTCGTATCGAACGGTGTACAGTTCGAATGCATACCGTTCCACCCCTGGGCATAAAAAAAATATTGTTTGGTTCCTGTTGGTTGTCAGTTAAGGCCATGGGTAGGTAGGGAATTTATTTTATTTTATTTTTTATTTTATTCTTTCCCACGGCGACTATGGATAGGGAATTTCTTTATTTAATTAAAATGTTCACGACAACATGGATGCATGTACTCTGCCAGCATGTTTAATATCCATAATACTAAAGGTTTGACTAAGATTTTTATGAAAATTTATTGTAAAAAATAAATAAAAAAGTATTATTATTATTTATTTTATTTTTAATATATATATTTTTTAACTCATAAAATAAATTGGGTCGCACCTAAATCGGCAGGGTCGGTCGGCAACCGGAACCAAACAATTTTTTCTTTTAGGCCCTAGTATATACATTTGACAAATAAACTGTACATTGGAGGAGGTTGGGTGGGGTGGAGGGGGGAAACTGTACATTGGAGGTGGTTGGGTGGGGGGGGGGGAAACTGGATAACTGTGGATTATCGACGAAACCTTACTTGGTCCCAAGAAAAGGGTCTTGTGTATTATTGGGTTAGGGTTACTGTACATTGGAGGGGGTTGGGTTAGGACATTTACAGGGGCCAGTTCCGAATTGCAGGCTCCCGTAGGTGCTCTCTTTTGGTTTTGAAAGTGGGTAGTGATTCACATTCCTTTACAGCTGTGGGTAGGGCGTTTAGTCCCTTGTTTGAGCCGAATCTGGGTTTAACATGGTTTGTGGAGCTCCCGCTGGTGTCTACTAGTGGATCTACTATTGGATCTACTTTCTCTGTGGATGGTTTTGTGAATAAATCTCCATTATGCTTCAATTACTGTGTGTTTATTGTATAGCAATAAGGTTGGGTGAATTGGGTCATTGTATAAACGCATTAAATCACTTGGAGTCGTGTGTTATACAAATTAGATCACGCCTCGGGCCTAACAACCACCCATAGGCGTGATCTAATTTGTATAACACACTCCGTCGCGTGATGTAATGCTTAAGCCAACCATACCACTTTCTGCCTGTTCCCGTGCCAGGCGGTGATACTCTGTGACAGGATGCTCTCTGTGGTGTATTTGTAAAAGTCCTTTAGAATCTACGGGCCATCATGAACTTCCCCAGATGTCTGAGTCCCACCCTGTTAACTCCCACAATTAACCATAAATAGCTGTTGAAACATCATCATCATCATCATCATCATCATCATCATCATCATCATCATCATCATCATCATCATCATCATCATCATCATCATCATCAATAAGAAGAAAAGTGTTATGATTTAAATTCCACATAGGCATACTGTCTCCAACAGCGCTAAAGCAGTCATTACACATGAATAAAAACAAACTTTAATTACTGTACAGCAATGCCAGTATTTCCACGCATGCAGGGCTTCTTGAATGATATAAGCAAACAGGTCAGAAACATAATCACTCTCTTATTCAGGTTTATCCCTTGTTTAAAAGCCACATCCAAGATCATGCTTTATTGTAATAGTAACCAGCAGTGGAAACAGGCCGTACAGTAGGGTAATTGGAAACCTTGTCCCATATAATTCTTTTTGCAATCTTTTTAATTCGTTCATTATATCCTGACAGTCATACATGCACACATCATCAAAAGCCAGAACATCCACTTCAATTCACTTTCTCACCAAACTCAGCAACTGAGCCAACAGTGCCAAAGCAGTCATTATGAATTATTACACACAAACATAATCCACCATAATAAGGATTATAGTTGCAATTAGTTTGACAGTTTGAGGGATAGCTATTAAAGCAAGGGACATGCAAGCGAGTTCATGCAAGAACATTGAAATTACTGTATTAAATATAATCTCAAGTAGGCTATATGCAGAATATATGACCGTCAGGGTTAAAAAACGGCAGACAGGTTGTTGTCCCTTTCAGTTGTATTCCTTACTGGTTGGTTTCTATTTTTAATAAAAAATGGATAGCAAACATCAAGATGTTCCCTATATCAAATCATGGCACAAAGAAGTATTATATAACACAATTTTCAAACTGTATTTGAACATGATTTAAAGGCCTTTCTAAATTAGGTAAATCATAGGTATGTCTACAGTGAAGTACACATACATACATAGAGGTCTACCTACCTTTACCATTCGCATCACTATTTCCCAATCCCTCCAAACTGTGTGTATGTATGGTGTAAAGGAGGGGTTTAGTTGTGATGACTGAGGGTCAATTTAGGGACCCAACATTGGATTGACACAACTTTAAGGTCAAACTTTTGAGGCAAAAATAGCTAACGTACCTACAATGATGATGTCATTTGTCTCGTGAGTAGGCATCTTGCGAGTCATACACAATGCCTAGTTGCCATGCAACCAGTAGTCTAGCAAGCTTTCAACAAGATGTGATTTTTTATTTATTTTTTTTAATCTTTTTTCCCCCTCCTTTTTCCTCCGATTTTTCTCCCATCCCAATGTTAGTTGTTATGCCAATTCCCAATCCCCTTCCTGGTCGCTGCGCACTTATCCCCCACAGTCGGTCTGGGAGAGTGGAGGCTATCACGTGCTTCCTCCGACACACGTCTAGCCAATCAACCGCTTCTTTTCACCTGGCAGCACGGACTCTCACTGAGAGGGTGTAACGTGTGGAAGGATCACACTACCCCCCTTAGATCATATCCGCGCTGAGCAGGCGCCCCGACCGAACTGTAGGAGTCGCTGTTTACAACTACCCGGACCCACCCCGCCAGCTTTCCCACCCTCTAATACAGCCAATTGTATTAGTGTGAACGGCCAGCCAAGCTGGTGACAACGCCGGAGCTGTGAGCTGGATTCGAACAGGCGAATCCAGCGTCTCCGTTGTTGGTGACGAACGCAATCTCCGCTACGCCACCTGACCGCCACAACAAGATGTGATTTCTAACTTGACAGCTTAGCCCAGGGGGTGCAGTTTTACCCTTCTTAAAAGTAAAGTACTGTGTAGGTTGCTTTAAAACTGTATTGGAAATATCCCAAATATAATGCATGCATTTACACATTGACAACTCATTGCGGACCGCCAGAAACATTTCTGAAGACCGCCATTGGCCCATGGGCTGCACTTTGAGAATGCCTGGTGTAAAGTGTACATGGTGGTACTGTAACATCACGTTTGTTTTTTATAAATCCCAACTTTAGCTTAGAAGATGGCATATGCATATTTCAAGTCCCATTTGCCCATTTTCCCATCTTTACTTAACACTTTGATCGCCATGGTTAAATTCATAATTTACCATCCCTAGCCAGCTCTATTTGTCTATGGAGAAGTTCCCCTTCTTTGCAGGGCTATAACTTTTTAAATTGTATTGCTAAATTGACATTATTATGGCCCATTCAATGTCCTATATCTATTGTTCAGGGTGTAGCAACGTTATACATTTTCATTCACATATTCATACTAAAATACGGTCTAAAGTATAAGTATGTTTTTATCGTTTTCTCCAGCTTTCTCCAGAACTTGATTTATAGCCCCAAATGCATTATATTGATGATCAAATACAGTTTGGTAGCGATCAGTGCCAGATAAAAAATGTCAACTGGAGGTACTTCTAGAAGTTACTACGTATGATCTGATGTTGACCGGATGGGCGGGGGGTCGTTTATAATTCCGTGGGCAACGTTATATCATTCATCTAGTGTGGGTCATATGATCATCAGAGCAGTTAGTATAGCAGACATTAGAAAATAACGCTGAAACTCACCGTATCTTCCTCGCGCCGTTGGGGGATGAGCGTGGAATAGAATTTTTTCTATTATGGGATGTTGAAATATCCGATCCATTTCCAGGTTGTATAATAGTATATACGTCCAAATCATGTTGTTTATCGAGTTATGTGCACCGATCGGTGTTCACTGTGTCAAGATGGAGTCCTGCTAATGATAGCGAGTGCCCGGACGAAATATGGGTGAGCACCACTTCATCCACATGACTTCCTGTTGGGCGATCTGCCGATCGGCCACCAGATGGCGCTCTTGAACCGTTAGAGAGTTGAGTGGAGCTCAGCAGTATATCTCAGGTCCCCGGGAGAGAAATATGATTTCGATCACAGATTTTTGAAATATTGATATCAAAGACGTGTTACGGTGTCTTCGGCAGAATGAGCATGGCGGGCAATGACGAGTTTCGGCTTTTCCGGCGATTAAAGTGTTAATGGCACCAGCGTTATTGACCATTTTAACGATGTTTGCAGACCCATCGTGTGTTCTGTATTATAGCTATGGAGACAATAGTATAGCTCATTTGACAGGCATTGTTCATAGTCCATCACTGACTAACCAATTAATTTCTACATACTGTAGTTTGTGCACTATTACACGCTAAACATCGCCCCTTTCCAAAATAATCCAGTCTTTTTTCATAGATCGCGAGATATGGTGCGTTATATGCAATATGCCCAAATCATTCTGGTTGCTCGCCTGAAACCCCAAATAAAAGGTATATACCATGTACATAGGGTCTTCACAAAATCATCAAAATCATCGCTACCAAAAGCAAGTTTTAGGTCCGGTAAAATGTTTCAGGTTTGGTAAAATAGACATAGAATATACCTTACCTTAGCCAGAAGGTACTCCAAAAAGAATAATCCCCAGTGATCCCATCGCCATTGCGATTAAATCAAATCAAATCAAATACAATTTATTTGTAAGGCCCGACAACACACGTTAATGTCCCCATGGGCCGGACACGTCTTCTTTAAACAAGTCAAGAAGAAACATCACAATAAATCAAGAACAAAACAAAACACCATAAAGTCAAAATAAATTTCAAATAAATGCATGTAATATAAATAAATGCAACACTCCCAGACATACCCCACACGAAGGTATAGGCGAGTCAATATATGGTTTAACCCCAAAAAAATGTATACAAAAGGTTTTTCAATGGATTCTGGTAGTATTGGGCGTGCTAAATAACATACTAAAAGTCGACCAAAATCGACCCCTCTGAAAGCCGTCATTTCCAAGATGGCGTCCCAGATGGCGCCGGGGCGATTAAAATGGCTATATCTCAAATTAAGAAAATGGTGCAAAGGATTTCTCAACTGATTCTGGTACCTCTGGGCATGCTCACTAACATACTAAAAATCTAGGAAAATACACCTTCCAGAAAGGCTTCATTTTCAAGATGGCGTCCAAAATTGCGGCTGGCCAAGCTTAAAATGGCTATATATATGTCAATATAAAAATTATATAAATGATTTTGTCATTTGATTCTGGTACCCCAAGTACCCCTAGACATACTTAGGAACATACTAAAGTTTTAGGGAAATACACCTTCCGAAGAAGCTTAATTTTCAAAATGGTGTCCAAAATGACGACTGGGAGCTTAGAATGCCTGTATCTCAAATGGGAAAACATTTCTAAAGGATTTATAAACTGATTCTGGCACCCCTTACATTAATAACGAGCAAAATATCTAGCTAAATATATCTGCTAGGAATGCATCATTTGCATCATCAAAATGGCTGCCTGTAGCTTATTTTGGCTAAAATTAAAATTGGTTATTATATTCAACCTAGAAAGCTGGCTTTGGTGTTGAACACAAAATAAATGACCCACTTATTGTGGTCTTTAGGCCTACTCATCATCATCTTCAGGATCCTCTGGGAGAAACTTGTTATGTGGATTGTCACATTCATGAAGTTGACATGGTCCACAGACAGTAGTACAAGGTAGTCCATATTTTCTGCATGAGCAGCGAAGTGTCTTGCAGGCAGTGGTACAGTTACAATGAATGACCTTCAAGAGACTGTCTGGAGCAGCATTCATTGTTGACATGAGTGGGACAAATCTATTGTCCTGCAGGTTCCAGCCCCAGTCTAGAGCATCTATACCATCATCTGTTCCCATCCAGACCATGACCTGGTAGTATGCTCTACGACAGTGGAATTTGGTAGCAGATTCAGTTGGTGGTAGACGTTCAGGCGTTACCGTTGATGAAGCTGAGACAACCTTCTTGCCAGTGGCGGCTCTGCCACTAGGGGCGCAAGGGCGCCGACCCACCTGCTGTTAAATCACAGAAGAAGAAAATAAAACTTTTTAGTTTTTTGTTTTATAGCCCTATAAATAATATAAACATGTTTAAAATGAATAATATTGACTCATTTTAAGTATGTTTGTATTTCCAATGCACAATATAACGTTATTATCTCAAATAAAAAAACACTTGTTTTCCTGAGCAGGAAGTGACATCACATTTTTTTTATTTTTTTTATTTTTTCGTATTTCTCGGCCCGGGCTAGACGCGATAGCGCTCTGAGTGTGCGTCACACTTTGATCGCTGTATCCGTCACAGCCAATCAGTGCATAACGCGTTGTGCGTTGAAATATGACTATTATGTTGGAATCCGGGCGCGATTTGAAGCGGTCTAGCCAGTAGCGTCAAGAATTTCTGTAGCCGCATTTCGCGGAGACGCTCTCTGATTGGCCGACGCCAGTATTTTTTTCCGTAGCAGAATTTCACAGAGACGATCTCTGATTGGCCGAATCCAATTTCTAATGTTCCAATTCTAGGTTATTCCTAGGTTGGTCCTCCGTTGGTGGTAGAGATTTGTGTTGTTGTGAGATGCATGCAGCTGAGCGTGCCGTGACTGCAAGTTCTTTAGACTGTTAAGCTTAGGCACTCTTTCAAAGTTGGTTAAGGTTAGAGTTTGTCTTAGAGCATGGCGATAGAACGCCAGGTAGTTTGAATTCGGAAATGGACAAAGGAATGAAGTACTTGTGTTGTGTGACCAACTGCTAACAAGTTAACACTTGGCTAACAAGCTATATGGCGGATGCAGTCTGGACACAGTGGACAGTGGTCTGGAATACATCAACAGTGGATTATACACTTTATCAAGGCAAGCCCTGGACGTGTCAACTAAACAGTGAGTCTCTCTCTCTCTCGCTCTCTCTCTCTCTCTCTCTCTCTCTCTCTCTCTCTCTCTCTCTCTCTCTCTCTCTCTCTCTCTGTGGTTAACGTTAACGTTTGTAAATAGTTTTTTTTAGGAGCAGTACTGTTAGGCTACTGCTGGCCATTCATGAAGCGAGACATTGCTGATTGTTTATTTATTTTATAACACAAGACTATGACTACCAACTGCCTAGCCAGCCGTGTATCAATCTTGGATGCAATAATAACGTTACCACACTGTAAGGCTGAGCCCGAACGTTCGAACGTTCGAACGTTCGTTCGTTACGTTGACATTCGGACTTTAATTAATAGGTTAGAACGTTCGGTGAAAAAAAAAAAAAGCAGGCGCGCGACGTTGAGGCGATGTGAAGCGGCGCGTCCCCCGAGTGCGCTCGGCTCAACCAGTGTGGTCTCTGCCGGGCTGTAGCTGGATACTATTGTCTCAACCAATGCAATAGAACCATTTTGATTGACAGGCGATTCTGCCAATTACGTCACACCGCTTGCACCCGCCTCTGCTGTTACCACCAATCGGCAAGCGTTTATGTATTTTTTTTTACTTCCGGCAATACATTTATCTGCTTGCGAGACCGAGAAGCACAACAGAGTGAACAGACTCCGTAGCTCCCCGCTGAGGAAGGATCATTAATGAATACCATCCTTTTTCGGCCACGGAGCCGAGGTGACGGTGGAAGGAGCCGAGGCGCACGCCTCTCTCCTTCCCGTCGACCAAGAGTGAATACCTGTTATTGAACGTGTAACACTAACTATATAACTTTAATGCCACAAAACGAATGCATTTGTTTATCTAGCCCCTTACGTGACTGCGGTGTGCAAGGGCTATTGTTTATCATAAGTAGGAACTTTATGCAGTACTCAGTAGCTTGTTTATTTTCTTCTGAGTGCTTTGTTTAATTACATGTTTACATGAACAGCCACCACTGTAAACAACATGTTTTTTCACCAATAGATTATGCAATGCCGCCCACCGTAGGATCTATAATACAAAAAAAAAAAATATTATATAAAAAAAAAATTTAATAAAAAAAAAATGTTATTAAAAAATTTACTAAAAACGAACGTTCGAACGTTCGTTCGATAAACCCTGGCGAACGTTCGAACCCTAAAAACAGGGTTCGGGCTCAGCCTTACCACACTGACTGTGTCGATGGCTCATTGATTTAACTACTGCAGCTCTCTCGGATTGAAAATACGTGGATTATGGCTTGTTCAATATCGTCTATGTTTGAATGAATGAATGAATGAGAACTTTATTAACAGATTGCAGAATGGGTACAATACAGTACAGCTCAATACACACAATTGTTAAGGGGATGCAGACCAGAGAAAGACGTTTGTCTTGTTTACATCAGGGTCCCAGATTTTCGATTCATATCGATAGTTTAATAGCTAGCCTTGGCTCGTTTAACAATATGCAAAATATGTGTACAGCCCTGTACTCATACTGAAGTTATTCTTGGTATATAATAGGTCTGATTGTGTAACGAATCGATTCCACGTCGCGCTGTGTGTGAGAGAGAGAAGGAGAGAGGGAGAGATCTGCCTGTGTTTGGAGACGGGGCGAGTTTTGTTTCTAACTTTTCTATTTATATATTGTGTTTCAAGTTGTGAATTAGAGTCTAGAGACTATACTTTATTTGACTGGTTGTGTGTTGTTGTAGTAACAGCTGAGCGACTCGTTCATAAGAGCCGATTCATTGCCGTGAGCGTGAGTCGAATCGCTCACGTCTTGCCATGAGTCTGTTGCGTGGTACTGTACATGTTTGCAAAATGTTTGGTATAGCGCCCCTAGTGGCGAAGCACCCACCGGCCGCCACTGCTTCTTGCTGAAAATGTTATATCTAGGGATGCACCGATATGAAAATTGGCCACCGATACTGATACCGATTGTTCAACTAACACTATCGGCCGATACCGATACCGATATTTGTATATTTGTATATAAGTATTTGTAATCTTTTTATTTTTTTTAAAAAAAAATTATTTATTTTTTTTTAATTTAATTTTTTTTTTAATGAAACTACTGTATATTTGTATGTGTATGTTTGTATTTGTAGGCCTCTTTACTTACTTAAAAAAAGGAAACATCAAGAAATATGTTTATGGTATCACTATCTCTCTCCCAGTATCGTCTGGCGGCCTGCAGAGGGATACTATTTTCTCAACCAGAGCTTTCAACCAATGCAATGGAACCATTCTGGCGGCCTGCAGCGGAATACTATTCTCTCAACCAGAGCTTTCAACCAATGCAATGGAACCATTTTGATTGACAGTCGATTCGGCCAATTACGCCACACCGCTAGCACCCACCTCCTGCTGTCCTTACCACCAATCGGCAAGCGTTTATTCATTTTCTACTTTCGGGCATGCCGCCATTGTTCTGTTTGCGAGAGCACAACGTTAGCTGCCCGGCCCGCCGACCAGCGCTCCACAGCATGACCAAATGAGACATAATGATTTTACTGCAACAAATGTTATAATAAAACAAAGCCTTTCTGTCACGAAGGGGTTAGGTAGAATGCAATAATACAGAAAGGGAAGGAATGGAGGAGGCAGAGGCGAGGAGTGAAGCTTGGAGAATGATGTTTACTGTAGAATCCAGTGCAATACAAGGAAAATACAGAAACTAAATAACAAACTTCACAATACAAAACAACAAACACTAAGACTTACTAGAGGGAGAACGGTGCAACACGACGTGGAGGAACAGGGGGTAACTGGAGGAATGTCGCCACACAGAAGGGAGGACAGACAGAACCCTATATACCCCAACTAATTAACAATTAAGAACACCTGGCCAACACAGAATCACAAACAACACCTAGACAAAAGCAAAGAACAACTAAACACAACTAAACATAAAGGCAACTCCTAACAACCCAAAACAGTGTAAGACATCACACCAGGGAAGGGAAAGACAATGACAGCACACACCAGGACACCACATTGATTACACAATTAATTATTGTTAATACAGTGGTCAAGATATTTGTCATTGTAGCGTGCACCAATTGTTTGTGACCACTAGAGGGTGGTAGGGCGCCAATATCAGGCCGAGGGCCAATGTCAGATGTAGGGCATTGCCCAAAGTTAGGTGGAGGGTACTGCCCACTGTCAGGTGGAGAGCACTGCTCAAAGTTACCATCCTGACCCGTCCAACCATGACCGGGCCTAGGATCCTGACAGTACCTCCCCCTCAACGGGGGGCTTCCAGACCACCGAAGACAACGTCCATAGCCAGGCGAGGGAGGAAGCTGGAACCCCGGAGAGGATCCAGGGAGGAGACCCGAAGACCAGGGGCCGGGAGGCCGAGCGAAAACCCCAGGAGGGGCATAGCAGCCAGGGGGGTAGAAAACGGGCGCAGATGCCCGGAGAGGGGGGGTGGGGACGGGAACAGAGGCCCGGGGAGGAGGACTGGACCTGGGAACAGAGGTCCGACGAGGGGGGGTGGGGATGGGCACCGAGACCCGGGGAGGGGAGCAGAACCTGAGAACCGAGGCCCGGCGAGGGGGAGTGGGGACGGGCACCGAGGCCCGACGAGGGGGGGTGGGTACAGGTATAGAAGCCCGGGAAGGGGAGCTGGACCCTGGAGCAGGATCCCGGGCGAGAGACCCTCCAGCCACCGGACTCGGGGCCGGTTCAGGAGAGCCGGACCGGAGGTGCGGCGGCGACGACCCCTGGAGCAGGATCCCACGCAGACCACGGCGAAGACCACGGCGAAGACCCCGGCGAGGACCCCGGCGAGGACCAGGACGCTGATCACGGCGCAGAGCTGGACCAGACGGGGAGCCAGGATCCGTCGAAGAGCCGGGAGCCGGCACGGCAGCCGGACCAGGTGTAGGGGCCGGGCATGGCGTGGAGACCGGATCGGTCTCGGCGGCGATGCGTGGTGTAGGATCCAGAGATGAGGAGCCAGGATCCGTCGAGGAGCCGGGAGCCGGCACGGCAGCCGGACCAGGTGGAGAGGCCGGGCAGGGCGTGGAGACCGGATCGGTCTCGGCGGCGAGGCGTGGTGTAGGATCCGGGGATGAGGAGCCAGGACCCAGAGCAGAGGCTGGACTGGGCGTGGAAGCTGGACCAGCTGTGGAGGCCTTACTAGCCATACTAGCCTCGGGGGCTAGGCTAACTGTGGGCCCTGGACTCACTGTGGGAACTGTGCTAGCTGAGAATGCCTGGCTAGCTGCCGAGGCTAAGCTAACAGTCGGGGAGAGCCTAGCAGCTCCTGTCCTAATAGCCCTCCTAGGCCTGCTAGCTGTAGAGACCTGACTAGCTTCGGACATCTGGTCCGTCTCAGCTACTAGGCTCACCCTGAACCTGGAGCCTATTCTAGCAGTGGAGACTGTGCTAGCTGGGGACTGCTGGTTAGCTATTGACACGAAGCTAACGGGCGGAGCTAGGTTAGCTGGGAGTGGCTGGTTAGCTATTGACACAAAGCTAACCGGCGGAGCTATGTTAGCTTGGGACATCTGGTCCGTCTCCGGTACTAGGCTCACCCTGAACCTGGAGCCTAGTCTGGCAGTGGAGACTGTGCAAGCTGGAGACATCTGGTCTGTCTCAGATACTAGGCTCACCCTGAACCTGGAGCCTAGTCTGGCAGTGGAGACTGTGCTAGCTGGAAACGGCCGGTTAGCTATTGACACGAAGCTAACGGACGGAGCTAGGTTAGCTGGGAGTGGCTGGTTAGCGTTTGACACAAGGCTAACCGGCGGAGCTATGTTAGCTGGGAGTGGCTGGTTAGCTATTGACACAAGGCTAACTGGCGGAGCTATGTTAGCTGTGGACGTCTGGTTAGCTGTCTGAGTAAAGCTAACGGGTGGAGCTGTACCAACTGGGGACGTCTGGCCATCTATAGTGGCGGAGCTAACAGGCGGAGCTGTGCTAACTGGAGACGACCGGTTAGCTATTGGCACGAAGCTAACGGTCGGAGCTATGTTGGCTGTAGACGACAGATCGGCGAGGGACATCCGAGCAGCCTCAGCGGCTGTGGGAGGATCTAGGCTGACCGTAAGCCTGAGAACAGTCGGCAGGCTAGCTACCCTAGCCTCCGACTTGTGCTTCTCCATGAGGCCAGCAACATGTTCAGCCATCTCCCACATCGCTGGCTCCAGTGTCGGATTCTCCATGGCGACCTGGTCGATCTTCCGGAGCAGGAACCCCCACTTGGCCGGTGAGTAATGCTTCATGTCAGTCTCACCGGCCATCAGGCTCAGGACGACCCGAATGATATCGCTTGCCCTTCCTGCTGTATTCGTTATTGGTGGCGACATTCTGTCACGAAGGGGTTAGGTAGAATGCAATAATACAGAAAGGGAAGGAATGGAGGAGGCAGAGGCGAGGAGTGAAGCTTGGAGAATGATGTTTACTGTAGAATCCAGTGCAATACAAGGAAAATACAGAAACTAAATAACAAACTTCACAATACAAAACAACAAACACTAAGACTTACTAGAGGGAGAACGGTGCAACACGACGTGGAGGAACAGGGGGTAACTGGAGGAATGTCGCCACACAGAAGGGAGGACAGACAGAACCCTATATACCCCAACTAATTAACAATTAAGAACACCTGGCCAACACAGAATCACAAACAACACCTAGACAAAAGCAAAGAACAACTAAACACAACTAAACATAAAGGCAACTCCTAACAACCCAAAACAGTGTAAGACATCACACCAGGGAAGGGAAAGACAATGACAGCACACACCAGGACACCACATTGATTACACAATTAATTATTGTTAATACAGTGGTCAAGATATTTGTCATTGTAGCGTGCACCAATTGTTTGTGACCACTAGAGGGTGGTAGGGCGCCAATATCAGGCCGAGGGCCAATGTCAGATGTAGGGCATTGCCCAAAGTTAGGTGGAGGGTACTGCCCACTGTCAGGTGGAGAGCACTGCTCAAAGTTACCATCCTGACCCGTCCAACCATGACCGAGCCTAGGATCCTGACACCTTTCTATACATTTGTCTGGTTGAAAACTTTATTAACAGATTGCAGAATGGGTAGTTTGGTACGGAATGAGCAACGGAATGGAACTCAGCTATGAACGGACTAACGGAGTAATGGCTTGTTTACTGCTATCTTCGGGTAAATATTATGCTTGTTATTGAACGTGTAACACTAACTATATAACGTTAATGCCACAAAACGAATGTTTGTGTCATTTTAACAGCAGATACTTTCTTAAATGCCATCTTCCCGAGAGAGGGTGTTGACGGGGAGTTGTGTTATTAATAGCATTGAACAGCTAACCGAAAGCTAGCGTTAACTATTGTTAAAGGTTTAGCCATAACGTTACCTTGGCTAAAGTTGGGGCTATTCATAATCCAGCAATAATGGCTGCAGACCTGCAAGCAAAGTACAGCAAGTTGGCAAAGGAGTATTCCAACGCAAATCACATTTTCACCAGTAACGTTAGTCTTGCATCTCCCGGTAGCTAATGAACGGACTCGGAGTAATGCCTTGCTGCTATGGGTAATAATAATATGCTGATGTTATTGTCCGTGTAACACTAACTATATAACGTTAATGCCACAAAACGAATGCCTTGTTAATCATAAAGTAACTTTGATGCAGTAGCTTGTGTGTGTGTGTGGGGGACGGCGGGCGTTGTGCAGGTAGGTCGCGAGTGAACTTTTTTTTTTTTTGCCTTTTGACGCTACAAAAATTGATGGTTATTTATCGGCGACTGCTATCGGCACATTTGAGCTTATCGGCCGATAGGCCGATAGCAGTCAACAAGGCACTTATCGGCCGATACCGATACCCGACCGATATATCGGTGCACCCCTAGTTATATCTCATATTGAATCTGTGCACTTTCCACCAAAAAAGACAGCCATTGCTTGGCACCCAAGGTCATCGATCACATCTGTTGTCTGGTTTGGTACAGTGAATGCATTGGCACAAGCCTGAAGGACAGGATCCCCTTTTACAAGTTTTTGGAATGCTGTCTTTTTGCCAACTCCGAAGATCCGGGAAGTTGTGTCACAGCCAGTCACAGCATGGATGAACAGCAACTGAGAACACACATCCTGTCCGAGTACTTCTTTCAAATGGTTTATGGCGTACACTTTAAAACTGCCATCAGCTTTTGACTTGTCTGATCTGAAATAAAGGCCCTTGCTATCTCTCTGTGCATAGTAAAGAAGTAAGACGAGGAGATCAGTATCTTCTCCAATCAGCGTCGTGGTGTGAAGAAGAGATGATCCCACTGCGGCCCTTACTATGTCTACATCAGCATCTCCAAGTGAATTGACCACAGTGCAATCCCGTTCTTTCAGTTCATCACTTATCATGTGGATCAGTTTCTGTTTATTCAGATCTCTTGACAGGAACTCCTCCTTCTTACCTGAGAACTCTGTCTCAGCAGTGAAGTTGACAATGGGATGAATATTGTTTCCTCTTCTTTGATGTGTGTTGTCTTTAATGGATGGCCCATCCTCATAGCCATCAAACACAATGGTTGTAGCTGAGCCATAATGTTGGATGGTGAAGTCTGCATATGACTGTGCAATTTTACCATAGCTTTGTCCGTGCTTCCATTGTATTCGGTGAAGGAGTGAACCACCATCAAGAACATAATGCTCCGTTTCTGGTACAGAATCTAGGATTGCATCACTTGCATGATCACAGATCGCGTGCGCTAGTTGTGGTTTATCAGCTTTGCGGAAGACGTTTCCGGCTTCAAAGAGGGCAGGAGGGAAAGGACTGAGTTCGTAACGCATAACCTCCTCCAATGACAGCTCTCCAGTTTGGGAGACAATAAGGAAACGTTGAAAAAGAAGTGCAGAATCAATGATTCGATCCAGGAGCAACCTTGATAGACGATTTTTGTACAAGGGTTATGGCTTTATCCTTTCTACTAAATGAAAATGTGAATGCCGGCTGTCCGATCATTTTGTGCATGATGTTGTGTCCAACAGAGTCATAATCATGCACGTTCACTCCATCCTCAGCGACAACACCTGTAACAACATTCCTTAAAGAAGAGTCTGGAGAGAAAGGTGAACATATAGCAAGTTTTGAAGTGATCTTCTCCAGGTCAGCAGCATCCCTTTTCATCCTTGCCTCTGTTGAATCCTTGTGCTGTTCTGATGTTGTGTATGTCTGGTTTGAGAACTCCTGCATTGCGGTGTTATACTCTGATGTTATGCCCTTTGACATTGTCCAAAGGGATCTCTGATTGTCGGTCATTCCACTTCCATGTGTCATCCCTCGTGTAGTCTTCAATTACCTCATCAATGTTGTTTCGATTACAAGATCTGAGCTGAGGCCTGCCCATGATTGGCTGCTGCGACGGATAACATGAAAACCCTTTTCAAATTGTCTGAAGACATCTGGGTGGTTGATGTGAAGCTGACTCATCTCTTGGACATAAAAGTGTGCCGATTTCAAGTAATTGTAATGTCCAGCCGCAGCGAATATCGGCATGCATTCAGAAACAGCACGTAGGTGCAAAAGCCAGGAACCTGTGCGATCTGCTGTTATCAGTGACCTAGCAACTTCTAACATGTGTTGGTAATTTAGCCACAACTGACTAGTTTTGGATCTAGCACACAGTTCCATCTTCCTTTTTCCCAGCTCTTCATTTATTGTAATGAGGGTCTCTGATGTGAACACTGTTTCCAATGGCATTTCACCCTTAACTATTGAGGTATACATTGCTTCAGACTGTTCAACCATTGCTGCAAATTCATGACTATCATCTACCATTTCTGATATTATCATGCGGTTAAGACATTTGTCAACCAGAAGATGGCCACGGAAGGCTCTCTGAACTGATTTGCCTGTCATCATATGGGCTACTGAGTTCTCCCCATAGACTACCCCTAGAATGTCCTTAAGTCCTGTACCGTCCATCAGTGTACCAATTGCTCCTAGCAAATTCATAAATGTGTGAAATCCTCCTAGGAGCAGGACAAAGGACTTGAGGTGACTGCACTGTGGTGAATCTAGGATTATCTCTGCTGCTTTCCAATATAGGGGTTGGTCAAATGTAACTACTGGGGCAAGGTGGTGTTTGGATGCCAGACCACAAATGAACTCCAGTGTTGACAGAATGCATGTTTTGTCTCCGGAGTACATGTCTATCATTGGTAAGTATCTCACTGAAGACTGCCCTGGATGTTCATCTCCCTTATGAATAATGTGCATCATCCCCTGCCAACCAGGTGCAGGCTGTTTGAAATTGAACGATAACTCCCAAAGCAGATCAACCATCTTGTTACATTCTGCAAGTCTTGGAAGTTCTTTAAATGTGGTGTCTCTGCAAAAGTGTTTGGCAAAGTGATAATCTATTATCACAACTTTTGACCTCTGCACAAGATTCAGTTCATTAATTCTGAACCTCGGAATCCTTTGGTCTGTCTTCTGTCCTGGTGTCAAGGCAGCTATCATGCCCATCCCATGAAATGTCCCTTTCCCATCAATTGTTAGAATATTATGATTTACATTGTCTGCAGCAAATAAGACGGTCGTGTTCAACACATCAATATCCTTACCAAGCATGTTTGGTGCAGTACAATTTGCAGCATTCATTTCAAACCTCTGCAGTTCAGAATAGGAAGAGCAGAATCCCATCTTATTCAGCATATCTACAATGAACCGAGACCGGTTTAAGTGGTGCATTTGCACTGCTAGGCCAATTTGCAAAGGGGCAAGGACAGCTCGTGGTCGGACTGCCTGTATGATTGCGTGGCCAATACTAGCAATTTTCTGCTCTGTCTCTTTACCGACAAACAAAGCTTTTAACACAATGTGGAGTGATTGTGGAATATAATCAAGGGCATTCTGTAGTTTTAGTGTCTCTGTAGTCGGGTACTCATTAACAGGTGGAACATTAGTCATTATGTCACTTTTTATGAGTTTTGCAGCTGTTTCAAGTAAGTGTCTTCTCTGACTCTTCATCACTGTTTTGTTTTGTGTTGTTATAGTAGGATCTGAGTATGTCTGATGTTTTCTCTCTTATTGTAACAATACAATCCAAGCCATCCCCTTCTGCAATAAATATGCTATTTGCATATCGTTGCATCAGCAATGTCTTTAGGTATTGATTACTATATGGGATGGAATCGGCCTTAGACAAATACTCTTGCATTTTACACCTAAGTGCAGAAACGGTCAGCTGTCCATCATCATTCGTTTCAAAGTAAGCACACATTTTTGAGAAGGCTTGTTCTTGGTCCTCATTCTTTGGCCTTCCAGACTTTCTCCGCTTTGGATTACAATCAGGCTGAAATTCCATGGGAACATCACGGTCACACCGGAAATGTGTGCTACAAGCATTATGATACACACAGTCTGCAGCATGTAGATAGTATTCAATTCTACCTTTGACTTTGAATGACCACTCATCATTTCGTTTATCACAGCTTTGCAATATAGACTTTGCAAAGTTGTCTGTTTTCACGTAACTGTAGTCGGCACGTCCTTCATGAACATTTGTGCCGCAGAAAAGGCAATCAGTTTGGCTATTGAATAGAGCTTCAGACTGCCTAGTACTAGTCCTTTTATTAGTGGTACTTGATTCACCGCTCTGTTTCCTCTGTAAATGTAAATCAATATCTCGGCTATGTATGTACATTTTGCGGCATTCTGAATGTACTTTCATGCCAGCAGTCACATGAACAGTGTCACCTCTTTTAACACTAGCTTTATTGATCCCATCAGCACCTTTCTGACGAATCTCAACAAAATCACTTCCATCTTCCAATTTACAAATGGGACAGATCTGGGCACTGAATTCACTCATCACTTTAGAAATCAGATAATGGTCAAAAAGAAGGATTCAACTATGCTAGCTTGAGAGCTGGAGAGTGCAAACACCTCTGGCAAAGACTAGGATGAAACTGGGGCTTAAATAACACTGCCAGGCCAGACACGCCCAGGCATGCCCAAACACAGGACTAGGTCAGAAAAGAAAGAAAGAAACTGATTCAGAAAAAGAAGGCTTCAACTATGGTAGTTTGGGAGCTGGAGAGTGCAAACACCTCTAACTATAACAACTATAATGGTCAAAAAGAAGGCTTCAACTATGCTAGCTTGAGAGCTGAGAGTGCAAACACCTCTGTCAAAGACTAGAATGAAACTGGGGCTTAAATAACACTGCCAGGTCAGACACGCCCAGGCATGCCCAAACACAGGACTAGGTCAGAAAAGAAAGAAAGAAACTGATTCAGAAAAAGAAGGCTTCAACGATGGTAGTTTGGGAGCTGGAGAGTGCAAACACCTCTAACTATAACAACTATAATGGTCAAAAAGAAGGCTTCAACTATGCTAGCTTGAGAGCTGGAGAGTGCAAACACCTTTTTTAGTAAGCTATTTGTATTTGTATAGTCATTTTAAGCTCCTGGGCGCCAGTTTGGACGCCATCTTGAAAATGATGCCTTTCCGGAAGGTGTATTTTCCTAGATTTTTAGTATGTTCACAAGCATGTCTAGAGGTACCAGAATCAAGTGAAAAATCATAGTTATATATTTTTTTCTATTGAGATATATAGCCATTTTAAGCTTGGTCTGCCGCCATTTTGGACGCCATCTTGAAAATTAAGCCTTTCTGGAAGGTGTATTTTCCTAGATTTTTAGTATGTTAGTGAACATGCCCAGAGGTACCAGAATCAGTTGAGAAATCCTTTGCACCATATTCTCAATTTGAGATATAGCCATTTTAATATCTCCACCGCCATCTGGGACGCCATCTTGGAAATGGCGGCTTTCGGGGGGGTCGATCTTGGTCGACTTTTAGTATGTTATTTAGCACGCCCAATACTATCGGAATCCATCGAAAAACCTTTTGTATCAATTTTTTTTGGGTTAAGTGCTTTTTTTTCATAGATTGACTCGCCTAGTAAGGAAAAACTCACTAAAACCTAGCAATAGGAAAAAATGAACCACAGGAAATGTGGAGGAGAGAAACCTTAGAAGGGCCATTCAAGGGGGGATCTCCCTTCTTAGATGTCGATGATAGTAGTGTTGCAATAAAACAGGCGAACAGTTGGTAAGCATGCACTCATATGTGTAATGAAACACAGATTAGTGCATGCGATAGCAACTCAACATTTTGAAAGATTAAAAATAGAGCTGATGGCAGATCTATTTGAGGCAAGGGGGCGGCGCAGAGAGGGTCGCATCCTCCCGGTTATCATCACGGGACGTCCAACACTCAGGTCATCACTCCGAGACAGCCACTCACAGGGAGACAGGGAGACGCGACAGGCGTTAGACAGTTCGCGTGATTGTGATGGGCAGACATAGCAATAGATACAAGTGGTAAGCATATGTGAATAGAATAGATATATGTAGTAAGCATATTGACTAGAATAGAAGTACTTAACCCAGCAATGAACTCCACGTCTAAACCATGTTGACAGACCACGGACAGAAGACGGTAAGAAGCTGATCCATGGCCTCGGTGGTGCATGTAGAACAGTCACTGCAATCTTGGCCAAGACCCCGAGACATCCACCACCTTGGTCAGCACTACGAGACAACCACTCAGAGAGATGGGGGGGGGTTGGGGACAGGGGTTAGAGAGTTCCCATGTTTGTAGTGGGCGGAGATGGAGCAATAAATACATGTAGTGAGCATATGCATACATGGTGACAGTAGAATCATAGTATATAAGAAAATTGTGAAATTGAGTAATAGATAGAACTACTGCAAGCGTATGGATACAGGATGAGATACAAGACAATAGCTCAGGGCCGTATGCCCCGGGGGGCAGGAGAAACCACTCAGAATTGGTCAGGGCGGAGCAGGTAAGGTTCAGCACTGCAGGCCAGACAGAAGGCAGTATGAAGCTGTTCCATGGGACCGGTTGAGACAGAGACAGAGGACAGAGATTACTCCTGTATATGTCTATACTCGTGTATACGGGAAATAGGTTTCAGGCAATAAAATCTCAGAGCGACCGCTCTGTAGCTCTGTCCCCTGAGGGGGAGGAGTCCTTGCAAAAGAAATAAAATAAAAGAAAGTGTCTCCACACCAAACTATTCCAGTTCAAAAGGTAGGCGATACTGCCACCTGGCACGATTCGATCGTCATTGCAATTGTAACATAGGCAGATGAGCCAGGGAGGCCCAGGGAGCTCCGGCCGAGTGTATAGAACGGGTATCAAAGGAAAAATATCAAAGGATCAAAACCCGAGTATACTCGGGTATGGCGTTCAACGCATGGCGGCAAACTCGACTATACTCGGGTATGGCGCAGAATGAGTTAATGAAGATATTTCTCAATTTGACATGTGATGTTGGTGAAATCGCTGTAGGACACTGATGTACACAGGATGCAATCACTTTGCGGGTCACATAATCGACATGCATTGTGGGAAAGGTAGTTTATGGTCAATGCACGATTTAAAGCAGCATAGACTTATTTTAAGACAATCATACACATTTTAAGCTCTTGCATTTGGCCCGTGGGCCTTGAGTTTGACACATATGCACTAAACCAAGTCACCCACAATATTATATTCCATTACTTTTCCTGATGTTTTAGGTTTTTGCCATGGTATCATTTTAGAACCGGTATCGTGATACTTAGGCTGATATCAGTATCAAAGTCATAGTTTGGTGTTGTGACAACACACTAATAGAAACTTAAAGAGTTGAGTTTGCTTGCCAGAGAGGCATCAGCGCTCACCGTGGTGGAGGGTTTCCCTTCATCATTTTGTTAACAGCCAGGAAATGCCCACATGAAACTCGTATTACAATCTATGCACGGAAATTATAAATGTTTTCACAAAATCTCTTAGTTGTGCAAACAAAGCAGTGTTGTGTTTATAGATGAAGTATTTACAATGTGTGCTATTTGGGCAGAAAGACAAGGCTGGAAAAGATCAGAAAAACCATGCATTTAATGAAGCTGATTGGACAGTTTTTGTTGACATTTTCCCATATATTTCCAAATGTGTGTGTTTATCATCATTATACGATTATTGTTTTCGGTGTTTGTACACAATAGCCAAATGTTGTGATACTAAACAAATAGTTTGCATGCATAATTCAGGTGACAATTGAAAAACATATAGTATTTTATTTTGTGTGAGCCAAGGTGGACATCACAAGATTATTTTTGTCCACATATGTTTATTTGGATTCCATATTTGCCAACACAACATTTTTCTCCTCTTTTTAACCCTTTCTACCGCTGTGCTCCCTTTGGTAATTTCTCCCCTTAATTATTTTTAATAGAGTCAAACACAACTGAACCAATAAAAACTGCAACAAAAGTAACAATTTCACTTTTGATTTTGATCAGACTATATCAAACAAACTTGCCCTGAGAGCCACTGACAGTGTTGGATGGAGGTAGCTACAGTTCAAACATCTGTTCAGCTGTTCTGGTCTGGCACCGTGTGTCAAAGTACAGGACACATACACTATGCGGACAGTTTACCTTTCCAGGCATACCAGCTCTTTGATCCACCAGTCTCTTTTGATCAGCGTGTCTGCCGACCCAGTATGCCAGTATGTGAACTCTAGGTGTGTGTGGACAGAAGAGCTGAGTTGTGCATGGACATGCCTGGCTGGATGAATGCTGAGGTTTGCTATTGCATAATTTTAGTCTGCACGGACCCCAGAGGACCCCCGTCCATGTGCTGTGTCTGGACTGCAAAATGACCTTTAGGCAGAATTTAGGCAGAATTCTAATCAGGCAGAATTCTAGGCATTCATATGAGATGAAAATGGTGAATACTGGAGTGGTCACAGAACAAAGGTTCTTAAACTTAAAATTCTGGAGGTTAGACAAACCTAGCTCTAGGGGATTAATAGCTGGATGCTGGTCTCTGACAAGAACAAGTTACAGGTTGAAAAAACTCTCAGCTCGGAACTAGGCAAAATCTGCATATGGCTCGCTGATAACAAACTATCATTACACATGGGCAAAACAGAGTCCATTCTCTTCGGTTCAAATAACAAACTCAGCAAGACTGACGGCTTCTCAGTTACAGTGGGTGACAATATTGTCACAAGGAAAGAAGAAATTACCTACCTGGGCTCCATCCTAGAGGCAAATCTTTCCTGTGACAAAATGGCATCCAATGTAATAAAAAAAGTCAACCAACGAACTCGATTCTTGTACCGGATCTCCTCACTGGTAAACAAGAATACCCTGAAGACTCTGGCAGGAGCACTCATTCAAGGGTACTACGACTATGCTTGCACCTCATGGTACCAAAGCACCTCAAAGGCGCTAAAAACAAAATTACAAACATCTCAAAACAAACTGGTCAGACTACTGCTTGACCTTACTCCTAGAACCCACCTCACCCCTGCCCACTTTGACAAACTAGGATGGCTTAGAGTAGACGACAGAGTACAGCAACTTGCAATGGGCCTGGTCTCAATGGGCCTGGTCTACAAGATACACTACACGACCAAGGTACCCATGTACATGTCAAAATACTTCCCAAAGGTCAGTGAATACCACTATCACAACACCAGAGGGAGCTCCACAAATCATGTTAAACCCAGATTCGGCTCAAACAAGGGACTAAACACGTTTCGCAATTATGCCACATCAATGTGGAACGCCCTACCCAAAGCTGTAAAGGAATGTGAATCACTACCCACTTTCAAAAACACTCTCAAAAAACACCTACGGGAGACTGCAATTCGAAACTGGCCCCTGTAAATGTCCTAACCCAACCCAATGTACAGTAAATGACCAAGTATGGTTTTGTCAATATTCCAATGTACAGTTTTGCTTGTACAGTTGTACAGTGCCCCCCCCCCCCCCAACCCACCCACCCAACCACTTCGAATGTACAGTTGAATGGGCCATAGTAATGTCAATTTAGCAATACAATTTAAAAAGTTATAGCCCTGAAAAGAAGGTGAACATCTCCATAGACAAATAGTGCTGGCAGAGAGGGTACAGCGATGGATATAAGCTCCGGCAGAGGAATGGGTTAATATAGTTATTTTCGTTTACAATTTTATATGCTTATTTTTGTATATTAGTAATAATATACTCAATTGTATTTCACTGTATTTCTTATTGGTTTATATAAGATATATATTAGTGGCGCACTATTTTTCTATTTTTTCTTTGCGCAATTATTTCATCTCACAAGACTTGGCACACCTGGTATCCGGTGACGTGTTTCCGCCCTCTTTCTCTTGAGTTGCGACAATGAACTTAGATGGATTATTGACTTACCTGTCAATCTTAATAAGCAAAGGACAATCCTTCAAGACAATTTAACAAGACAATCTTCCATGATAAGGATCAAAGACATACTACCATAACGCATCGATGTTCTCTTATACTGGCACGCAGCCAATGAGGTATTGATTGTTTTGGATGATGATTTTGGTATATGTTACAGTGATGCTCTGACCATGGTTTTAATGGACTTTCAATGTTAATGGTATCTTTTGTATGCATTTGTATGTTATACAGATTTTACGGTTTGGATGGAGAATGAACAAGCTTCATTAAAATCAGTTCAAGAAATCTGCTTGTGTTAATTGCGTCGTGCCCGGAGGATGTCACAGTCACATTGCCACATTGTGTGAAAAACCGGCATGCAGGGACAGGAGTGTGACATTTTGATGACATGTGTGTGACCCGCCCCCGGGGGAATTCTGAAGAAACAGTTGCTTGCACAAAACCGCCATTGTACGCATAAACATGTTGTATCTGACAACAATTTAGCTTCTGTTTGAAGAGTGATATAAATGTGCATGGCTAGCAAAAGCAGTTCACCCAGCGTTATTGTTTAGAAAGTTACCTGATGCGTATGTTATTCGTCACACTAGGCACCGATGCTGTTGTGTTACACGTTACACCTCTGATTCCGGAACACCAGCATGCTATCTACAACACATGGGGGTGGCATTACGCCAGATTTGTTTAGTTCAGGGTAAAAAAGCGAAGCTGGCATACTAAAGTGGTCTTCTTTAGGGCAATATTGTGGGACCTAAAAGGGGCTAAACACACACACACACTAGCTTGCCTTCTCTGTCACACACTCGTCAACACACACATATTTCTTCCACATCCTTGTGCATTAACAACAGTGTGAGCAGGCAAAATGAGGCCCCAGCACTGGCCAGCAGGCTATAAAAAGAGAGGCTTTATTAACACTGATAAAAAATGTCATCTTCTTATCGACAGGGGGAATGGAAAGGGGCGGAAGAGTTCACTGCAGTACCGCTTAGAATGAGGATTCTGCTGGGCAGAGAGAGAGAGTGGTAGGGCTGGTGGGAGAGGAGATGAGAGTATCAGTATTAGTCGCAACCCAAGCAGAAAGTAAATTAAACAGAAGGAGCCGGGAAGACAACAGCATGAGAGGAAGGTTGGGGAAGTGAGGTGAAATGGAAGGGGCATAATTCCTCTGCTACAGAGAGTGAGAAAGAGAGGTTTCGTCTTTACTGTAAGAAACCAGCATTTTCGGCTGGGTCCTGGAGGGTGGTTCCCGAGGTTCAGGCTGTCTCCAACACATATTTTAATATATTTTATTTGTGTTCACACTTGAGACAAAACACCATGAACACAAAAAATAATAGATGCACAAAGAAATCTTAGAATTTCAAAATGACATAATCTAGTCCGAGTCTCTGGAAGCAGTATCTTGCAGATTTGTTTTGGCAGTCTGAGAGCTGTATGTTGAGTTGTTTTTTTGTGGAGGACATCTTCGGTTTTGCAGGATTTTTGGAGAAGGCATGGCACCTGAGACAAAACACACTGTATCCTATATAATTGTATTTGAATTCACCTTGTTTTTCTGTTTATTTACATTGAGTACAGCTTGTGTTATATTACGTTTTATTGTATTTTCTTGTATTTTTCTTTTTTTTTATGGCCATCTTGGTCTATGTCATTTGTTAAGTAATTGGTAAAGTATATTATTATATACTTATTGTTATGTGTCTTGTAAGCCCATATGGGCTGGGCATACATCTGTATGTAAGACACGAAAATAAAAAATATCAAATCAAATCAAATCAATCTCCTCCAAATGTGGCGACTGCTAATTATCACACATAATAGAGCCGAATTGTGCCAATGCCTTAGCTTTTGGCTTGGACATTCCTGCCATCTGCAGCCCTCTCACAACTAATCTAGATATCACCTAGGCTTCCAAATATAAACACATGCAGCTATTTATATTTGTATCCAAGCTGTGTAATAACATCCTTGAGCAGTTGGTACTTTAAACATTGGTAAGAAATGCCTCTTCCAGACTGTAATCAAAAGTACATCCTACTTCTAGAGGTCCTCATCAACAACAACCACATCTGGCATATTAGCCATAACATTTGAAAATACATCATATTCAGTATTGCACAGTTTGAACATATTAACTCATTCAGCGCCAAAGACGAGTTAACTCGTTTTTGGCCGCCATGCATTGAGCGCCAAAGACGAGTAAACACGTTTTTAGATCCTTTTTTCTTTTATTCGATTTTTTTATTCATTACAGGCTCACGGACCTCGTGTTACCATAGGAAATCATTCTGAGACCCCTAGAGTGCAATACCGGCCGCATCCTGCTAGGTGGTAGTTTCGCCCACCCTTTGAAACCTTATTTCACACTGTGTGTCACATCTAATTTCGTCCGTGCGGAGAATTTAGATCAAGCCAAGTAAATCGCTTCATCCGATCACTTTGAAACGCGTTCAGCACTCTTGAGGCATATCTTGTGCCACTTCATGTCAGGGACCCGATCGACATCAATACTGGAAATTGCGATCAGACAATTGGAATATTCTTTTTGGGATACCTCCTAGTAAAGGTAAGGACTATATGACATCAATCCTACTTTGATCCAACAATGATTTCGCATCGATCGCAACGATCATATGTAACATACTCAAAAACGTATGCCGTTGCTGAAAATCAAAGCATCAAAAAATGCCCCCCCTCCCCCCTTTCATGCATTCATGATGAAACATAATACCTATTATATATCTTTGATTTGGAAATAGTAGCGTGTCCAGGCGAGCAACGCGAACGCTTTTAGCTAAATTCACATATCGCTCAGTTACCAGGAATTAGCCAGGATCACTCTGAAACTAGTGACAATATTCACCACAGTCAGGGACGTTGGAACTTAAAATCGGCAGGGGGTGCTGCCTTTCTGAGAATTTCTTTTTTTCAGAACACTTTAATGTGATTTCCAATGTCCTTTTAAATGAAAATGACGTGAGAGGGAGTGGGACGTACATTGTTCAGAACGGCTTTGAAATACGCCTACTATACGTGAATTCTAATGTTTGTTTTTTTTATCAAAATGACAACGTGGCAGAGTGAGAGGAACATTTGTTGTTTAGAATGGCTATAAAATCAAACATCACTTCTGAATACCTCACTCATAACAATGAATTCACACGCTCGCTCTGCGCGCTCTTTTGCATTTTGTAGGCTATTTGGTTTTCATATTATGTTTCCACTCTGATGAAAGAAAGCCTTAATGAAGCGTAGTAGCCTATACAGTACAATCATGTTATTGATTAGTTTACATTTGAAAAAAAAACGCAACTCACCAGAACTGCTCTCTGCAAATCGGGGTCTCTTCTTCTCTGCTCCTAAATGTGGAAACAGCAGCGCGGCACCACAAACTCGAGACAGCGCCACTCTGTGGCCAAAATAATACCTAGTAGATGGTAGTCTAAGGATAGATTGTAGATGGTAGTGTCTAGTATGTCTTCGCCCACATGTCACTTTACTGTTATAATAACTGTACGATTATTCCATATGATTGTCTACACAGTGTAATGGTGAAGTGCTTTGAGGAGGAGAAATGTATAACTTATAATGTTACAGTATATAAAAAGTCGTTTGTGCAGTAACTGAAGCTGCCACTAGGGGGTGCTACCGCACCCCCGCACCCCCCCTTCCAACGTGCCTGACCACGGTATAACACGCAAACATACACATGAAAAAATTTATTCTTTTTCACATGTTGAACGAGGGATAGTTAATGTCAAATGAGCCATAGTATTGTCTCCATAGCTATAATATAGAATATAGATATAGCCCTGCAAACACCGCGATGCACAGTGAAAATCCCTATCTCTTACAGCGGTGGCCCATTGAGTACAAGGATGGATAGAACGGCTGGTCGTGAATGAGAAACACAATGGTGTGTTTGTGTAGCATCCTGAATATTCTGCTAAGTATTCAGAAGTGCTGACTAACTGTTACTTTCCTTGTGTATGTATAAAGTGTGATAAACAGTGTTCCTTTTGATATCTCGCCCGGTCTAATAACGAGGTGAGGTGCTACTCTTCTCCGGCTTCATCATGGATCACTAACATAACATTGAAGCACCTTTCTCCCTTTCTGGAGTGGTCCTATAGTGGGATCAGTTGCGGTTGCCAGCAGGGGGCAGTGGTGGCAGTGGTGGCAGGTGGAGCGGAGGAGAGAGGGAAGCAACGAGGAAGAGATGATTACCTGGGAGCCGGAGCACCAGGAAGCCGTCTTCGGCAGTGAACTCGACCATGAACAGTCGCAACGGGCGTGTGCTCAAACGAGCCCCGTTGAAGGAGTGATGTTGAAGAGCCCCGTTGGAGAGCGACGGGTGATAAGAAGTACTTGCTAGTTGACGTGTTATCCTAGAAGTACCAGCGATAGTGTGTGAGTAAGCGATACGGAAAGAAGGACTAACGTCCATAGCTAACGGGTTATAGTAGTAAGTGTGCGGTGTATTAGCATGCTGCTAACGGCTCCATTTGACTCCAGTAGACTACCGGGCGCACGGCGCTGAAGGCCGGTGGTATAGTCAGCCACGTTGCGTTAGTAGTACAACCGATAGCAGGAGGGTGCACTCAGACCCGCAGTTTAGCTGTGTTTAGGGTAGCCAAACAGTATTAGCTTGCGCGCCAGCATCAAACAGCAGCCAGCAGTGGACGTCTCCCCGACGCCGCAGAGGACGCCTCTTCCCACCAGCAGAGGTCGCCACCACAGCACGCTCCTCCAGTTCACCACTGCCCATGCTGTTCACCCCAGCCCGCTGGCTGTGCTCGCGGGATCGCCCGACGCCACCTTGTCACCTGGACGAGAGGTGATAAGAGTGGGTCCGCCATCTTGGCTAAGTACGAACGGTACCTTGTGTGCCCACAGCAATGTCCATTCAAGCAAACGCTAACGACCAGTGTCTAAGGGGTATCCCAAACAATATAAGCCGGCTTTAGTGTAGGTTTTATTTGGTAATGTGGGCCCACATTTAACTGGTTTCTTTTGTATTTTTGTATTATTGTATTGTTATTTGAATTCCCAATGAACTACCTACTTTGGGCCTGGGTCTCCCCTAATCCAAGCGGGGTTATTACTAATGTATTGAGCACGCGGTGCCTATGATGGGAATAGTGTTCCCCTACATTACCAGTGAGAGCACCCGGTGCCGTTTTATGGATAATCTGAAGTACACCTTGTAACTGATAAACTGACCAGGCTTTACATAAAGTAGACGTAATTGGGAGCACTGTGTGTGTGTCTGTTTCTTCTATATATGCTAACCTAACCCCTGGGTAAATACTTGTGACTGGTATAATTATTTAACCCTTCCACCCCATTCACAGCATATTAATTAAAGGGTCTATACAGGTGGTCAAGGAAGGGTACTGCTTAAAGGGAAGCCCAATAACACTATTGAACTGACAGTCACCGGGTGTGGGAGGGCTGTCGGAGGTACTGGGGGAAGTGTGGGGAGCTACTGCTGACCGCCTTGGAAGGCGAGGGAGACCAGAGTACCATCCCCCAGGTTAGTAAATCCTGGGCCCCATCCACTCCTGCTGCACGCCCTCCAGAACGACGTTCCGGGCCAAAGACGGGGGTACAGATAGATCCAACTCTATAGTATCCTGCTACCAGGTGGCTGTGTACTACTACTCCCATAAGCAGGGATAATCCACCCTTCTACATTTGTAAATATTAACAAAAGATGGAGCATCTGGCAATATGTCCTTAACTAATAGCTCAACAATTATGTCATGCCTTGGAATGTACATTCCCGTATACACATAGCAGCCATTCAGAATATGAGACAAAGATTTAGCGACTGGATTATGATCATGGTGCAGACAATAAGGAGAAAAAAAAACACACACACACACACACACACACACACACACACACACACACACACACACACACACACACACACACACACACACACACACACACACACACACACACACACACACACACACACACACACACACACACACACACACACACACACACACACACACACACACACACACACACACACACACACACACACACACACACACACACACACACACACACACACATGAATGCCCTTGTTCTTGTAATTGAGCCATGATTGTAGGAGAGGAAGCAGCCTGCAGAAGAAGGGCTGCAGCCTGACTGCCGGAACACCTCAAGCCAGTCCGGGGAGGAAGGTGACCCGTATTAGAACACAAACATTGAGCCCACAGCATTTTAACAAGGAGGGATGTTGCCCCTACTGTATAATGATAATGTGGTGCGGTCGAGGATCCAAGCTGCATGGATATTAAAACCAAGGAATGTTCATGCATTTCATGACCTGTGAGGTGAATGCAGGAGGGACAGGGTAGAGAGAGTGAAGGGGAAGGAGGAGGGAATGGTGAGCCTGGAATGGAGGGATGCAGGGACAGATATGAGGAGGTGGAAGAAACAGGTGCACAAACAGCCGGTGGTAATTGAAAAAAAAAAATGTTTGATGATGAACCCAGCAGCCTGCATCATGAAGCACCTTGGTGATGTTGTAATGACCCCAACGAGCTTGTTGCTGGAAAATGGGCTAAAAATATATATAATTGTGACCTCTTCAGAACTATGAATTCTTCAGAGTATGGAACTGCCTCTTCAGTGAGGGAGTGTTATTCAAAGTCAATCGGTATAAGATATTGATTTCTTAGATGGTCCTTCATGTGCATGAGATCATAGATAAACCCAACTATAACAGGATTGATTATGTGAAAGCGAGGTTATACTGATGTTAAATTCATTAAGGTTGCACCAGGCTTCAGTATGACATTGCAGCGCCTGACAGATATGAATGACTTAAAGTATTCAAGAGTCTCCCTGAGTTATTATCGCCAAACTCATCATCAACACTTGCTCCTGTCTGGCTTAGCAAACAGACAGACTTGGGCTCAGACACAATAACAATGTTCAGGGGAACTAAAGAAATTGCTCCAATAAGGAGACAAATGCTTGTCTTGTCCAATCAATCCCATGACAAACCATTCTGTTGCAAGAATATTCTCAAGAGGCAGCTCTGGCCCGGCCTCCTTTGTAGCCCCCACAAAGAGACCCTCTCACTGGTGTGTTGTACTGATCAAAGGACACGTCTTCCATCCCTAGGAGAAGAATGGAAAACATCAATTCTTATTACACCCTCTGTTGCCTTTTGTTGAAACAAGTCCAAGTCTGAGGGGCAGACACATAGATGGCAGGCCGAGTGTGTCTAAAGTGAACTTGATTGATCTATGTTGGGAGACTACACAATTCTTTGTGTGTGACATCTAGTTATTATGTTGAGTCAAAATACGTTTGTTGGCCAGCCGTCTGGTGGTCATCTGTTTTCGTAATCTTACATTTAAATTAAATGTTTGCTCATGCATATCTTGGGACACCTCTAGCTGATAAACCAATCAGGATACAGAAACGGGAATTAGGGACCCCAAAATTGTCAACAACGGAGAATGGATCTGACTGGAACGCTAGCTGGATTATACATTGCAACATGAGACAGTAAATACTATTGTAATAAAACGTTCAAAACTATGTTCAATTTGTGTATTGTTTTGTTACTATAAGATTGTATATCGCACTGTATTAAGCCATACCGACGTCAAAGATGAGCTTTAGATGGTTAACGTGATATTAACGTTAGATCTATCCGACCTAAATACTATTGTTTTTTTTTTTTTTTTTTTTTATCTTTTTCCCCCTCCATTTTCCTCCGATTTTCTCCCATCCCAATGTTAGTCGTATGCCAATTCCCAGTCCCTTCCTGGTCGCTGCGCACTTACCCCCCACAGTCAGATCATCTGGGAGAGTGGAGGCTACCACGTGCTTCCTCCGACACACGTCCAGCCAATCACCGCTTCTTTTCACCTGGCAGTGCGGATTCTCATCGAGAGGGCGTAGCGTGTGGGAGGACCACACTATCCCCCTCGAGTCCTATCCACGCTTAGCAGGCGCCCCGACCGAACTGTAGGAGTCGCTGTTTACAACGACCCGGACCCACCCCGCCAGCTTCTCCCACCCTCTAATACAGCCAATTGTGTTAGTGCAGACCGTCAGCCAAGCTGGTGACAACCCCGGAGCTGTGAGCTGGATTCGAACAGGCGAATCCAGCTCACAGCTCCGGGGTTGGTGACGAACGCAATCTCCGCTCGGCCACCTAACCGCCCACCTAAATACTATTGTAATAAAACGTTCAAAACTATGTTCAACTTGTGTTTTGTTTCTTACTATAAGATTGTATTTCGCACTGTATTAAGCCATACCAACGTCAGGTGAGCTTGCTAGCCATTAGATGGATAACGTGATATTAACGTTAGATCTAACCGACCACAATTTGATTCGAAATGTATTACATACCTCACTTTGTTGGTTTCTCACGAAAGTCTTTCTCAGGTCTGCATCCCCTTAACAATTGTGTGTATTGAGCCGTACTGTATTGTACCCATTCTGCAATCTGTTAACCGTTTTCAATCAATGTCAGACGTCCTCTCTATAAAAAAAAACGATTGAATTGCTCCAGCCCAAGCCCATGCATCATAATGAAATATGTATACATCCAGTGGGGGATGGGCCACACTTGTCTGAAAGGCTGAGTCCAACACACAAGAATCCACCAGTGACCTTATTTTTCAGAGTGTACATGATGACACAACTAAACGTTTGCTTAGCAAGCTGTTTACATCTATTGGTGCAAATTATACTTCCAACAGAGTTTCCTTTGGGTGGGTAAACACTACAGGATTACTTGTATAATCCTTGAACTAATTAGGCACACATTTGCCATCTTTTCTATATTAGTCCATGGGCTAAAACAGATATCGGTAACACCTAAGCTAACAAAGTCTTTGGGTGCCAAATTGTTTATAGGGTCCATATGAATAATAGATTGTATAATATATAATAATAGTTGTGTGATAACATTTCAACAAAAGTAGCTTAGTGCCTGTCGTTGCATCTTGTGTTTTTAGCATTATTCATATAGAACCAGGTGACCCACTGGCACTTTAGCCACCATTACCATTTTTCTGAGGCTGTAGCAGGTTCAGTTAAAAAGCTAGAGTGAAGATATCACCTTGAACTAGAGATCTTCAGGGATCTGTAAATACCAGCCATTCTAAAGATAAAGGGAAGATAGAGGTATCACCTTAAAGTGGAGATCTTGAGGGATCTGTAGGATACCACCCATTCTAAAGCTTATGAGGAAAGAGATGGTTTTTTTTTTTATCCACTTTTTCTCCCATTTTTCAATTTTTCTCCCATCCCAATTTTCGTATCATCCAATTCAACCCTCCCCTGTCTTTGAACGCTGTTTCATGCCTCCCACAAGCCGGCTGCAATGTGGACTAAGTCATACATAGCACGAGTCCCCTCCGATACTTGAGGTAACAGCAGTCGCATCTTTCCACCTGCGCGGCTCGATCTTTCAGCGTCGGGGGTCTGGGCTTTGGAGGGGCCCCGCCCCCGTCGCTTCCTGATTCTACTGCGCAGGCGCACCAACCGACCTGTAGGAGTCGCTGTCCACAACGCCCGATCCCCACCCATCAGTTTCCCTCCCCCTAATACTGCCAATGTGTATTAGTGCGGACGACCAGCTAAACTGAAAGCAATGTGGAGCGCTGGGCTCGAACAGGGAGGCTTTCCTGTTCGAGCCCAGTCTCCAGTATTCGTGGTGAGCGCCTTGCCCACTGCACCACGTAGCCGCCCAGAGATGGACATTTTCTACAAAATTACAAAAACATTTTGATGGGGAAAATTCAGTAGCTACTAGACATTTAGCATTTTCCTAATTCCACCTCAAAAACTGTTCCTTGTCCCCTCCTTAAAAACACATCATGGAGTGTCTTTCCTGGCCTAGTCCCTAAATCAAACACATCCACACTTTACTCTGTGCCAGTTTAGTTCTTGCTCCATGTCAATTATTTATATGAGATTACAGACTCAGATTGTGATAATTGTCTAGATTTGGATAGTTGAACTAGTATACACTTTTTTTTAGCATTTTTACAGCTTCCTTTTTATGGCCATACAAGACCGACAGAGGAGAGGGAGAACGGGAGAGGATGTGGGGAGGACATGCGACAAGTCATCTCTGGGAGCGGGAGGCGAACCCGGGACGGCCGCGTAGGTGTGCGAGGCACTATGCGGTGCGCCACGAGGGCGCCCAGTTTAACTACTTTTTATTGTGATGTAGCTAGTAGTTTGGTAAACTACAGTACAGTTTTAGAGTAATTTCCCCAACACTGTGAATTGGGTATGTGTGTAAAGCTTAGACTCTTCCTAATCAAATGCAACATTGCATTTAGGTGTGTGTCTGTCTGTCTGTCTGTCTGTCTGTCTGTCTGTCTGTCTGTCTGTCTGTCTGTCTGTCTGTCTGTCTGTCTGTCTGTCTGTCTGTCTGTCTGTCTGTCTGTCTGTCTGTCTGTCTGTCTCTCTGTCTGTCTGTCTGTCTGTCTGTCTGTCTGTCTGTCTGTCTGTCTGTCTGTCTGTGTGCATGCGTGCATGCGTGCGTGTGTGTAAGATAAGCTAAGATAATCCTTTATTGACCCCCTAAGGGAAGTTCAGGTGTCAGAGCAGCATGGGGGGGGGGGGGGGGGGGGGTGCATAGATTCACAGTACAGTACAATATAGTAATATAAAAAAAAAAAAATAATAATAAATAATAATAAAGTAATATCAAAAGTAATAAATAAAGTAATGTAAAATATTAAATAGTAATATAAAAGTACAAACACAAGATAGACCAGTGTTATGACGTCTCTAGTGCATCGTTGATGTGAGTCTCTAGTTCTCATGTCCCGAGTTGAGACAGTGATAGTTCTGGCAGCAGATCCGGCCGCCCGAGCCCTTTGTTGTAGAGCCTGATGGCTGTCGGTATAAAGGACCGGCCCAGGCGGTTTGTAGTGTGTCGGGGGGGGATGAGTCTTAGGCTGAACGGGCTCTTCATTCTGGCCAGCTCCTCGTAGAGGGGGTGAGAGGGGTTCTCCAGGATGGCTTCTAGCTTTTTCCTCATCCTCCTGTCAGCCACCACCTCTAGATTATCCAGCTCACCACCCACTACTGAGCTAGCCTTCTTCACCAGCTTGTTCAGCTTGCTGGAGACCCTCGAGTTGATGTTGCCCCCCCAGCACACCACAGCAAAAAAGAGGACGCTGGCTACAACCGACTGGTAGAACGATAGCAGCAGTCGGCTGCACACGTCGAATGACCTGAGCCTCCTCAGGAAGAACAGCCTACTCTGTCCCTTCCTGTAGAGGGCCTCAGTGTTGTCCGACCAGTCCAGATTTTTGTTCATGTGAACTCCAAGAAACTTGTAGGACTCCACCATCTCTACCTCCTCCCCTCCAAGGATTATACCTCTCCGATAGTCCACCACCAGCTCCTTTGTCTTGCTGACCTTGAGTTGGAGCTGGTTACTGTCCGACCATCCTACGAAGCTCTCCACCAGAGCCCTGTATTCAGCCTCATCGTCATCCACAATGTAGCTGACGATGGAGGAGTCATCGGAGAACTTCTGCAGGTGGCACGTCCTTGTGTTGTAGCGGAAGTCGGAGGTGTAGAGGGTATACAAAAATGGTGACAGCACGGTACTTCCCACTGCTTGGGGCACGTGACGTCACCCTCGGGTGCTCCTCGTCATCGTCCTCTGGGGGTTGCTGACTGTCTGTCTGCACGACCGGGCTAAGTAGACTAGGCTGAGGTGTCTCTGTTTCTTCACACCTTACTCTGGAGTCCAGCTCTGGCTCCTCTGTCTGTGTCTCGCTCTCACATGTTGCCTTTGTGACAAACTTGACTAGCATGTGTTTCTGCACTCTCCCTTTACCGGGATGATAAACTAGGAAAGCGGGGCTTCCCTTGTCATGTCCTACAAAGAGTCCTTTTTCACATCTGGACTCGAGCTTTCCTCTGTCCTGCAGGTACTGTAAGCATAACACACTGATCCAAATTGGTGCATCCTAGCTAGATTACACTTCTTTCCTGTCAGTGCTGTATACAGGGTGGTGCCCGTGTGCTTATTAAAGCACCTGTTTCTGGTGTAAGCGGCTTCTTGCACCGCATAATGCCATAGACTCTTAGGTAAGTTACTGTCTACTAGCTTACACCTAGCCATTTCGAAAAGAGTGCGCCATTCCCTCTCTGACACTCCGTTCTGGTGTGGGGAGTATGGACATGACGTCTCGTGTCTTATCTTGTTCCTTCTCAACAGTGATTGGAACTCTCTATTTGTGAACTCGGTTCCGTTGTCGGCAAGGAATTTCTCCGTGGCCTGGAGTGTGTCACTCTTTGCTTTGAGAAAGTAAACAAACACTGCCCCTGTACACACATCTGTAAAAGACTGTACATATCTAAAGCCTCCTATGGACTCGTTGCTTACTGGACCGGCTAGATCTGTGTTAACTAGCGCAAGTGGTACCTTTACTTTTTCTGTGGGATTTCTGTTTCTCGATTGAGTAAACTTCCCCTTTATGCACACTACACATTCTCTGTCAGGTCTACGCTTTTCACCTTCAATGTGCATGCCTTCTGTCACTGCTTGCAGTTTCAGTAAATCCTCATAATTACAATGACCCATAATCTCATGCCATGTCTGAATATCGTGACTGACAGTCACGTTACACATATCATTATTATTACACTTGTCGTTGTCATTACACTCTGTTTGTAGATAATACATTCTCTTGTACACCTTTATGTTAAATCGCATACCGTCAGGCTCTACAAGAACATTTTTACCTTCATTGAAGAATACTTTGGCACCGTTCGCAGTAGCAGCTATTACAGAGAATAGTTCTTGTGGGAACGAGGGTACGTAGAGAGCGTTCTTTAATGTCACTGTACACCGGCGCCCCTCACTGTCTATGAGGCATACCTGTGCGTCTCCTCTCTCTTGCGCCAACCCGTAGGTGCGCTTTCCGTCTGCCAGCTCCATGCTGTGTCTGTCCAGGTCGAAAGTGTTGTCAAAGTTCTTGAACGACTCCTGTCGTTGATGACGTGGGACGACGCACCTGTGTCCACGATCAGTCCCTTCCTTTGGGCCTGCTGCAGCTGCGCTGGCCTGGTGACGTACGCTGTCTGCGCCCCGAAGATGAAGTCCTCTCGTCCCGTTACTCTCCGGGCGTCGTCTCGATTCGTCTCACGTCCACCGTCGCCGCCATCTGGTCGCGTTTCTTCATGCTGTCTGTGTGCCCCGTGGATTTGCAGAAGCTACACCAAACAGTCTTTGTGCAGTTACTTTTCCGATGTCCTTTTTCTCCGCATCGCCAACACGCCAGCTCCGTCGTGGGCCTGGTCTTCTCCCTCGGTGTCGCTCGGGCCTTCAGCACCCTCTCTCCCACCTCCGCGGCGGCTGGGTGGATATCTTCTGAGGCCTCGAAATTTCGTAACTTGGCCTTAAGCTTTCCCAGCGTCATGTCCGCTGAACCGTGTGTTACCAGGAGTGTGAACGGTTTGTACAGTTCCGGTAGTCCCCTCATCACCATCGCCATCATTAGCCCATCGCTTGGTGCTTCTCCTGCACTCTTCAACGCCGTAATGATCTGCTCAGCTCTGATGACGTATTCGGTCACAGTCTCGGTGTGCCCCTTCTTCAGTGCTGTTAGTGTTATGTAGAGGGACACAACTCTGGGTCTTCCTTGCCCGATATAATGTTCTCTCAACACTTCCAGGCTTTCTCGGCCTTTGTCCTTAGTGTCGCGGAATATCAGCCCCAAGCTTGTGTCGTCGAGCAGTGTTGCTAACTCACAGTATGCGTCTGCATTATGCTTGTCGTCCAGGGCTTGTGCTTCCACCGGCAGGTCTCCCGCGGGGGCCGTCAAGATCGTCGTCTTCAGTCCCACACCGTGCATGCAGCATAACATGCGCTCTTCCCAGAGCTCATAGTCCTCTGCCTTTCCATTGAATGAGGGCCATTTGCTCCTTTCCTTGGTCGCCATCCTCCTTTTTGATGGTAGGCGTAGCTTTAGCTCTGTTGGTATAGCCTTTAGCCACGCGGTGCTCCCGGTGCTAAACTAGCCTATACTTCAGCTAAACTTGATACCCTTATTATTTCGCCCCTGCGTGATCTGGGCCCATAACCTGTTGACAGAACTGGCTATGGGGCGACAATAATATGTCCATGAGGCATGGTTTCTACCTTTAGCCTTTAATCGGCATGGTTTATTAATTACATTTCACAACAGCAGCACATGAGATCTCCTCTCCGTGAGAGGTAGGTGGGAAGAGACAGGGGGGGAGTCGGCATCAGCTTATATACCCTCTACCTGGCGGTAACATTAACAGCTCCGCCTATAGCGCCCTCCAGTGGAAACAGTTATGCATAGTTAGACAGTTACTCAGTTACTAGCAATCATATATAACCTCTAACTTTAACACAGTTATTTGTGTGATATTATAATTACAGTATGTAATAATGAATCAGTCAACATTTTTGACAGACTTATTCTGGGCTATATGAGGGCTACGACATAGCCTCAACGTTGAAACCGGGTCTAGAGCTTACTGGGAGGTGGCTAGCTAGTTGATACAAGCTAGTAATCAATCTCAATTATAGATGATTTTTCTACTGTAAATGCCTCGGGAACTCATTAAGTCATGTGCTACAGCCAAGTTGCATTCATGCACTGCTTGATCCCTAGTAGTCAAATTATTACACACTGTCCCCATATCGAGTCTCTAATTTTTCATTCCAGACATGACATACTGGTAATTGCTGGTAACAGTACGTTGATTTGTTAATTCTAGCAAATTTCACAAGGCATAATAATAATGTATAATTACAATGCGTGTCATAATTAAATTAATGTTTTAGCATGACATTTTTGCACCAGCATAATACGTATAGCATAGAGTATCGGGGCTATATGGAGAAAGTAAGAGGATTATTGTTTCTGTCCAATTCTTTCCATCTGTTGTTTTTCTGATATACATACTGTAGTTTGGGCCAGTAATGCATGTAGTGTTTTAAAGATCTTTGTTGGTATGCCACCAGCATTAGGGGCAGCTTCGACCCAGATTTTGGACCCATAGCCCTATTTCCTACTTACTAATAAAGATGTTGTCGATTGATCAAAAAGTCAATGGGGTCCAGTCTGTAAAAGTCCTGAAATAAATGCTGTATCCTATTCCACAGTGTTTATTTCAGGAAATAAAAGCGGTTCAAAATTCAGATTTTACCCTTTGAATTTCCCTCCTATGTAATATATTATAATTGCTGTTCATCATAACACAGTATACAGTTTATGCACCATTTTACTGTTATTTCCAGTTTGTTTGATCACAGGCAGAGGACTGGGGTCCTTTTGATCATACCTCTATTTTCATGTACTAATTCTCTCTCCCTGACCCCTCTATGTATTTTTAATACCCGCAATCCGATTTGCCCCATTCCATTTGATGCGCGACCCTTTTGAAATATTCAATGCCAATCGCGTTACCTGCGTGTCCGACTGGATATAGAAGTAGGCTCCCTGCCACTTAGTGTGTCTGTGTATCTGCGCCGGAAAAGTTTGAAAGCCTCCTTTTATTTGGCTAATCCTCCTCCTTTACACTGACTGCCGTGTCTCCTCTTCAGAGCAGCAGTGGAGAGTGGAGCCTGATCAAGTCTAAGCTCCTTCACCCAAGGTGGATTTACCATTTTGGAGGAGGCTGTGTGAACATGCAGAGGGCCAGGGCTAAATGGACTGCTGGAGCAGAGGATGAGACGGAAAGGGATAGAGGGAGGGAGGGAGTGAGGGAGTGAGGTTTGGGGGCAAAAGAAAGAGCTATGCTTGGGAGGGACAGGGATAAAGGGATGAAGAAGGGTGTAAAGTGAAGGGAGCAGATGGGGAGGGGGCAGAAGGGTAGAGTAGGGCCCTATGGAATCCACGATCGTGGAATCGCAGAGGATTTCACGGAATTGAGATGTTAACGCGGAATTCTGAATTATCGCGGAATGGTGTGGATTTAGCTATTTCTTTTTTTTTATATTATACATAAATCGTTTTTTATATAAATTAATCTTTACTACGACTTCACGGTGACGCTCATAAGTGACAGCTACCAAATCCATTCCAAGACAACTATAAATGATTATACAGAGAGAAGCTTCAGCAAGTACAAAACGCTGCTGACCGACAAAAGATAATCCCTCACTGAGGAAAACACAAAGCGCCTAACCATCATGTATCACAATGGCGATGTCAGCCAGAGATGGGGAGAAGCATGAATCTTTAACCTGTTAAGCCCTAGCCATATTTTCAGAAAATCTGCCTAAAAGTACATACCTAAGTAAATGGAAGATTGCTTCACTTCTACAAGGTCCAGTTGCATTTTCTTGTTATCTAGGGACATATATGGACCTCAGGGAATGTATTTCTAGTGTCAGAAATACTGTGTCTGTTACTATGCTTGAGTAAATTGTAATGAACCAAAGGAGAATATGAATTATGATTATTTATTTTTTTCTTTTCCATCTTTGACAGTGAATAACACCAAGCTAACATTGACCAGATGTAAAAAATTCATCATTCAGCATCATTCAAGATCACGTCTACAAAAAAGATAGATTTGAATTGATTTATGTTTTCACAATATTTTAGTTCATCCTCTAAAGCCCATTCCACAGGGTGGCTCCATAAGAGGAGATACATATTATTTTCAGGTTGGTTTTCATCACAGGTTTTTTGAAGTGCAATGGTCCTCTGAGGTTGTATCCCCCCTCTTTATCCATACATTTGCTTCTTACATTTACCGGTAATTGATTATTTCTTGCTTTGTACATAACTTGCAGATTTTTTAAGTTTACCGTATCAATGAACTTCAAAATGTGTGATTGTAGAAACAGTGTGTGTGTGTGTGATCCCGATATCCTGCATTTTTTATTACTCTTATTGCTCTTTTTTGTAGGATAGTCAATGTATTTATGGTTGTTTTGTACGTGTTACCACATACCTATATGTGCAGTAATGCAGGTAAGGCAAGATACTGTGTACTGTGCAATGAGTTGGGATTGAGTACATGTCTCACCTTACTAATAATTGAGATGCTCTTTGCCATCTTAGCCCTCATATTCTATATGGGGTTTCCAGCAGAGTTTATGGTCTAAAATCACTCCTAGGAATTTATTTTCATATACTCTTTCTATTCTATTATTATCTATTATCAACTGAATGTCTGTTTTTATCTGGCGGTTTCCAAACACCATACATTTAGTTTTATTTAGATTTAAAGATAATTTATTTATATCAAACCAGAGTTTGGATTTATTCATTTCTATTGTTAAGACTTAGTTAGATCTAGGGTTTTGTAGATACAGTACTGAATTTTGCCATCCGGACACATGCAATTTGATATATGAATATAGAATATCAGGCCTATAAATTACCTTATTATGGCCAAGTCATACATCTATGGATCAGGCCAAATCTCCTCTTTCCAAGGGCAGAGTTGATTCTGGATTTAGTACCACCAGGCGCCCGTAACAGGGCAGCAAAGACCGTGAATGAAATCTACTGTAAGTACAGTTACTTTTTTATAATGTAAATAGCTCCACCATTTTCCATCAGATTGAGACAAGTTTTTTTCCTACACATTCACAGAAAGGTAAAGAAACTAACTACGTTCTATTTTATGGCAATAACGTTCAGGTTTGTTCAACCTGTGAGATATAATCACAAAAAGAATGTCAGAATTGTTCAGCTTTGACAGAGGCTGGTGTGAGCTGGGTAGTGTACAGTAGGTTTATGAAATGTCTATATCCATCGAAAGCCCTTGATCTCCTCTCTCTTAGGATTACAACATTTTCATGACGCGTTATTCCCTTGCGTCTAATTCATGCGCCGAGATATTTATAAAGTCATATTTCGCTAATACCAATTAAAATCATTGGTAAACAAACGTAGTGCTGAAAATATACACTTTGACTGCTGTTTTGATAGAGTTAGGGTCTTTACTCTTGGCTACATTTGAAAAAGAAATGCAACATTAATTAATACGGACTGTATTGATCAATTTATGACGTGATATAATTTTTTACCGGTACCAGACCTCTCAGGCTTAAAGGACATCTTTTTGAAAGAAATTACATTTACAGTTTCTTTCTGATTTCTTTCTGACAAATTATTATTTTGTATTATTTAACTATTTAATTATTATTTAGTTATTGCACTGCACTGCACTGCACTGGCAGTTGAACTGTATTGAACTGAACTGAATTGAAAATAAACTGAACTGACACTGAAAGGAAAACTCCAACATTTTGGGAAATTAGCTTATTTAACATCTTCCCTGGAGTTAGACAAGAAGATACATACCTTTTCCGTCTCTCTGCATGCATTGGGCTTAGGGAACGCCTGGACCGTTAGCCTAGCTTAGCTTTGTCACTGGAAGTGGGGCAGACATCTAGCCTAGTTCACTACAGTCAGGAAATATACTCCAAATACAATCAAAATACAACTCCCAAACGTTCCTGTAAACTTGTTGTGAACTGTGTATTTACCACGTCTCCCAGTCACACAAGTCACACGAGTCTCCCAGTCACACAAGTCACACAAGTCTCCCAGTCACACAAGTCTCCCAGTCACACAAGTCTCCCAGACACACAAGTCTCCTAGTCACATGAGTCTCCCAGGGAGACTTGTGTGACTGGGAGACTTGTGTGACTTGGAGACTTGTGTGACTGGGAGACTCATGTGACTTGTGTGACTGGGAGACTTGTGTGACTTGGAGACTTGTGTGACTGGGAGACTTGTGTGACTTGGAGACTTGTGTGACTGGGAGACTTGTGTGACTGGGAGACTTGTGTGACTTGTGTGACTTGGAGACTTGTGTGACTGGGAGACTTGTGTGACTGGGAGACTTGTTGTGACTGGGAGACTCATGTGACTTGTGTGACTGGGAGACTTGTGTGACTGGGAGACTCGTGTGCCTTGGAGACTTGTGTGACTGGGAGACTTGTGTGACTGGGAGACTCGTGTGACTTGTGTGACTTGGAGACTTGTGTGACTGGGAGACTTGTGTGACTGGGAGACTTGTGTGTCTGGGAGACTTGTGTGACTGGGATACTTGTGTGACTTGTGTGACTGGGAGACTTGTGTGACTGGGAGACTCGTGTGACTTGTGTGACTGGGAGACTCATGTGACTTGTGTGACTGGGAGACGTGGTAAATACACAGGTCACAACATGTTTACAGGAACGTTTGGGAGTTGTATTTTGATTGTATTTGGAGTATATTTCCTGACTGTAGTGAACTAGGCTAGATGCCCCACTTCCAGTGATGAAGCTAAGCTAGGCTAACGGTCCAGGCGTTCCCTAAGCCCAATGCATGCAGAGAGACGAAAAAGGTATGTATCTTCTTGTCTAACTCCAGGGAAGATGTTAAATAAGCTAATTTCCCAAAATGTTGGAGTTTTCCTTTAACATTGAACTGCACTGGCACTGTTAGCAGATGTACTGTTATTAAAGTTAGTTAAAAACATAATTTTCTATTGTTGTTTTTTTGTTAAATCCAACGGATTATTTTTTTATATGATCCGAAAACAGGAAAATTAAAAACAGATACATCTGAAAACAGGAAAATTCATATCCGAAAACAGGAAAAGATAAAACGGATTTCATAGGGCTCTAGGGTAGAGGGAGCCAAGGGAGAGGGGAGAGCTAATGATGGGAAGAAAGGGAGATGGGGGAGGAGGATAGGGGGACGTCTGAAAGAAGGGGCTCCAGGGAAGGGGTGCTAATGATGGAAGAGAGGGAGAGGTAAAGGTGTGGAAAGAAGCACAGTACATTAAGGGAGTAAGAAAAACTGAATTAAACATGGTAGGCAGGATAGGAGAGAGAGGGGGGGTATGAGAGCAAGAAGGATTGGTGAGGGAATTGTGGATCTCACACACACACACACACACACACACACACACACACACACACACACACACACACACACACACACACACACACACACACACACACACACACACACACACACACACACACACACACACACACACACACACACACACACACACACACACACACACACACACACACACATACATGATGGAGCAGCAGGGAAGAAAGGTGCTGATTGCTGTTAGCGAGTTGGAACAAATTTAGTTATAGGATTCTATTAGCCTGTTTATGTTTATGAATCCATTCAGGGAGGAGAGGGGAGGGGGAGGAGAGGAGAGGGGAGAGGAGAGGGAGAGGAGAGGAGAGGAGAGGAGAGGAGAGGAGAGGAGAGGGGAGGGGAGGACGAGGACAGGAGAGGACAGGAGAGGAGAGGAGAGGAGAGAGGAGAGGAGAGAGAGGAGAAGAGAAGGGAGGAGAGGGAGGAGAGGGAGGAGAGGAGGGAGAGGGGAGGAGAGGGGAGGAGGAGCATCCCTTTCTGTAAATGGATGAAAATATAGCCCGCCTGAGGACAGTCTCCTGCTTAACGACTCTCTAAATGAGAGCATCTCTGAATCCACTAGTGTATAATTCTTACCCTTTCCCTCCCTTCTTCTCCTTCTTCCTCCCTCCTCTCTCTCTCTCTCTCTCTCCTCCTCTCTCTCTCTCTCTCTCTCTCTCTCTCTCCCTCTCTCTCTCCTTCGTTTCTCTCTCCTTTTTCTTGCATTTCTGACCCACCTGGATCTGTAAGTGTGATTATTTTAATTTTGTGTCATACAGTACGTGCCCCCCCCCCCTCTCTCTATATATATATATATCCCTCTCGCCGTCACCCTCTCTCTAACTCTCCTTCTCATGGTGTCTCCTGCTCATTTGTCTGTTGCGTGGCTGCAGCACTCTGTCCTGCCTTTGTCACAGGTCATCCTTTGTTACTCTTTCAATTTGTCCCCCCTCCCCATCTCTTTCTCTCTCTCTCTCTCTCTCTCTCTCTCTCTCTCTCTCTCTCTCTCTCTCTCTCTCTCTCTCTCTCTCTCTCTCTCTCTCTCTCTCTCTCATTGCATTGTCATTTTTGATGCATTGCCATTTTTCTGCACAGTTCTCATTGGTCAGTCTTTATCCCCTCCCCCTCCATCTCTTGATTTGTTATGCCATCCCCCCATACCATTCCGAGTGGTCACTATTTATCCCCCATCTCTCTCTCTCTCTCTCTCTCTCTCTCTCTCTCTCTCTCTCTCTCTCCTCTCTCTCTCTCTCTCTGATTTGCTATGCCACTGCCATTCCTCTGTGCAGTTCCCATTGGTCACCGTCCATTGAACTTTCTATTATCTCTTGTCTCCATCACTCCTTCCTCCCCTCCCTCCTGCTGTCGTTTGATCTCTATACTTTCATTGTCAGTGCGGACCCTGAAGAGTGTTTCTCCCCACACCACTGACATGTGTGTCTTCTCCAGCGCCTTCATCATACAATATGTGCATCATGATTAGAGGAGCTGTTCAGGTGGTCGCCGTCTCCAGTCCCGTCCATATTTCCATCAGAGGGAGTTGTTGAGAGTTGTTACATTGAGTGTTGTTACACTGAGTTGTTGTTACATTGTTACTTCACAAAGCCCCGGCTATTAGTACCACCTGAATGCACCAGACGGTACTGACAAAGCTAAATGGGAATATGGGGGTCATTGTTGAGAAACAGAGCTGCGGGTGCTTGGTGGACATACCATGTTTGCTTTCAGATGTGAATGTGTGTGTGTGTGTGTGTGTGTGTGTGTGTGTGTGTGTGTGTGTGTGTGTGTGTGTGTGTGTGTGTGTGTGTGTGTGTGTGTGTGTGTGTGTGTGTGTGTGTGTGTGTGGGAGTGTGAATGTGCACATAGATGCATGATAATTAGTTATATTTATTGCGTGTGTGCTGGAGACCTATTTCAGAACCAACCCGAGACGCACAGCTCGCTCCCCGCCTCTCATCTCCGTTACTACACTAAGAGCAGCCTTTACCTACTTACCAATTCCAGGAATATGATTTATAGATATAATTTATCTGTTGTCATGAGTTGTCATGGGTTGTCCTGGTATTACGAATGCTGTTACTGGTAAATGGAGATACTGAATAAAAACGTGCATCGCAAAGCTTTTGTTCTACAGACTGTGCCAAATATTATTAAAAATATTTCCTTCCTCATGCATGGAAAATAGGCCATGCAGTTCATATTCAGGGTATGTATCAACTTTTTCTGCTCCATAAAGCTGATTTTGTTTTCAGAACATCACACAAATATTAGATTAGATTAAACTAATTTAGCAGGGGAGGGAAGGTGGGGTGTGTGCAAAGGCCTGCTGTTCTACACTCTTAACAAAAAGGGTGCTAAATAGCACTAAAAGTGGTTATTTGGCTCGTAATAATCTACAGGCTGCATAAAAGATTATATAGAAAAAGAATAATAAAGTTAATGTATACTATTACTGTTATGTAATACTGTTGTAAATATCTTTTTCAGTTTCTGATTGTTCAAAGTCCCCCAGTTAAAGAGGGGGGGGGGGGGGTCAACTTCAGACGGTTCATAAAACTTGGTTTAGTTAAAAAATAAGAATAAAAGAGAGAGAGAGCACAAGTACAGATGCCAAGTATAGTATAAGGAGATATACATATTCATAACTATATGTCAATATTAAATCAAGTTGATGCTTTTAAGACACAACAATTGCATTTCCAATGAATGTTAGTTTAGATATACATTTGCTGGATTTAACTTCCTTTAATCTAATGTTAATTTGTGAATTTTATTACATCTGTTCCCATCTTGTATTGTACAATAATTGTTGCAAATTTTTTATAAATCATGTATAAACCACGCCCATTTCGGAATCTGAATCCGAATACAGATAATTTAGTTGGTTGAACAGATACAGATACAGATACAGATACAGATAATGACGTCACCGCACACTCCTACTAGCTATAATCTCCTTTGGTTTTATTACATTTTCCAGTCATGGTTGTGTAATTGTAAGTGTGTGTCTTTTGACCATGGTTATGTGTATACAGTATGGCAGAATGGATAAGTCACACACAAGTCATGACACTACTCTCAAAACACACTCTTGCTGACTAGAGTCTTAATCGTATTCAGTGTGGTTCTTTCATAATTAACCTTGCAGAATTTGAAGGGTCTATGAAAATGATAGGCCTGATGACTTTAGAATCATGAAACAATCACCACTTAGTAGCATGAACCGTCAACGCTCCTCTGCTGATCTAGTGCTGGAATCATTACAACATGTATTGGTACCTCGGTACGACCTTGAGCACTTATTCTGTACGCCGTGAAATAAGCGCCCAGATAAAGTGCTGGGGAAAAGATTAATTGTAATAATGCAGCTGGCTTTAAATCACAGTTGTGTGGGTTGTGATTGCAGAAGAGTATTTATTATTTAGAGAGGGTACACACATGAGCATGAAATGCATTATGAGGCAGCATTAATGCATCGCATTAGGAAAATAAGCCCAGTATATTAGCACAGTATTAGTTCCTGTTGCACAGATGCTTGGCCATGAGCTGAGGTGATTGCTGTCACCATGTGTGTGACAACGTCTGACACACTGGACAACCTCTGCAACAAATTAGCCTCCTCCTGAGCCTAGGCAATATAATGAGACCAGACCCGCAGGCACCTGAGGTGTGTGTTTGTGTGTGTGCATGAGAGTGTGTGTGTGTGTGCATGTGCCTGTGTGTGTGTTCTTTCCAGTGCATCTATTGGAATGGAGGAGCAGGAGGAAGAGAGATGCAGGATAGAATCCCTAGAGGTTATAGTATTATTGATTACCCTTTGCTGTGCCTCTGCCTCTCTCTCCCTCCTTCTCTCTCTCTCTCCCCCTCCCTCTCTCTCTTTCTCCCTATGTCTCTCTTTCTCTCTCTGCTCCCCCTCTTTCTCCCTCCCTCTCTGGGTTTATTTATAGTGAATTGCAGCAGGCCGTGTTTTTGGCTCTGAGCATTGCTCCAGAGACTCCTAGTATCCTGCCTTCTTTAAAGCACCATTGCTGGAGCTTTTCCTATGCAAAAAAGATCACACAGTAGCAATGTAATAAGAGGAGAGAGAGAGAGAGAGAGAGAGAGAGAGAGAGAGAGAGAGAGAGAGAGAGAGAGAGAGAGAGAGAGAGAGAGAGAGAGAGAGGCAATACCACTTCCCAATCCAGCATCACACAGTAGCACTCCACACAATGTTTACCATGTTGCATTTAGAGGTGTAGGATTCACCCTGTATACATTTAGAGGTGTAGGTTTCACCCTGTGCAAGCAAACGCTTGGGTGGCTATGTCTTGTGAGGGTGGCGGTGAGGGACAATGGTTGAGTGGCAGATTGCATTTATATTCACTTGAAGCTAAATGCCACAGAAATGATAGCCTATGGTGTGTGTAGCCTGTGTAGGCCCATATATGGAGGCGGGCAAATGTTTCCTCTCCTCACCAAAGTGAACACAATTCACCTTATCACAGTGTTATGGAGTGTGGAGAAGAAGAAGAAGAAGAAGAAGAATGATTCTGTCCAATGTCAGTGCAGAGGTGACATGGGGTAAATAGACATGTTGTGGGTTAACAGGCTAACAGAGAGCTCCTTATCCAACACAGACTTAATTTATATTCAGGGCAGTGAAGGAAGACCACAAGTTGGATGGGTCTGGTACCTGTTGAGAAAACAAGAGAGGATCCATCCTGAAACTGTGAGACAACGCCTGTAGCCCAGGAGAGAGTTGTTATGTCTCCCTCGCCCACTGACTGGGGTTTGGAGGACTGAGGATGTCAGCAGAAACCAATGCTGCTATACAGCAATTATTCTTTCCAGACCTCAGAAGTAAAGTGATGCATGAAAATAAGGATTGTTTTATCCGCCATTCGCTAAGGCAGGAATTGCTTTGCTTTTATCAGAACGCATCAAAACACCTTGAAGACAGCATCTTTATTTAGTTTCACACCGCACATTCCTAATAGCTTGCAGGATAATAAAAGTGTTCTGTCTACGGGTTTGAACACAACAAATGTAGTAGATTATCACGATGTTGACAGAGAGGGGGAAAAACCGAGCTGCTGCAACTTGATGAAATGGAAAATAGCAGATATTTTTGTATTCCATTGTATGGCAAACGGTTACACTTATATTGTACCTAGATTCAGTAATGAAAAGATGTAAAAGATTCAGAGTGTCTACAGTACATACAAGCTGTGCAGCAGCACAGCGCTTCCCCCATGTGTTTATTCACTGCCACCGTATTTTATTAAATAGAGAGATGGCACAGCATCGGCAGTGGGGACTTGATTTAGCAGATAAACACAAGGTGATTCTGTTCCCTGTTGCACAGAGGAACACATGCACCCAGGCACATAGTATACCATACTGTATACTCAGAGACACAGACAGATCGGAAGATGTGTGTGTGTGTTTCTGTGTGTTTGTGTGCATCCTCGCACATGTGTTCTTTTTATATTGGTATGTGTGTATATGTATGTGTGTGTATGTATGTGTGTGTGTGTGTGTGTGTGTGTGTGTGTGTGTGTGTGTGTGTGTGTGTGTGTGTGTGTGTGTGTGTGTGTGTGTGTGTGTGTGTGTGTGTGTGTGTGTGTGTGTGTGTGTGTGTGTGTGTGTGTGTGTGTGTGTGTGTAGGAGCTTCACTTTGGGTGGAGATAACTCTGCATGTGCACGTGAATACTGATGAGGTTCGATTCCAGTTTGTTGGCTCCTGTTGGCTCTGTGGCCCCCAACATGCCCCAGGCGGGATCCTGCTCTGTCTCTTTCTATTGGATTAGTGGGTGGAGAACAATCCGCTTAGGCTTACTGGTCATCACTTGCTGGGGATCACTCACTGAATCCATAAAATACTCATGAAACAGCTCTATTTGCTTCTGAATAGTGAAATAAGTCCTAAGTATCATTGTTTGTAGGCCCAATCTGAAATCCACACAAACATTAACAAATTTGTAGCCCACCACCAAAATCAATTAGTAGGAGTTTTCATGTTTTCATTCTCTAGTTCATTTTCTGAATAACAATGAACAGGCACATATCTTTAGTCTTTAATTGTATTTGCTCATTTTGCTGTATTTCTGCGTGTAAAATGTTTGTTTTCATTGGTATTTTTTTTTTATCAAATTTTTATTCTACATTTTTTTATGACAAAACACAAATCACATGACATCAACAATAATAATAATGACAAGACATATAACATAGAAATAAAACATTTCCAACAGACTTAAAATGAGAGATAATTATAAAAGAAAAACAGATACATGGACATGGCTCGTTCTCTCCCCCCCCCCCCCCCCCCCCCCCCCGCTCACCCCAGGACCTCAACGTGAGTTACATACATAATATATTATTCAGTAATCAAAATTTCCAAATTTATATGCGTTCTTTTAACTTTGCCACCGCAGCCAACCAAATTGCAATATTGGATTCATTAACACCTATAACACGTGCAGTGGATATCTCCAGATATATCACATCAAGATAGGTGAGAATCCATACCTTCGGGCAGAGTTTGTCTGGGTGAATCCAACGTGAGGCAATCAGCTTTTTGGCGGCTGTGAGGCCGGCTAAAATTTGTCTTTTCACATGTGTAGAGGTCGGTAATTGAGAGACGTCATTCAGCAGCAATACAGAAGGAGAAACAGGTATGGTCAGAGAGAAAATCTCTGAGAGCTGAGAGGTAACATTTTCCCAAAAGAGCTCAACAGGAGGGCATTCCCAGTACATATGCATAAATGTTCCGGTGGCACCATTTGGACATAAGGTACATCGAGATTCAGGTCTGAGACCCATTAGATTCAATCGTCTAGGGGTCAAATAAGTCCTGTGAATAAAATGTTGATGAATCTGTTGATCTGGGTTGCGTGAGGATAGCCGGACATTTTCCCAGACTGTATCCCAATCAAAATCTACATCCAACTCCGGGACATCCTTTCTCCAAATCGTATCCAGGGGGAGGTCTTTATACGAGGACATAAGTAAATGGCGATAAAAGTCAGAAACGAAGCCTCTCGATGTCTCCTTGTCATAAAATAATTTTTGAAATTGGTGATGTTCTAGTGGAACGTCCCATGGAACCCCATGAGCCTTCAGAGCTGTCCTTATTTGTAAATAAAAGAAAAAGGAAGTTCCGGGGAGATCATATCCGTTGGATAGATCCTGGAAAGAGCGGAGACCAATGTTATCGAAGATATCCCCCAATGTGTGAATGCCTTTCTTTTCCCATCTAGGGTACCTAATAGGCTGTTGTCCAATAAGGAGTAGATTGTTATTAAATAGAGGGGAACGCGTATGCCATCGATGGCGGTTAGTACACAATTTCTGGGTGTCCCGCCAAGTCTGGATCACATGTGTGATAAGAGGGCCTGTTATATCCTGATTCACGTAGGTAGCTCCGCAGAGAAAGGACCATCGACCGGCAGATACGTTAAAACAGTTAGTTTGAGTGAAACCTGTGAAGCACAGTTCGTCCAAGTGCAAACTTGAAAAAAGACAATATGCATAACAGTCTATGCGAAGTTCGTGCTCGAATTCCACCGGCCTGGCCGTTTGGCAATAAAAGGAACTTGAACATGAACTATGCGAAGTTCAGTGCGAAGTTCAATGTTCAGACAATAAAAAGGCAAATGCGTTAAAAAGCACAAGTCGTCCGAATTATACTTGAATATAGTCAGTGTGCATACCCGTTTCTGGAATTATACAGCGTAGATAAACCACTGTGGAATCATCTTTTCAAGGTACTGAATCGGCGCATCGTTTTCAATGTTTTCGGGCAAGCCGTATATTCTGATGTTACACCTTCTATTCCGGTCCTCTAGGTCAGCCATCATATTTTCGTAAAAAAGGAACTTGTCTTCAATCGCCGAGATCTTGGTGGAGTTGGTTTCAGCTACGACCGCCACCTCTGCCATCTCTTCTTCCACCCTAGAGAGCCGCGTGGTCGTGCTAGCTACATCCTCCTGGAGCGAGTCCAGTCTGTTGGTTAGCGGTAGCATGCTAGCATCGAGCTCAGCACGGAACAAAGTCCTGATAAATTCACCGTCAACCTCATTTAACACTTTGAGTGCCAACGATGAGATTTCTCGTTAGTTCATGCCAACCGTTCAGTGCCAACGAGACGAGATATCTAGTTTTTTAAATTAGCGATTTCCATTCATATTTCATGAATCTAGCCTCACGTAACCACTGGGACTCTGTCTGAGCTCCATTGGGAAAATACCGCCCCCTATCGTCTCTCCGGGTGGTACTGCACCCCTTTGGATTGGATTGAATGAAAAGCATGGAAAAAAAAATCCTGCTTCCACATTTTACTTGTCAGAACAGCGGAGAATGTGTGTTTACAGTACCCAGCATTGGATCAATAAACACGATCGATATTTGGAATGGCGATCAGGAATTGGAATAATCCTTTTGGAGAACATCTGATCTGAGGTAAAGAATATATTTTACCAGTCTTGGGATAATCTGAGCTTTTTTCACCTATATATCAACGTGGGCCCTATGTGTGTGTGTGCGTGTGTGTGTGTGTGTGTGTGTGTGTGTGTGTGTGTGTGTGTGTGTGTGTGTGTGTGTGTGTGCTGATCAGGAAATGGATAATCGATTTTTCAGCCCGCTTCTATAGCGTGCATAAGTACACATATACTATCGATAATCTAGCGTTTATTTGAAAACGATTCATAAATAGGCAGAAAAATTACAACGTTTTTTGTGTATTCCAGTATATTCCAGTAAAGGGCGATTATCACAGAATCTTCTAAAAAATTCTGGAACTTTCATAAAACAAGTGTTTTTCAAAATGGTATAAAACGGAAATGAACCGATTAAAAAACAATCCGTTTCGACAATGTTGACTGCAAACAAGTCATTGATAAGCGACAGCCATATTATACACATAGCCATAATTTAAGATATAGTTTATGCGTTCGCAAATATGAGAGCTCTATCATTGAAGTGGGTGGTGGCACGCAACAGGGTTCCGGGGCACCGGACCCGTGGCACGGAAAGTGTTAATGTTCCAATCTTGTTCGGTATTTGTTTAGCCATATCTACGAGGTATAATGTGAGTGTATGTCGTAAAATTAGCGTTGTAATCAATATTAAAGTGAAGTGGTCACGGAGCTCGGGAAAGTTACGCTGCCATCTGATCTGAGCATAAACCGGTATTTTTTGTTAACACTGAAACATGATTTGCCTAGCCTGGATTTGACAGTGTGAACTATTATTTAGTTGCTGGGGGGAAATTCTCCTTGTCCTTTGGCCAGGGTTCAAAGTCTTTCAACGGTGTTATGGACCAACTGTTGAGGTTATGCTTTAAATTATTCACAATATGTAAGTGTGTTTTAGGTCAGACATGAAATGTTGATTATCATGTTTCCCTGACATTCACTCATTCACCAATCATCATTCCATGATTATCATGGGATCCAGTCCTGTCATATACAGGAGGGGCACCAGTTACTACAGTTACTGTACTGTAGGAAACTACTTCATGGCCAATCCTTATCTAGACATAAAATAAGAGGACCAGCAGCTGGATGAATATATATATATGTTTAATTACATCTGAATTGCAAATGCTCTGTGGAAATGTGGCTGGAATTCATGTGAGACAAAGCTAAATTGGTAAAAAAAAATCCATGGTTGAAATGTAATATTAGGGGAAATTAAGTGGGTTGTTATCCCGTTCCTTTCCTTTCTCAGATGGGTTTTTAATAGCCCCTGCTAAAATAGGGATGGCTGTGTTGTGATGCATTTTGTATTCTAATATTGAATACTCTTCATGGCTCAGTCAATGGCCACAATATCCCTTAACATTGCATTGGCATCAAACAGGCTAATGCATTTTTAGGAGAAACAGTGACAATCTTACAGTTTTCTTTTGTTTATTTTCAATACCCCCACCTACAGTAGGGCTGTGCCATATCATATCGTTCAGATAATACAGGTATACATTTTGAATTTGAAAACACTATGAATTACAGTACGTAGTCACAGTCATCAATATGAGAGTAGAGCATTGACAAATAAGGACTTCATTGAAATCTGCAGTGGAAAACTATTTCAAGTGTTACTAAAAATATAAAAACAGCAATATTGCGCAAATAACGTGGGGGAGGAAACGCAATGCAAAAAAAAAACATAGAAAAACTCGACGCCCTCCCCGCTCTGTCTAATAATAACATTAGTTGCCCTCCCTGGAGATTATTTTATGCTTATATTTTGATTATGTCACTATTTGCACTAATACATGCTGCTGCAATCACCAATAAAACATTATTCAGTATTCTATTTAATTTTATTCATATCGTTATGAATATTGTTACAACAAATTACCCTGAAATATTGTTTTATATTTTATAAATATTGACATTATTTTAAGGTTATATCGGCCACCCCTACCCCTACCCCCCACTCCCCTTTACTACTACTACTACTTTATACTGGTAAAATGTGTCAGAATGCATTGACATTGAGAAATGGGCATATATTTGCTGCTGTTGAATAAATGTATGAATTAATTAGTCTTTTCAAACGGGTGCTTATTAACACGTTTCTGACTGGGATGAGACACTGATATAGATCCCACTGCTATGGATGAATGGGGTGCTTATTAACACGTGTTGGACTGGGATGATACACTGATATAGTTCCCACTGCTATGGATGAATGGGGTGCTTATTAACACGTTTCTGACTGGGATGAGACACTGATGATCCCACTGCTATGGATGAATTGTAGCTGGGTATGTGTGCCTTTGGAAACAATATAGCTTTAATTATTGGTTAACTTCCATTACATACAAATAGATATAATGCATATCAATACTGTATTTAGATTATGTTATGGCTTAAATTCATAACTAAAAAGCCTATACCTTTTGGCAATAAGCTACAAAAGGATGATTGATTTTAAAATATATTAGGCCTACCATTAGAGATTGCTACCTCTATCTTTAATCCATTTCATAGATGGAGACATCATGTCTGTCTTCATCCCATTGCTGGCACTCGCTAATATCTCTTGGAGTGTAGTGTCATGTTGAACCATTTATTTTTCTTTATTTAAATTATAATATAGTGATAGCGAATAATTTAGCCAATCATGTAGTCCTGCTGGTCCTTTGATGTCACGGCTGACAATCTGGGAAATTCTACTCTTTGTTCTGGTGTTCAGCTCAGACAGCAGCTCAGACAGCAGCACAGACAGCAGCATTGTACTCCAGCACTTGGAACGTTCTTCTTTCACTTCGCTCCCTTTTTAAGTGTCATGTTCAGGGATGGAATAAAGTGGGCTATCAAGTGAAATTCCTCTTCTGTGCATTTTTCACACGACACAATAACCATAGTGAAGCCAAAGCCACATTTCCAGGAATGGATAATGTATGTGTATATATATATATATATATATATATATATATATATATATATATATATATATATATATATATATATATATATATATATATATATATATATATATATATATATATATATATATATATATATATATATATATATATATATATATATATATATATATGTTTGTAATTGTCTCTAATCTAATCTAATGTAGAAGTTGCATTTTGATTTTTATTTATTTATACTGTCTCAACCATGTACAATGTGGATGTGCAGTTTGTGCACGTTATTTAGTGGTTGACACATTGCTGAACCATATCGACTGTATAGACTCAACCACTAAATAACGAACCTGTGTGCCTTTTATTGTACAAGCACTAACAAGGCAGGGGCAGAATACAGAACCTAGAGAGCATCACAAAGGGAACTAGACTGGTTGAACCATGAACAGAGAAAGATGTACTGTACTCATAACAGCACAGTTTGAGGCCTCATGGGAGTTCTACAAAGTTTCCCCAAGAGATTTCTTTTTCACTCATCGAATTCTAGTCTCTCTCCATCTCTTGCTGGCACAGGCACACACTGCTAAAAATCCAGTGACACAGCAGGAGAATCTATATTCCTGTGTCAAGGGTTTGAACTAGTGTATTATGAAGACTAAGGCATGATTCATACTTCTGCTTCTTGCGGCCCCTCCTGAGAAATGTAACTACCAAGCACCGCAGACGCCACAAAGGTAATGGTTGGTGTAGGAAAGCCCGTTAATAGACTACTTTGTTCTGTAATAGCCCTTTAATATGTTGTTGTTGACAGGAAAGGGTAATTGATTTATGCCAGTGTATTCGTTCAGCGTGATGTGCTAGTGTTGCACTCTAGTCTTCTGATAACGTTACTGGCCCTTTAAGAGTTTCCCTTTGAGGAACGTGTGCACAAGCTGTTCTCTGTGTTGCTGCCTGATGGTGCGGCTGCTGCAGCAGTAATATCTGTCCCTTTGAGGAATGTGTGCGTAAATGACACACACACCTTTCTGTTCCCAATACAACCAGTAACTGCAGCACGCCTCTGTGTGATTCTTTAATCGGAGTTACAACGCCATAGTGTCCGCCAGCTCTATTAAACGCAACCCGTGGAGGCCCTAGCTCTCCGTTTCATGGTCCTTCGAAGCCGGATAGAGCTCCTCCAAGACGCTATGGCAGACCAGGACACCACAGAGACCACCGCTCACCCGCAGAGAGAGCGCCACCTACCAAGCCACCTACGTGACCTCGAAGTGGGATATGAACCTGAACTCAGTACTCGGATCAGTCAGTACTCGGATCAGTCAGTACTCGGATCAGTCAGTACTCGGATCAGCCAGTACTCGGATCAGTCAGTACTCGGATCAGTCAGTACTCGGATCAGTCAGTACTCGGATCAGTCAGTACTCGGATCAGTCAGTACTCAGATCTGTCAATTCCTAGACCCACCATAAGGTCAGGTGTCGGCTCCCATCGTTCATACCCGGCGAGTACCACAAGGGCCCCGTATGAAGGTAGTAGGTCCTCACGTCTGTCAATTCCTAGACCCACCATAAGGTCAGGTGTTGGCTCCCATCGTTCATCTGGGAGTGTACACCGACCACATGCTCTCTCACCAGTCCAGGAAGCTATCCTTCAGGAGTACATCCACTCCCTGGAGCTTGAGGAGCTACAGCGCCAGGTAAAAGAAGACTACGACGCCAACCTGGAGTGCCAACGCTTACAACGCCTAGAGCAGGAAGCACAAGATGCACGGGAAGCTATCGTTAAACGCCTGGACAGGCAGAGGCGGCCTAAGAAGAAGGAGAAGGAACTTCAAGTAGCCAAACTGGTCACCTCACTTCAAGAGTCAAAGATGAGGGCTCTTGTACGTGCAGCAGCATCTGAGCCGACCTATCCACCGCCTGGACAACAGCACCACGTAGTGGCACCTGTGCCTCTAGCCCTTCCTACCGTACCACAGTACATGCATCCCCTGCCGGCTAATCCAGCCGCCATCACTCCAGTGATACACCATCCAGCACAGGCGACGCCTCGCTCTGCTGCTCCCCCTGTGTCATGGTACCCAGCTCCCAACATGCCTGGTTCAATTGAGCAACCTACAATCTCACACGGGCCCCCTGTAGCTACACACAGTACCCAGAGTCCTACCTATGGTGCGACCATCCCTAGTACTCAACCCAGTACTCAACCCAGTACTCAACTCAGTACCCAACCTAGTACTCAACTCAGTACCCAACCTAGTACTCAACTCAGTACCCAACCTAGTACTCAACTCAGTACCCAACCTAGTACTCAACTCAGTACCCAACCCAGTACTCAACCCAGTACTCAACTCAGTACCCAACCTAGTACTCAACTCAGTACCCAACCGAGTACTCAACTCTGTACCCAACCTAGTACTCAACTCAGTACCCAACCTAGTACTCAACTCAGTACCCAACCTAGTACTCAACTCAGTACCCAACCTAGTACTCAACTCAGTACCCAACCCAGTACTCAACTCAGTACCCAACCTAGTACTCAACCCAGTACTCAACTCAGTACTCAACTCAGTACCCAACCTAGTACTCAACTCAGTACTCAACCTAGTACCCAACCTAGTACTCAGCCTAGTACTCAACCTAGTACCCAACCTAGTACTCAACCTAGTACTCAACCTAGTACTCAACCTAGTACTCAACCTAGTACTCAGCCTAGTACTCAGCCTAGTACTCAACCTAGTACTCAACCTAGTACTCAACCTAGCACCCAACCTAGTACTCAACCTAGTACTCAACCTAGTACTCAGCCTAGTACTCAACCTAGTACTCAACCTAGCACCCAACCTAGTACTCAACCTAGTACTCAACCTAGTACTCAGCCTAGTACTCAACCTAGTACTCAACCTAGTACTCAACCTAGTACTCAACCTAGTACTCAACCTAGTACTCAGCCTAGTACTCAACCTAGTACTCAACCTAGTACTCAACCCAGCACTCAGCCTAGTACTCAGCCCAGTACTCAACCTAGTACTCAACCTAGTACTCAACCTAGTACTCAGCCTAGTACTCAACCTAGCACCCAGCCTAGTACTCAACCTAGTACTCAACCTAGTACTCAGCCTAGTACTCAACCTAGTACTCAACCTAGTACTCAGCCTAGTACTCAGCCTAGTACTCAACCTAGTACTCAACCTAGTACTCAAGCTAGTACTCAAGCTAGTACTCAACCTAGTACTCAGCCTAGTACTCAACCTAGCACCCAGCCTAGTACCCAACCTAGTACTCAACCTAGTACTCAGCCTAGTACTCAACCTAGCACCCAGCCTAGTACTCAACCTAGTACTCAACCTAGTTCTCAACCCAGTACTCAACCCAGTACTCGACTAACTCAACCTAGGACTTCTCCCAGTCCTCCGCTCCCTGCCGTTGAAGACCTCTCTTCACGGAAAGATCTCGTCCAAGCAACAGTCAGGTCCCTTCACGGTGCGGCTGATGCCCAGACCACCGATCAGCCTTATGAAGCAGCCGACTTCCTCAACGCTGAGAAGGTCCTCCTTAAACGAGCCCAACTGGACTCACTCCCAGAGGAGATCAAGGCCCTCAAGTCCGACCGACCTCTTCCCCCAGACAGTCGTTTGGGCTCTCTATCTCCGGAGTATGACAAGGCTACATGTCTCCTCGGAGTAGGCGGTAGGCTGCACAGGGCCGAAAACTTGGAGCTGGATGACATTCACCCAATCGTCCAAGATTATGATCAAACTCTTCTCCACCCCGGGCCTGAGAGGGTATTCGCTGATCTTCGATCCCGATTCTGGGTTCTACGTGGAAGAGAAGCAATCCGCAAGCATCAGCACACCTGCCGAGAACGTCATCTGCGGCGAGAAAAGCCTGACATGCCTAAAATGGCCGCCCTTCCGCCCTGTCGCCTGCGTCTCTACAAGCCCCCATTCTATTCCACCAGAGTAGACTGTTTTGGGCCATCTCACACCAAGATAGGGCCCCGGAGAGGCAGAAGTGGAGGTAGGACGGCAAGAAACAGTCACTCGGCCAGGTGGCCCTCATCGTTGACCCACAGCTTCCTCGGGCACTCTGGCCCGTTGGGAAGGTCACTCAGACGTACCCTGGAACTGACGAGCGTACCCGCACCGCAGCTGTCCAGGTGAAGGACAGAACATACCTGCGCCCTGTGTCCCGGCCGGTGCAGCTGACCAGTCTCCCGGATACAGAGGACCACTGAGACTTTCCTGTTTAGTTCAAAAGGTCTAAGTAGACTTTTGGGTGCGGCTGTGTAGGAAAGCCCGTTAATAGACTACTTTGTTCTGTAATAGCCCTTTAATATGTTGTTGTTGACAGGAAAGGGTAATTGATTTATGTGTATTCGTTCAGCGTGATGTGCTAGTGTTGCACTCTAGTCTTCTGATAACGTTACTGGCCCTTTAAGAGTTTCCCTTTGAGGAACGTGTGCACAAGCTGTTCTCTGTGTTGCTGCCTGATGGTGCGGCTGCTGCAGCAGTAATATCTGTCCCTTTGAGGAACGTGTGCGTAAATCACACACACACCTTTCTGTTCCCAATACAACCAGTAACTGCAGCACGCCTCTGTGTGATTCTTTAATCGGAGTTACAACGCCATAGTGTCCGCCAGTTCTATTAAACGCAACCCGTGGAGGCCCTAGCTCTCCGTTTCAGTTGGGATTGAGAACAATGGATTTCCTGCATAATCACACTACCTAGAATCTGTTGCATCAACAAAACAAAGACAAATCTGTTTCACTGGAGGCTGGCATGGAAAATGTAATCATCTGGTGTTTAGTTTTTATTTTATTTTACTGGTGAAAAACGCTACAGGACAACCATGTGCAGAAAGATGGAATGAATTTCAATAAAATATATTATTAAATTTCTTTTAATATTGTGGTAAATTCCCACAGAACTTCTACAATAATTTGAGGTTATTGTAGTACAATACAATGAGATTGATTATCTGGAAGGAGGAGGAAGGGATCATACTTGATAGAATTGTTGATCTCCTCATCTGACTTAAGCAGATGAGGAATAAACGTGTACGCCAGACAAACCAGAACTGTAGTTCAACTCAGCATTTATTTGCTCAGAGCCAGGGAACCAAGGTGAATAGGACAAAAGATTATCAGAGAACATTAACAGGGCTGTCTGTGTACAGAAATATCACAATCAGGTTTGCATCTCAAACCTCAATAATGTACATAAAACAGTCACTCGTTAACATAATTTGAACATACATAGTTTACTGTAGGCCCCTTTTTTATATGAGTAAGCCTGGTTTCTAAGATAAGTATTACATTCTATTTTAACCAACCAAGGGTCCATGATTTACTCACATAAATAGCAGCACAGTCTCTCTCTGGTGGAAGGAGCGGTGGAGCCCAACAGACCCCCTGGGGTTGTGTCTGGTCTGAGGGCTCCCGAACTACCATTTAGGGCCCTCCTATATACTATAATTTCTAGCCAATAATAGAATTCAGTTCACTATTACAGTTGATCCAATCATGCGTCTCCTGTGGGCGCTTTCCTGTGGGGGCTGGCAGCCCCCCCCCCTGAGTTGTGGCGACGTGATGGGACAGAGATAGAGGGGGCCCGTCGGTGGCCCACGTCCGTGTGGTCCCCCGCTGAGCACAGAGGGGTTCTGCTGGTGGCCCCCGTCCGTGTGGTCGCGGTGTTGGGTCTTGTCTCACGAGGGGGGGTGTGACATGATGTCCTCTGGTGGGGGGGGGTGTGAATACGCTTTGACCCTTTGGGCCTTATTAGCATACAGTACTAATCTGATCACATTAGGTGTGACCTTTATCTATTTAGCCCTGCAACCACTTCTGCTAACCAGTATACAAGGTTATTTATGAAATTCAACTCAATATTACCACAATATATAAAACAAAATATATAAGATATATGAATAATAAAAGCAAGGCTCCTCAAAACAACATAAGGCAATTTAACTTTCCACAACAAACAAAATAACAGACCAAAGCTAGGCCCCTTGGCTATGGGGTTTTCACAGTTGCTGCTTCCAGCCAAAGCTGTGCAGCTCTGATTTAGGAGCTCCTATCTGAGGCTTTTCTACTGGAAGCTCCTCCTACAGAGACAACCCATCATTATTACACTATCAATCAACAATCAATCAACAAACACAGACATTACTTCCCTGAGACATTACTATATCTCTATGTAGCAGGGTGGATTACCTCCGCTTAGTGAGGGTGAGATTATACGAACACCGGATAGCAGGGACACGGAGGAGCTAAGTCCCACCGAACCCCCAACTGTAGCGGCCGCGTTGCTAGACGTCAGGTGTAGGACGGCAGTAGGCAGGGCCTTAGGATTTACTAACCTAGGAACAGGTACAGTAGTCATGCAGGATTTTATAATGACAAATACTCATCAGTACCCTGTAACCCCCTTAACAACTGCGTCCCGTCTAGTAAGCGGCGTACCCCCTGACACCCGGTGAAAGTAGTGATCAATACAGTCTCCCCCAAAATAGTACCTTACTGTTCCGCTGTTGAGAAATCACATTAGTGCAAGACCCCTTTGCACACATTGATCACTGGCAATGCAGGCCGACGATTACTTCCCTATTCCCAGTAAATGACTATAGACATAGCACAACAGGTATACAGTTTCTCAGCCGAGCTTTACTGTAATTGAAAATTAACACATTAACAAATGCTCCCAGTACTGCCTCCTCCATAAACAGTCTCTCTGCCTCTTAGGTACAGAAAACACTACGTTACCAAAGTACATACATAGTGAACGCTCCCTTTAAAGGCATCCCGGCAGTAGTGCCACGCATAGCACTGTATGTTATTGATAGACCTTCGCCCTGTGGCGGCACGCTAATACCCCAGTGCACAGCTGTGTTACTGTACTGGTGAACACTCGCAGCACACACTTCCAAACTTAAGTGGGCCCACACCTTAAGAACATTTGCTTATAATTACTCTAAGCCGGCACACCAAAATAACCACATAAAATCTAGCCATGTCGTGGCTAGAGAACGTAGTGGCCCAAAACAGGACGGCCCTTCACTCAGTCCCGAGCATGCTATCAAAATAGTTAATACTTCTCAACGCTGCAGGTGCGGAATGCACCTTTAATCGACTCGCCCGCACATGAGGGTCTATAGACAAAGTGCTGGTTAGCCCCGCATACAAAATGTATGGGGTAATTCGGCCGTAAAAGGTCCAGAGAAACCGTCACCTGTGGTACTCAAAGGCAGGGCTGGTCTGGCGGTCAGTAGGTGGTCTGTAGTGATGCTCTAGGTCTAGAGTCTAGACGTCCAGTAGAACCTCCTGCTGATGAGTCCTTCTGTTGCTGTAAAACGGGCGACGCGACGTGCTAAGCTAAAATGCTAGTTCAATACACTTTAGCTAAGCTAGTAGCCAAGTTGGCTAACCTAACTCTCCGACTGTACTTGCTAATACGCAGAGCTTAGCATTTGTCTTCACATCCATCTGCCGAATGTCCTCTTCTTCTTGGCGTGGACTAAACACTATACTTGATATTAATAAACTCACGGCACGCAGCGTTACTTCTTCGGCTCCGGTGCACATTTGGTATTTTCACGTTTTGAAAATAGGACTCTCACGGCAAACACGTCCACTCGCTCCCGTGGTTTGCTCCGAAGGACACCGCACATGTGGCTTCTCCGTTGATACACATCCTCTTTGCATGTCCCTACAGAACCACCAGACTGACGCCAACCAGCTCCCCCTAGTGTTAGTCCTCCAACGATGCTTTGCCTGGCACCAAATGGACGGATCATTGAAACAATCATAATGAACATAGTCAGACACATTCAAGTGTCTACATATACTATACTAACACTAAACAGTGTTTAGAGCACTTTAAAAGTCTATTCCTTCTTCACCTCTGTACTCATTTGGTCTCGATCTCCCCTCTAGAATTTATTTTTGATCTCCCAGCACTCATTACCCTTGTAACAAAGCTATTTATAAAGAAATTGAACAAGGGCTTTGGGGTTTTTCATTTACAATTTACAGACTTATGACCACATCTCACCGATTTGATCCTCACTCCACTGGCTCCCCGTGCACTTTAGGATTCATTTTCAAATTATTTTATTTGCTTTTAAAGCTCTTCATGACCTTGCCCCACCCTACCTCTCTGAGCTGATGCAGTTCTATACACCTTCTCGCTCTCTCAGGTCAGCTGACCAGCTGCTCCTAGTAGTGCCTACAACTAGGCGTAAGCTCAGGGGGGACCGTGCCTTTTCCGTTGTCGCCCCAAAAATGTGGAACGAGCTGCCGCTGCAGATTAGGCAGGCCTCATCACTGCCCCATTTCAAAGGCCTCCTTAACACATTAACTGCCACGCTTATATCCATCAATGTTTGATCACTGCCACCAGTCTAAGTCTATGGAGATGTTTACCTTCTTTGCAGGGCTATAACTTTTTAAATTGTATTGCTAAATTGACATTACTATGGCCCATTCAACATCGATTATCTATCGTTCAGGATGTAGGAACGTTTTACTTTTTCATTCACACAAAAATACCGTCTAGAGTATAAATATGTTTTTATCGTTTTCTGCAGTAATTCCTAGAACGTGAGATATAGGCATAAATGCATATATTAGATGATCAAATGCCGTTTGATACCGATCCACGCTATATTAAAAATTTCAACTGTACATGGTCCTAAACGTTATGACTGATCATGCGTGGGTGAACGGAGGGGGGGGGGGTCGTTTATAATTCCGTGATCGTCGTTAAATGATTTATGTAGTATGGGTGATATATAAATCAGAGCAGTTTGCATCGATAATAATAAACAAAAACGATGAAAGTCACGGCAGCCTCCTCTTACCGTTGGGCGATGATACTGGAGCAAACAGATCCCAGTTATTTGATGGGGATCGAGGCGATCCATTTCCGGTTTGTATAATACTAATACATGCCCAAATCATGTCGATTATTGAGTTATGGCAGCGATCCATATCCACGGTGTGTGGCTAGAGTCCTGGGATGATATGCGAGTGGCCGGACGGATTTAGGAGACGCACCGAAATCCAACCGGCATATCCGGTTTGGCAACTCGCCGATCATCCACCAGGTGGCAGTATTGAAGCGTTGCAGAGTTGTGCTGAGTCCCACAGCATCAGACAAGGCTCCGTGAGTGAAATATGAATACCATGGCGAAAATATTAAATATGATCAAAATAACGTTGTACGCCGCAATCTGGCAGAATTCGCATGAACTTGAAACCCGCTGTACGACGTTTTTGGCGCAGAAAGTGTTAAGACCCACCTTTTCTCTCTGGCTTTCGACACCATGTAGCTTGTTGATTTTATGATCTTATTGTTTTACTGTGTTATGGTTTGTATCGTTTTGTTACTGTGTCCTTTGCTTTTAAATATTTTTTTAAGTACTCTGATCTATTTCAATTTTTATTGCTGCCTATGTTTACCTTTTATTTTGTATATATATTTTTTTTGTACTCTTGTTTTTTTTAGTGCTGCTTATAGTTTTTTAATATGCTCCCTCTGTACAGCACTTTGTGCCCCTGTGGCTGTTAAAGCGCTTCATAAATAAAGTTGGATTGGATTGGATCCGTTTCAATCAAAGGATCTTCATCAGGATAACAGGAAGTAGGGGTACACCCTAATACTGTATATGGGTTGGGTCTAACCACCCATTGGCCAAGAGATAAAAGACAGCACATAATTGTTTGTTCATGAAAATAATCAGAAAGCATTGGCACATTTTAAGTTCTGACCCCGTCCTTGGTAAATAATTTTCAGCTTCAACAAAAGACCTCCCAACCTAAAGAATCTACTGGTCAGGTCACACCTGCGTCAGCTGACACCATCTGATGATAAATATGGCAGGTGTGCACAATGCAATGTCACATATAAATGCCACACATTTAATAATAATAATAATAATAATAATAATAATAATAATAATAATAATAATAATAATAATAATAATAATAATAATAATAATAATAATAATAATAATAATAATAATAATAACTTAGTTTTATATAGCGCCTTTCATAAGACCCAAGGTCGCTTTACATAGGGGGAAAAACCACCCTGATACTGCACAACTTGTTAAAATCAAAGGAATCATTAGTTGTACTACTCCCAACATAATCTACATGATCAAGTGTATTATGTGGATTCGTTTACGTGGGGAAATCATCAAGACGTCTTGAGGCTATCTCTGAACACACAGAAGTGATATTAGAACTAAGGATTTTAGCAACCCTGTGGCAGTACACTTTACCCAGGCTCAAGATTGTATTCCATCATTAAAATACATTGAACGTGTCATGGTGCCACCTAGGGGAGGTGCACGTTAATGCCTTACTTCTCAAGAGAGAAGCTTTTGGATCTCTACCTTAGATACAGTGACACAGGGCCATAATGAATCTTTTGATATCAGGCCGTGTCTGTGGGCTATTATTTGTTCTCATTTCTCTTGAGTTCTCTTGGATATACTTGCATCATGACTCTAGACATTCCTGAATACATTTCATATAATGTAAGTTACCTATTTCCTTATTATGCTATTAAATGACCCACCCTACTTTGTTTTTAGATGGGCATCGATAACAGAAGACTTCCCCTCTTCCTTGTATCCATTACCCTCTCCTTTTCTTTTAGAAGTATACTGTGGCTTTGCTACTTGTGATCAATATATGTGCTTTTTCTATATACTTTTTTTATCTTTTTATATCTTTTTATATCTTTCCCTTTTAGAAGAGATTTTTTGTGTGACTTTTCAATTTTTCTATTATGATTATTATTGTGGTATCATTGTGATTTATTTACTGTAGGTTATTTTCTATTTACTTGAACTGCATTAATCAATGTAGGAAATGTTGATGGGCTGTGTTTACCCTGTGTAATCCACTATTAGTGGTTTTGGCCAAGTCTGGCACTTTCTCTGATATTTGTAGGATGATAAATTCCCATGTTCCAAATTTATATGCACATGTCTATTAGTGTGATTTACACACCTCTCGTGACATTTTCAAATGGGATATTGTTTAGGTTCTGCATGACAGATGAGATGACATCATCGTTTTTAGAAATATCTTCAAATACCAGATTGGATTATTTTTGGGGGCATTCTTGTCTTTGCTGTAACATTTGGGAGCAGTATTTGATTGATTAGGGCTCTTCCCTAATTCTCTTCCCCTTTGCCCATACATTTCCTACATTTGTCTAAATTAAGAATCATTATCGTTTTCCTTTTTTGTACTCTTGAGTTGGTATGTATTTTATATGTATACTATATTTATTGGTCTTTGTAGTAAGTGCACTCTGTAGACTAGGACTATTCATATTCTTACCTTTTGACTGTTCTTTATGGGGTCAAGTGATTGCACTTGGCCTGTCATTCTCTTGACCAATGAGTGGTTAGACCCAACCCATATTTTAGAGTGTACCCCTACTTCCTGTTATCCTGATGAAGTTCGTTTAACAGTGTGCAGATTCTATTCTTTTTATGCCGATCTTTTATTTGTCCTGCACCCGATCACCAGGGTGGATGTGAATGCTCTACTTTTCTAATATAAACGAGATCTTAACTTAAGCACTGCCAAGGGGTGTCGAGTCCCTTCAGGCATAAATTTTTTTCCTGCACATTTTAACATTGAATTTGAATTGACAGTGAGGCTCAGCAGTTTCCAGAAAGATGCACACTCACAGTAAGTCATTCACTGAATTTAGATGCACTACTCAGAAACCATAACAAGCAGGAATACATTTTAACATGATCAATTTCCATTGAGGTTGTTCAATCACAATTTGCATAATATATTATCATTCTAATAACAAACTAAGCACTAGTTAGATCTGCCCCTGGATTCGTGGAACGTTCACCTGCACGATAAATGGAATACTGAGCCACAGCTCAGGAGATACCTACAGTAAAATAGTTTGACACTGTCAATTGAATGATTAAAGTATGGAGAGAACAAGTAAAATGTTTGAGTGCGGAGCACTACAGTCATTTGTCATTGTTATTATACATATTCTTAATCAACATACTGCTTCAGAGCTCAATGGACCAGACAAACTACCGGTACGTTGACATAGTCATAATTTACTAGCACCTTAGATCTTTGTATACGCATATTTTATATGTATTGATAATCCACTCAAACAATTTATTTATACCAGGGTAGACTCAGTATGGAGTATTGCACATTGTACAGAGTAGTATCTGCACATGGGGTTGACTTAGGAAAGAATCTGTATGATACCAGGGGGGGGCTGTACATATACACATTATGTTATTATTATCGATAGAGTATGTCTCACCGGTCTGGCTGACCAGACCCTCCCTCACCTTTATTTTTTGTTTTTTAACTCGTATTCTTTACCTTTTAACTAGTGCTGTCAATCGATTAAAATATTTAATCGCGATTAATCGCATGATTGTCTATAGTTAACTCGCGATTAATCGCAAATTAATCACATTTTTTTTTTTTTTTATTATCTACCTTAAACTCTTATCAACATGAGAGTCAACAAATGCTTGCGTTATGCAGCCATTTAACACAAAAGGATGACCCTCATGCATTGCAAATTTGCATCAAATTCAAAACAGTGATGCACAAAATAACTTAAAAGAAAATAATAATTTAAAACAATGAATAAAGTGTGCATGAAATAATAGGGGAAAGAAAACGTTAGGAACTTGTTACATTCACCCACACAAGGGCTGAGTAATCACACACCCCCCTCTCTCTCTCACACACACACTCTCCCAGCTCTCTTTCTCTCTTGCCCCTTTCTCATCTCTCTCACCCCCCTCTCTCTATATATATATCTCACTCACACACACACAGACACACACAGACACAGACACACACAGACACAGACACACACACACACACACACACACACACACACACACACACACACACACACACACACACACACACACACACACACACACACACACACACACACACACACACACACACACACACACACACACACACACACACACACACACACACACACACACACACACACACACACACACACACGCGCACACACACACACACACACACACACACACACTTCAGAAACAAACATAGTATCAATGAGAGCATCAATAATACACCTGAGTGAAGTCTAGTTAAAAAAATGTAAATACAAAATGTCTTCTTAAAAGTTAATCGTGAGTTAAAAAAAATTGTGGTGTTAATAGAATCGGGCGATAACGCGTTAATACTGCGTTAACTTTGACAGCCTTACTTTTAACCCATTGAAACCGGGAAACACATTTGTGTGTATATGCAGGCTATATAATGCATTATTAGCAGGCGTTTTTAAGTCTAAATGGGTTAATATTATATTTTTTATTCTCATATATTTCTATTCTTATCTCTACTACCCTGCCTGTACCTCCCCTCCCCCTCCGCTGTGCTGCTATGACCCTTGAGTTTCCCAAAGGGGATTAATGAATTCATCTTATCTTCATAAAAAATTATGTTAGAGTGGAAAATTGGTTTGAAGAGCAGTGGACCAATTAACTCATGTATTTGTGCAAAGCACACAAGAGCCTTGGTGAAATACTTTTCATTCCCATGCTTCTGTACCTCTCTGTGCAAATAAAATGCATAACAAACCACATAGGCCTGACGTTGGAAAGGCACAGCTCTCTGTCATCCAAGCAGCAAATTATTTCCCCATTACAACCAAGGATTCAGCAACCAGATGGATGACTGCATAATGTACCAGTATTATCTTGATATAATGGAACTGGCAAAGTAATCACTTGATAAGGTAAGACAATAAAAAGTAACATTTAAAATATGAGAACAGCTAAGTGCTTAATTCCAGCTGGCTCTTACACTGCCTCTAATTGGCACGGCACGGTGGCACAGTGGTTCTATTTCATTATGGCTGCCGCTCAGCATCATTCTGCACGCACTTCACTTTGTGCACGAGCACTGAATAAAAAATTCCACAATGTACCTTTACATCCCAACATTCGTCTGGCCACACCCCTATCCGCTTACCTTCATAAGCAGGTGTGTGGTCACCTACTCGCCTCCTTCTTCACTTTCACCACAAGGAAGTGCCTTCGGTAGATCCCACACTTGACGAGGTTGTTAGCTGAAGAAAGTTGAGACGTGTTTACATTTTTTCTTGTTTTTTTCTTCTCTCATATATTCGAAAGAAAAAAGCTAAGTCATAATGTCTACTTCGGAGGGTCGCACTCGCAACGCCACTCTTCACCAGCGGTTCTCCATTGCCGCCTCTGTCGTGCGTCTTGGAGCGGGGTTGAGGCCTCTCTCGTGGTCGGCAGCCACGCCCGGTAGGCGTCCGATGGGTAGTTTGCCTCTCCAAGGAGCTGGTGCACCAGTGCCGTCTCCTGTGCGATGGCCTGGTTCTGGCTCTGGTTCCTCTGGTTCCGGGGAGTCGTCCGCTGTTGGGCGGCCGACTCCTTTGGTTGCGGGGGATTTGAGACGCAAACTTTTTGCGTCGGCTCGCTCCCGTCGCAAGATGGTGGCTTGCAGACGCGAACGGCCTGGTTTTGGTGAGTTGCTGGAGCCAGATGAGGATGCGTTGGTCTCTACATGCCCGATGGAGACAGAGGACTACATGATAGAGGCGGACGGGTTCTTGTTTGAAGGCCCGGTGGAGACGTGTCCCCTGCCTGTCCAGGTAACACTGGAGGGGGAGATGTCTCCTTGGGGTTCCCCGCCCGCAGATGTTGGGTTAGAACCTCCGATTCGGCGGCGGGATGCCCTGCTATCAGCCACATCAGAATGTGGCTCCTTGACCAGTAGTCTGCTGTATGTGAGGGACGCGGGTTCGGAGGAGGAAAGTATGCAGGGGAAACTGCGTGTTTTGTTTCCCGAGCTCATGGCGGCGGCGGCAGTCGCAAACGGCGTGCTGCTGCCGCAGCCACTGCCTGTTCCTGTCCCTGATGATCTCATAGTCCCTGTCCCTCATGATCTCTATATGGCAACGTCGCCCGGTGAGAGGGGTGGACGTTGTCTACCCATTTTTCCCCTCAATGGCGGCCTATGTCCGTCAGGGCCAGGTGGTCTCCCACATCATAGGCCTTACTCCTGCCTACGTGCAAGTCACACGGGTGGCGGGTTTGGTCAACGGCATGAAGGAGGGCGTGCCACGGCTTGATAGGCCGATGGCGGCGCTCCTTTGTCCGGAGGTGGTGTGGGAGCCGTTACGGAAGCCGGTTCCCCAAGGGAAATCGGCGAGGCGGTTGGCATATTGGAGCGACCAGTCATTTATCACCGGAACACAATCTCTAGCTGCCGCGTCTAACATTGCGCAGCTGGCGAGATTCATGTCCGGGATATTGACGGGCGGCACGGAGCTGACTGATTTACAGCATGATCAGCTCTCCCAGTCGGCAGGAGCCATCCTGCATCTGACTTAGCCGCAGGCTATAGCCGCTGGGAAAGTGCACGCCCTGGCCACTCTGATCCAGCGCCACCTTTGGCTGGAGCAGGCGCGTGTGCCGGAGAAGAAGAGGACTCCACTTCTGACGGCACCCCTCTCCGATGCTGGACTATTCGGGACGGCACTGCAGCTGATGACCTCAACCTGCAGGGAGATGCAGGAGGAGCGCTCCGTGCTCCAGCCTCATTTCCCCCCGCCCGATGTCGCTGTTGGAGTCAGACGGCTGCCGCGTCGTCGAGGTTTCTCCGCCGTGGCCGCCGCTGCCACCACCGCCACTGCTGGACCTTCAGCGAAGAAGGCCAGGAGGAGAGAGGGCGCCTCCGCTACTGCAGCCGGCCCATCTACGCCCGGAGGTGACGGTAGGGATTGTCGAGACCAGCCGCCGATCATTTACCATCCCTCCGGGGCTCCCCGGGGTGGCAAATCCCGAGCGGCTCGTGGCAGGCGTCGCTAAGACCCAGTGACTTTTTCCCTCTGTGGTCCCCCCCTGTTTCCCTTCCCGGCCCGCTATGATTTTGTTCGAAAATAAAGAGTCCCCTCTAAAGGGGGACTGTATTTTTTGTTAACAAACTGTGTGTTTATTCACCAAACATATGATGGGGTTGCAACATGTGAATCTTTCGCTAGTATGGGTTGATAGGAGGGCTACATTCATGTTAGAGCTTAAGCAAGGCCTGCAGCCTACACTCGGTTGAAAAAGGGTTTTTTCTGCCTCGACCTGAATCTCCACATAAAGGTAGAGGTTAGTTGTGTGCTCTGTTGCTTACACAGTGATATTGAGCTGCAACACTATTGTGTTGGGTTTGCAGTAATGCTCGTATGAAAACGGCTCAGCCGTTCTCTCTCTCTATCAATGTTTTTCTGTGTTACAACATGGATGCGGGTGTAGGATTCACACACACACACAACTTGGTCTTGCTATAAACCCTGTTCACAGATGTGTCTGTGGTTAGCGTGCATTGTATTAGCTTGCGCTATTCATTGGCATTGCTACTAAAGGTATCATATGGCTATTGTTGTTGTTGTATGCCAGGGTTGGGCTTGTGAGGGGGTGCCGGATAAACCCCTCCTTCCCTCTTCTGATTGGTCAGGGGGTTTATTGGCCTCTCTTTTTCGTTCAGTCAGGGCCAAGCTCTTAGGCAGCTTGGCAGGGAGGGGGGGGGGAAGGGTTTCCCAGACTCTGCACCCATCACAGGCGTTTGAGTCTTGGGTTTCCCCCCGTCATAGCACACGTCACTAGGCACGTTGCTATTGGACGATGACTTCCATGAAGTTAGGCCCTGTATGTAGGGTCTGTTGTTGTCAAGTGTCGGGGTAGAGCGTAGGAACTTAAGGTTCCACTAAGCTCAATATACACGTAACTTGAGTCGGTTGGTCACATGACTCAATGTTACCGTGGCTTTTCAATCTATGGCTCACGTGGGAAGTCTCTCTGAGGAGTTCTGTCTCTCCTCTGTGGTAGGGATGACGGGATATAAAAATGTAAAAAAAAATTACCCTCGGCTGCGTCAAGTGGGATTCATGTCAGTCAGTGTTTCTTTCTTTTTTAATAAAAAAGTGTGGAGAATGTGAAGCACGACAACCTTCTTGTCGTTCTCCCAGGCGCCTTGAAGGATCGATGTGGGGTCTGGTTAGACTGTCCATTGATATGTTTTGGGTCCCGACGCATACATAGTGCTGGCTCGGGGTGTTTCTGATAAGAATCATGCGGGTGGCTAGTACGCCTTGGTTACTTGTTATTAAAACAGCGTTTTTATAAAGCAACTGGGATGGGGGATTTTTTCCTCTTCCGAGAGCCTGTTACTGGGTCTCGACGGATTTTCGTTCATATCTGGGGGATGTTAACGGAATAGATCAGAACATAGGTAGAGGGGTCTCACGCCCTTGGGGTGGGCCACCGAGCGCAGTTTAAACCGGACCGTCTGGGTGGCCACTCTTTTCATGTTTTAGATCAACACGCATATCTGCCCCTTCTCCTGGAGTAGGCATGTCGGCGTGGTTAGGGCACGGGACTGGTTCTGGTCACGCTGGTCCAGGTCAGTTAACCCGTTGTCCGCCGGGGATGCAGATCTGCTGTTCTGGTACCCTGAGGGACTTGGGCTTTTTTCAGGGGAAAAAATGCCGGGTCGGCCCGGGTGTCACAGGGTTAGCCGTTATGGAGACCCTTTGTTGGGTACACTTTGTACCTGGCACTATTGTAAGGGGCTGGTTCTCCTTCTTTCGCTCCTCTCTCACGCATGGCGAAGAGGGGGCTGTTGGGGTGGTCTTCTGGACCTCCTCTGGTAATCCTGTGTGCTTCCCGAGCCGCCGGGCCCGGTCCGAAGTAATGTTTCGTTGAAACCGTAGGCCTGGGATAACCCTTTTTTGGAAACTGAAACACTTGTACTGCGGTATAGCTGGTGTATACCCGCAGGTGTGTTTTGAAGTTTTTTCGTGAGGGGTTATAGGAACAACCACCTTCTGTGTACCGAGAGGGTGGTTGATTCCCTGGTGTGTTGGAGCAGAGTCAACTCCCGGGTTACCCGGTTGAGTGTGCCCCTGCACGTTCATGACGTCTGCCAATCGTGTCAGCCTTCTCTGCCTCGACCCCTCTGGGTGGTTTTTTTTTAATGGAGGCGTTGTCATGGTGCTCAACAACGCCAGCATACGCCCCTTCCGCCAGGGGGGCTGTTTTCAGTTGACTCCTTTGGCACCTGTCTCGTCCGCAGTGCTCCAGGCTCAGGTCTACAGCCTGCTGCTTGGTTTCCCCGGTGCGCTGCCTGCTTCCGTTGGTTAAACTTTTTTGAGTGCTTTACGGCCATGCTGACTGCCTGTTCTGCAGGGTCAGTGTGCCAGGCGGTGTACTATTGGGGGGTAATGGCCCGCTCTTGGAGGGGCTCTATCCGAATACGCTGGCGATGTGGGGGGCGGTGTCACTAAGTGACCGCCTGGTGGGGTCTTGATGCCTGGCGTCATTGACCTCTCCGGGCCCCCTTTTTCCAGGGGATCCAGTCCCTTCAGTGGGACTGGGTCTTCCTTCGCGCTCCGCTGCTACGGCCTTGCCACAGGGTTGGGTTTGCTCTTGACCCCGTGATTCTGGGGGCAGTAACGAGGGTTATTCCTTCCGTTCGTTTCCTGGTGGCATGCGGGTTGTGCGTGTGCGTAGTCGTGGGGTCAAGCCACGGTCTGCTCACCCTGTGCGTTGAGTTGCTTGAGTTCCTCTTCGCACGGTCGGATCCGTCTCCCTCCCGTCCTCCAATAGGGAGGGTATCCTCCATTAGGGAGGGTCGGGGGGCTCGGTCCTCCCCGGTCTGATGGTTGTGGGGGGCCTCAGCGGGGTACATTTGTCGAGCTTTGGCTCCCGCTCAGCTCCTCTTGTGCAGAATGATGCTGAGCGGCAGCCATAATGAAATAGAACGTAAGGTTATGTATATAACCAAGTTCTATGAATTATGGTGACGCTCAGCATCAGGACGCCGCTGCGGCCCTTGATCTCGCCTTGTGGTGAAAGTTTGGGAAGGAAGCGAGTAGGTGACCACACACCTGCTTATGAAGGTAAGCGGATAGGGGTGTGGCCAGATGAATGTTGGGATGTAAAGGTACATTGTGGAATTTTTTATTCAGTGCTCGTCAGTGGAGGCTGCTGACAAATTTTTTAGGTGAAGCACAAATTATTATATTATATATAAAATTATATTTTTTAAACATCCCCAACGCTGCAACACCCCCATTCCTCCCAGGTGTCAGGCTCCTCATTCGCTTCCATTCATTTTGGGGACCATGTTTAAATATCATCCTTCTGAAGTATAAACAAACTATACTGCTGTGACGATTTCAATAAAACAGACCATTCTGAGTCAATGGTATGCAGTGGCGTTGCGCAATATGTCGGGGCCCCCCCGCAGGGCAGACCACTCCCCTAAATCAAACCAAGCAGACCATGTACAGTATACAGTGGCTCGGCGGCCCGATCAAACCAAGCAGACCATGTACAGTATACAGTGGCTCGGCGGCCCCTGATCAAACCAAGCAGACCAAGTACAGTATGGCTCGGGCCCATCAAAAAATAACACAGTATGCTATGACTGGCCCCTGTAAATGTCCTAACACAACCCCCTCAATGTACAGTAAATGACCAAGTATGGTTTTGTCAATATTCCAATGTACAGTTTTGTTTGTACAGTTGTACAGTGTATGTCCCCCACCCCCACCTCCAATGTACAGTCCCCCCCCCCCTACCCAACCTCCTCCAATGTACAGCCCCCCCCTACCCAACCTCCTCCAATGTACAGTTTCTACGTCAAATGTATATACTCCCTTTTCTGGACTATTTTTATATCACAAACAGTACTGTATTTGCAAGTCTGGTACATGTCATAAATGTATAGATGTAGCAGTACTGTCTATCTGTATGTCATATATGTCATGATGAATTGAAAATGGGGGACCCTGATGTAAACAAGACGAAAGTCTATCTCTGGTCTGCATCCCCTTAACAATTGTATGTATTGAGCCGTACTGTACTGTACCCATTCTGCAATCTGTTATTAAAGTTTTACAATTCAATTAAATTCAATTCACGGCAGAATGTGTAGACAATAGACAGACAGTGAAAACAAAGTTCTCCTCCAAGTCCTGTGGGTATTGTCTCCTCAACGTTTCTGCAGCTGAGCGAATTGCAGTTCTGCTCAATGAATGAATCCGAGAGGAATCCGAATTTCCCCTCTAACTAGTGCTATATGCTTCATTGCGTCATTAATAAAGTTTTTAATCAATCAATCAAACAATGCCGTTTGTTTAGACATTCACAAGACTTGCATAACGTTATAACTGCACGGCGGCAGTTTAGACAACAACATTATTATTGTCCCTTACCTTAGTATGCGCCGCGCCTGCTGCATGCATCCCACAACGTCATCTTTTCCATTCATTCATTCCAGATAGGGCCATGGAGAGGCATTGTTGTTATTGATATCATCTTCATCAATGCCATCATAATACTGCCTGTTTAGACATTCACAAGACTTGCGTAACGTTAGCTAGCAAGCAAGCTAGTCGACAATATCTCCTTCCTCCATTGCAACGCTATCTACAGTACTAGAGAATTCAAAGTGCCCGCGAGGCGATGACGTTGTTGTTGTTGTCACGTTTAGCTTTTATCGCAGGTGTATATATATATCATCAAACGATGCACAATAAGTTCATGAACAATAACAAAACACTCCACCCTGGGCCTGATAGCTGCGGTGGTAGCCCTTTAGCTACGTTAGCTCCAACAAGTTATCTTCTTAAACTGAGATAAAAATTATTTTGAAAACAAGCTCGCTGCAGAGCCGCAGTACAGCACAAGAGAACCCATTATCTGATTGGGCCACAAGGCTGTCAATCATGCTAGCTGCAGAGCCGCAGAGCAGCAAAAGAGAAACCATTAGCTGATTGGTGGATTGAATGATTGACAGCCTTGTTATCCATTCAATGCAAGAGTTTAACTGCACAGACCGTGCTTAGATGACGTTAATAGCCTATTTTGATTGCCTATTATTTATTATTTATTTAACCCGGTCAACCTGTGCAGATATTCTGCACGAATAATTACTGCAGTGCAGGCCTGCTCAGAGCGGTCAATTTTGGCCATTTTTGAAGAAAAAAGATTCACTGGCATTTTTTTTACAGAGGAAAACATTTATAATAAAAAAATAATAATAATAATAATTAAAAAAAATTATATATATACAGTATATAGGTATATGTAAATTAATAATAATTATGAATTATGAGTGAATTTGTATTTCACGTGTTGTCATAGAGAAACCTCCACTGGTGCTCGTGCACGAAGTGAAGTGCGTGCAGAATGATGCTGAGCGTCACCATAATTCATAGAACTTGGTTATATACATAACCTTACGTTAGCCCTGTTGCCTCCTGGATTCAAACCCCAACTGGGGGCCTTTCTGTGTGGAGTTTGCATGTTCTCCCCATGTTTGTGTGGTTTTCCTCCAGGTAGTTTCCCCCATACCATAACAAACCTATGTAAAAGCCCTTGAACAAGGTACTGGCATTACAACTGGAGTTGGTCCTCGGGTGCCGCACTGTGTGGCTGCCCACTGCTCCTAAATAGTTATGATTGGTCAAATGTATAGTACGAATTTCCCCCAAGAGGATTAATAAAAGTATACATTACATTAAGGTCTCTGACCCCAACTACTCAGCTGCTTCTCTGGAGGTATTGATACGTTTTAGTTTTTTTGGCAGGTTAAAATAGTCAACAATATGTACCACGTAGAAATGTCATATATCATCATCATCATCATCATCATCATCATCATCATCATCATCATCATCATCATCATAGCCCACACAAGAGCTGTTTTGTAGGACCCCCATAATGTAGCTGATCTTCTGTGGCACAAAATCGCTACTAAATATCTGCTATAATAAATGTATGCTTAGGACAAATAACATAGATATGATATTGTTCTTTAAGAAGTTAATGCAGTGGCCAACTATACAATACATGCTGTATACCAACTATTCAACCCTACATTATATGGCTGTACAATACTACATTAGATGGCGGTTCAATACTACATTAGATGGCGGTTTAATACTACATTATATGGCTGTACAATACTACATTATATGGTGGTACAATACTACATTACATAGCTATACAATACTACATTACATGGCTGTACAATACTACATGAATAAAAGTCAAGTTAGACCGCGCTCACAATAGTTGACACTGGGTGCTGCAATCCAGAAGATAAATGTAGAATAAAGCAGGAAGCCGGACCAGCACTCTCAGGTTTACTGAAGAAGGAACACATTGGTTCTGTATGTATCCGGCTGCAATTAAAATGTGAAACCTGAGAGTGCTGGTCCGGCTTCCTGCTTTATTGTACAATACTACATTACATAGCTGTATAATACTACATTACATTGCTGTACAACACTACATTACATGGCTGTACAGTACTACATTACATAGCTGTATAATACTATATTACATGGCTGTACAATTCTACATTACATAGCTGTGGCCAATAGTATGGCCAATACATTACAATACCGAAAGCCATTCGAATTTTTACTTGCTGTGCATACTGTACATGATGATTTGGGTGTTTTCGTTTTGGAATATTTAGCAAATCCCATTGATTTTTATAAAATCTTTATAATAGACTTATGCTGCCAAACGCCCACTGTGAAGTATGACTTGTGTCCAAGCAGTATAACTTGTTCTCTTCTGTCTCATCTCTATTTGACTTTTCTGCTTATTATCAATATTCTTTTCTTCAATATTTCTCTGAGAACACAATTCAGAGTATAATAGCCATGGTTGAAGAGCGTGATAACACCAGTAGATATATGTCACATGGTATAGTATATACTGTAACACCAGTAGATATATGTCACATGTTATATGTTACTATAACACCAGTAGATAGATGTTATATGTTATATGTTATATGGTATATGGTATATGTTAGTTATGCATGATATATCGGCCGCCGATATAATATCGGCCGATATGGCAGTTTTTTTACACATCGGTATCGGTCCGATATCAAGATAGGGCCGATATGGGCCGATATAAATTTTCTTTTTTTCTTTTTACATGTTTTGGCCTTAAATAGTTTCAAAATATCAGCCATTTCTGAAAATAAGTTACAAAAGTAAAACAAAAAAAGAAATGCGTTTTGGAAAATAGCTCTTTATTTGATTATCATAAAAAAGTGTTTTCTATACAGAGATATCGACATCGGTAAATATCGGTATCGGCCAGAACAGCAATATTAATATCGGTTATCGGTATCAGCCACAATTTTCACATCGGTGCATCACTAGTATATGTTATATGTTACTATAACACCAGTAGATAGATGTTACATGTTATATGCTACTATAACACCAGTAGATAGATGTTACATGTTATATGTTACTATAACACCAGTAGATAGATGTTATGTTATATGTTACTATAACACCAGTAGATAGATGTTACATGTTATATGTTACTATAACACCAGTAGATAGATGTTACATGTTATATGTTACTATAACACCAGTAGATAGATGTTATGTTATATGTTACTATAACACCAGTAGATATATGTTACATGTTATATGCTACTATAACACCAGTAGATAGATGTTACATGTTATATGCTACTATAACACCAGTAGATAGATGTTACATGTTATATGTTACTATAACACCAGTAGATAGATGTTACATGTTATATGTTACTATAACACCAGTAGATAGATGTTATGTTATATGTTACTATAACACCAGTAGATAGATGTTACATGTTATATGTTACTATAACACCAGTAGATAGATGTTACATGTTATATGTTACTATAACACCAGTAGATAGATGTTATGTTATATGTTACTATAACAACAGTAGATAGATGTTACATGTTATATGCTACTATAACACCAGTAGATAGATGTTATGTTATATGTTACTATAACACCAGTAGATAGATGTTATGTTATATGTTACTATAACACCAGTAGATAGATGTTACATGTTATATGTTACTATAACACCAGTAGATAGATGTTATGTTATATGTTACTAGAACACCAGTAGATAGATGTTATGTTATATGCTACTATAACACCAGTAGATAGATGTTACATGTTATATGCTACTATAACACCAGTAGATATATGTTATGTTATATGTTACTATAACACCAGTAGATATATGTTATGTTATATGCTACTATAACACCAGTAGATAGATGCCACATGTTATATAATATGTTACTATAACACCAGTAGATAGATGCCACATGTTATATAATATGTTACTATAACACCAGTAGATAGATGCCACATGTTATATAATATGTTACTATAACACCAGTAGATAGATGCCACATGTTATATGGTACTATAACATCAGTAGACAGATGTCACATGTTATATGTTATACTGTATGTTACTATAACACCAGTGGATAGTTAAGTGACTCCAGGCTCCACGCCTCCCTGTGCTTTATCTTCATGCCCTGTCCTACTTCTTGCTCATTAAAAAAGATCTGCCGTTGTGTTATAGCGGCTGGAAATAGAAAGTGAGGGAAAGGCAGAAAAACAATAATCATGTTTTTAGCCATGGAAATATCTGAGTCGTTGTTGAATATGTGGGCCAGTGCCTCTTAAAGCGTTGCCTTTGGGAGTTCTGTGTGTGTATCCAGTGTGAGTGTGTGCATGCGCTTGTGTGTGTAAGCATACCGGTGTGTATGTGTGTGTGTGATTTTATACACATTTGCTCTAGATACATCCAAAAGTATTTTGTGACGTAGTTCCTTAATTTGTTATTGTCCTTTTCTTTTCATCCCACCTCTCCTCCTCTCCCCTCTCTCCATGTTTCTTCTACAGTTGGGGGGATGTGGAATACTGGGCGTGGGGGTGTGGCTGTCGGTCACCCAGGGAAACTTTGCTACCCTGTCTTCGTCCCTCCCCTCTCTCTCAGCAGCCAATCTTCTCATCGCCGTGGGGACCATCATCATGGTGATTGGTTGTCTGGGCTGCGTGGGAGCTGTCAAAGAGAGCCGTCCCCTGCTGCTGAGTGTGAGTACTAAGCTGTAAAGCAATAACAAAAATGTTTTGCAATAAAAAATATAAAGCCATATCCCTCTCAGACCATTAGAAACAGAGCCCACAGGTGGGTGCTGGGGTGGTGGTGGGAGCAGAAAATGCATTAGCAAGTAGCAGCAGCAGCAGCATGGAGGCACCAGATAATGAGACTGCAAGCTTACAGTTGAAATAGGCCGCCCTATTGTGTGTAGGGTTGCCAACTGTTCCGTATTAGCTGGGAAATCCCATATATTGGGCTAAATTAGTTTGTTCCATATCGCTGCTGTCGGGACAAAACCTCATAACTCCATTTTTAGATTTTTTTTTAATTATATAAATCAACTCCGTAGACCATCCTCCATATGTGTGTGTGGGTTTTACAAAGTTTAAACAATGGGAAAGCATTAAACCGATCATCTGTCTAAACCTCCTAACTCTATTCACCCTCAAATCTGTGTTCGTTTTTTTCATCTGCTGAAAAGTTGGGTTTTTGTCCCGACAGCAGCGATATGGGTCTTCCCTTGTCCCGTATATTGACTAACAAATTGTGATAAGGACTCGGAGAGAAGGAGAGGAGAGGAGAGGAGAGGAGAGGAGAGGAGAGGAGAGGAGAGGAGAGGAGAGAGGAGAGAAGAGAGGAGAAGGGAGGGGAGGGGAGAGGAGAGGAGAGGAGAGGAGAGGAGAGGAGAGGAGAGGAGAGGAGAGGAGAGGAGAGGAGAGGAGAGGAGAGGAGAGGAGAGGAGAGGAGGGGAGGGGAGGGGAGGGGAGGGGAGAGGAGAGGAGAGGAGAGGAGAGGAGAGGAGAGGAGAGGAGAGGAGAGGAGAGGAGAGGAGAGGAGAGAGAGGAGAGGAGAGGAGAGGAGAGGAGAGGAGAGGAGAGGAGAGGAGAGGAGAGGAGAGGAGAGGAGAGGAGAGGAGAGGAGAGGAGAGGAGAGGAGAGGATGGTTGTTTAATAAGAACCATGGGCAGCGCTGGTTGGCATCTAGAGTACTCTCACACATAAGGGTGTAATTTGACCCTTTTCTTTTGGCTTGCCAATAGCCTCCAGGAATTTCATTATTGTCATTGTCATAGTTACTGTCTTGCAAGTGTTGTTGAGAGCCAAGTCACTAACTGTTTCTGAATTTCTTTGGGCAGTTTCAGAAAGTGTGGACAATGGAATATATTTTATTTAGCATTTAATGTATCTGACATGGCACTGTTCTTTTTTATTTATTTATTTGTGTCTCAAGTACAATACATTCTGTACATTTGTATTGGATAAGTCTTCCAACAAAGCATAACACAACTCACTTATGTCTCTGGTCATAATCCAACATTCACCAAACTATTTATTGGGCCATTTATTGGGCCCCTCTCCAGATGTTGCTGCCAACCTTTAACAGCTGCCCATAATATATTCACATTATATGATGTAGTCAACTCTTTGTTCGATAGAATTATTGCTAGTGGTGTATTTGACTTAGGATTACACTACACATGTAAGTGATCATTGCCTGATAGCTTGTATCAGGAATACTGAACTAAAGAAAACTCATCAAAAGAAATCTAAGAAAACAAGCTTTCTTATTTTACCTAATTAATAGTGACATTTCATATACTTAAATCCCTGAAGTAGAACTGGCTCTGGATTTCTTCTTAAAAATGTCTCTCTCAATCATTAATAAGCATGTGCCTTATAAGAGATTTAGAGTGAAGGATAGGCCAACCCATTGGTTTGGAAAGAAATAGAGCCTTCACTGTAAAAAATTTATGTTTTTTCACAGGAAATGCACTGTATTATTTTACAGATTACTTTTGTTTTTCTACTTTAAGTGTAAATGCCATAAAAATACAGTAAATTACCTTTTATAAAAATATTGACCATTAAATAAAGGTTGTAATCTGTAAATGTATTTGATTTTACTGTAATTTGACAGTAAGTATTTGGCAACCATTGATGCCAGACATTTACCGTTTTCTTGCAGCTTTTTTTCTTACAGTATAGGCTCTTGCCAGACGCTCTGGGGATCCATCCCACTGATTAGCTTTTAGACAGGTTAGGAACAAGTGTACATTGTCTGTGAGGAATGGTGAATCAAGTTATTATCTCAATTAAATTCCAAGCTTGAATTCAGATCCAACAAAATTTGGGAAGGCAGTAACAAAACCGTTCTCTCTAACCACTCTGTTTAAGCCCTCATCAATCTGGTTTTAGAGCTAACCAGTACAATCTCAGCCACTACTTTAGTTGTTAATGATATCCACCCTAGACAAAAATAAACATTGTGCTTCCCTATTTAGAGGTCTGTCAAAAGCATTCTCTTCTTTTAAATATACTATACAGTGTTGGTTTTGATAGCAATGCGTGCAGTTGGTTCCAGAGCTATTTATCTGATCGACACCAATGTGTGAAAGTGGGGAGAGTCCGGTCGAAATTATTACCCATTACAAAAGGTGTTCGACAAGGGTCGATCCTGGGCCATGTTTTATTCACTATTTATATGAATGACATTATTTTATCCCTGAGTGGCTGTCAAGCTCACCTGTACACGGATGACATAATTATTTACTGCATTGCAGATACTGTACAATCAGGTATCAACAATCTACAACCAGTCCCGGCGCCATGGGCGGGCATTAGGGGGCCGGGCCCGCCCACTGAGTCAGCTGTGCCCACCCTGGTAAAAAAAAAAATTGTCAATCAAAGTCAACTATCCAAATCCTTAGTCGGGGACAGCCCTAGTGGGCACTGATGTCAACAACAACACTACTGAAGCTAGCACGGCACTCTGTGAGAATTCGTTTTCTACCCTCAAGAACGTCTTTACAGAACATCGCCTTAGTATGCTTCATCGATGCAATTAAGGCCAATTTAATTCAGTTGGCATTTGAGAAGGACTTAACAAAAAAGTTCAGGAATGAGTGGAGGGGCAGTGTTTTAAGAAGATTTCACTCTGTCCCCAAACACCGCTTGCCTCTCTACTTATGATGGTGAGTAGCCTGTGGAGGAATTTTGTTTGCTTTTTTATGCACCTTATTTTTGTCAGTTCAGTTCAGTTTGTCAGTGAATTCAGAAGTGTTGAATAAAATGGAGACTTTTCAAAGATATAGAATAGAATAGAATAGAAATGTATTATCCTGAGGGAAATTTGACACTGCAAATCACTCAACATTAAACATTTAGACAGAACAAGTCACAAATAAGAATAACAAAACAAATGGCCTAAGAATAGAATAAAATGAAATAGAATAAAAATAGAATAAAAGATACAGTAAATAAATACAGTAAAAATATACTGAAGTCTACAGTAGGTGTAAGTCCAGGAAGATGGTAATTGTCACTCTGTGCTCAGTGATGCAGTGAGGCACAGTGATGCATTGTATAGTCTGATGGCTGTCGGAATGAAGGACTTCCTGTGCCGTTCAGTGCTGCATTTAGGTAGTGTGAGCCTATAACATGCTCCTCCTGTCAGCCAAGTCTGTGTATAGTGGGTGGGAGGGGTTTTCCCTGATGGCCTGGAGCTTAGCAAGGTTCCTCCTCTCCGCCACCCTCGCTAGAGTCCAGCTCCACCCCAACCACGCTACTGGCCTTCTTGACCATCTTATCCAGCCTGTTTGTGTCCCCTGCTCTCAGTCCGCTGCCCCAGCAGGTCTGTTATATATATCCGTTCAGTCTGTTTTTGTATAAGTGAAAGTTCTTAAGATAGAGAGAAATTAGATTTTTCAATTGCCTCTCTGCTGTTTAGTTCAGCACCGTGGGCAGCGCCAAGCAAGCCACAGCGCCGCTGTCCCAGCTGAAACGTATAAAAGGGAACCTGTGTTGAAAAACCATTGTGCCCCCCCGAGAACATTTTATGCCCCCCCACTAATTTGTTTCTGCAGCCTGGTCTGTCTACAACTCTCACTTAATGCACTGCAAGATTAGCTTATGCCTTAAGCTTGTACTCAATGCAAGTCAAACTAAATGTATAGTGTTCTATAGGGCCAGACATATTGTTCTAAATAGTTAGCATATTTAATTATAGTGAATGCCTTGGTGGTTAGGATTTCTGGAAGATAGCAGAGTGTTTCCCTGAGATAGGAAGTCCCTTTTCCACACACTAATAATTGGAAGATGATTAGAAGAAGCCTTTGTCAGGATAGCATATGTGGTAGAGACTAGGCCATTGAGTTTGGTCAATGCTGTGTGAATAGGATGAGTACCAAATGGGCCATCCCATAGGTGCACATTGCTGTTTGCAATAGAAGAAACGATAGAAAATAAATATCTGGATAAAGATCTGGGTAAATTAAAGTGCTTTTGAATGTCTTGGAATGAGACCCACTGACCCAAAAATATCATCAAGAGTATGTACTCCATTATTTCTCCACTGGGGGAAACACCTGCTTTTTTCTTTCTCTCATTTGACGCAAAACAATAAAAAATTATTACTGACAGTCCAACTGGTAATTTTGACGGCAGTCCTATAGGCAGTTTTTGACAGCAGTCCTACAGGTAGTTTTTGACAGCAAACGGATGGTGCGCATAGGCGGAGCGCGGTGTGTCAACGGAGCTCATAACATAAAACATAACATTTTTCCACAATAATAATATTAATATCTGTGTAATAAGCATATCTGTGTCCATCTGATTATCTGTGCTTTCCCGAATTCATATTCGGATTCAAGCTGGCAGTGGGATCAAAGTCCCAATCCACCCTCCACCCTTGAACGTTTAAGTTAAAGGTCCCATGCATTGCTATTCCTTGCACTATTTGGGCAACTTTACACAATTCCTGTGAGTCTATGGAACACAAAAAATTCATTGTTTTGGATTTCTAATGAAGTACTCAAAAGCATAATTTTTCAACCTCAGGAATTCAGGCTATTTGTGGCTGGGCTCCGCCCATCCTCGGAATGACAGACCCCCACCTGTAGCTCCGCCCATACTACTCTACTAACGTCAAATTGAACCTAATACACAAACAAATATGGCTCAAGCATACGTTTTCGAATACAATACAATCCACAAAGGGATGACACCGAAGCAGGTACCCATGCCATACGATTTTGGGAAAACAAATGACAGGAAGAATAAGATTGCTCTCCCAATCCGTCTAACACACACACACACACACACACACACACACACACACACACACACACACACACACACACACACACACACACACACACACACACACACACACACACACACACACACACACACACACACACACACACACACGCATGTGCCCCCCACTGGTCGGTGTTGCTCATACTTTTTAGGTTAGGCTAACTCACTGCACTTCCTTGCGGTCTCTGGTCTCTGCACTAAATAATGGTTGATTGTGGGCGGTGGAGGTGACTACAACCAGGGGCGGAGATATGCAAATCAGTGCCTTATTCACGTTAGCAAAACTGTCAAATCAGAACGGCTTAGTTGAGTGAGGGAAGATCTCGTGAACTCGAAACTAGACTGATGAGTCAATATGATAATTAGAGACACAGACGACATTGATATAATCCCCCATTGCTAGGAAACAATGCTAAACACTGGAAAATGCCATTTATAATGCATGGGACCTTTAATGTTTCTTTTTTCACCACACAATATTGGAGATTGCAGGGTGTAATCAAATTGCAGGGTGTATCTAAAGAAAGAATAGCATTGATGTTTTAGCAGTAACAGAAGCTTCCATAATATGGCGATGGCAACATATATTAACTGAGGCAAGACGTTTTTTTTATTGAAATTGCTTGTTGTATCAGTCAGTGCATGGACAGCTAGAAAGCACTGGCACAAGGCTTTTCCCAGCTTTCAGTTGGACAACACCCACCAGTACACCATCCTTGTGGTCTCCTTAATAAATATGCATGCCTACTGTACTATTCCCTCAAACCACTACAATTACACCACTATTGCAAAGGGTTTACACATTTAATAATAAGCTTTTTGTTTTATATTAATGCTCAGTGAGGAGTAATATATCAACACTCCTGCTTCAACTACACTATCCTCGTTCAACTCTCCTGCGTCAATTACACTCTCCTGCTTCAACTCTCCTCCTTCAACTCTCCTTCAGTTTCAGTTTAATTTATTTATTTCAAACCATACAACCTATACAACACAAGACAACCACAAAACAGTACAACAACCACCACAAAACAATAGACAACAGTAATAACAGACACCACTTAATGGTTTGAAAAGGGGGATGGAAGAAGCTAAGCTTGTAAAACTCAACTCAAAACTTCAACTCTCCTCTTTCAACTCTCTTGCTTCAACAACAATCTCCTTCAACTCTCTCTGGGCCGTGATTGGCCAGTGTTCAGTGAGAGACAAACCACTGGGCCAATCATGCAATTTCTCCCTGCTCTGTGGGCCGGTCAGCTAAGAACCCCTCCCCAAAGAAAAAGAAAACCACAGCTTACTACCGGCACACTAGAGCGAATTCTCCTGGTACTCCCGGTGGCCAATCCACCCCTGCTGTTACAACAGGGAAACAATAATCATTTATAATAATAATAATAACTTTATTTGTATAGCACTTTTCATACAGAAGTTGCAGTTCAAAGTGCTTCACAACAGTAAAAAATACAGGCATAAGCGAGCATAAAAAAGATAGAGAAGTAGCAAGGTAAGGTAAATCACAGTGTTTCACATTAGGATCTTGCATCCCAAAAGGCTCTCTGTTTACAGTTTCATTCAGTAATACAAATAATAAAAATAGTTTAAAATGATTCAGTTTAGCCCAGCTCTCGACATTGCTACCAGCTTCTCTGGTCGTTCATACTAACACAATTGGCAGTGTTAGGGGTGGGAAAGCTGGTGGGTGGGTCCTGGTCGTTGTAAACAGCGACTCCTACAGTTCGGTCGGGGCGCCTGCTCAGCAAGGAAAGGATCTAAGGGGGGTAGTGTGATCCTTCCACACGTTACACCCTCTCAGTGAGAGTCCGCGCTGCCAGGTGAAAATAAGCTGTTGATTGGCTACACATGTGTCGAAGGAAGCATGTGATACATTGTGATAGCCTCCACTCTCCCAGACCGACCGTAGGGGGTAGGTGCGCAGCGACCAGGAAGGGGATTTGGAATTGGCATAACGACTAACATTGGGATGGGAGAAAAACGGAGGAAAAAGGAGGGGGAAAAAGATGAAAAAAAATTAATAAATAAAATGATTCTGTTTAAAAATTGTCTAAAAATTATAAAATAGAACGGACATACAACAGGGTATTTAACATAACAGAGCAGTGCATCAGTAAGAAGTAAAACGTGTGATAAAATAGTTCTCTTAAAATTACAGTGCATACAGTAGGAGGTAATGAGATAAAATTTGCATAGAACCGACACATGAATTTGATAGGAAGTGTATAAAAGTAGGCAGGGTAAGAATAGTGCAGGTAAGTACAATTTGTGGATGTCCCTGATGTTTCATTTAAATGCCTGAGCAAAGAAATAGGTTTTAAGCTGTCTTTTGAAGATGTCTAGTGAGTTGGCTTCCCTGATGTTTTGGGGTAGTTTGTTCCATAGTTTTGGGGCATAGTTGATAAAGGCTGCATTACCGATCCTCTTTTGACTGTTTCTGAGAGCCTCTAGTAGTCCAGCAGCTGATGATCGCAGTGTTCTTGCTGGCGTGTAATTTATTAGAGTGTTGGCGATGTAGCTAGGTTCCTGTCCATTTAGAGCTTTGTATGTAAGGAGAAGGACCTTAAAGTCAATTCTAAATGTTACAGGAAGCCAGTGTAAAGCAGCTAAGACTGGACTAATGTGCTCTCTCCTTTTGGTTCTAGTTAGCAGTCGGGCTGCAGAGTTTTGGATTAGCTGAAGCCTCTCTGTGGTTTTCTTATGGAGACCTGTGAAAAGTGCATTACAGTCTAACCGTCTAGATATGAATGCATGAATTAGCTTCTCAGCATAGTTTGGATTAATAAATGGTCGTACTTTTGCTATATTTCTGAGATGGAAGAACGAATACAATACGAAAACCGGTGGAGGGTTTTAGAATGATCACCATCTTCCAGACACTCCAGTGACGAAGACAACATCGCCGTATTTTCTCGAAAATAGTGAGAGAGAAAATAAAGATATGATGTCAACGTATCTCCTTGTTCTTCTTCTCCTCGTAAACATTGCTTTTCCAGCCAATATTTTTCTCCACGTCAAGTGGGCATATGAGCAACACGTTGCTTGTGATGAAATTTGAGAAGGAGATGAGTGTGTGGCACCACCCCTGCTTATATAGGTAAGCGGATGGGGGTGTGGCCAGATGAATGCTGGCATTTAAAGGTACATTTGTGAAATTATTCAGTGTATATATGCTGAAGCGAGATATATGCAACAGACGCAGAGCGGGAGCTAGTGTGATACAGAACTGTGATTTCTTTTTTCGTTTTAGTAAGGGTTATTTGAGTATCAAAAAAATGTGTCACAATCGACTCTATCTTCTTGGCTAGGTCAGCTTTGGAGGTTTTTCTCATCCTGCCTTCATCTTAGAACAACAGCTAACTGGTACAGCGTGAGACAACACATTATTGAAACTACTAGAAATCTCCTGAAAATAACCTTTGAGTCCATTCGATGCTGTCCAGACGTGTTTTTTGATACAGGTGCTTTCATGACTGAGCATTTTATTTTCTCTGGTTCCCAGAATCTCTTTGTTGTTTGTCCTTCGCAAGACCCTGCTCTATGAACAGTAGGGGTGTGCAGAAACATCATTTTCGGTATCTGTATCTGTTCAACCAACAAAACTATCTGTATTCACATTCGGAAACGGGCATGGTTTATACCAGTATCTTTTTATAAAATCTTTTGGCAACAATTATTGTATAATACAAGATTTGAACAGATGTAATCAGATTAACAAATTAACATTAGATTAAAGGAAGTCATGTTAAATGCAGCAAATGTATTTTCTAACCTAATATTTATTGGAAAAACAATTGTTGTGCCTTCAAAGCATCACATGTTTTTAATTTTTTAGCGTTTATCGCTTTTCTGGTCAAGCATGACCGACAGTTGTAGGGTGAAACGGGAGAGAGAGCAGGGGGAGACATTCGGCAAATGACGGCGAGTCCCGCGACGCAGCGCGGTAACATGGTGTGCTACTGGAGCACCCCACATGTATTTATTATTGACAAATAATTAATTATGAATATATATTTATACCTCCTCATACTGTACTTGTGTTCTCTTTCTCTTTATTGTTATTTTTAACTAAATTAAGTTTTATGAACTGTCTGAAGTTGACACCCCCCCTCCTATGGGGGGACATTGAACAATCAGAAACTGAAAAAGATATTTACAACAGTATTACATAAAAGTAATAGTATAGATATTTTACGCAGCCTGTAGATGATTACGAGCCAAAGTGTTCTTTTTTACGCAGCCTGTAGACTAATAGGCTGCCCGTAAGACTTTGTTGTTCTCTGACAATAAAGTGTAATCTAATTTAATATTTGTGTGATGTTCTGAAAGCAAAATCAGCTTTATAGAGCAGCATGATACTTGTGAGCATCGGAAACGATTCTTTAACCACTTAATTGACACCCAGAAAGTGGCCATTTTTAAACTTGAACTTGAGGACTGCATACTTTTTTTGAAAAGCGTATCTTTATACTTATAGCACATGCATAAGCCTGGTCTCTTTTGAAAGATAACATTCTGAAGTTTCTTACACAAAGAAAAATCACTTTTAGTGCTAATGAAAATAGAGTAACATATGGCTGAACTTGCGTTGTACTTGTAATTGTGTAGTCAAGTTCTTCTGTAGTTGCAATTTCCAAAAGAATTATATCCAAAAAAAGATTTCTCATGTAGTACAGGTCCAAATTTCATAAATATCCGTTCCGAAATGGGTGATTTAGAGTGATTTTGGTAATCTGTGTACAAAAAAAATTGTCTCCAGTAATCCATTTCCTCATTGACGGCAATGCATGTATTTTTCACTTCCGGTTTTCACTCGTAAATTTTCACCTAGATCCCTGATTCATACAACCCCAATTGGGGTATCATTGGAAAGCTACACTCATTGGCTACAACCCTGTCCAATAGTTTTCGCAATCGGCGAATGATTGACAGTTCCAGAGCCTCGGGAGTCGGGGGTGGTAATCTGACTCTTGCATGTACAAAGTTGCATGCCTGACATATCGGCATGTAACTCGAGAACCGCTGAACAGATTTCGTCGAGTGAGATGGCAGTCGAACGGCAACAAATAGGGCTTTAATTGATTTAAAATGAAATAAAAATGTATATTATATGTTTTCTAAAAAATGCAGACCCGAACCGCCAGACGATCGCAAAGTGGCGTGACGTGCGTGCAAGTGCAAAACGGGTCCTATAGGTGCAAGTTAAGAGGTTAAAAAAAATTCCCACGTCTCGCCTACAAAAAAAAATCTGCCCATGTTCAAGATTTTCTTTCTAAAGTCTATCATCTAATGAATTATTCATACATAAGAATGATAAATAGCCTAAATATTAAATGTGTGGGATATTTTCCGACGAGTGGATACCGCCCCTGTTCTGTTACTATAGCTTGGGTTGGTTATTTCAATGTTTTCTGGTGGTGGTGGTTCTTTTAAGAGACACAGGAAGTTGTTAACAGGAAGTCACCCTTTGACCTCTTGAGTCAGAAAGTAAATGCACATGGCATAGAGAACAGCTATGTTCATTATGACTGTTTCTTTCAGCAATAATCTGTCCACATCTTGTGCCATTCAAAGCATCTTTGTTTCACCTTTTTTTTAATCAATAAACCTGTGGACAAACTGTCTCCAGAGTTGTGAGGAATGAAAGGTGTTTAACTTACTGCCAAGTTATATTCAGTACATATATCGAGGGCGGCACAGCCCCAGTTCCAATTACGTAGTGTCTGACCATCATGTCAGCCAAATTTGTTTTGATTTGGAGTAGCACGTTTTTATTCAGTATCTCCTTTTACCAGTAACTGCATTTGTAATACCAGGACAATTGATGACAACTCGGGACAACTGTGAACAAATAAATTATATATACATGTATATAAATCATATTCCTGACATTGGTAAGTAAAGGCTGCTCTTAGTGTAATAACGGAGATGAGAGGCGGGGAGCGCGCTGTGCGTCTCAATGTTGGTTCTGAAATAGGTCTCCAAAGGAGCACACACATGATAAATATAATGAATTTCACATGCATAACTTTTTTTAATCAATTTAAGACAAGCTTAAGACAAGTTTTCTCTAGGCTTTTGAAAATGTAGTGGACATCTTGCTCTAATGGAGCAGCCGAGATACTAGAGAAAACTTGAGAAAACGCCTGCCTTTTTCTTTCTCTCATTTGATGCACAACTTAAAAAATATGATTACTGATATTTCCTTGGGTCCAAACGAAGAAATGGGGCAGTCCTACAGGTAGTTTTGATGGCAGTCAGACAGGTCGTTTTTGACGACCTGTCTAGGCGGAGTGCACTGCATTAATAGAGCTCATAACATACTTTTCCCCTGAATAATATATGTGTAATAAAAATATTCGTTCTCATCTCATCAGACCGGGCATAACAAAAATTGTCATTCACTCTGGACCGTTTGACATCCTGCGAAAGAAGACTGGCACAGAGACTTTGAAAGACGATTTCACACGTTTAATGAACACACTAGACAAACATCAGTCTGTGTACATCAGTGGACCAATTGCATGCTTTCGCAGAGGACAAGAAGCCTTTAGTCGACTCCTAAATTTTAATTCATGGTTAGGGTCTGCATGTCTTATACACGGCCTGAAATTCATTGACAACTTCAATGTTTTCTGGAATAACCCAGAACGTTTTCAAACAAATGGCTTATTCCCAAATCGCTTAGGTTCGAGGCTTCTAGCAGCAAACATGCGTCATGCCTTAATGGCCTCCAAGAATATCAAACTCATACCAGCACGAGAGATAATCACGAAGGACACAATCTCGCCACGAGGTGCAGCAGCAGCACAAGGCGTCCCCCCCCCCCCCCCCCCCCATATCACACAAGGCCATCTCGTCTGATCAAATGTCCCCGAAAGCACAGTACAGTCAGTACGGTGCAGTATAGCACAATTGCCATGCCATCTCTCAAAACATACCGGTAATCATAACCAGCCAATGGCATGGTGAAAAATATACGCCATCAATGCGTTTACCTGCTATTAACCTCAGGGCCATCAAGGTCAAGCCAAAGCAGACCTCCTCTAAAGAAGTCCAACAAATAAAATTAGCCCTCCTAAATGTCAGATCACTGAATAATAAAACATTCTTAGTAAATTATCTGATTAAAGAAAATAACTTAGATTGCATCTGCCTAGTAGAGACATGGCTAAATAATGACACAGCTACATCAATAATGATAGAAGCTTGTCCACCAGACTATAACTTTTTTCAAATACCCAGAAAAAATAGAAGGGGCGGAGGAGTTGCAGCAATCTTCTCCTCAAAACTCTTGTTTAGAATCACAGAACTAGGCGAGTTCATGTCGATGGAATATCTTGCCATTGAGCTCAAAACAGAATCAACTATTATCGTCACAATATACCGCCCGCCTAGACACTCACCAATATTTATACAGGAGCTCTCTGAACTGATCTCACTGTGTTACCGGATATGATAAGGTGATCCTAAATGGAGACTTGAACATCCATTTTAATAAGAAAACAGACTCCAAAACTATAGAAAAAAAAATCTACTGGATAGCTTTGACCTAATACAGCATATAACAAATGCAACTCACAGGTTTGGGAATACACTAGACTTAGTTATAACAACAACTGGGCTAAGCATAACAAATATCTCAATAACTGAATTACCTCTCTCCGACCATCACTGTATATTTTTTGATACTCAAATAACCCTTACTAAAACAAAAAAATAAATCATAGTTCAAAAGAGACTCCTAAACGACAAGGCTGAATCAAAGTTCATTGATCTTATCAGACTACATCAGGGGTGGCCAACCAGTCAGAGACTAAGAGCCACAAAAAAATGCCTATGGTACCACAAAGAGCCACACCATATACCAGCGTTTCTCAACCTTTTTTTTCAGTCACGGCACCCTTCATGTGTTTATAGGTCTCACCCTCTGGCCTCTGAAGTTGCTAATGTCTTTTTTATTTGGGCCTCACAGGGTTAAAAGTACCCTGTGAGACCCACGGTTGCAAAATTACAAAATCACTTTTAGCAATTTAAAAAAAAAATTATTTAAAAAATGTTAAACTATTTTACTATTTCTTTCACTATTTGGGCACTTTTACACAATTCCTGTGAGTCTATGGAACACCTAGGTTTTTTTCAAAAAAAAATGCATTGTTTTGTATTTCTAATCAAGTACTAAAAACCGCATTTTTCTACCTCAAGATCTTAAGCCGTTTTGAGGCTGGGCTCCAACCACTGTGTGGCCTGGTGCCAACTGCCACATCAACTGCCACATTATTATGCAGCTGAGAAATCTCTGACATCACAGATATGCACATTTTCAGATGACTCAGTTCAGTGAGGGTGAATATTGTGAGAGGAGAATTGGAAGAATTCGCCAATATGAGAATTAGAGACATATATCCTATTAATATAAGTCCACATAGCTAAGAAACAATGGTAAACACTGAAAAAAGCCATTTATAAGATAGTTCCCCTTTAAGCACATGTATAGTCAATTGGTCCTGTTGTTCAGCCTCACAATGCTATTTGATAGTAAATGTGTTTATATGTCCCACCCTCTGGCCTCTGAAGTTGCTAATTTCTTTTTAATTTGGGCCTCACAGGGTTAACCTCTTAAGCCCGAGATATACAGTAAAAGTGTATATTTTCAGCATTATGTTTGTTTACCAATTATTTTAACTGTTATTAGTGAAATATAAGATTATAGAAATCTCAGGGCATTGAGTCGGAAACCGGCGCATATTGACAGGAGGAAGTGGCACAGCCAAAAGTGAGTGTAGTCTTTTGAAGGAAGAGACTCAGGGCTTTCAAATTTCGAAAAACTACCCTACCCAGCTCACACCAGCCCCTGTCAATCATCTGACTTCTGGATTTACTTTTTTATTTCTCTTATTTTTTGGGATCATCTCCCACAAACCTGAACGTTATTGCCATAAAACAGAACGCAGTTAGTTTCTCTACCTTTCTGTGAACGTCTTGCAAAAAACGGTGTTGCAATATGATGAAAAATGGTGGAGAAATTTACATTATAAAAAAGATGGCAGAATTCAGTACTGTATCTACAAAACCTTCTGTTTAATCATCTTCCCTTTATTCATTTGCTTAGATTTTTCAGGTCTGGTCAATTTTAGCATGGTGTTATTTACAGTCAAAGATAAAAAAAATTTTTTAAATAGAATTGATATTCTCCTTTGGTTCATTACAATTTACTCAAGCCTAGTAACAGACACACTATTTCTGACACTGATCCATATATGTCCCTAGATTCAGATACCAAGAACATGCAAATGGATAATTTAAAAAAAAATTGTAAATGTTTATTCTACGTCCTTATGGAATGAGTGACATAAAAAAAAAAAAAGTTAAAAAAAAAAAAGGTAAAAAAAAAAATAAAAAAAAACTTATTTTTTTATTTTTTTTTATTTTTTTTTATGGATGGAAGAGCCGCACATTGACGGGCAAAGAGCCGCATGCGGCTCGCGAGCCGCGGGTTGGCCACCCCTGGACTACATGAACCACACAATCATGACAGCTCTCTAAATGAAATGGTAGAAAATCTCAATGATGCAATGTCATCTATATTAAATTCTGTCGCCCCATTAAAAACGAAAAAGAAGAAAACTAGAGCCTCGCCCTGGTTGAACTATAATACGGTCAACAAAGAAAAAAGGAAATGTCGTGCAGCGGAGCGAAAATGGAGAAAAACAAAAACCACCATATGCTGTGATATATACAAAGATGCTTTAACTGCTTATAATAAAACCATCCGCTTAGCAAGGAAAGATTACTTCTCTAAAATCATTACAGAAAATGCTGGAAACTCCAGAATAATTTTTTCCACTATTAATTTACTACTCAACACTGCCCCTACACCTCCTCAGTCATCAACGGTTAAGTGTGAAGAACTTGCACTATTCTTTAACAACAAAATAACCTTGATCAGGGCCAGCATTACTCATGATGGAAATAAAGCTGATTGCGGCAAACCGCGCAATGTAACCATGAGAAGTTTCACATGCATCACATTATATGTACTCTGCAAAACTGTCTCAGAATGTAATTCCTCCACCTCAGACATTGACCCTATACCTACAGCTTTCTTCAAACGGTTGTTTAATAGTGTTTCAAGCCCTGTGCTAGATATCATAAACACTTCCCTTAGGACTGGTATTTTCCCAGATGCCTTTAAAACAGCAGTTGTAAAGCCATTACTAAAAAAACCTAACTTGGATAGTAATGTAATGGCAAATTATCGTCCAATATCCAACCTACCATTCATTAGTAAAGTACTTGAAAAGATAGTTTCAGTTCAAATAAATTCCTTTCTTGAAGAAAACAACATCTTAGAAGAATTTCAGTCGGGATTCAGAAAATATCATAGCACTGAAACTGTCCTCACCAAAATAATCAGTGACCTCAGACTAAACTCTGACGAGAGTCTTGAAAACCATGTCGGTTTCTCAGAACATGTGCTAGGCTGGTTTAAAACATACATCAGAGGGAGGAAATTCTATGTTAAACTAGGAGATCACATGTCTGATATATACGACAACAACTATGGAGTTGCACAAGGGAGTTGCTTAGGTCCTTTACTCTTCTCCCTTTACATGTTACCGCTGGGTGATATCATCAGAGAACATGATGTAGATTTCCATAGCTATGCGGATGATACACAACTGTACATATCTGCTGAACCAAATGATACAGCGATTAGCTCCATTACAGACTGCTTACTGGCAATAAATAAATGGATGAGTAAGAACTTCCTGAAACTTAACGAGAATAAAACTGAAATTCTAATTATCGGCTCCAAAACTAAAAAAGAAACATTAATAAAGAACCTGGGGGGACTAACCCCTTGGATCAAATCTGAGGTCACTAGTCTCTGGGTTATCATAGATTCAGAACTGAACTTCAATTCTCATATTAGCAAAGTGACGAAAACATCGTTCTTCCATCTCAGAAATATAGCAAAAGTTCGACCATTTATTAATCAGAACGATGCTGAGAAGCTAATTCATGCATTCATATCTAGCCGGTTAGACTACTGTAATGCACTTTTCACAGGTCTCCCTAAGAAAACCACAGAGAGGCTTCAGCTAATCCAAAACTCTGCAGCCCGACTGCTAACTAGAACCAAAAGGAGAGAGCACATTAGTCCAGTCTTAGCTGCTTTACACTGGCTTCCTGTAACATTTAGAATTTACTTTAAGGTCCTTCTCTTTACATACAAAGCTCTAAATGGACAGGGACCTAGCTACATCGCCAACACTCTAATAAATTACACACCAGCAAGAACACTGCGATCATCAGCTGCTGGACTACTAGAGGCTCCCAGAAGCAGTCAAAAGAGGATCGGTAATGCAGCCTTTATCAACTATGCCCCAAAACTATGGAACAAACTACCCCAAAACATGAGAGAAGCCAACTCGTGTTTACATCGATGTCTACATCTTTAAAAGACAGCTTTTGCTCAGGCATTTCACTGATAGATATCTGCTACCACCTAGTGGCAAGAGGAAACATCAGGGATATCCTGACACAACTTGTACTTACCTGCACTATTCTTACCCTGCCTACTCTTATACACTGCCTATCAAATTCATGTGTCGGTTATCGCACTTTTTACTTCTTACTGATGACTATTTTTCCAAATGTGAAACACTGTGATTATTTGTATTACTGAATAGAGAGCCTATTAGGATGCTAGATCCTAATGTGAAACACTGTGATTTACCATACCTTGCTATGCTCGCTCATGTCTGTATTTTTTATGTCCGTTCTATTTTAGAATTTTTAGACTATTTTTAAACTGAATCATTTTAAACTATTTTTATTATTTGTATTACTGAAAACTGTAAGCGGAGAGCCTATTGGGATGCTAGATTGATTGATTGATTGAATGTGAAACACTGTGATTTGCCATACCTTGCTACCTGTCTATCTTTTTTATGCCCGCTTATGTCTGTATTTTTTACTGTTGTGAAGCACTTTGAACTGCAACCTCTGTATGAAAAGTGCTATACAAATAAAGTTATTATTATTATTATTATTATTATTATTATTATTATTATTATTATTATTATTATTATTATTATTATTATTATTATTATTATTATTATTATTATTATTATTATTATTATTATTATTATTATTATTATTATTATTATTATTATTATTATTATTATTATTATTATTATTATTATTATTATTATTATTATTATTATTATCTGTGCTTTCCCTAATTCAGATTCAGATTCGGTCTCATCCCTAATGAACAGTTGGTTTTTGTGTTGAGCAGGACAAACCTTTTGCCACCTTTTTCAGAGGCAACCTGGCCAGTGACAATGGCCCTCATGCTCGAACAGATTTACGCAAAAGTTATGAACAAATGTCTTCGTAACTCCACTTACCAACTTCTCAGGTCGATTTTGGCATGATTCGTAGCTACGAACAGGATTTACGAATGCGGAAAGGCAGTCGTAAATAGGACAGACTGGTGTGCGCCCGTGTTCTTAACTCTTTCAGCACCGTGGGGTCTAGCCATCTTTGTTCCTACTGCGCCACCGCTCTAAGAGATAGGGATGCGTGGCGGTGATTGCAGGGCAATATCTATATTCTATATTATAGCTATGGAGACAATACTATGGCTCATTTGACATCAACTATCCATCGTTCAACATGGGAAAAAGATTTTTTTTTCATGCGTTTGCGTGTTATACCGTAGTGAATATTGTATAGTTTAGGAGTGATCCGGGCTAATTCCTGAAAAGCTGAGTTATAGGGCGCTACGTGAATTCTGCTATAAGCGTTGACGTTTCTTGCCTTACACAAACACTGCAAATGACAGTGAATATATAAATAAATAAGAACTAAACTCAATCACACGGATATAGCTATAGTGGAATAGACTGCATTAATATTCCATATACCGTCTTGTTCTCTATTGTTATTATTTATTTCTTACATTGCTTAGTGTGCACATTGTAAGAGCCAGTGAAGTTTAACGAATTCCATATAAATCTATAGCTTATTAGCAACCATGTAGGTGGGTGAGGATTAGGGATGTCCGATATTATCGGCCTAGCGATATTGGCATTAAAATGTAATATCGGAAATTATCAGTATCGGTTTAAATAAAAAAAAATTAATTCTTTTATTTTTTTACATTTATTTAACCTTTATTTACCCAGGCAAGCAAGTAAGAACAAATTCTTATTTTATTTATTATCAAAAGTATGCATAATGTTGTGTTAATTCCACTACAAGAGATATGTAATGTTAAATTAATTACCTGAAATTATTCAGTTTTTTGGGGGGGGGGAACCCCACATATATCGGTATTGGTTGATATCGATATCGGAAATTAAGAGTTGGACAATATCGGTATATCGGATATCGGTAAAAAAGCCAATATCGAACATCCCTAGTGAGGATGCATACGGAGCTGCACGCTACTGGGCAGCTGCGCTCAGCGCGCACACACATACACACACAATATGGCATATCTACTGCTGCTGGAAGATTGGGTTGAGAGGAGTGAGGCAGTATCGCATTGTTACCTTTCCATGAAGAGAAGGTGGTTTGCTCCACAGAATCTCCTGGGCTGTTGGCATTTACAAGAATATGCTTTTGCCCCAGTTGTAATGTGCCAGACATGATGATACTTGTTATAAAAAGCAAAGAGATGTTGATATGCCAGCATTTAAAGCTGAGCTCTGCTCTCACTTCTGCTGCATGTAGCACTTTGTCTTTGGTGCTCTTGCCAGTGCCGGTGGTGACTGAGGTAAGGCTCTCTGGTATTACACTGTCTTTACCGCAAATTAAGCAATCGCTTAGGACATTGGATGAAATGGTGTCTTCCCTACTTTGTGGTTTGTGTAGATGAAGCCTCACTCTTATTTCTGGTTGAATTGCAAGATTTGATCTTGGATTTTGAAACCCAATATATCTTCTTTGTTTGGAGAAACATTATTTGTGGACCTCATCATCTATCAAGTCAACACAGTTTTTCAATCCCTTCTTCACATAAGGCCCCTGTTCTTGAATTAATGGTTTGGAACAAATTATACAGTTGAGTTTTTGCTGTTCAATACGTCAGACTCCTCAGCTGGAGGTTCCATTTTGTTGCTCCAGAATAAACTTCTACAGATGCATGAAGCATTGCATATTACATGGTAAATGGACTGCATTGATATATTGCTTTTATCAACGCTTTATATCGCTTTACAACTTATGCCTCACATTCACTCATTCACTCACACATTCACACACAGACGGCACCATGCAAGGTGCCCACCTGCTCTTCTGGAGCAGTTGGTGTCTCAAGGACACTTTGACACGCTGCACAATCTGCACCTTCAGATTACCAGACGGCCGCTCTACCTCCTGAGCCACTGTGCCCCACTCATTATTCTTCAGTCTTGGAGTGTACATGAACATAAATGTCTGTCATGTCTCTATTGTTTACATTATGCAATAAGTGTTGTGATGTGCCTAGATATCATGTATGATTAGTTTCCTCACTACCAGTTGGTTAGAGCTGTGCAGGGAAGCACTAATGCTAACGCTGAGTGCTAACACTAATAGAAACAAAATATGTTACTGGGTGAATTGATCAAAGATTTGTCTGTTAAATTCCTGATGTTTCCCTGACACGTATCATAAAATATAGTTGCACATATTGTTTTATCCATTTGTATTTGATTAATTTAGAATATACAGTCCACAACTATTACAGTTTACTGTTGATATACCATCAGCTGGGAACCATAAGTAGTATGCTAGCTTATTATCTTACCGTTAGATGCTAAATCCATGGGAACATTTTCCATTTTCTGTGGTTTTCTGTGGCTTGCTTAAAAGCAGATCTTACCTTTTTCTTCTCTGGAAGGATACATTTTTTTGTCAGTATGTCATTAAAGCAGACACACTTTTAGTGGTCTTACTTTTCTCAACTGTATGGGACACTGTAGACAGAGTTCACTGACACCAGCCAAACCTAAAGGTTTGTGTGTGCACATTAAATCATTCACCCAAGAATATAAATTGCAACCTTTATGTTAATTGTATCCTACTTAGGATAGTGTGAAGAATATAACTTTGTTTAATGTACTGTATCCTATGGAGAAACCAGGTAAATATTAAAAGTAGGAATGATAAACAGTAGGCTAAATGTCATCTTTATATCATTGATTTTAATGGAAAAACAACATTAGGCTATATATAATATGAAGGTCCACTCCAGTGCATTTCTATACTGTATATAATGTATTAATTTGTGACCAAGCCCAGCAGTTCGTGGCACACGTCGCCTTTGTAATTTTTCACCTTGGCAGTCAGGTACTAGGTTTAACAATAGCTCTTAAATCCACCCTAACAACTCCCGTAACCACTCCCCCACTGGACTAGCTGTCATCTGTCAGTGACTCAACAGTACTAAAAATAGCTGGTATACAAGATGAACTACAAGCTACAAGTCTCTAAGGGACACAAAAAAGTAACCTAGAACCTTGCAGTTTTAAAGGAAAACTCCAACATTTTGGGAAATTAGCTTATTTAACATCTTCCCTGGAGTTAGACAAGAGGATACATACCTTTTTCGTCTCTCTGCATGCATTGGGCTTAGGGAACGCCTGGACCGTTAGCCTAGCTTAGCTTCATCACTGGAAGTGGGGTAGACATCTAGCCTAGTTCACTACAGTCAGGAAATATACTCGTGTGACTTGTGTGACTTGGAGACTTGTGTGTCTGGGAGACTTGTGTGACTGGGAGACTTGTGTGACTGGGAGACTCGTGTGACTGGGAGACTTGTGTGTCTGGGAGACTTGTGTGACTGGGAGACTTGTGTGACTGGGAGACGCATGTGACTTGTGTGACTGGGAGACGTGGTAAATACACAGGTCACAACATGTTTACAGGAACATTTGGGAGTTGTATTTTGATTGTATTTAGAGTATATTTCCTGACTGTAGTGAACTAGACTAAATGTCTGCCCCACTTCCAGTGATGAAGCTAAGCTAGGCTAACGGTCCAGGCATTCCCTAAGCCCAATGCATGCATAGAGACGAAAAAGGTATGTATCTTCTTGTCTAACTCCAGGGAAGATGTTAAATAAGCTAATTTCCCAAAATGTTGGAGTTTTCCTTTAAGCCTAGATATTCAGAAAAATATGTATAAAGTAAAAGAGAAGGGAATAAAAATGTGTAGAAGTAAGTAAGTAAGTAAGTAAGTAAGTAAGTAAGTAAGTAAGTAAGTAAGTAAGTAAGTAAGTAAGTAAGTAAGTAAGTAAGTAAGTAAGTAAGTAAGTAAGTAAGTAAGTAAGTAAGTAAGTAAGTAAGTAAGTAAGTAAGTAAGTAAATAATTAAGTAATAGTAAGACAAAAAACAGTATAATTTTTTTTTCATACAAATAGACAAAAGTGGGTATATTTAATGAAATTCCAGGCTGAGGGGGTCTTGGGCAGACAGGGAGCTGAACAGAGTCCAGGGAGAATGGGGGCAAACAGACTGGGGCAGGGGTCCATGAGAGGCAGACAAGAAACAGGCTACAAGCTACAAGGAATAATAGAAAAATACAAAACAGAATGCTGGTCGGAACAGCAACTATACAAAAAAACACATGATGAGACAGCAGCTAGAAGTATCATGACTAACTCTGAGAAATGAGTTCACGATCTGGCGATGAGTGGATAAAAAACCATAGATCTACTGTTGGGTTGATGAACTGATGGAAGGCAGCTGTGCAGGCAGAACAAGTGAATTGGATGGATTGGTAACAGGAAGCTGCTGAAATTAGAAAGAAAGAGAGAGAGAGCAGAGACACAGAATGAGAGTGAGAAAGGGGAACTGAAGGCTTGGCAGAAGTGGAGGAGATGAGGGCTAGACAGGAGTGGGGATAGTGACAGTGATAAAGGTCCTTGGTACATATAAATTATGTTTTATGACAGATTTGTTCCTCTACTAATGAATTAGCCCATGTAGAAATGCAGAAAAGCAGTTCCCTCATGTAGAATGCAGGCAAGGTATACCTTTCACTGTAGTAATGTGGGAGGACAATAATGTATATGTAATTGCCACCATTGTTCAAGGTGCCAGTGTGCAAGACCATGGATAATTTCTCCTGAAATTAAATCAACATAGAAGGCTAAAAAGTGTCGGCTATGTGGGTCTCAGATTGGGGTCTCAGGGGTCCTTAAGAGGGTTCCAGGGAATCCCCAGAAAAGTGGGGAATAATGAGATAATGTATAAGTGTGACTATTGTTAGATATCGTTTTCACTCGCTCCTCTGTTATCTCCACACCTATACAGTAAAGACAGTAATGGAATTGTGGACTAAATCACATCTAACAACTAATATCTTCCAGATGGGGGTCCCTGGAACAAGATCTTATCAAATGGGGGTCCCTGACCTATACATAGTATTACATGTCTATTTGGGGGTTCTTGACACAAGAAAGTTTTGGAACCACTGATGTAGGCTATCAACATGATCTTAATTGTGATCTTAACATTTATGAAATAATGAAATAATAATGAAAAGATGCAGACAAATCTCCCAAGAAGCAGTGAGTGAAGTCTGGTCTCTTGTCTCTTTCAACTTGAAAGTGAAAGTAAACTGCACAGACAATGGGTTGGTACATGAAATTACAAGTAATATGCCAGTAACATAAATGTCATTGCCTATAATAGCCTAATAATAAATGGGCTTTGGCAATGCAGCATCGTGAGAGGAAAGTATAAAATCAGAGCGAATTTGAGCAGACTTGAATGTTTTAGTGGCTATTAAATGATGCGCTCCTCGCTTAGATGAAATTAACTCAGACAAGCTCTGGTACTAACTCAAAACCACATGACGCCGGTGACCAAATTTTAAAGGGTTTCAAGTAAGAGGCAAAGACTTGACTTTCATTCCATGGAACCCAAGGTCCCGGTACTGGAGCAGATCCAATACTCTCTCCCTTCAAGTTAGCAACAAGAAACATCTGAGCATGCACGCCATGCAGTATTAACACTGTGATTGTGGCGGTCAGGTGGCGTAGCGGAGATTGTGCTCGTCACCAATGCAAGAGGCTGCGGTCTCGACTCCTGGAGAGTCAGCATTGCCTTGGCTCGGGCTGATCGCTATACTCGTTCGCTATAACTTGTTTGGCTGAGTTAGGGGGAGGGGAGCCGTGGGTGGGTCCTGGGCGTTGTGGACAGCGACCCCTACAGTTCGGTCGGGGCGCCTGCTCAGCAAGGGTAGGATCTGGAGAGAGGTAGTGCGACCTTCCACACGTTACACTCTCCCGGTGAGAATCTGCGCGGCCAGGCTGGCTGCCGGCTGGCTGGCTGCACATGCGTCGGAGGAAAGCATGTGACAGTCTCCGGCCTCTCAGACCAACAGTAGGGGAAAGTGCGCAACAACCAGGAAGGGGGTTGGGAATTGGCATAACGACTAACAGTGGGATGGGAGAAAAATCGGAAAAAGAAGGAGGGGGAAAAAGATATAAAAATAAATTATAAAAAACACTGTGATTGTGTCCAGAAACTCAATTCTTATTGAACAGATGGGTAATTACAGTCATTTTTCACACTAATGAAATCGGACAGTCAATACAATACTGGGGGGTGAGAGGGTGGTGGAGTTTCTGGCTCCAACATGTTATTCAGAAAGGTACGATCAGTGTGGTGGAAAATGAAGCAGGTTGTGTACACTCAACAAGCAGCCACATAGCACAGCTGAGAGACTGCCACTTGAGAGGAACTGGGCCTGTGAGAAAGCAAAGAGAAGCCATTAGCCCTGCCAAATGAAAATAATGGCAGGGCCTCCTTCCATACATGTCTGAGGTAGCGGCAGGTTCCCAAAAGGTATTGATTTGGGAGAAAGGTATTGATTTGGGGGATGTTGATGGGGCTGTGTGCTTGAGCAGGCTGCTTTGCCAGTCTTGTTGTTGTGTCAATAGACAAAGAGTCACTGTGGCGTTCACACAGGGTGGAAATCACAGTGGATGGATAAACATTGAGGAATCAATCGCAGCGCCAAGACTATGATTATAGTTCTCCACATGTTGGGCCCCACCAACTAAGACATCGATCTCTGCAAAACTGGGATATCAGCCGGCCAAATACTTCACAATAAAAATATCAGGAAGCCCCTATGGGCCAGACTTTAGCAGATAGGCTACATATACACAGATGCAGTGGTTGCCATCATAGAAGTCGCTATCCTGCATACGGCTGGGTGATATGGAATAGAATAAATATCATAATATTTTGTAACTTCCTGTTACAGTCCCCTAATTACCAGGTATTTACCTGGTAAATATACAGTATGATATTTCCTTGCATATTCTTGGGTAATTATCACTCATTATTGGGTTATCAACTCATTATTACCTATCAACTCAACTAATTACTGTGTAGTTGTGACTGGTTTAGGTTGGTAAAAACTTAGATATAATTGTGTACTTCCTAGGAAAGTACAGTAGGCAACGAATTCTTAGAAACAACTCCTCTATTACCCATCAATTCAAGTTACAATTGTAGTCATCCAAGGTTTATGTTGGTAACAGCCAACGTTTAATGATGTACTTTCCTGTCCATTTATGGAAAGTACTATCTTAAAATGCTCTTACTATCCTTTGTAACTGGTTATTTCCTTTTCTATGCAAACAATACAAACTTGTACAATATAATTTTTATTCTGCCACTTACTTAGTAACTGACAATTTACTCAGTATGTACGCTGAAAAAGGAAAAGGAAGCCTTGTTTTTTTCCATGGTATTACTATGTTCTTATATCCTTGTAATAGAATATTTCATTGTCCATGCAGTTAACAGGAACTTTTTACCATATATGTTCCACAACATTACTTAGTAAAACGTGACCATTTACTCAGTAAGTAAGCTGAAACTCTACTGTAAAAGGAAACTGTGTTGCTACATGATTTGATTTGATTTTTGATTTGATATTTTTATTTTCGTGTCTTACATACAGAGTATGCCCAGCCCATATGGGCTTACAAGACACATAACAATCAGTATATAATAATATACTTTACCAATTACTTAACAAATGACATAGACCAAGATGGCCATAAAAGAAATACAAGAAAATACAATAAAACGTAATATAACACAAGCTGTACTCAATGTAAATAAACAGAAAAACAAGGTGAATTCAAATACAATTATATAGGATACAGTGTGTTTTGTCTCAGGTGCCATGCCTTCTCCAAAAATCCTGCAACACCGAAGATGTCCTCCACAAAAAAACAACTCAACATACAACTCTCAGACTGCCAAAACAAATCTGGGTTTACAATTTGAATTTTTTCAAATAAAGCCCTCCTCAAAGTGGTGTACAAAGGGCAATAAAAAACAAAATGATATTCATCCTCCACCACTCCCAGATCACACAGAACACACAACCGCTCCTCCTCAGGTTTACCCTGGAATCTACCCACTTCCACCGCCAATGGCAGGGTGCCAGACCTCAACTGGGCACACAGAGACCTCCGTCTTCTCTTTAAGTTTAACATTACATAAGGTTCAGTAAAATACTCATTTTTAATTGCAACATATTTTCTAAGTAAACAACAGTAAACTTGAATGGTTTCATTATGCAGTAACATTAGAGCACATTATAGCACATGCATATACATGCATACATGCGCATGCATACACATGCACACATGCGCACACGCGCACGCACGCACACAAACACACATTTGTGAGTATGAGTAATTATGTTTCTTTCATGCCAGTAACATGCAAGAGTGGTTTCCCATGCGTTTTGATGCTTCTGGTAACTACATTAAAATTACATGCATTCTGGAGTTGGGACTGGAACAATTTGACAAAGGCTTTGCCAATGATATTTGGCATGCAGATGATTCTGTTTCGGTCATTGTCTCTGTTGAAGTCAGAGGTTCTAAGTAGGATTGTTATTAACTGTCTAACTGCATATATAACTGTTTCCACTAGAGGGCGCTCTAGGCGGAGCCACTCAAGACACCACCAGGTGGCGAGTATAAATAGAGATGTCTCCTCCTACTCGCCCTCTCTCCCCCACCTACCTCTCACAGAGAGGAGGACTCATGTGTTACTGCTCATACCATGTGAATAAATAAACCACGCCAGTTAAAGGCTAAAGATAGAAACCATGCCTCTTGACCACATTATTGTCGCCCTATAGCCTGATTCTGCCAACAGGTTATGGGCCCAGATCACGCCGGGGGCGAAATAATAAGGGTAGCAAGTTTAGCTAAAGTATAGGCTAGGTTAGCACCGGGAGCACCGCGTGGCTAGACGCTAAGCCAACAGGAGCTAAAACTACGCCCACCATCAAAGAGCAACATGAAAGCCAAGAAGTCTCCCAAGAAAGTCAAGAAGGTAGCAGCCAAGAGTCCCAAGAAGGTAGCTCAAGAAGGTTGCTCAATCGAGAAACAGAAATCCCACAGAAAAAGTAAAGGTACCACTTGCGTTGGTTAACACAGATCTTGCCGGTCCAGTAAGAAACGAGTCCATAGGAGGCTTTAGATATGTACAGTCTTTTACAGACGTGTGCACAGGGGCAGTGTTTGTTTACTTTCTTAAAGCAAAGAGTGACACACTCCAGGCCACGGAAAAATTCCTGGCAGACATAGCCCCTTATGGTAACGTAAGATGTTTGAGGTCCGACAACGCAACCGAATTCACAAACAGAGAGTTCCAACCACTGTTGAGGAGGAACAAGATAAGACACGAGACGTCATGTCCATATTCCCCACACCAGAACGGAGTGGCAGAGAGGGAATGGCGCACTCTTTTCGAGATGGCTAGGTGTAAGCTAGTAGATAGTAACTTACCTAAGAGCCTATGGCACTATGCGGTGCAAGAAGCCGCTTACACCAGAAACAGGTGCTTTAATAAGCACACAGGCACCACCCTGTATACAGCACTGACAGGAAAGAAGTGTAATCTAGCCAGAATGCACCGATTTGGATCAGTGTGTTATGCGTACCTGCAGGTAGGGCTGGGCGATATGGCCTCTAAATGATATCACGATATTTTTTGGCTATGTCACGATACACGATGTACATCACAATATTTTGACATTTCCTCTAAAGCCCTTAAAAATGCTTGACCCTTTGAAGCCTACAGTCACGCCAACATGACGATTCAAATAGTCCCTGCAACATATGTCTGCATTAAACCATGAAGATGCTTTCAAAAATAATTTAATTAAACATTTATAAAAATCTAAAAGAGTAGTCTACTGACACACTAATACAGAAGTCTTTTTATTAACATCTAAGACAATTTATATAAATACTCTTGGGTGCCTAAGACTTTTGCACAGTACTGTTTTCTATCCACTTTAGCCAAAAATACACACACACTACTGTGAGAAAATAATAATCTTGTAACCAAGGAATGGTCCGCCTATACTTTTAATATATAGTAATATAAAATCACGGGAGACTTGATAGCTTAGACTTATGATTTTTATTATCAGCAATGTTATAACATCCTACTGGTAAACAAAACACTGTAAACGAGTGTGTGCATCATCATCATATATAATATATATATTTACTTTTTAATTGCATGAAACATTATGAAGTATTCTCTTATGCCGCTTTTCCACGGTCTGCATGGTGCCCGGCTACTACCTACTTGACTCGGTAGTACCCCCCATAGATTAGATAGATATAAAGACGGTACCCCCCCCCCCGACAGTGTAGCTGGGGCGCCGTGACGTCATTGTCAATGCGACACACGGATTTCGACGCTAGCTAACAAGCTACTGTATGCATTCAGTGCCTTATTAGCTCATTTGCGCTAGCCGCAATGCTAACGGTTAGAACGCGAGGCTACTACCAGTTCATCCACCTCGGCGCCTCCATATTCCATTGCCGTTTCTGAATAAAAGATGTACTGTATGGCTAACGTTTAAACTCACGAAGCTCTGTCCACTTCTCTCACGCTGTCGTATCCCTGTTTCCTGGAGTAGAGTCCTCCAAACAAACCTGTAGCACCGCCTCTCTGGGTGTGTGTGTGTGTGTGTGCGCGTGTGTGTGTATGGGCGTGTACATGACGTAGGTTGGGGCGAGTCTGTGTGTATTTTTTTTCTTTGAGAGGGAGAGACGAGAAAGTAGAGCGCTGCGCCAAAGTAAGTCATCTCAACCGCGGCGGCTTATAAACTGATGTGAGGGATTGTGAGGAACATCACGATGTCCACGATACGTTTAAAAAGTGTATAGTTTATGAACTGTACCCGATATTTATATAATATCGTCATATCGCCCAGCCCTACCTGCAGGACAGAGGAAAGCTCGAGTCCAGATATGAAAAAGGACTCTTTGTAGGGCATGACAAGGGAAGCCCCGCTTTCCTGGTTTATTATCCCGGTAAAGGGGGAGTGCAGAAACACAGGCTAGTCAAGTTTGTCACAAAGACAACATGTGAGGGCGAGACACAGACAGAGGAGCCAGAGCTGGACTCCAGAGTAAGGTGTGTAGAAACAGAGACACATCAGCCCAGTGTACTTAGCACGGTCGTGCAGGCAGACCCCAGAGGGCGATGACGAGGAGCACCCGAGGGTGACGTCAAGTGCCCCAAGCAGTGGGAGATATCCCTCAAGGGAACACAAACCCCCAAAGTATCTGACAGACTATGCTTGGAAAGGGAGTGACGCGGAGGACAGTACACCCACCACCGTTGATTACTGCTACAGGGTAGTTAGTGGGGTACCTCAGACCTTTAAAGAGGCCATAGTGTCCCCTGAATCAAGTAAATGGGAGAGAGAAATGGATGAGGAAATGAGGTCCCTAGAGGACAACCACACCTTCACTCTACCCAAGTTACCAGAGGGCAGACAGACAGTGGGAGGAAAATGGGTGTATTCAATCAAGGAGGGTATTGAAGGCCACGACAAGTTCAAAGCGAGGTTTGTAGCTAAGGGTTACAGTCAGAGGGAGGGGATAGACTATGGTGAAACATTCTCCCCCACAGCCAATCTGACCAGTATAAGGGTAGTGGTGCAGAAAGCAGCTGAGGACAATTTAATTTTACATCAGATGGACACTATAGATAGGGAGATATATATGGAACAACCTGAGGGGTACGAAAAGAAAGGAGAGAAGCTAGTGTGTAAGCTGGAAAAATCCATTTACGGCCTGAAACAGTCTGGTCGAAATTGGAACGAGATGCTCCATACATGTCTTATCGAAGATCACTTCCTACAGAACCCAGTAGACCCCTGTGTTTACTCAAGGGAGTCAAAGGAGTCAGGAAAAGTGATCATCGTCATTTGGGTGGATGATTTGATCATAGCAGCAGACAACACTAGAAGCCTAGCACAGGTGAAAGAGATACTCTCTACCAGATTCAAAATGAAAGACCTTGGGAGGTTTTAAAGCATTTTCTAGGTATGGACTTTGAACAGTCTGCCAATTGTGTAAAAATATCCCAGAAGAGATATGTGGAAAAGATCCTGAAACGTTTTGACATGCAAGAATGTAGATCAAGGGAAACACCATGTGATCAAAAACTAGACTATCAGGAGGATGCTCAGAAACTGACAGATGTACAGAGTATGCGGAGCTGTGGGTAGCCTCATTTATTTAACAACATGTACCCGCCCTGACCTATGTTTTGTAGTGAGTAAACTGTCACAGCATTTCGCTGACCCCACAGAGGAGCATTGGATTACAGCAAAACATGTCTTTCGTTATCTTAAAGGTACAGCAGACAAACAACTGTGTTTCAGAAAGAGCAGCGAGGGTCTAGCACTTAAAGCCTACAGCCCTACAGTGATGCAGACTGGGCAGCTGACACCACAGATAGAAGGAGTACCACAGGATATTGTGTGAGTTTGAACGCAGACAGCTCACTGGTTTCGTGGAAAACAAAGAAGCAGCCCACAGTGGCACTATCAACTTGTGAAGCCGAATATATGGCTCTAGCTATGACCATACAGGAGTGTATTTATCTGGAACAACTGCTCGAAGGGATGGATACCTATGTATATAAGAAGACTGTTGTTTATGAGGACAACCAGGGAACCATTGCGATTGCTAAAAACCCTGTGTGCCGACAGAGATGTAAACATGTCGATATAAAATATCATTTCATCAGATCTGTCATCAGAGAAGAAAGGATGACACTGACTTATTGTCCAACGGACGACATGGTAGCAGACGTTATGACGAAACCTGCTTCCAAATTGAAATTGAAGAGATTTGCAGAGGTCATGTTTGGTGTGTAGATAATGATATTGACTGCCATTATTCTTTTGATGTTTTTGGATTATATTATTTCCTTTGTAAAAATGTTTTTCGGAGAAGTTACCCAGTATGCTAATACAACCCTAAGTGGGAGTGTTGAAGTCAGAGGTTCTAGGTAGGATTGTTATTAACTGTCTAACTGCATATATAACTGTTTCCACTAGAGGGCGGTCTAGGCGGAGCCACTCAAGACACCACCATAAATAGAGATGTCTCATCCTACTCGACCTCTCTCCCCCACCTACCTCTCACAGAGAGGAGGACTCATGTGTTACTGCTCATACCATGTGAATAAATAAACCACACCAGTTAAAGGCTAAAGATAGAAACCATGCCTCTTGACCACATTATTGTCGCCCTATAGCCTGATTCTGAAAACAGTCTAAAAATTTCCTCACAGAAGTTCATAGCCTTAATTTAAGCCTGCTGCTTTTAAACACTTACAGTATCTTCCAAGTTATGATTGATAAATTGCCTCTGTCACTTCAAAATCAATTACTGTATGTTTCTTCAAAGCAACAGCAGCTTAAAAGGAATCCCCTGGCATTGATTTAATTGGCACCAAATGATTGCTTTTATAAATTATATCATTTGTATAGCAGTAACCCATTCAGTGTCGTCATTTGTAATTTATTCAGCTAATTCAATTGGTCTGCCGTAGCATACAATAAAAACACACTGTATTCTGCCATGCGGCATCAACTAACTCCATTCAGTTTGGCTATTGCCTGAGGCCCAGAAAGCATGTGTTTCTTATCAGGGACGATTAATGGAGAAGTATATTGAGAGGGCCACAAGGGACTGGACATGTTTATTTTCCAAGTGGTCGCTAGCATTTATTTTTCATTCTTAACAATAAACAAATATATACTCTCTTGTGTGCTTTCAGGGACTGAAGGAAAACCCATGATCACTGTATGTCCTCCTAAGCCAGCTGTAAATTATGACATCTAACCAGAGTGCGAAGTAACAGTATAGTGTATAGTAATACAGTGTAGCTTCCCTTTGCTCAGTAGGAAGAGAGTTGTAGATGCGGTATTCTTGTCAGTATTGGACTATGGTGATGTTATCTATAGGCATGCAGCTGCATCTACGTTGAAGCAATTGGACTCTGTATATCATTCCGCTATTAGATTTATCACTGGTGACAGTTATGATACTCACCACTGCATTCTTTATGCAAAGGTGGGCTGGCCCTCTCTCTCTCAGAGGCGCAGTTACCACTGGTACTTGTTCATCTTCAAAGCCATTAGTGGTAAACACCCTCCTTATATATCATCCTTGCTGGATTGGAGTCTTGGTGCTTATCAGACCAGATCCAACAGCTGGCTTACTCTTAGGGTTCCACAAGCGCGTTCGGATCTGGGCAAGACAGCATTTTTTATTGATGCCCCCAACACATGGAACGCTCTTCAACAAACCCTAAAGTTAGAGGTCCTCCCATCTGCTTCTGCTTTTAAACATCTGGTGTTAAATCTCTGTTTGTCAAATTGCAATTGTTTTTAGTTTCTTCTATTCTTTTTTATATTTTCATTGTGTTGCTCATGTGTGTGTTAACTCGTAGTCATTGTAAATGAGGGAAACCTCAATGTCCTTCGAGTTAAAATAAAGGTTACAAACAAAACCTACGGAACCCATTCTAGTGACTGGCTGGTCCTTAAGGTCCCCTGAGTTTGCTCTGAACAGGGTAAATTTTGTTATTATGATGCCCCTCTAGCTCATGGAATGAACTAAGACAGTCCTTGGAGCCTTCGTCTCCAACCTTTGTCAATCAAGTTGTAGCTACGTGTTTTAATTGATTTGTTATCCTTGCTTTTTGCCTCATCTTGTTGTCTCTTTGTTGTGATTTTATATGCTTTTTTGTTGTTGCTCATTTCTGTATGTACACTCGACGTGACTGTAAATGAGGGAAACCTCAGTTGCCTTTCGAGTTAAAATAAAGGTTTGAAATTTAAATGAAATGAACAGTGTAACAGTAAATCTATGTACACATATGAATACACTATGGTAGTAAACCATACTAGCCAGTGGTATAACTACAGTATACAGATATAGTGGAATATATACAGATTAAGGCTGTCAAAGTTATTAACGTGTTAACGTGTGAACCGACTCATTGCCAGACGTGAGCGATTTGACTCACGCTCACGGCAATGAATCGGCTCTTATGAACGAGTCGCTCATGACCGACCCATCACTAGCGTCTGACTATTTCGCGCGTGCAGCATTGGAGGTTATGCCAGCCAAGATGAAGAGGACATCGTTCGGCAGATGGACTGAAGATGAAAGTTGTTGCATGTTAGACAGTTCAGTCAGGCTAGCCATCCCGGCTAAAGACAGGGACAGCTAGTTAGCTTTAGCTACGTTATAATATTAAGTGTGGTTCAGTCGGGATATAGCCATGATGATGTCGGCTAGTAGCTACCTTAGCTAAAGGCTAACTAGCGTTAGCTAACCTAGAGACAGCGCGTGCAGCATTGTTATGCCAAGATGAAGATGATGGTGGTTCGGCAGATGAACTTCGTCAACTCCACGCGGTTGTCTCCATCCTATTGGACGTTTGGTGAGTTTTTAATGCACTCTATTCTATTCCCGCCGTGGATATCTCTCTCTCTCTCTCTCTCTCTCTCTCTCTCTCTCTCTGGAGCCAAACTGGCCGACTAACTGTTGTAGTACTAGTAGCTAACGGTGTGTGGCCTGGTGTCAGCACCTGTATTGCTTTTCTCACGTTGTACAGTTTTTCAGTGGTAGCCGCATAGCTTGCTTCTGCGTTAGCTAATGGTTAGCGATAGCCGGGTTGAGCTAACTGTTAGCCAGTTAGCTGTTTAGCTACGATGTTAGCTGCCGGCTGCGCTTGGCTGGGAACGTTAGTTTGATGCTATCAGTTAGCCTAGAGTTAGCTGTTAGCTTGTGCTACGACCATTGACATTAGCCGTGAGAATAGCAGGGGGTTCTGGCACTCTGACTACGACATCATCTTTGACAGAAGATGTAGTCGGGCCTGCACCATGACAAGGCTCCGGCCATAGCTTCTTTTTGTCCCGCCAGCGAGAGGCCTTTCGTCAACGTGGAGACCTGTGTTGCGGCCTTTCACCCTGCGTTCCTTGGTGCAGGTAAGAGATGTCATGACATTACCCCACTCTTCCTTCCTTCCCCTCCCGAATGTTTTGTTAATAACGATGTTTTTTTCCAGGCAAAACATATGTTACTTCACAACATTTGGAGATACGACATGTGCTGTGTGTGAATTGTCTTGGTCGTTTGTGTAGCTTGGGTAGCGTTGGGCCGTTGGCCAAAGCTGTGTGTGGCCTGGTGTCAGTACCTGGCTAGCCTATTTAGCTGATGTCGGCCATTGGCTCCGAGTCCTTGCTACTTTGTTTTCTCTGGTATAGACCCTCTTCTCTTTGGATTTAAGTGTTGATCTTTGTCCTTTTGGATCTATGTATATTCATGTTGCCTTTGTGAAGTTATCTTTTCCTTCTGTTTTGTTCTTCCATTAAAAGTTGAATATCTTTTAGGGGCTCATCTTTGCTTATCTCTCTCATACATGCTCTCTCTCTAACACACACACACACACGACAAACACACATGCTCTCTCTCTCTCTCTCTCTCTTTCTAACACACACAGTCTGCCTATGGCGGCCTTTCTCGATGGCTAGGCTGTGCTTGCTGAGTCTGTACCTAGTCAAGGATCTTCAGTCACAGTGCTCAGGTAGTCTGCCACTGTGTACTCTCTGTTTAGGGCCAAATAGCATTTCAATTTCTTTCCAATGTGTCTCTCTCTCTCTCTCTCTCTCTCTGTACACTGTATATTGACTGTAGAACGGGAGCTCTCTCTCGCTCTCTCTCTTGCTATATGTTGACTGTATCATGCCCAGCCTCGGGCAGCGCTATTATTTAAGAATATGTTGACTGTATGAAAAAAAAAAGAAAAAAAAAACATACCTTTTGGGGGGGGGGGGGGGGGGGGGGGGGCCTTGCGCTTAAATCTCGCACAGGGCCTCGCATTTCTCCCAGGCGCCCCTGTTCACAGGTATACAATTCCAGTTTGCAGCAGCTCTATACATTACGGTTCTCTTAAGTGCATTTGTTCTTGGTAGAGGTAGAGTAAAATGAAGACCCACGGCGTGTCTGGTGACATAGCCATGTCTAGTATTGGTGGGTTGTAGTTCTGACCACAAGGACTTAGGTTTACCAATTTTATAAATATTAAACAAAAATGTTACAAGGCTGGATGCCAGCCTCTGATCCACTCTAAGCCAAGACAGAGCGGCATGCATTCTCGCTCTGTTCTGAGCGAGCTGAAGTTTCTCCAGATCCCGCTTTGAAGTGCTCGACCAAATTGTTGGGCAGTAGTCCAAGTGGGATAGGACTAATGCTTGTAACATTAGTTTAACTGTCTTATCACTCAATAGATGAGCACACCTTCTGATCATTGAAATACTCCTACTCATTTTAGCCACTATGTTAATCACGCCCAACAACTTGGCCTCTCTAACCTGCTCAATAGCAGCACCATTCAACACAATATTTTGTTCCTGATCTGTTATTAATTTATTTCTAGAGGCCAGCATGATAGTCTTTGTTTTTGAAACATTTAACTTTAACTTGTTTTCAGTAACCCAATTAGAAACCAGCATTAACTCTTCTTGGATCAACGTACTGTATTAACCAAGTTATCTTTCTCTGCAGAGACATACATTGTCGTGTCATCCGCATACATTTCCATGCATGCATTATTCAATACATAAGGTAAATCATTAACAAAAATTTTATAAAGCAAAGGACCAAGGCAACTTCCTTGGGGGACGCCACATTGAAGGGTGTGTGTGTGAGTGTGTGTGTGTGTGTGTGTGTGTGTGTGTGTGTGTGTGTGTGTGTGTGTGTGTGTGTGTGTGTGTGTGTGTGTGTGTGTGTGTGTGTGTGTGTGTGTGTGTGTGTGTGTGTGTGTGTGTGTGTGTGTGTGTGTGTGTGTGTGTGTGTGTGTGTGTGTGTGTGTGTGTGTGAGAGAGGGGGGGGGGGCGGAGGTGTGAGTCCTCAGCTCTTGCGTGTGTGAATGTAACAAGTTCCTAACGTTTTCTTTCCCCTATTATTTCATGCACACTTTATTCATTGTTTTAAATTATTATTTTCTTTTACGTTATTTTGTGCATCACTCTGTTTTGAATTTGATGGAAATTTGCAATGTATGAGGTTCATCCTTTTGTGTTAAATGGCTGCATAAAGCAAGCATTTGTCGACTCTCATGTTGATAAGAGTATTAAAACTTGAAAAATATCTGTTTAAGGTAGATTTAGAACAGATACAAAATAGTTTCAAGTTTCAAGTTTCTTTAATAGTTGTCATACAGAAGTACAGAATACTTTTATACAAAATGCTTCTTACTGTTTCGCTCCAGAGACTGTGTTAGACAAGATAAGTATGAAATAAAATAGTATAGCATGTAAAATAGAAGTAAAAATAGAGGTCACAGTGTTCAGTATAGACATATGTACAATGTTCGATGCAGAATAGAAGTAACTGAGTTACCATACAATATACAATGTGACGACCCCCACTCTACCTGCTAAATGGAGAGTCTGACTCACCAGGAAGCATGGTGGAGTGGGTGGCTCGTTAACTGTATGAGACTCACCTGTGCAGAGCAGAGCTGCCTGCACCTCAATATATGTGTCTCATTCTAATTCCCTCTCAGTCTGCTTTCTCCACTCCCAGGCACAGGTTGTACCAACACCCAAGCTGCACCCTTTTGACATATTATAGCACTGATACTTACACCAAACACACACCACAGCATACTTACTCACTCATCCACACACTGCACTCACCACTGATTCTAATACAAAACATTTCATTGTTCATGTGCTTATGTCTTTGTTTGTTTAGATAGGTTTAAATAAATAATTTTTTGTTAAATTGTTATCACGTGTGGACTCCCTATTTGTCATAAATTACCTGTTTGTGACAAATTGGGGGCTCAGTCCGTTTGTAGGGCCTTTTTGTAGGAGTTGGTGCATTTGTTTGTATTTGGCCTAGTGTGGTTGAATTTTGGTTGGATTCATACTGGCATTTGGTATTTGTAGTTTGATTAGCATTTGGTATTGTGTATTTGGCTGGCATTTGTATTTAGGTTCCTATGGGGACAATTTGTTTGGGCTCTGTCTTGAGTACAGGAGGGCTATTTTGAAAGGTAATTAGGCTGCTTAATTTGGCTAGTGTCTGTGACCTGTAGGTTTGCAGCTAGTATTTGTAGCCTGTTGGCTAGTGTTTGTTTGTAGCCTGATTATTTGTATGCCAGTGTTGGGGAGTTAGCACGTGATTTGTTCTTGGGGGTGTTGGTTGTGTAGGATTTGGGAGAGAGTAGCAGTTTGTTTGTGCAGATTTCTTGTAGTAGAGATTTGTTATTTTGTTTTATTGTTTTTTTTTTGGTTACAGTTTGTTTCGTTATTGCTTGTGTTGTGGCTTTGGGGTTTGATGCCTTAAATAATACAGTCTGTGTGTTTTGGGAACCAAAAATCCCCAGGTAGGCGAGGAGGGCAGGTTTCCAATAGGGGGACTTGTCTTGGTATTTTCTTTTTTAGGCGGCTGCAAAAACGTAGGCAGAGACAGGCACTGGCATAGGCGCTTTTGTCCTCTCGGGAGCACGTCTCTGGCTCAGAGGAGTGGCTGTATAACAGGTACTTTTTCTGCCCAGAGAGTTCTAGTGCATAGATACCCCCTACAAGTAGTGGCACGAAGATTGAGGTTTTGAGGTAGTTAGTTAGTTAGTTAGGACCTGTAGTTAGTCAGGGTGGGGAGGTTCATTGGATCAGACTGTCTTATTATTGGTGTTCACGCTTCATGGTCCCGACATAAGTTTGGTTTGTTTGTAGCCACTGGTACATTATGGCCTCTGTTGTGGAGGAATTTGAGCAGTCACCATCAGTGGAACTGATTGATCAGTGTACTAAGGAGCAGTTGTTAGCGATTGCTGAGAAGTATGAGATTGAGATTCCTGTTAGACTGTCAAAAGTGGCGGTCAAGGCCAGTTTGAAGGCAGAGTTGGTGGAGAAAGGTGTTCTCAAGCCAGCTGGGGTACCGCTTCTCAGTTTTGAGCAGCAGAAGGAACTTCTGTTACTGCAGCAGCGTCAAGAGTTGGCTTTGGAAGAACTTAAGCAGAATAGTAAGCACAGACAAGAGTTTGCTTTGGAGGAACTTAAGCAAAAGACTGAGCTTGCCAAAGTGGAAGTGCAAGCTCAGGTGCAGAATAGAAAGCTAGATTTGGTCGGGGAAGGAAAGTGGCTCAGTTCTGATGTTGCTGATGGTACTGGGGATCCGTCTCAGGGGGGTAAATTTGACGTTTTACGTGAACTGCGTTTGCTTCCTCAGTTTAATGAAAAGGACCCTGATGTTTTTTTTTCATTGTTTGAACGTTTGGCAGATGCAAGGCACTGGAGTAGTGAGGATAGTTGTATGATGTTACAGTGTGTTCTCACTGGTAGAGCCCAGGAAGCGTACTCTGCATTGAGTCCCACGGACTGTAAGGTTTATGTGTGGGTGAAATCGGCAGTGCTTAAGGTGTACGAACTTATACCTGAGGCGTACAGACAGCGGTTCCGTACGTGGAAGAAGAGGGACAAACAGTCTCATCTTGAATTTTCACGGGATTTAAGTACCCAGTTTACCCGTTGGTGTGTAGCGTCTGGTGTCGATACCTTTGACCACCTCTCTGATCTGCTGGTGTTAGAACAGTTTAAAAACTCTGTTCCTGTAAATGTGGCAACTTACATTACACAGCAGGGTGCGGTGACGCCGGGGGAGGCTGCAGCATTGGCAGATGAGTATGTGTTGATTCACAAGGGTACCTTCGGTGGTTTAGCTATAGAAAAGGCTCATAGCAGAGAGACTTTTTCTCCTCGTCCAAAGTTTGGATCAGAGAGGAGGGGTGATGGTGACACACGGTATAGACAGCCACCTGCATCTGACACGCGGTATAGACAGCCACCTGCGTCTGACACACGGTATAGACAGCCACCGGCGTCTGTCAAAACATGTAACTACTGTAAACGTTCTGGACATTGGAAGGATGAGTGCCCACTTCATGGCTCGAGGGGTGGGTTTAAGGCACAAGTAAAACCTGCTCTGCTGGCCAATTCCCTTACCCATGGGATGGTGTCACCATCGGTACCGTCTGCTAAGACCATAGGACAGACACGCCTGGAAGACTATGGTGCGTTTCTTTCTGATGGTTTTGTGTCTTTACAGGGCAGTGACGTTAGGGTGCCGGTCAAGATACTGCGGGACACTGGCTCAATCGATTCGTTTGTGCGTGAGTCGGTGTTGCCTTTTTCAATTGATTCTGACACAGGGGATGTTATCTTGATTCGAGGGATGGGGATGTCTGTGTTCCCTGTTCCTGTGCATAACATTTCTCTTGTTTCAGGTTTGGGGAATGGTGATGTGCAGATAGGTGTGCGTGCTGAGTTGCCTGTTGATGGAGTGGACATCATTTTGGGTAACAATCTGGCCGGGGTACGAGTGTGGGCCGATGGGCCTCTCCCTAATGTAGTCACCCAAAAGTCACCTAGTCCAACTTTGTTAAACACTTCATCTGATGTCATTGTGTATCCAGCCTGTGCGGTTACACGTGCCATGACAGCGGCGGGTGACACACCGGGTGCTACCCAGGCGACAGGTGTTGATTCGGTTCATGTGGGTTTGATTCTGCCTGAGCAACTCCAGACCATGTCGAAGGCTGATTTGGTTGCAGAACAGGTGAATGATCCAGCTTTAAGAGAGCTGTTTGAGAAAGCCGTACCATTTGAAGACATAGGTAGCTCGGCGCAGGGATACTGTCTTCATGACGGTTTATTTTTTCGGAAGTGGATACCGCATGGGGATGCTTTCGTGGGTGACCCCATTTTTCAGTTTGTGGTACCATGCAAATTTCGTCCATTGGTGTTGCAGACCTGTCATGACAATGTGGCAGGGCATCAGGGAGTGCGGAAAACGTATGACCGTGCGCTGAGACACTGTTTTTGGCCCCGTTTAAAGCGTGATATTGCCGCATATATCAAAATGTGTCACACGTGTCAGTTAACTGGGAAGCCAGTCAGACCATCACACCGGCCCCGCTCTCTCCTATTCCTGCTGTTGATCAGCCATTTGACGTTACATTGGAGGTGGGGGGGGGGGGGGGGGGGGGTAGGAGGGATGACACCCTTTACAATTCAAACTATTTGATAAACTTCTACTTTCAGCCCGGAAATGCATTCTGATAAACTGGATTAAGGATAAGCCTCCATTTTTACAAATGTGGTATAGAGAGATCTTCGGTGTGCTACCCTATGAAAGACACTGTGCAATGCATAGAGGCAACGACGCTTCCTTTCAGGAGGTGTGGGCCCCACTACACTTAGACTATTTTCCTGCTGAAATTTCTCGGATCCTTCTAAAGGCCCATTGTATGGACAGACCTAGGATAGGAAAAAATAAATATATGTACTGTATGTCTACATGTGAATGGGCTCGAGGCAAGTGCAATACTGTACAGTGCCTGTCTTGGTTTGCTTTCCTTTTTGCTTGTTTTTCTTTTTGTTTTGTTTTTGCTTGCTTATGGTGTGGATGATGGCATAGAGATGAACTGGAGGACCCCCCCCCCCTTGTCCCAATGTGTGTTTTTGTAATGTAAGTAACTGTACGTGAAAAATCTATAAAAAATAAATAAATTCAAAAAATAACCAAAAAGAACTAAATTCGTTAATTTTTGAAACCATGAACTTTAGTTCAAAATGTTGAATTATGAACTATGAACTGAACTAGTTCATTTAAAAAATTGTGAACTGTGAACTGAACTAGTTCATGTAGAAAGTGAACTTTCCCAACACTGATCGTTTGTCATCTTACATTTACATTTACATTAGTCATTTAGCTGACGCTTTTATCCAAAGCGACTTACAAGTTCTGGAAGACCAGTCATCAGGAAGGGCACAACTCTATCAGCTGAGTAACAATGTTCATCAAAGTGTTGAGTGCTACAGTGTAGGTTAGTTTATTAGGACAAGTGCATGACAGTAAGGTTAGTTAGGGTTAGATATATATATATATTTTCTTTTTTTAAATGTTTAAATTCAGATAATGGTTGAAGAAGTGCGTCTTTAGTCGACGGTGAAAGGTTGGACGGGTTTCGGCTGTCCTAACTGGGGTGGGTAGTTTATTCCACCATTGTGGGGCAAGGACTGAGAATAGGCGACTTCTCTTTGATGACCCTCCCGGAGCTTGGATAGGAGTAGATCTGAGGCGGCCAGAAGATGCAGAGCGTAGGGGTCTTGACTGAGGTGTGTAGTTAGAGACCATTGACCGGAGGTAGGCGGGAGCGGTTCCCTTTGCCGCATGGTATGCTAGGTCAAGGGCCTTGAAGCGGATTCGTGAAGCAATGGGGAGCCAGTGCAGGTCCCTAAGAAGTGGGGTGACATGGGCCGACTTCGGTAGGTTTGAGATCAGGCTGGCCACTGCGTTCTGAATGAGTTGAAGAGGCTTGGTGGCAGTGGCCGGGAGGCCAGCGAGCAGTGCGTTGCAGTAGTCGAGGCGGGAGATGACTGTTGATTGGACGAGGAGTTGGGTGGCTTCTTTTGTCAGGGAGGGGCGGATCCTTCTGACGTTGCTCAGGAGGAATCAGCAGGTTCTGGTTGTCGCTGCGATGTGAGCAGAGAAGTTCAACTGGTCGTCGAGGACAACACCAAGGTTCTTGGCGGTCGGGGACACGGTCACAGCTGCATTCTCGACTGTGATGGAAAGGTCGGTCAGGGGGGAGGATTTGGCCGGCAGGTGGAGCAATTCTGTTTTGCTTAGGTTCAGTTTGAGGTGGTTGGTCGTCATCCAGGCGGAGATGTCGGACAGACAGGCCGAGATCCGCTCAGAGACGTGGATATCTGAGGGAGGGAAGGAGAGGAAGAGTTGAGTATCGCCGGCATAACAATGATACGAGAAGCCATGAGACTTGATAATGTTACCCAGTGATTTAGTGTAGAGGGAGAAGAGAAGGGGTCCTAGAACCGAGCCCTGGTGGACACCCGTCCGCAGGGGGGCGGGTGGCCGACAGGGTCCCTCTCCATGACACTTGGTAGGAGCGGTCAAAGAGGTATGATGTCAGCCATGTCAGCGCAGAGTCAGCCACTCCCATTCCTGCGAGGGCCGCGAGGAGGATCTGATGGTTGACTGTGTCGAAGGCTGCAGATAGATCTAGGAGAATCAGGACAGAGGAGAGGCCTTTCGCTTTTGCTAAGTGAAGTGCATCTGTGACCGCAATGAGGGCCGTTTCTGTGGAGTGGCCAGTCCGGAAGCCAGACTGATTAGGGTCTAGGACAGACCTGGGCATTGTACGGCCCGCGGGCCGGATACGGCCCGCGGGATGATTCTGACCGGCCCGCAAAAGATTACATGATAATAAAAAAATATATAAAAAAAATTTAAAAAATATATTCTTTTTAATATTTTTTTTTATTTTTATTTTTTTTTACTTGCTTAACTAGGATTTGACTTGATTCAACAACAAAGCAGTCGGGGCAAGCTGAAAATGGTCGAAAGTGTGGTTATTTGAAGTTTGGATTTCTTTTTTCACAACTGAGGTAGGTAGATACAATTTTTAGAGACTAAAGTACAGAAAAAAAGTACCGTTGGGTACCGGTATCGATTCACAGGTACCGGTACCGTATCGGTTCAAATGTGAACGGTACCCATCCCTACTGAACACACAACTGCAGGGCAAGGGCATTTTTGCTCATGAAATGCATATATAGCCATGTGAAAGCCTTCATGACAAAGTTGCAATTAATTTCAAGGCAACTAGGCAGCAACAATCTCAAACTCAAAATTGGATCCACCTATATGTGAACAGACATTCTCAGTCATGACGTTTACCAAGTCCAGGTACAGATCCTCTCTCACTGATGAACATCTGGCAGCTGTGCTTCGCATCTCCACCTCAGACATGCAACCTGACTTTGATGGACTTGTTAAAGCTCAACAGAGACTGGATTTATCACACTGAATGAAAAAAAAAGAGCTGAAGAACACTAAAATGTGGAAATATAACAAGTGAAATGGGACACTTGATATTTTTTTTCTTTTTTTTGCACAGTTCTGAAAACATTAAATGTTTAATATAGGCATGTAGAGTAAAAAAGGCTACTGGGACACTTTTCTTTACACAGTTCAGTGACATGTCTTGTTTATTTTGGCTATAAGATGATGTGATGTCTTTAGAAAGCTAAGAAAATCCTTGTTTCAATAGTATATGAAACTCAAAATAATAACTTTATTTGTATAGCACTTTTTCATACATGCCCTTTGTTATTAATGTTTCACATTTTGTTTATCATTTTGGAAATAAATTCTATTTGAATAAATTATATTTTTGAAAGCTAACCTCACCTTTTAATTGCCAAATAATAACATACACTCTTACCAGGGGTCAAAACAATGCCATTTACTGCTTTTTATATAGAAATAAAATGTATATTATGCATAATTGACTTTGGAATTTTGGCCCGGCCCTCCAACATATTTTCAGTTGCTCATTCGGCCCCCCGGGAAAAATAATTGCCCACCCCTGGTCTAGGAGGTCATTCTGTAAGAGATAAGCAGTAAGTTGGTTGGATACAGCACGTTCAAGTGTTTTAGAAAGGAAGGAGAGAAGAGAGACAGGACGATAGTTGCCTATGACGGTGGGGTTCAGGGTGGTTTTTTTTTATGAGCGGCGTGACTGGCTTGTTTTAGGGAGGTGGGGACCCCCCCCGAGTTGAGTGAGGAGTTGATGGTTGCAGTTAGGAATGGGAGGATGTCTGGTGCTATGGTCTGGAGGAGTGGGGAGGGTAGCTGGTCCAGCTGGCATGTAGTCGGACGGTTTGACGTTACCAGTGTCAGGGTCTCGGCTTCTGTAATGTGAGAGAAAGATGACAGAGTGAAGGATGAGGTTCTCGATTCAGCATTTGGAATGGGTGGGGGTTGGGAGAAGGAGCTGCAGATGTTCTCCACTTTTTCCTCAAAGAAGATCGCAAAGTCTTCGGCAGAGAAAGATGAGGGAGGAGGGGGTGGGGGGGGGGAGTGAGGAGGGAGGACATGGTAGCATGCAGTTTGCGATAATAATATCCAATAGTTCGCTCTAGGCAATCACCATTGCCGATCTGTAGATCTGCTGTAGTCTGGGGAGCTCTCAACTCGGCGACAAATAATGTTACCTCCTCGGCCGGTTTGACTATAGTATTTTTATGATTTACCAGAAGTGCTGAGTCCAATGTAGTCTGGTGAAAACGCACATTATCATCCTGATAGATTTAGATCATAATCAGCCAGTATCACCTCGTCACTTGTGTTCGTGAAGTTTCTGCGTTGTGTTTATCTCTTACTCCGAAGTTGACCTTCTCATACTGGCTGTACAACTGTGTCATCCCCGTTAATGCAATCCGTAATCAGAAGAATTCAACACTGGCAAACGTGGTACCTTTCTTGGAAAAACATTGTTTATTCCATAAACAAAGCCTCGTACCAGATGTAACCAACTCTGTAATGTCCTTGAACAGTCTTAATTCATTCTTCTCCACCGTCTCTTATGCTATTAGTCCAATGGTTCTGGGCCTCGTCGTCAGCCAAAACCTCCCCTGTTAGCCGAAGCTAGCGATGATGTGGCATATTCCCCTCCCCCACCCAGCGAGGGTGAGGAGGGATCTCAAAGTCTCTGATCAACGCGTCTGCTCGCCTGTGTGTCGTGTCTCAATCTAACTTACCCCGGAAAACTCATGGCTCATAACGTTTTTTCCCTAGCAACGGGGCCCCGCCCCCTCTTCTCGTTACTAAGGGACACGCTACCATGGCAACAGCAGTCTAGTCTTTGACACACTAACCGTCTTCTAGCGATGTCGAACTCTCCCCATAGCTCTGACCAAACCATCCCCCACCAGCGGCCTGTTATCTCCTCTGTTGAACAACTCGGCCGACAATGACCTTGGCACTCACACACCCTGCTTGCTGCCCTCTACCGTGGAAACACACACTGGCTGCCGGCTACTTTTAAGATCTATAGATCCGTCTGAGTAGATGCTGTCACCCACCGATATATTTACATTAGAATGCAGATATTTACATTATATACACATTGAAAAACAAGGATTCCTTCAATCCATAAGTGTGATTGTTTTGTCTCTTCTATTAGTCTCCACAAGTCGTGATCGCCATAGCTCACTGCTGCTCGCTCTCTGCTTTGAGTGCTAGACAGACACTCCCCACACTAAAGTGCCCCCACACTAAACTAGCCCAGTTCAAAAGGTAGGCGATACTGCCACATGTCGGGATTCGATCATCATTTCAATTCTAACTTAATCAGAGGTGCCAGGAAAAATATATCTCAATATAAAAGATATCTCTAGTGTTGGCTTTCAAAAACGAGATATCTCGTTTTTGACGCTCAATGAGTTAAGAACACGGCACACACCAGTCTGTCCGATTTACAACTGCTCTTCAGCGCTCCTAAATCCTGCTCTTAGCTACGAGCGAATCCCAGAGAAGGGACCGTTCGTGAATCCCAAAATCGGCCTGAAAAGGTCTTAAGTGGAGCTACGATGACATTTTCTCTTAACTTTTGTCTTAAGTTTGTTGGTGAATGAGACCCAATGTTGGTGAATGAGGTCCATTGTACATTGCTATCCTACAGTGTTCTATGGATAAGCTATAGATAAGATAAGATAAGATGATCCTTTATTGATCCCCTTGGGGAAATTCGGGTGTCAAAGCAGCATGGGGGGGGGGGGGATACAGGGTGGGGGATGCATAGCTTCACAGTCCTATACAGTCCAGTATCTATATACACTATAGATACACTTAAGGTATAGATACAAATACAATATAATAATATAAAAAGTACAAACACAAGATAGTCCAGTGATGAGAGTCCAGTGATATGAGTCTCTAGTGCAAAATACAAGATAGTCAGTACGGTGATGTGAGTCTCTAGTTCTCAAGTCCCGAGTTGTGACAGTGATAGTTCTGGCAGCCCTTTGTTGTAGAGCCTGATGGCTGCCGGTATAAAGGACCGGCCCAGGCGGTTTGTGGTATGTCGGGGGATGAGTCTTAGGCTGAACGTGCTCTTCATTCTGGCTAGCTCCTCGTAGAGGGGGTGAGATTGAGGTAGTGTGAAGGGTAATTTCACATTCTTAATCCTCTGGGGCCCCACAACAGGGTTGATCCATGAAGTCATATGTTATCCTTCTCTCAAAAACTGTTAAAACACTATATCCATTCATTATATTCAGAGCAGGCCAGATAACGCTTGCATCCAAGGCCGCAGCGAGCCCTCCGCAAGGGCCGATCCCATCCGACTCCCCAAATGACCATATAAAGCCAACCCAATCAGAGACGGAGGCGTCTCTATCTCACTGTGTTAAGCCATTACAATATTGCTTTGTCTTCACTTTCACTCTGACAGACCTGTGAATATGCACTCTGACAGACTGAAAGTCCGTATGGGCGTACTGTATATATATTTTTTCTTTTCCAATAAACCTGTATTGTATTCATTTAACGTGAGTATTCCGGCTGTCTTTCTGCTCCTGTTTGATTATTTCAGAATATCTGATTCGCAGTGTGACACTGTTTTAGGCTGCTGGATGTCCGTGGAGAACCTGGTGGTTTGCACGCTGATTTAAGGCCAATCTCTTGTCTCTGTATTTCATTTAACCATCCCTGGAGACGTCAAAAATCCACCACAGTAGGTAGTTATGAGTACAATGAGGTAGGTAGTTATGAGTACAGTGTAAGACATTTTTAGGCAGTGTAGGCAGTAGACACTATAGTATGGACTGAGCATAGGCATCAGAGTTCAGAGTTCATGCGGATGTTATAGGTTGAGTATAGGCAACAGAGCCTTGAACATAGGCCTCAGAGTTCAGAGTAAAACGGTATGGAGAGATGTGTGTGTGTGTGAGAGAGAGAGAGAGAGAGAGGCACAGTGTCAAGGAGAGTTGCTTGAGGAGACAAGAGAGATGAAAGAGCCTTAGATTGTTCAGCCATGATATTTATAACAGACAGGTCTAGAGACGGGGAGAAGAGGTGGAACAATTGTAACGACTAGGACAGGTTAGGCCTGTGATTTACAGTATTCCACTTTTGGGTCTCTCTCTCTCTATTTTAATTGTATTTTAGTACTTCTGTTTTATATGGATAGATGTATTTTATAATCTGTTATGTTAGCCCTCTGTCTTTACAGTCTATTCCAAAATCCCAGACTCTAAACTTCCTTGAAATGGTCCTTTGAGCGGACTGGAATCGTGCTATTGTATGTTGTCTCAGGGTCTATGACAGCAGCAGAGCTCTGCGGTAGTCTAATTTGTTTAGCCTGCGGGCGGTCTTCCTGACATAATGAATATGACTAAAGTGTGTTATGCAGCTGTCTTTTATTGATTTTGAAATGCTCAAAAATACCCCCATGTCCCCATGGATCTGTTGCAGTTGACTACCGAATGTTAATGTGGTCAAAATCATACTGAAATGTATGCTACTCATGATAATCTAAAGAAAAAACAAACCAAAAAACCTGAATAGTCAAACCATTGAATTGAACAGCCAAATCCCATTTTACTATTAGAGGCAACCTACCTCTGGTTTTCCCATGATTGCACAACTCTGGTAAATAATGAAAAACAAGCTCATACAGTTCAGTACAGATTGTGCACAAGGAAACAATAGGGGCTGATAGAACGACAAAAACAAGATGATATTTGGGTGTTTCTCTTGAATTCAGGAGCGGGGAGGCAAGGATTGGTGCCGTGGGTTGAGTTCACTAAGACGTCTCTCGCCCCCCGGTCTACTGTAGCTGCCAAGTCTTTCATCCTTTCCTCCTTGTGTGTGTGTCATTCAAGTGGGGGATGCCAAGAGGGCCTTGACGGAAACGCCACACCAGCTTGTGTACCACAGTAGTTACAGTACATTCATACCAGCTTGTTGTGTACCACAGTAGTTACAGTACAGTCACACCAGCTTGTGTACCACAGTAGTTACAGTACATTCACACCAGCTTGTTGTGTACCACAGTAGTTACAGTACAGTCACACCAGCTTGTTGTGTACCACAGTAGTTACATTACAGTCACACCAGCTTGTTGTGTACCACAGTAGTTTCATTACAGTCACACCAGCTTGTTGTGTACCACAGTAGTTACAGTACAGTCACACCAGCTTGTGTACCACAGTAGTTACAGTACGTTCACACCAGCTTGTTGTGTACCACAGTAGTTACAGTACATTCACACCAGCTTGTTGTGTACCACAGTAGTTACAGTACAGTCACACCAGCTTGTTGTGTACCACAGTAGTTACATTACAGTCACACCAGCTTGATGTGTACCACAGTAGTTACAGTACAGTCATACCAGCTTGTTGTGTACCACAGTAGTTACATTACAGTCACACCAGCTTGTTGTGTACCACAGTAGTTACAGTACATTCACACCAGCTTGTTGTGTACCACAGTAGTTACAGTACATTCACACCAGCTTGTTGTGTACCACAGTAGTTACATTACAGTCACACCAGCTTGTTGTGTACCACAGTAGTTACAGTACAGTCACACCAGCTTGTGTACCACAGTAGTTACAGTACAGTCACACCAGCTTGTGTACCACAGTAGTTACAGTACAGTCATACCAGCTTGTTGTGTACCACAGTAGTTACAGTACATTCATACCAGCTTGTTGTGTACCACAGTAGTTACAGTACATTCACACCAGCTTGTTGTGTACCACAGTAGTTATATTACAGTCACACCAGCTTGTTGTGTACCACAGTAGTTACATTACAGTCACACCAGCTTGTTGTGTACCACAGTAGTTACAGTACATTCACACCAGCTTGTTGTGTACCACAGTAGTTACAGTACAGTCACACCAGCTTGTTGTGTACCACAGTAGTTACAGTACATTCACACCAGCTTGTTGTGTACCACAGTAGTTACATTACAGTCACACCAGCTTGTTGTGTACCACAGTAGTTACAGTACATTCACACCAGCTTGTTGTGTACCACAGTAGTTACATTACAGTCACACCAGCTTGTTGTGTACCACAGTAGTTACAGTACAGTCACACCAGCTTGTTGTGTACCACAGTAGTTACAGTACATTCACACCAGCTTGTTGTGTACCACAGTAGTTACATTACAGTCACACCAGCTTGTTGTGTACCACAGTAGTTACAGTACATTCACACCAGCTTGTTGTGTACCACAGTAGTTACATTACAGTCACACCAGCTTGTTGTGTACCACAGTAGTTACAGTACAGTCACACCAGCTTGTGTACCACAGTAGTTACAGTACGTTCACACCAGCTTGTTGTGTACCACAGTAGTTACAGTACAGTCACACCAGCTTGTTGTGTACCACAGTAGTTACATTACAGTCACACCAGCTTGTTGTGTACCACAGTAGTTACATTACAGTCACACCAGCTTGTTGTGTACCACAGTAGTTACAGTACAGTCACACCAGCTTGTGTACCACAGTAGTTACAGTACAGTCACACCAGCTTGTTGTGTACCACAGTAGTTACAGTACAGTCACACCAGCTTGTTGTGTACCACAGTAGTTACAGTACATTCATACCAGCTTGTTGTGTACCACAGTAGTTACAGTACATTCATACCAGATTGTTGTGTACCACAGTAGTTACAGTACAGTCACACCAGCTTGTTGTGTACCACAGTAGTTACAGTACAGTCACACCAGCTTGTTGTGTACCACAGTAGTTACAGTACAGTCACACCAGCTTGTTGTGTACCACAGTAGTTACATTACAGTCACACCAGCTTGTTGTGTACCACATTAGTTACAGTACAGTCACACCAGCTTGTTGTGTACCACATTAGTTACATTACATTCACACCAGCTTGTTGTGTACCACATTAGTTACAGTACAGTCACACCAGCTTGTTGTGTACCACATTAGTTACATTACATTCACACCAGCTTGTTGTGTACCACATTAGTTACAGTACAGTCACACCAGCTTGTTGTGTACCACAGTAGTTACAGTACAGTCACACCAGCTTGTTGTGTACCACAGTAGTTACAGTACATTCACACCAGCTTGTTGTGTACCACAGTAGTTACAGTACATTCATACCAGCTTGTTGTGTACCACAGTAGTTACAGTACAGTCACACCAGCTTGTTGTGTACCACATTAGTTACATTACAGTCACACCAGCTTGTTGTGTACCACAGTAGTTACAGTACAGTCACACCAGCTTGTTGTGTACCACAGTAGTTACAGTACATTCATACCAGCTTGTTGTGTACCACAGTAGTTACAGTACAGTCACACCAGCTTGTTGTGTACCACAGTAGTTACAGTACGTTCACACCAGCTTGTTGTGTACCACAGTAGTTACAGTACGTTCACACCAGCTTGTTGTGTACCACAGTAGTTACAGTACATTCACACCAGCTTGTTGTGTACCACAGTAGTTACATTACAGTCACACCAGCTTGTTGTGTACCACAGTAGTTACAGTACAGTCACACCAGCTTGTTGTGTACCACAGTAGTTACAGTACAGTCACACCAGCTTGTTGTGTACCACAGTAGTTACAGTACAGTCACACCAGCTTGTTGTGTACCACAGTAGTTACAGTACAGTCACACCAGCTTGTTGTGTACCACAGTAGTTACAGTACATTCACACCAGCTTGTTGTGTACCACAGTAGTTATAGTACGTTCACACCAGCTTGTTGTGTACCACAGTAGTTACAGTACATTCACACCAGCTTGTTGTGTACCACAGTAGTTACAGTACAGTCACACCAGCTTGTTGTGTACCACAGTAGTTACAGTACAGTCACACCAGCTTGTTGTGTACCACAGTAGTTACAGTACAGTCACACCAGCTTGTGTACCACAGTAGTTACAGTACAGTCACACCAGCTTGTTGTGTACCACAGTAGTTACAGTACAGTCACACCAGCTTGTTGTGTACCACAGTAGTTACAGTACAGTCACACCAGCTTGTTGTGTACCACAGTAGTTACATTACAGTCACACCAGCTTGTTGTGTACCACAGTAGTTATAGTACGTTCACACCAGCTTGTTGTGTACCACAGTAGTTACAGTACATTCACACCAGCTTGTTGTGTACCACAGTAGTTACAGTACAGTCACACCAGCTTGTTGTGTACCACAGTAGTTACAGTACGTTCACACCAGCTTGTTGTGTACCACAGTAGTTACAGTACAGTCACACCAGCTTGTTGTGTACCACAGTAGTTACATTACAGTCACACCAGCTTGTTGTGTACCACAGTAGTTATAGTACGTTCACACCAGCTTGTTGTGTACCACAGTAGTTACAGTACATTCACACCAGCTTGTTGTGTACCACAGTAGTTACAGTACAGTCACACCAGCTTGTTGTGTACCACAGTAGTTACAGTACAGTCACACCAGCTTGTTGTGTACCACAGTAGTTACAGTACAGTCACACCAGCTTGTTGTGTACCACAGTAGTTACAGTACATTCACACCAGCTTGTTGTGTACCACAGTAGTTACAGTACATTCACACCAGCTTGTTGTGTACCACAGTAGTTACAGTACGTTCACACCAGCTTGTTGTGTACCACAGTAGTTACAGTACAGTCACACCAGCTTGTTGTGTACCACAGTAGTTACAGTACAGTCACACCAGCTTGTTGTGTACCACAGTAGTTACAGTACAGTCACACCAGCTTGTTGTGTACCACAGTAGTTACAGTACAGTCACACCAGCTTGTTGTGTACCACAGTAGTTATAGTACGTTCACACCAGCTTGTTGTGTACGACAGTAGTTACAGTACAGTCACACCAGCTTGTTGTGTACCACAGTAGTTACAGTACAGTCACACCAGCTTGTTGTGTACCACAGTAGTTACAGTACAGTCACACCAGCTTGTTGTGTACCACAGTAGTTACAGTACAGTCACACCAGCTTGTTGTGTACCACAGTAGTTACAGTACAGTCACACCAGCTTGTTGTGTACCACAGTAGTTACAGTACAGTCACACCAGCTTGTTGTGTACCACAGTAGTTATAGTACGTTCACACCAGCTTGTTGTGTACGACAGTAGTTATAGTACGTTCACACCAGCTTGTTGTGTACCACAGTAGTTACAGTACGTTCACACCAGCTTGTTGTGTACCACAGTAGTTACAGTACAGTCACACCAGCTTGTTGTGTACCACAGTAGTTACAGTACGTCCACAGTCCACACCAACAGAGAGTTGATATGCATCGTTGCCATTAACATTCTGGTGGTGGATGTGTTAAACATTCAGATGTTCCCAGTCTAACGTACGGCACTCTACATACTTAAGTCAGCTCTCACTCCCATGACAGCATCATCAACACTCTATAGCAGCCAGCAGGCATACCAAAGGAAATAACCACATACACTCGCAAAGGGCCTTATTATCCATTCCAAGTCCTGCGCTTTTAACATTTCTCTCCCCTCTCTCTCTCTTTCTTTTTATAAAAGTGGGCAGTCACTCCCCTGTGGAGGAGACAGAGCTGTGTCTGTGCAGAGAGTTGATGGATGAGTCGGTAACTGTCTGAAGACGTCACGTGGGGCGTATAAGCAGAAGACACATCGCCCATCAGTCGACTCATCTACTTCACCATAGAGAGACGGGGGAGAGGGGATGGAGCGGGGAAGCCTGTAAAATATGGCTCCTTTAACAAACCCAAAAGTGGAATACTGTAAATCACAGGCCTAACCTGTCCTAGTCGTTACAATTGTTCCACCTCTTCTCCCCGTCTCTAGACCTGTCTGTTATAAATATCATGGCTGAACAATCTAAGGCTCTTTCATCTCTCTTGTCTCCTCAAGCCACTCTCCTTGACACTGTGCCCCCCTCTCTCTCTCTCTCTCTCTCTCTCTCTCTCTCTCTCTCTCTCTCTCTCTCTCTCTCTCTCTCTCTCTCTCTCTCTCTCTCTCTCTCTCTCTCTCTCTCTCCTCTCTGTCTTAGACAGACATTTACATACTGTATGCACGCATGATCGCGCACACACACGCGCGCACACACACACACACACACACACACACACACACACAGACTACAGTTCATTCTTCACAGAAGATTATTTTTGACTGTTGTGAGCTTTCCTCTGCACTGACAAATAAATGTTTAAATACCACCCTGTCCCCCTCCCTTTTTTATATCCACAGTTCTTCATTCTCCTCCTCCTCATCTTCTTCTTGGAGATACTGTCCATCATGCTTTTCTTCATATACCAAGACCAGGTAAGACATGTTGCTTGTTGTCAGCATTTACCCTATTGAGCACTTATTGCATTGTGGTTTTGTTATTGCAATCTGAACAAGGCCTAGTTAATCCAGGTCCATCCAGTGTATGCCAATAACATTATTGGTGGGGCCTGCTTATTGTCTTAATTGTTTTTGTGTTGTTGTTGCTTATTGTTGTCATTTCTCTTTGTATTGTAAACTAAATGCTACATCGTGTTTTGTCCCACGAAACCAAAGACATTTCCGCAAAATAATTTACATGTCGGGCACTCTGTAGCTGACGCATATGAAAGGAGATGGGTCACTGTTGGGGAAGTTCAGACAAGGTTGTCATGTTGAGGGATAAAAAGACTCAACACTGACATTCTCCATGAATAACTTATTTAATGGGATTGTATGAACATGGCTTCAGATGCTTTTATTTTGGTTGCCACTTGCACATATAATGGGGGGAGAGTCTCTGGGCTGCAGCAGTGTCACACTTTCACCTTGTTCGTGAATCTCAATTTGTTTCAGCTCAGTCTATTTTACACGGTTTCCCAGTAAATAAATAAGTCATGGTCTGGGGAGAAACGCAGAGGAGCCTTTCCATTTTTTTTGCAGATGAATTTGTAATTCATGCACATTTTCAACTAAGGAATTAATAACCGAGACAGTCTAATAATAAGGCTATAGATCACTGGAGTATTTAATTTTTCCAACTAAATATTTTTATAGAATAGAATAGAAATCCTTTATTATTACCTCCTTAGAGGGCAGGATACATAGTCCTGGATCTTTTCTTATTGCCGCCTTAAAGATATGGCTCAGTTCACTGAAGATGTGGCTCCAGAACCTAGAAATCAGCCTACACCCCCAAAAGATATTATCCTGAAGCTGCTGAAAAGGCAATAAGATGTTATCCTAAAACAGCACACCTATTACGTGAATCCCTTTGCCAAGATTCAAAAATAGAAAACCTCAAGCCAGGTAAGAATTCCTGATTGTCAAGAGACCGGGGAGAGCATGGATTTGACACCTTGTCTCGGTTCATAATCAGTGGATATGTGTCTTTTAAGATCATCAGATCTAGATGTCCCCAAGCTCCAAAGGGACTCTGGAAAACATTAATCTACATGAAGCCCAGGAATCTATGCAAGAGTCACGCATAAGGTATAAGTGTAGCCAAGTCCACATAGTGTGGGAGTGACAAACTATTATTGGTACTGCTAGTCCATCGTTGTCTTTAGGCAACTGCAGAGAGCTAATCTTCTGTCTTGGTCTTTTGCCATGCCAGATAAAATAAGAGAAGGATGTGCAAAGGCAGCATTGGCAAGGGGTACAATAGTCAGAGGAGCCCATTCATCTTTATGAAGCTGATCCAACCAACCAGAGAAAGTGGGAGATTATGCCCACAAGCCAAGTCTTGTTTCACTGCAGTTAGTATGTGAGCAAAGTTTAACTTCCATACGTCTCTAGCATCAGGTGAAATGTTTAAACCCATGTATGTGAAACCAGCAGGTGGTCACTTGAAAGGGAAATTCACTTATTATTGGTAGGACGGTAGGAACAGACATTTCAGGAGAAGAAAGAAAGAGGAGGACATCATTAGCATACAAAGCAATTTTATGTATTGTATCACCAAGAGCTATTTCCTTGAGATCTTCATGGCACTTGACCTCTCGAGGCTCAAGTGCAATGGTTATCACACAGGCCGAAGGAGAATGATATATAGTTTTAATCCATTTGCGAAATTTCCTCCTAGCCTGAACCTCTCAAGGACGTCAAACAGGTACCCCTACTCGAACCAATCAAATACCTTTTCAGCATCTAAAGAAATGGCGAAGTGCTTTATGCTTAAATTGGTTTGTTGTTTGCTTAAATTGTGCACCATTCTGATGTTATGATGTTTGTAGATCAAACGACTATGGATAAAACCCGTCTGTACAGGATTAATAATACTTGGGAGAAGCCCTTCTAACCTCCTAGCAAGGAGTTTGGAGAGCAATTTACTTTCTACCGGAATAAGTCTAATTGGCCACAAATATCAGGGTTTCTTTCTTTCTTCAGGATGACAGACTTATTAGCTAGGTTCAAGATTGAGGGGAAACTGCCCTTTTTAAAATAATCCTTGAGTGTGTCTGTAAGGGGATCCACTATGATATTCGCCAGTTTTGTATAGAACTCAGGGCAATATCCATCCGGCCCTGCCGCCTTCTCTCCCTTGAGTACTCTTAATAGTCTCTAGGACCTCCTCCTCTGTGATTGGCCTGCACAGGTCTTTCTTTTGTTCAGATGAGAGAGTTCTGAGTTCTACATTATCTAGGAATATTTTCCTTGTCTCCTCAGAGGCAAGACAATCTGAAGAGTATACAGTAGCTTCTGATAAAAAGCTGTATAGCATTATAACATGCTATTTATTTAATTTGATTTGTCACATTTAACTCCTTTACTGTCTTGAAGTGAAGATATTGAAAATGTATCCCTTCGACCCAAGGCTAGGCGAACCAATAGCCAGCTTGTTTTGTTTCCTGATTCAAATAATAGAAAAGTCTGAATTTCTGGTTAACAATTGATCTAAAGCAGAATGAGTAGTGTCCAGATGTTTGCCTATGTTTTTTTTCTCTCTCCCATTTTCTACCCAATTTAGTTATTATGCCAATTCCCTGTGTGTGTCATGGTCCTGGTTGTTGCGCTGCCCTACTGTCAGTCTGGGGAGGGTATCGACTACCACATGTCTCCTCCGATACATGTGGAGTCGCCAGCTGCTTCTTTTCACTTGACAGGAGTTTCACCGGGAGAGCGTAACGCACACAGAGGTTCACACTCTCTCCCCTAGATCCTAGATAGTCACTAATGCAACAACCAGGACTAATACCCTCTCTGGCTTCCCACTCCATGAACACTGTCAATTGTATTCATCTGACCAAATTGAACCCTGTGATGTGCGAGTGCCTTTACCTCTCTCTACACTACCCAGCTGCCCATGGCCTCTTGTGCTGATGTGTAGGATATGATGAGCTCTAGCCGCATCCCACAAAGTGGTAGGATATGAAGCTGTTCATGTCTGATGATTTAATCTCAATGATGAAGTGTTTGAGTTCTTCAACCAAGGCTGGGCTGCTAAGTAGAGAAGGGTTCAAACCCTGGTGCCTGCAACTGTAGTAGTTTTGAATAGGGAAATCTGTAACACTAATTATGGTGGCAACAATGAAACTAGTTGCTACAAAATAAACACATCCAGTGAAAATAATTAAATGTGATGTGATTTTATGTTGAGTGAAATTATCATTTACTGAATGTTGAGGTGAAATGTGAATTTTAAGGATGTTTAAAATGAATCACAATCTCTGCTAAAAGGTCGTACAAGCCAGTGGATGGTACATGCATAGAAGATGGTCTAAGTGGGGGAAAATGCATTTTTCTATTACAGAATTATCCTTTTTGACCAAATTAACCATTCTGTGTCAGCAATTCACCAGTGACTTCAAATATGACAGAAAAATTATGATGTATGACATATTTTTATATATGAATGACTCCCCATTCAGAAAGATTAGTCCCCATTATCAAGTTGGTGGCAGAGTGAATCGACAGAATCATCTCTAGACAGATGCTATAAATAACATGATCTGGGCCATTCCAAATTCAATCCATCTTAACACTTTGGGTGCCAATCACGCGTTACACGTTTCTGGGCCCCAAACGTTGAGTGCCAAAAACTTGTTGACACGTTTCTGGGTAGTTTTTCCTTTTTTTCGATATTTTTATTCATTATCCATCCAGGGAGCCTGGTGTTACATAGGGAATTAGTCTGAGGTCGCCAAAGTGCAATACCGGCCACATCCAGCTAGACGGCGGTATCAAGCACCGTTTGAAACCTTGTATCTTGGCATGTGCGTCGACCTAATGTCTCCGGGTAGCTTTTCTTTTTTTCCCGCAAGGGTTGCGGTTATAACGGTCGGATTGAGAAGAATCAAATGCTCCCGATGCATGATGTGTGGTGGATTATGTTGGCGACACGATGGACATCAATACTTGGAATCACGACCAGATAATTGGAATATTGATATATGATATCAATCTTGCGTTGATCCAAGCATGTCTTCACCTCGATCTGAACGTGTGTGTAACGTTAGTCCACAACGTATGCCATTGCCGATCAAAGCATCAAAAAACGACCCCCCCCCTTTCATGCATTCATGATGAAACATAATACCTATGATATAGATTTGATTTGAGAATAATAGTTGGTCCAGGCAAGAAACGGCAACGGTTATAGTATAATACATGCATTAAGGCTATTCCTCAGCATTTCAGGAATTACCCCAGACCGATCTAAAAACATACTTATATTCACCACGGTATAATACGCAAATGTATGCATGGTAAAATTATCTCTTTTTTGCATCTTTACCGGAAGAAAGTCACTGTCAAATGACCATAGTATTGTATCCATAGCTATAATATAGAATATAGTTATAGCTCTACAAACAAGGTGACGGACTCCTATCTTTTAAAGTGTGGCAGTGAATAGATGGGGCCCGAAAAAGGCGTGACACCCAATGTGTTAAAGAATACGGCCAGTGTAATTAAAATGTTTTTCTTGTTGTCAACATAGCAACAAAACCAACAATACATTTATCCTACTTACAAGTACTGTATGGTCCATCTAGCCAATACCAGATGTAGCTAGGGTGACCAGGTCAAAATGGTTCAGTCGCAGGACAGCAGCACAGCTTTTGCGGGACAATGCGGGACACGTAGGGGGCGGGGGGGGGGGGGGGGGGGGGTGAAAAAAAAAAAAAATGTATTTAAATTTTTTTTTATTGCTAATTAAAATTAAATAAATGTATTTATTATTTAAATGCCTATATATCATATTCGACGCAGACGGTAGGCTATATATAGCTCATTTTGTTATTAATCTTATTAAACTCACCTCCGGTTTTGGGGATATTAGCCTCCGGATTCTATTGCCCCCTTCCCTCTGGACAGTGTCCCGGCGATACTCCCCGTGTATTCTGTTATGATAACAAACCGACCCTCTGATTGATTCAGTTCTCAATAATAGTCGGGCCAGACTTGCTGAACAATTATATGTGACGTCCCCCTCTCCTCAATGGGTGATGGTGAAGCTCCCGTCAGTGGCAGATCCTGCATTCTACCTTTTGGGGATCATCTGAAACGGTGTTCTGCGAAATTCTACTATACCTGCTGGCACGCATGGCGCACGCATTCGCATGACCCACAATCGTTCACACTACAATATCCTGCCACCTTGCTGACGAACGTCTTGTTGAGTCTTGTTGTTGATATATCTTAAACAATATCTTAAACATATGTTTTTCATTGCACTTTTTGAACTGTATATGCATGTAAATATTTGCATGTAATTGGCTTTGCAGCCGAATGTATTTGTAGATGATAAAATGTCGGTACACCTGTTGGAATTCGGAGTGAACTATAGGGTGACGTCACCCAGCTGTCCAAACATATAGGCGATTCGCGCTACGGCAGCAGTTCTCAGCAGAGTAGTAGAATTCCGCAGAACACCGGCTCGGACAGGTGACAGGCAGCGCGACTCGAGTGAGCTGCTCAGCAGCCTCGGCTGGAGATGCATCCTGCTGCAGGACCACAGCACCGATACTCTCAGGACCGTGACACTTTGCGGACCCACACTCTCCACTCAGCCATTGGGTGGGACGGTCACGTGACCCAAATCAGCCAATGGGAGCGAGGGTCTGGAGAGTGTGGGTCCGCAAAGTGTCGCGGTCCTAAATGTGTCGGTGCTGTGGTCCTGCAGATGGATACTATTGCTCGGCTGCGCAATGCATTGGTTTGTGACGTCGCCCGATTTTTTTATTTTAAATATAAGAGGGTATTGGAACGAGGCATTAAATTAACAACATTTCAAACATTTTTTAAATAATAATCTTTGAAAAATAAAAAATAAAAAATAAAAAATAAAAAATATAATTTTTTTTTTTTTTTTATCTTTGAATTGCAGGACATTGCTTTGTTGTTGCGGGACGCGGGACAAACGGCCCAATATCAGGACTGTCCCGCGATCGCGGGACAGGTGGTCACCCTAGATGTAGCTCATATTATGTGGGTATTATAGGGTAAATATTATTTAGAAGTCATAGTTGATGTAAAAAATGTGTTAAAAAATTCAATGGATCAGCATAATTCATTGTTTTATTTTATTTTTATTTATCCTTTATTTATCCAGGAATGTCCTATTGAGATACAAGATCTCTTCTTCCAGGGAGTCCTGACTGATTGTTGCAGCTGCATTCTACATTTTCCTAGACTCAAGTGTAATGTGCATGCTCTGGGACTACACTGTTCTGTTTACTACTCTACATTGATAGAATGATAGAGCTTGTTGCCTTTTTGAAGTACATTTCATAATGCTACAATGTCCCTGTTTATCATGATAATAAATTATGATATTTAAAACTGGAAACATGTGTTTGTGAGCAGTATTTAATGATTTTAGCATACAATAGGAATATATGGCTTCCTGGTTGAGAGCTCCTAATGGTAGGAGAGAGTAGGAAGAGTGTTGAGAGTAGAATTAATGCATTGTAAGTTTTGGTATTTTTGCAGACAATGTTGACAATAAGAAAAAAAATGCAATGACACTGGCCCTATTCTCTAAGAGTGTCGCCAATGACAAATCTTCTTCTAATCTATGGCCTACTTGTATTGCATTATACATGAGTTAGAAATGCTGACAGGCTTCCCCATGGAGCAGAGGCCAAGGCTACTTCTGTTTGTATTGCTTGAGTTTCTTTTGGTAAATACAAATCTCCTTTGATATTTCCTCTACTCTTTTGTTCTCACTTTGAAACCATAGCTTTTGACTCCCTCTCTGGGCTTTATTGGCTTTTATCTCTTTGTTATGGTAATTGTAATTCTGGCATGGTACAGGGGAGTCATTGCCCCCTCTTAGCTACTGCAGTGGATTCCCCTCGCAATTTGTCTTTTGTGATGTACTGTAATCCCATGAGTCTTCCTTGATTGGCGTAGTCTCCCCCCCCCCCTTTCAATTGACACGTTTTTTGTATGTCGTCCCTCACCCAGGCCTTTCCCTTAGCGTCTGTGTTCACTGACGTTTTGCGCAACCCTGCCAATTCAGACTGAATAATTCAGTTTTATCAGGATTTTTCTGTCCAAAGAGGTCGATTAGCATGGAACAAAAGTGAGAGAAATAAACATAAAAGGCAAGGATAGATAGATGTACGGCGTGTTCTACTGGAATATCAATGAAGAATGGGGGCTGTTACCACTGATGTCATTGCTATTCTGAAAGCAGCAGGGAGGCCCAGCAACAAGCACTATAATACCACCAGGAAGGATGCCACTATGTTCAACACTCTCATCTGGTTGGCTGAAAGTTTACAATATAGTGTAGCATTATATGTTTGTAACTACACGTGGCACCAGCCTGCACTGTGGCTGCACTGTGGCCCTCAAGATCAAAGGAAGGTTTTGTTAACCTTTTAAGCCCTAGCCATATTTTCAGAAAATTTGCCTAAAAGTACATGCCCAAGTAAATGGAAGATTGCCCCACTTCTACAAGGTCCATTTGCATGTTCTTGTTCGGCAAATAACACCATGCTAACATTGGTCCTCATTCTCGAACATGTTCGTAAGTACCTTTGTAAATATCTTGGTAAAAATTTCGTACTAACAAATTTACTGAAATCCTCCTCCGGATTCCTGAACGCGTGAAACAGTCTCTGTAAGTGGCCAAAATATTTGCAGCTGGGTTCCCATGAATGAAAAACGTCACTCATTCTCTTTTTTTTATCCACTTTTTCTCCAATTTTTCAATTTTTTCTCCCATCCCAATTTCGTATCATCCAATTCTACCCTCCCCTATCTCGAACGCTGTTTTCATGCCTCCCACAAGCCGGCTGTAATGTGGACGAAGCCATACATTGCACGAGTCCCCTCCGGTACTCGAGGTAGCAGCCGTCGCATATTTTCACCTGCGCAGCGCGATCTTTCAGCGTCAGGGGTCTGCGCTTTGGAGGGACGCCGCCCCGGCCGCTTCCTGATTCTACTGCGCAGGCGCACCAACCGACCTGTAGGAGTCGCTGTCCACAACGTCCGATCCCCACCCATCAGTTTTCCCACCCTCTAATACTGCCAATTGTATTAGTACGGATGACCAGCCAAACTGAAAACAATGTGGAGAGCTGGGCTCGAACCCAGCATCTTCAGCATTGGTGGTGAGTGCCTTGCCCACTGCACCACCTAGCCGCCCAACGTCACTCATTCTTAAACTGCAAAGCGTGTTCTTTGAATTTGCATACAGACTCGCCCCGCCGGCTCCTTATAAGGCGAAGGAGACATGTGCAAAACGGCCGTGTGCAAAACAGTGCAAGGGTCTGCATTGCATCTGCACCATGCTGACCCATTCTACAGGTAGCGCGGAAGCGATTTGCGGCTGATCTCAAAATGAGATTAGATTAAAATGTATTGTCATTATACAGCACAAGTACAATCCAAGCGGAGTGCAAATCTAAAAGTGCTATAGTAACATACAATGCACAGGTGATGAAACCCAGACATCTAATTTAGTAATGTCAATACTGAACAACTGTGCACATGTCAAGAGCCAATTGCAGTCGTTCAGTATTGACATTACTAAATTAGATGTCATGCTAATATGTCATGTTGTACAGTAGGACTTACTACTATAATACCTAATAAAACAAGTCATTAGAATAAAAGAGCCTACTTTGCTGGAATGATTAATTTCACACATATACAGTACGTGTGTGTGTGCGCTTGTGTGCTGAGGCTGCCTCACTAAGCCGTTTCTCCACGCATTTATTTAGTTCTAGCAATAGGAATAAATCAAACCAACAATAAATAATATCATAGAGAAGACAGTATATGGCATATTAATACAGTATAATCCACTATACAGTAGCTAACAATTCTCTAATTCTCACAATGCCTCATTGAGTCAGGACTATAAATGCAAAATGCAATTGTTAATGATACAAATATTGTTGTATTTATTATCATTATAATTATTTAATTCCACGGATGTCTGTAGTATCGGCAATCCCCAATGACTTGTCCAAGAGACAGCTGTTGAAAACACAGGCGCACACCGGTCTGTCCGACTTTTCGAGTTCGTAAATCCTACATAAATCCTACAACTAATTTACAATACGAAGCCGTTTGAGAATGCAGAATAAGTACCGAAAATTGAGTAAGAAGGAAGTCCTTGGTAACTTTCACGTATGTCCGTTCGAGAAGGAGGACCATTGACCAGAAGTTAAAAATTGCCACTGAGCTCATTCAGCACCTTCTTGAGATCAAGTGTACTAAAAATCTAAGCAATTGAACAAAGGACAGATGATTTACAGAGGTTTTTGTAGATACTGTTGGATTATCGTGTTTACAGACTTCTCGTTGATTGTTATCAGCCCCATCTGCCGTTCCGTGAAGTCTCTGCGTTGTGTTTATTTGTTGTTGTTGAGGCAATCGTTCGGTGGAATTTTGTCCTCCCACGCACTGGCTGTAACACTGTTTCACCCCGTTAATGTATCCGGACAAAAATGTACTGGAAACGTTGTCTCTTTATCAGAAGAAGGTTGTTTATTTGCATAAAGACAAATAAACAGAACAGTACAGAATGAAACTAATTGAAAGTCTTAGAGTTATCAGAAAGCTAAAGTTCCATCTCTCTCTTCCTAGGTGCTATCCCTCCTAGTCACCTCGTGGTCCTTTCTAGCTCCGGGCTGGCTCAGCTTTTCTTGATGTCGGTCTTGCTCTATCCAAAACTCTTCTGCACTTCTTACCGGAAGAACTAACAGCTTTAAAAGTATCTCTCTCTCTCTCTGTCTCTCGCTCGCTCTTGCGTTGTTTTGGCTATCTCGTCACCCTAGCAACGGCTTCTGACCCATATATCATTACTAGCACTCTGCCCTGCCCCCATCATTCCCAAGTCATGGGCAGACAGTGCCATCTCAAGAATGCCGACCCGAGAGGAAAGAGAGAAGAGAGACAAGGCGATAGTTATCTATGATGGTGGGGCTCAGGGTTGATTTTTTATGAGCGGTGGGACTCTATGGTATGGAGGAATGGGGAGGGTATCGGGTCCAGCTGCTGGCATGTAGTGGGACGGTTTGATGTGTCAGAACTTCGGCATCTGTAATGGGAGAGAAAGATGAGGCTCCTGTTTCAGTGCTTGGAGTGGGTGGGGGTTGGGAAAAGCATCTATGGATCTTGTCAATTTTTTTTTAAAGGTGTCAAAGTCTTCCGCTGAGAGACCGGAGGGGGGGGGGGGGGGGTGTAGTGAGGAGGGAGGGTATGGTGGCATGCAGTTTGTGGAGGTTCTTAGCAGAGGCCTCAATCATATGGTGAAAAAATATGGCTTTGACAGTAATGTTTTTGGATAATAATAATAATAATAATAATAATAATAATAATAATAATAATAATAATAATAATAATAATAATAATAATAATAATAATAATAATAATAATAATAATAATAATAATAATAATAATAACTTTATTTGTATAGCACCTTTCATACAGGGGATTGTATAAAGTGCTTTACATCAGTAAGAAATAAAACATAAAATCAGTGTAAAACAAGCAGCAACAGGGCGGTCAGGTGGCGTAGCGAGATTGCGCTCGTCACCAATGCAAGAGGCTGCGGTCTCGACTCCCGGAGTCAGCATTGCCTTGGCTTGGGCTGATCGTCATACTAACTCGTTTGGCTGAGTTAGGGGGAGGGAAGTCATGGGTGGGAATCTGGCGTTGTGGACAGAGACGCCTACAGGTCAGGTCTGGGCGCTTGCTCAGCGGAGGCAGGACTTGATGAAGGCAGCGTGACCTCCCACGCGTTACGCTTCATCAATGAGAGTCCTCGCTGCCAGGTGAAAAAAGAGTCACTGGCTGTCGCTGCGCGTGTCGGAGGAAGCGTGCGGATGACTTCAGGGTTCCCTTGTACCGACCAGTAGGAGAACATGCGCACAACAACCAGGCAGGGGAGGGGGGGAATTGGCACAACAACTAAATTGGGACGGGGAGAAAAACAGAGAAAAAAATCAGAGAAAGAGAGGATACAAAAAATAAATAAAACAAGCAGCAAGAGCAAAGCATAAAGTGGGATAAGATAATGCAGATATATTAATCAAATCATATCAGAACAGGGGCAGCGGTGGCCTAAAGGTTAGAGAAGCGGGTTTGTGACCGGAAGGTCGCCGGTTCGATCCCCGGGACCGGCAGGAACACCAACCGCTGAAGTGCCCTTGAGCAAGGCACTTAACCCCCAACTGTGGAGTTGCTCAGTGGCCAATGGTGTCGACTGTGGTTGTACTGGGCAGCTCCCAGGTGTGAATGGAACTGTGTGAATATGAAGCAGGGCGTTCCTGAAAAAGAGCATCTGTGCTCAGCGAACCTACCCTGGATAAATAAAGGTTAAACAAACAAACAAACAAGAACCTCACATTCCAATAGGCTTCTGTAATCTCTTACAAAACATGATAACGGTTATAGTATGCACCCAGTGGCAGTGGATAGTGGGGCGTAAAGATAAAAGTAAAAATAAGTAAAATAATAGCAAGGGTAAAATGAGCAGACATATAAAATCACAGTTTTTCACATTAGGATCTAACATCCCAACAGGCCACCTTGTTTATGGTTTGATTCAGTTTTAGTAGAATGTAAAAGACAAGAATGATGAAATGAGCACATAAAGTGCAGACATGCTATAAAATCCTTGGATATATAAAATAAAAGAGAATAAAAACATGGGGAATAAAACATGGATAAATAGTGCAATGTCAATAACAGAGAAATAGTACAGTATAATAGTGTAAAGTCAGTCAAATGCTTTGATAAAGAGCCTTTTAAAAATGTCTAATGTATTGGCTTCCCTAATATTGTTGGGTAACATGTTCCACAGTTTTGGGGCGTAGTTTACAAAGGCTGCATCACCGATCTTGACTCTTTCTGGTGACCTCTAATAAACCTGCATCTGATGATCGCAGTGTTCTGGCAGGTGTGTAGTTTATTAGAGAGTCAGCAATGTAGCTGGGTCCTTGTCCATGTAGAGCTTTGTATGTGAGGAGAAGCACCTTAAAATCAATTCTAAAAGTTACAGGAAGCCAGTGTAGAGTAGCTAAGACAGGACTAATGTTATGGTTTGTAACCGACCCCAATCGCACAACACAAGACAGGTATGATGGTTTTGCCAAGAAACAGATATTTATTGAGAGACAGGGAAAAAGGGCACTGTCCCTTTAAGGGAGAACACAAATACAGGAATATAACAAGAGGGGAAAAACTAGGTGCCTTTAAGAGGCGGGCAGGAAAAGGGAACACTAAGGGAAGGTTAATGAACGCTAGGGGAAACATTAAAGGAACGCTAGGGGAAGGTTAAAGGAACACTAGGGGAAGGTTAAAGGAACAGAGGAACAAGAGACTAGGAGAAGTCGGGACAAGGAGAGCTAGGGAACAGGAGAACTGGGGACTAGGAGAACTAGGGACAAGGAACTAGGTGGAACTAGAAGGGGAGAACTTGGGACCAGGAACTAGGTGGAACTAGAAAGGGGAGAACTAGGGACAGAGGGGACTGAGGCCCGCGGAGGCGGGCTGGGGAACAGGGAGGAACTGGGGACAGAGACCCGCGGAGGCGGGCTGGGGACAGGGAGGAACTGGGGACTGGTGGGAAAACATCTGGGCCGCTCTGCAGAACAGAGGAGAGGGTTAATATTCAAAAGGGAACAAACAGAGCAGATGCAGAACAGTCCAAATAAACAAAGAAAACAAAGTAATAATATCTTCGTGTGACAAACACACAGGGGGAGATGTAATGTCCAAAAATACTATCTAAGTGAGAACAAAAACAGAGTGGGAGATGAAATGTCCAAACTACTAACTAAGTGAGAACTAACGGAGGCAATACGCTGGGTGAGTGACATCACAATCAAAACTCACCCAGGCGTATGCGTAATGGTACAGGAACAGCAGCGGGAACGGGGGCAAGAGGCATTACGCTGGGTGAGTGACATCACAATCAAAACTCACCCAGGCGTATGCGTAATGGTACAGGAAACAGCAGCGGGAACGGGGGCAAGAGGCATTACGCTGGGTGAGTGACATCACAATCAAAACTCACCCAGGCGTATGCGTAATGGTACAGGAAACAGCAGCGGGAACGGGGGCAAGAGGCATTACGCTGGGTGAGTGACATCACAATCAAAACTCACCCAGGCGTATGCGTAATGGTACAGGAAACAGCAGCGGGAACGGGGGCAAGAGGCATTACGCTGGGTGAGTGACATCACAATCAAAACTCACCCAGGCGTATGCGTAATGGTACAGGAAACAGCAGCGGGAACGGGGGCAAGAGGCATTACGCTGGGTGAGTGACATCACAATCAAAACTCACCCAGGCGTATGCGTAATGGTACAGGGACAGCAGCGGGGCGAGGGCATCGCCACCGGGTGGCTGGCTGTCCGAGCCGAGGAACAGAGTGCTGGAACAGTGGCGGTGGCGAGGGTGTCGTCCACCGGGTAGCCGACTGTCGGAGCCGAGGAACAGAGTGCTGGAACAGTGGCGGTGGCGAGGGTGTCGTCCACCGGGTAGCCGCTGTCGGAGCCGAGGAACAGAGTGCTGGAACAGTGGCGGTGGCGAGGGTGTCGTCCACCGGGTAGCCGCTGTCGGAGCCGAGGAACAGAGTGCTGGAACAGTGGCGGTGGCGAGGGTGTCGTCCACCGGGTAGCCGCTGTCGGAGCCGAGGAACAGAGTGCTGGAACAGCGGCGGTGGCGAGGGTGTCGTCCACCGGGTAGCCGCTGTCGGAGCCGAGGAACAGAGTGGCGCGTCGGGGTGCGTCTGCGAGGAGGAGTGTGCCAAGCACGAGGATCTTTGGAAAATGCGCGTTGGAGACTGGAGAGCGTGCCAAGCCCTTGAAGATGCGCGTTGCGCGCTGGTGACTGGAGAGCGTGCCAAGCCCTTGCAGATGCGCGTTGCGCGCTGGTGACTGGAGAGCGTGCCAAGCCCGAAGGTCTAGGAGATGCGCGTCTGCGCGCTGGTCGGGGGAGCGTGCCAAGCTCGAAGGTCTGAAGTGGAACACTGGAATACCTCCCGTAGAGGATTAGAGAGCGCAGTACAGTGTCTCCCTCCAGGCAAACGGCGACAGGTGGCGAAGGCTTGAGCGCATCCGGCGCGCTGGTCTGGAGTGGAACACTGGAATACCTCCCGTAGAGGATTAGAGAGCGCAGTACAATGTCTCCCTCCAGGCAAACGGCGACGGGTGGCCAAAGCTTGCACCTCGTCTCACGCCGGGCGCTGGTCTGGATGTGCGTCAGGACGACAGCTGCGCGGGGGGTCTGAAGTGGATGACTGGGATGCCTCCCGTGGAAGTCTAGGGAGCGCAGACCAGTCCCACTCTCAGGCAACGGCGACAGCAGGCGAAGGCTGGAGCATACATCTCTACGCCGGAGAATCAATACAGCATAGGCAGAACAGAGGACCTCCCGAAAGAGTCTAGATGTTTGAGAATATGATACGGCATGTTTACAACACGACCCCACGCCGAAACGAGGGGAAGAGCCCTGGTATTTAAAGCCCACAGGGGAACTAATTAGCCTGCCACCACAGGTGCGAGAGGTAATTGATAATAGTCCAGGTGTGGCCACTGAGAGTAAACGAGAGTAAAGAACGAGAGGGTGGGGGCTAGAGAGAGTGAGTAGGGAATTCCTAACAGTAGGCTTAAAGAAGACAGAGAAAGTTGGTGAGCAGCGGACAAAACCTCACAGTACCCCCCCCTCAACGGGAGCCACCTGGCGACCCAAAACAAATACAGACAGAGTGGCAGGGGGCAAAACAAGACAAAAACAAAAGGTACTGGCCAAGCCAGCAGGGGAAGCCACCACAAGAGTGGGGCTAGCAAAAGAAACAGGGTCGCCGAGGGGTAACTAGGGTAGCAGAGGGGCAACAGGAGGAACTGGCCTAGAGGAAACCGGGCCTAGAGGAACCGGGTCAGGAGGAACTGGGTCCAGAGAACTAGTCTAGAGGAACTGGTCTAGAGAACTGGCCTAGAGAACCGGTCTAGAGAACTGGTCTAGAGAAACTGAGGGGCAAGCAGGGTAGCTAAGGGGTAACCATGGTAGCACCGGGAAAGGGCTAGCAGAGGGAAAGTTAGCTGCCAGGGCACTGATAGCTACAGGGCCTATGCTAGCTGTACTGCTACATCAACATAGAGGCTGCGCAAGCTGGCGGAGCTAGGCTAGCAGAGGGAAAGGGTAGCTGCCAGGGCACTGATAGCTACAGGGCCTATGCTAGCTGTACTGCTACATCAACATAGAGGCTGCGCTAGCTGCCGAGCTAGGCAAGCAGGGGGATCAACAGGGCTAACAGGGAAGCCAACAGGGCTAACAGGGGAGCTAACAGGCTAACAGGGGAGCTAAACAGGGGAGCTAGAGGGGAACTAGAGGGAACAAGAAAAAAAAAGGCAAACTCAACATACACCGTCTGTGCTGGCTGGGGTCGTCGATTTGGTGGGGTCGTACTGTTATGGTTTGTAACCGACCCCAATCGCACAACACAAGACAGGTATGATGGTTTTGCCAAGAAACAGATATTTATTGAGAGACAGGGAAAAAGGGCACTGTCCCTTTAAGGGAGAACACAAATACAGGAATATAACAAGAGGGGAAAAACTAGGTGCCTTTAAGAGGCGGGCAGGAAAAGGGAACACTAAGGGAAGGTTAATGAACGCTAGGGGAAACATTAAAGGAACGCTAGGGGAAGGTTAAAGGAACACTAGGGGAAGGTTAAAGGAACAGAGGAACAAGAGACTAGGAGAAGTCGGGACAAGGAGAGCTAGGGAACAGGAGAACTGGGGACTAGGAGAACTAGGGACAAGGAACTAGGTGGAACTAGAAGGGGAGAACTTGGGACCAGGAACTAGGTGGAACTAGAAAGGGGAGAACTAGGGACAGAGGGGACTGAGGCCCGCGGAGGCGGGCTGGGGAACAGGGAGGAACTGGGGACAGAGACCCGCGGAGGCGGGCTGGGGACAGGGAGGAACTGGGGACTGGTGGGAAAACATCTGGGCCGCTCTGCAGAACAGAGGAGAGGGTTAATATTCAAAAGGGAACAAACAGAGCAGATGCAGAACAGTCCAAATAAACAAAGAAAACAAAGTAATAATATCTTCGTGTGACAAACACACAGGGGGAGATGTAATGTCCAAAAATACTATCTAAGTGAGAACAAAAACAGAGTGGGAGATGAAATGTCCAAACTACTAACTAAGTGAGAACTAACGGAGGCAATACGCTGGGTGAGTGACATCACAATCAAAACTCACCCAGGCGTATGCGTAATGGTACAGGAACAGCAGCGGGAACGGGGGCAAGAGGCATTACGCTGGGTGAGTGACATCACAATCAAAACTCACCCAGGCGTATGCGTAATGGTACAGGAAACAGCAGCGGGAACGGGGGCAAGAGGCATTACGCTGGGTGAGTGACATCACAATCAAAACTCACCCAGGCGTATGCGTAATGGTACAGGAAACAGCAGCGGGAACGGGGGCAAGAGGCATTACGCTGGGTGAGTGACATCACAATCAAAACTCACCCAGGCGTATGCGTAATGGTACAGGAAACAGCAGCGGGAACGGGGGCAAGAGGCATTACGCTGGGTGAGTGACATCACAATCAAAACTCACCCAGGCGTATGCGTAATGGTACAGGAAACAGCAGCGGGAACGGGGGCAAGAGGCATTACGCTGGGTGAGTGACATCACAATCAAAACTCACCCAGGCGTATGCGTAATGGTACAGGGACAGCAGCGGGGCGAGGGCATCGCCACCGGGTGGCTGGCTGTCCGAGCCGAGGAACAGAGTGCTGGAACAGTGGCGGTGGCGAGGGTGTCGTCCACCGGGTAGCCGACTGTCGGAGCCGAGGAACAGAGTGCTGGAACAGTGGCGGTGGCGAGGGTGTCGTCCACCGGGTAGCCGCTGTCGGAGCCGAGGAACAGAGTGCTGGAACAGTGGCGGTGGCGAGGGTGTCGTCCACCGGGTAGCCGCTGTCGGAGCCGAGGAACAGAGTGCTGGAACAGTGGCGGTGGCGAGGGTGTCGTCCACCGGGTAGCCGCTGTCGGAGCCGAGGAACAGAGTGCTGGAACAGCGGCGGTGGCGAGGGTGTCGTCCACCGGGTAGCCGCTGTCGGAGCCGAGGAACAGAGTGGCGCGCCACACCTTGGTGTGCGCGTCGGAACCGAGAGACGCATCGGGGTGCGTCTGCGAGGAGGAGTGTGCCAAGCACGAGGATCTTTGGAAAATGCGCGTTGGAGACTGGAGAGCGTGCCAAGCCCTTGAAGATGCGCGTTGCGCGCTGGTGACTGGAGAGCGTGCCAAGCCCTTGCAGATGCGCGTTGCGCGCTGGTGACTGGAGAGCGTGCCAAGCCCGAAGGTCTAGGAGATGCGCGTCTGCGCGCTGGTCGGGGGAGCGTGCCAAGCTCGAAGGTCTGAAGTGGAACACTGGAATACCTCCCGTAGAGGATTAGAGAGCGCAGTACAGTGTCTCCCTCCAGGCAAACGGCGACAGGTGGCGAAGGCTTGAGCGCATCCGGCGCGCTGGTCTGGAGTGGAACACTGGAATACCTCCCGTAGAGGATTAGAGAGCGCAGTACAATGTCTCCCTCCAGGCAAACGGCGACGGGTGGCCAAAGCTTGCACCTCGTCTCACGCCGGGCGCTGGTCTGGATGTGCGTCAGGACGACAGCTGCGCGGGGGGTCTGAAGTGGATGACTGGGATGCCTCCCGTGGAAGTCTAGGGAGCGCAGACCAGTCCCACTCTCAGGCAACGGCGACAGCAGGCGAAGGCTGGAGCATACATCTCTACGCCGGAGAATCAATACAGCATAGGCAGAACAGAGGACCTCCCGAAAGAGTCTAGATGTTTGAGAATATGATACGGCATGTTTACAACACGACCCCACGCCGAAACGAGGGGAAGAGCCCTGGTATTTAAAGCCCACAGGGGAACTAATTAGCCTGCCACCACAGGTGCGAGAGGTAATTGATAATAGTCCAGGTGTGGCCACTGAGAGTAAACGAGAGTAAAGAACGAGAGGGTGGGGGCTAGAGAGAGTGAGTAGGGAATTCCTAACAGTAGGCTTAAAGAAGACAGAGAAAGTTGGTGAGCAGCGGACAAAACCTCACAACTAATGTGTTTCCTCCTTTTGGTATTAGTTAGTAGTCTAGCTGCAGAGTTTTGAATGAGCTGGAGTCTTTCAGTCGTTTTCTTGGGGAGACCAGTGAATAGTGCATTGCAGTAGTCTAGTCTGTTAGGGTAGCGTTTAACTTGAGCCCAAGAGCAGAACACAGGGAGAGGAGAATTGAGCGGTTTAGGTTGTTTAATCCAAAAAGGTACCATGCAGACAGGGTTATGAATGTACAGGAATGTGCGACAGATGCGAGCAGGAGCACTCCTCGTGATTACAGGAACGTCCAGGCGGGTGGTGTCTTGGGAGACAGCGTAGACTGAGCGGCAGGCGATCCTGGGCACAGGAAGACAGGGTTAGGACAAGGCAGAGAAATAGACAGAGCAGCAGGTAGGTTACATCCTCGTACCTAGGTAGGTGTAGCAACACTCGGACAGGGAGTGGCAGGAAACCCAGGTCTCTTGTCGGGGCTGGTGATGACCTGACGAGTAGCAGGAGAGAGAGAGGCCCTGGCCGGATTGTAACATACTGTAGTCGGCTAGATATAAAAGCATGAATTAGCTTCTCTGCATCATTTTGATTTATGGTCGTACCTTCGCTATGTTTCTGAGATGAAACTAAAGAAGGCTATTTTGGTCACTTTGTTTAAATGGGCGTTGGAGTTCAAATCTGAGTCCAGGATGACACTGAGACTTGTCACCTCCGGTTTAATCCAAGGTGTAAATTTCCTAGATTATTTGTTAGCATCTCTCTTTTTGATTTGGGGGCCAACAAGTAGGACTTCAGTTTTGTCCTCGTTCAATTTGAGAAAGTTATCTTTCATCCATTTGTTTATTGCTGATAGGCAGTTGGTAATGGAGTTTGTTGCTGTCGCATCATTTGGTTCAGCGGATATGTACAATTGTGTATCATCCGCATAGCTGTGGAAATCTATACCATACTCTCTGATGATGTCGCAGAGCGGTAGCATATAGAGAGAAAAGAGTAATGGACCTAAACAGCTGCCTTGTGCAACCCCATAGCGACTCTTGTGTTTCTCTGATGTATGGTCTCCTAGACTAATATGAAACATCCTTCCTCTGATATATGTTTTGATCCAGTTCAACACGCAGCCAGAGAAACCAATAAGCTTTTCAAGTCGATTTATTAGGATGTTGTGATCAATAGTATCAAAAGCGAGTGCAGTTTCCGTACTGTGGTATCTTCTGAAACCTGACTGAAATACTTCTAAGATGTTGTTTTCTTTAAGATAGGAGTTTATTTGGACTGAGACTATTTTTTCCAATATTTTACTGATAAATGGTAGATTTGATATTGGTCTTTGGTTTGCTACTGTGTTGTTATCCAATTTAGGTTTCTTTAATAGAGGCTTTACAACAGCTGTTTTAAAGGCATCTGGGAAGACGCCAGTTTTAGGGGATGTGTTTATAATGTCCAGGACTGAACTGGAGACGCTATCAAACACTCGCTTAAATAATTTTGTGGGGATAGGATCAATATCTGAGGTTGTGGAGTTTGCTTCTGAGACAGTTTTACAAAGTTCGCTTAATGTGATGCATGTAAAGTTACTCATGGTTACATTGCATACTCTACTGAGATCGGTTTCAGCTCCACCTCCACTAGTAGTGATACTAGCTCTGATTGAAGTTATTTTGTCCTAAAAAAACAGAGCAAATTCCTCACATTTAGCTGTTGAGGAGGGTGGGGGGGCAGAGACAGTGTTTAGCAGCTGATCGATAGTGGAGAAGAGGACTCTAGAATTTCCAGCATTTTCTGTGATAATATTATGGAAAAATAATCTTTCCTTGCTAGTCGGATGGTTCTGTTATAGGCAGTTAGAGCATATTTGTAGATATCACAGCAGATAGTGGTTTTTGTTTTCCTCCATTTTCTCTCTACTGAACAACATTTCCTTTTTTTTTCTTTGACACCATAGTTCAACCAGGGGGAGGCTCTGGTTGTCGACGTCTTTTTAGTTTTTAGTGAGGCGACAGAATTTAATACAGATGATAGTGCATCGTTGAGATTTTCTACCATTTCATTTAGAGAGCTGTCATGACTGTGTGGTTCATATAGTCTGATAAGATCGGTGAACTTTGATTCAGCTTTGTCATTAAGGAGCCTCTTTTGGTAAATGGCTGCTTTTTTATATAGCGCTTTTATCCAAAGCGCTTTACAATTTGTTACTCACATTGTTACCCATTCACTCACACATTCACACACCGACGGCGGAGGCAACCATGCAAGGTGCCCACCTGCTCATCGGGAGCAATTAGGGGTTAAGTGTCTTGCTCAAGGACACATCGACACACTGCCCGGGTGGAGCGGGAATTGAACCGGAAACCTCCGGATTGCCAGACGACTGCTCTACCCCCCAAGCCACTTTTTAGCCCTTTTGAACTATGGCTTCTTTTTTAGTTCTAGTAAGGGTTATTTGGGCATCAAAGAATATACAGTGATGGTCAGAGAGAGGTAGCTCAGTTATTGAGATATTATTGATGTTTAGCCCAGTTGTTATCACTAAGTCTAATGTATTACCATGTCGGTGAGTTGAATTTCTTATATGCTGTGTTAGATCAAAGCTATCCAGTAGATTTGCAAGCTCTATAGCTTTGGAGTCTGCTTTTTTATTTACATGAATATTCAGGTCTCCGTTTAGGATCACCTTATCGTATCTGGTAACACATAGTGAGATCAGTTCAGAGAACTCTTGTATAAATAATGGTGAGTGTCTAGGTGGGCGATATATTGTGACAATTATGGTTGATTCAGTTTTGAGTTCAATGGCTAGATATTCCATTGACATGAACTCATGAGTTCTGTGATTTTAAACAAGAGTTTTGAGGAGAAAATTGCTGCTACCCCTCCCCCTCTTCTGTTTTTCTGAGAAGAGGTCTTGTTAAGACACACACACACACCTGTGACTCCATGGCCATCTATCTCCCACTACTACACACAATGGGGCTGGATGTATGTTCCCTTAGAAAGAAGTATCACATTATTTCCAAAAAATTGTAAAGGTATTTCCATAATTTTGTGGTCACTACGATGATGGTAGTGACAAAAAGTATGGAAATACCATGATATTACTATCAGTAGCATGGTTTAAATTATATTGCATTGCATTATATTGCATTATATACACTAAGTACAAAAGTGGTACCATGGTGACTTTTACCATGGTAGTAGCATGGTCAATTATTTACAATGACCATGGTAAAACTGAAATTACCATCAAACTACCATGGTGTTTTTTGTATGGGTTGATTGATGTCAAAAGGCTTCAAGGCTGACCATGTTCACGGGTCTTTTCTTTCTTTTCAACTACTTGTTTCACTTTGTTGGTTACAAAAGGGTATGAGAGGATAATTTGAATGGAAGCAGTTGATATCGCCAGAAAGCAGGAAAAGCCCATTTAGAGGTGATAGTGAAGATTGATGCATAATTCACAACCTTGTCCTTGTGGCTTTATTGCAGCACCAAGTGACAATTAACCAGGGCTGACATATCTGTGTTAGTATTATAGCAGCACTATAGAAAAAGCAATACAGAATCCAACTTAATGTATGCTATTCTTTGTAAGGACAGTTCTTACACCTTAAGGCTAAACGGTTAGTTAATAGATTTTAATCCCTGTGGAGTGCTAGCAGTTGCACATATAATGGGGTGAACAATATGGTGGGGTTCATTAGGTCAATTCAGTTGATACTCTTTTGGTTATAGCTGTTCTCGCTCTCCCAGTAATTCCCTTTTAGATGGCCCCCGAGGAGTCGGTATGCAATGAATTGTATTGATACTGTATGTTTTGGGGTCAATTATAGAGATTTTGTGAAATTCCAAATCAGTAACTAAAACATAAGGCTTTTGGGTGCTATTTTAAAATGGACTGCGCAACTAAGATGGCTGGTTCCTGACATGGTGAAATAACCTTTTTCATACTTGTCCCAACAGTGCAAACCATCCACATATTTAGATCCTCCTATGTTGGCAGTTTGGACAGAGCAGATCTTAGAGCAAACTCTGCACATTGCACTGTGACAGGCCCAGGAAAACTATTATGCCTCTTGTCATTTCTTAAATTTTGTATCCGAGCCTAATACCCAAATGGCACCAATGCTTCAAAATAGATTTGTGATCTTTTAATTCATGTGCTGAGCTCATACATTAAACATGTAGCAGTTTCATTTTTAAACAAATGGCATGATAGTAAAAGACCTCCACTACAACTTCATCATATTGACATTCAATTTTACAAAATGTTTATGGTCCTTGACCTGCTAGCATCATTAGTGCCTTCACCTACACCAGAATGGTCATGGCTGTTTGCTCAATACAGTATGAGATATTGCCTCTGCTGTCCATTGTCCTCACTGTTTGTTGGTTGACTGGGCTTCCTATCACTCTGCAGCTAACGTTACACTTTGTGATTTTTTATGACCTCCGCCAAGGAGGTTATGTCATTGAAATGTTAGGTAATCCTACCTGTGAATGATATCTTCAAAAGTAATGGCCAGATTGCTATGAAATTAGCTATGCACATTCATGACCTCAAGAGGAACAAACCCTCTAGCGCCACAACCAGGCCAGACATTTCAGGTCAGACGTTTGTCCAACGGTCACAAAATCTGCTTTGAACATTCATGACCCCTAGACTCCTAGAGGAAGACAACTATTGTAGCGGCAACATGCCGGTGCCGCTTCCTGGTGTAGACGGGGAGTGAATCCATACGCGCTCAACGTTCAAAGAAATAGTCTTCCACACATTAAGCTCTGTTATCAGACACCGATGTGGTGATCCGATTTAATTAGAATAGGTAGGTTACATGGGAGGGTTGATCAAAGCGATCCTAAGCGTCATATAACCTGGTCTAATTGCTTAAAGTGTTTCCTAAATAAGACTAATCTAAAACCGTTTCCGAAGGCGTCCTGAAGCGCTGAAGCGGTAAGAAAATCACATGCTTTCCCCGTCGGCTACAGCCCAACAGCTAATTCCTATCACCTATTTAATGATCTCCGCCGCGCTGTGGCCGATCACCTGACAGGTGCAGGTGATCCACCCACAGTACAACAGAGTCCACCCAACAGGTTACACAGAATCATAACATTCCCATAAATCATTACATTCCCATAAATCATTACATTCCCATAAATTGTAACCTTCTATTGATAATAATAATGATAATAATGATAATAATAATACTAATAATAATAATAATAATCAATAACAAAAACACTCATTCGGCCTTTACACCGGCCCCTAATTGTGTTTACACAATTACAAAATAAATAACATGGCCAGGTGAGTGTTCATGTTTTTTTTGACCCCATGACCTTTCCTCTAGTTTTTTTTTCCAAACTGAGAAAAAAACATATAAACAGTTCTATGGGCCACTTCTCAATAACTGAACCCAGAGAAGATACGGGAGCACACGATTCACTTCATATGTTATGAATAAGGTGCAAACTACTTACGTACGTTTTGACACACACAGAGTCAAACCTCTTTCTAGGATATTGTCCTGAAAGCACCAACTTTAAATTATGGAGCAACTGAAGCACAAAAGACTGATTTTGATTTTATTGTATTAGGGATCCCCATTAGCTGGTGCGATAGCTAATGAGAAGAAGGTATCTTAAAAAGTTATTGCCATATAATTTGCTGTACCTTTCCTCTAGCGCCACCATATAGATTCCACACACACAGAGTCGGTACTATCCTATATAAAGTATTGTATCGGCAATGTCACTGTGGAAAAAAGCACCCGGGTCTTCCCAAACCAGAAACCCTGGATGAAAAGCCAGGTCTGCATGCTCCTCAAGGCCCGGGACACCTACAGGTCAGGTGACGGTGCTCTGTACAGTGCTGCTCGAGCTGACCTGAAGAGAGGAATCACGGAAGCTAAGACGGACTAGAAACAAAGAGGATTGAGGATCACCTCTCAAGCAACAACCGGGGACTGGGATGTGTCGTTGGCAGAGGAGCTGAACGGCTTACCAGTCACAGCCGCACCACAACCAGGCACAGCCGCACCCCCCACCAGCCCCTAGAACTCCCACACTCACTCTAGAGGAGCATGACGTCAGGCGGGTGCGCAGGGCAGTGAACCCTAGGAAGGCATCTGGACCAGACGGAGTACTGGGAAGGTGCTCAAAGCAGTTATGACCAGCTCTCCTACATCGTCACTGTCATCTTCAACCTCTCCCTAGCACAAGCACTCATCCCACCCTGCCTTAAATCTGCCACAATTATCTTGGTACCCAAGAAAGCTGCCACAGACAGCCTCAATGACTATCGCCCAGTAGCACTCACCCTGTCATCATGAAGTGCTTCGAGAGGCTGGTCCTACACCACATCAAGGCCTGCCTCCCCCAACTTAGACCCACACCAGTTTGCCTACCGGGCAAACCGATCCACAGATGATGCCATAGCTATTAGCTCACCACTCTGGGCTGAGCCACCTGGAACACCGGGGGAGCTATGTCAGAATGCTCTTCATTGACTATAGCTCAGCCTTTAATACAATCATCCCAGACATCCTGGTCAGTGGTCACCAAACTGCTGGATTTAGGCCTCCCCACACCCACCTGCTCCTGGATTAAGGACTTTCTGACCAACCGACCCCAGACGGTGAAACTCGGCCCCCACCTCTCCTCCTCCCGCACACTCAGCACCGGCTCTCCCCAGGGCTGTGTGCTGAGCCCCTTGCTGTACTCCCTCTACACCCATGACTGTAGTCCAGGCCATCCGGAGAACATCATCGTCAAATTCGCTGATGACACGACGGTGGTTGGACTTATTGCAGGGGGGGATGAGTCTGCATACAGAGATGAGGTCCTGAAACTAACAGCGTGGTGTTCGGTGAATAACCTAGTACTGAACACCACAAAAACCAAGGAACTCATCTTTGACTTCAGGAAGAACAGTGCAGACCCCACCCCCCTCTCAACAGCGAGGATGTGGAGAGAGTCAGCTCCTTCAAGTTCCTCGGAACCCTCATATCTGCTGACCTCTCCTGGACCACAAATACAACCGCAGTCATCAAGAAGGCCCAGCAGAGACATCACTTCCTGAGGGTTGCATTATATAAGAACAGACTGGAGGAGCAGCTGATGGTGACCTTCTATCGCTCTGCCGTTGAGAGCCTGCTGACGTACTGCATAACAGTGTGGTACGCCAGCTGCACTGAAGCAGACAGAAAGGCGATTCAGAGGGTCATCGGCTGCCCTCCCTGAAGGACTTGCACTACCCCTGCTGCCTCAACAGAGCAAAAAACATTACCAAGGACAGCTTACACCCTGGCTTCCACCTGTTCGACCTGTTGCCATCCGGGCAGGTGTTACAGGTGCATCAGAACCAGAACAGACAGGCTCAGAGACAGTTTCTTTCCCAGAGCCATCACCACCTTGAACTCCAATATGCACCAATAACTCACCCCTTCCCCCTCCTCCCACACTGTGCAACATCCTACCCCCCAAGTGCAATATCCACAGTGCAATACCCACCCACTACCGGCTGACACTGTGATTGTTATTTTGTATATTGTTGTTATTTTGTATATTGTACAGTATTGTAACATTGTTTTATTGTATAGTATTTTATGTTTCTCTTTTATAACTTTTTTATATTTTATATTTGCTTCCACTACTGCACCTTAAGTTTGAGTCCCAAATCTCGTTGTATGCAAATGTAATGACAATAAAGTACAATCTAATCTAATCTTATAGTCTGGGTCTATTGAGACTGGCAATATTGTCCACTCTTGTGTTGAGAGGTGGTGCTTAATGTATGTTGAAAGGTGGTGCTTAATTATATTATAACAATCACTGTGTATTGTGTAAACAAACCTGTCTCTCGTGCCCATCATTCATATTTGTTTATGGAGGTCTATCATCCCCATAAATGTCAACAAAATTCCTCTATGGTACACTAGAAAAACAAGCACAATCCATTTATAGCTAGATGTACATTTCACATTCATACTGCAATATGTACAACTCAAAACATTAAAATGTATCACAGCATGCTCCACATGTCAAATCCTGTTTTAAATGCAAGTTGTCTCGTCAGTGTTCTCAGTTTAATCTACATTTATTTTTTTAAGTAAACTCATTAGACTCAGATTATGCATTCTAGCAGCCTCTATACCTCTCTGTTTCACGTCTGTTCTCAACCTGATGCCTGTAACGAGCCATCAAGCAGCCTCTATACCTCTCTGTTTCACGTCTGTTCTCAACCTGATGCCTGTAATGAGCCATCAAGCAGTGGTGCATGAGCCTGTACCTTCTGAGCCTGTATCTTGTAGAGAGTTCCAAATGCTTGGAGCAAAATAACTAAAGATGGATCTTCCAAGCTCAGTACAAACTCGAGGGACCTGCAGTGAAACTCATTATGCTACGTGTGGTATGGTCCAAAGGACCAATCTAGCATAGATGTGATGTAAGATGGCAGTTTTTCAATAAGGGCCTTGTAGATAAACAAATACATATGTCTATCATGTCTCAAGACAGGGTCTCAACCCAACCTTTTCATGTAGGATGAGTGCTATAAAAACATCACCAGTAATTAAAAAGAAAAAAAGAGCATTCAAGGGCTTAAAGAGATATTTCACTTTAGTAGAACTTGTCAAACATCATCAGTCCTACCTCTATCTAAATTAATCTACAAGTAAGCTAGCAACCACTGCTGTCCCTGTCATCCACTGACCACCATTCCTCCAAGGTCTCAGGCTCTTCATTCACTTCCATTCATTTTAAGGGTAGTATACCTTTTATATAGTGTGTATGTACTATGTAGTATACTCCTTACTTGTCTTATTGTTGTGATTTGATATGCTGTGTGATTTTATATGCCTGTTTTGCTTAACTCGGTGTGACTATAAATGAGGGAAACCTCAGTTGCCTTTTTGAGTTTAAATAAAGGTTTGAAATGAAATGTGGGTTCAAAACAGAGTTTGTATTGAGAAATTCCTTGAGTTGACAATTTACAAGACTCTATTGGTCTATAATTATTTGGATCACTGCTATCTCCGCCCTTATGCAAGGGGATAACATGTGAACTCTGGGAACTACCCCAGTAGCAATAGAGATGTTGAAAATATGAGTTACAGTATTTGCCCAGCAATTAGTAGGGCAGAAAGATGAAGAAAGAAAGGGTCCAAATTGTCTTCACTGGTAGTTTTCTTAATATCAATAGATTGCAGAGCCTAAATAACAATGCTGAGGGAGATAATAATGATAGAGTATCTGAAATGAACTAAAAGGCATGCTTTGAAGTAGATACAGCATGATTGTGATTAGTAGACAGGTAATCAATGTTAGTAGGGGGACCCCCCCCTGCTGTAGCATTAAAACCTTTTAACTTAATCATAAAAGGCTCTACTCAAATCTAACACCTGGCTGAATTTGTATAGTACATTATGTAGACTGAATAAATGTGATTGAATGAAGAACTCTGCCGTATTACTACATTGTGTCTGACATATATCAGGATAATGTAAAAATGTAATGGGATAATTTAATTTAATTAGATTTATTAAGATCCCCATTAGCGCCAAAAGAAGAAGCAGCTGTTCTTCCTGTGGTAATTTTACTAGTGTTTTCATGATGCTGGAATTTCTAACTTTGATACAATATCCTGAAAAATATCAATATTTGATACCATTTTCTAATATTTTAGCTTCATGTGAGTTTGCATTATACTTTTTAGAGTATTTTCCTCATGTTAGATTAGGCCTTTAAAAAAACAACATATGCAATTAACTTATCTTACAAATGAAGTCAAACGTTTATTGGGCCATCAGTGATGCTTAAATGGGAGCTATCACCAACCTCTTGCAGTTGCAATTATTTAACTTATATAGGCCTTGCTTTGCTAAATTTGTTGTACTAGCACCCTTCCTTGGAACTGCTCTGTAGTATCGCTTGCATACAGTATGGGCTTGCTTTGCCTTTCCTTGTTCATGTCAACCAAAACAAACCAGTTACGGAGGCTCCACACATACCATCTTTAGCAAGCTACCCACGTGACAACAAGCTGAGAGCAACAGAGTGACAGGAGGCGAGGGTGTGTCTAGCCTGTGTGTTGCTGTCAGTGCAAAGAAAGAGCAGATGAGAAAGTGCAGCTGGTATTGATATTGCGGCAAATGAGTATTGAAATATTCAGAATCGATATACATTTAAATATATATATTTTTGACAACACTACATTGTATAAAGCACAAGTATAGGTACCAAAAAATGTACTTGCTAGTTCCCAAGAGTACAATGCAAATAATATTTGTCAAGTATGTATCAAGTAATACAACCTCTAGAGGGCATCTCATGAAACCTTGATGACTCAGTGCCTGAACATGCCAGTTGTCGCCTTCGGCTCTACCGTGAGAAAAAGAGAATAAAACTGAAAATGTATTGACTATTTAAAAATCACCCCTAGATTCATCTGTGGTTCACATAGGCTCCTTATCTTAAATGAAGTATTCTAATATCAATTTCTCTCGTTGAAACGGTGGGGCATTTTGAATTTCAAAACGACAATTTAAATATAGGAACGACCACTAGAAGGAAAGGAGCCGGAGATTATTTTCAAAATGAGCACAACACTTGAGAGGAATACCACCTCCCATCCCTCCACCCCCAAAGTCCTCCCAATGCACTCACCTTAATAACCCCAGCTACACACAAATTTTGGCAACATTACATCATATGTATGGGATGTGGCTGACACATGGGGATATATTGAGATTGATTGGTTGTAGATTGCTATGTTGGGAGATTTTTGAGACAGAATAATTGAATGTCTTTTAATCAGGTTGAGATCTCAACATAATAAAAGAACTAGGAAAAGGAACGCAGTGCATGGGGAAATAGGCAGCAGGAGACCATACGGAAACAGGCCTGTATAAATGCACCTATGAATAAATATGAATAAATATGAATATTTGAATAAACATGTCATTAAGTGAACCACACACAGGGGGAAAACAGTGCCTCTTGAACCCCATTCACCTCTCGCTGGGAGCAGATGCAGGAAAACCTTCTTAAGTACATACCCAGTACTTAGTGTTTCAATTTCAGCCGTCCTTTTCATATTTTCAGAAATTGCTAAATGCGGGACATGTGAAACATTGATACCATTTATATATATATGTTTATTTCTATATTATATATTATTTATATATTTAATATACATATTTAAAAAATTGCAGAATATCCAATATGTTCACACCAAGGTTCTGAGGCGGCGTTCACACCAAGGTTCTGAGGCGGCGTGCACACCAAGGTTCTGAGGCGGCGTGCACACCAAGGTTCTGAGGCGGCATGCACACCAAGGTTCTGAGGTTCTGAGGTTCTGAGACAGCGTTCACACCAAGGTTCTGAGGCGGCGTTCACACCAAGGTTCTGAGGCGGCGTTCACACCAAGGTTCTGAGGCGGCGTTCACACCAAGGTTCTGAGGCGGCGTGCACACCAAGGTTCTGAGGCGGCGTTCACACCAAGGTTCTGAGGCGGCGGAATTGGATGGCGTGGTGTAGGTCAGGGTAGAAACTAGGGCTGTACTGAATGTAATTTTCTTTACATTAGAAACTTCTATGGAAGTTTTCGAATGAAGCTTCGAATGAATGTCATAAAAAACCTAAAAAAAAGTTAATCCTCAAACTAAATCCTCAATTTTAATAAAGTATTTGATCTGATTAAATTAGTCTTTTATTTTATTAAATCAAATTTCTTTAATGAATATAACTCGTCAGTTTAGTCAACATAAATAATCCAATAAGGGCATAAAATAATGATCAAACAATAATCACGCCCTTAGGCTTATAGCAACATGCTATGACAGAAATGGCATACTGTACATACACACATTTCAAATGAAAGTGTTTCCTTTAAAAAAAAATATATATATATATATATATATATATAACAGTCCGGTGACTATTTCGGTGTGACTGACACTGTGCAAAGGACGGGAATTGTAAGGTAACAATGTCACAAACTACTGTAGCCTACCAAAAGAGATAGGCTACTGTTCCCACTTCCAGTGGTCTAGGACTTACTAACTCTTTTCATGTTGTGGGCCAGGAATATCAGTTTGTCGACATGGTCTGGTAGAAGTGAGCTTCTAGCTTTGCTCACGATGAATTCGTTCAGCTGGAGTTGACGTCGCTGGGATGCAGAGTATGTATCTAGCGGTCACCGCAAGTTTTGGGTAGCGTTCTGAGTTTTTTTTTCGCCATAAAAGTGCCCCGGAATCCACCTTGGTTTTGTCATTCAGTGTCACAAACAAAGGTCTATAATAACATAAATATACCTGGACCGGGGGATGGGTATCGTTAGGATTTTATCGATACTACTTCTCTTATCGATACTGCTTAACGGTTCGGTACTTTATCAATACTCTTATTAGGTCTTTTAGATTATTATTATAAAAAAAATTGTTATACATTTATTATTTGAACGGCTTAAAGGAAAACGCCAACATTTTGGGAAATTTGCTTATTTGCCATCTTCCCTGGGGTTAGACAAGAAGATACATACCTTTGTTGTGTGCGTTAGGCTTAGGGAACGCCCGCTCCGTTAGCTTAGCTTAGCTTCATCACTGGAAGTGGGTCAGACTTGTACCCTGAAGTTCCCTACAGTGCCCTACAGTCACGAAATACACTCCAAATACAACTCCAAAACGTTCCTGTAAACATGTTGTGACCTGTGTAGTTCAAGTTCAAGTTCTAGTTCTTTAATAGTTGTCATACAGAAGTACAGAATACTTTCATACAAAATGCTTCTTACTGTTACGCTCCAGAGACTGTGCTAGACAAGATAGTATCAAATAACATAATAACATAATATAGCATGAATTTAGAAGAAGAAAATGAGGTCACAGTGTTCGGTATAGACATATGTACAATGTTCTGAGTTACCATATAATATACAATACACAATACTATGCAGTGTACTAATGTACAGTACTATCTAGTGCAAAGCAGAAATGGGATGAGGTACAATTTACAGTAAGGTGTACGAGTTGTAGTGCAATCCTTCATCCATAAATATAAATATAAAGTGTGGGGAGTGGGTGCTACAGTGTGTTTGTTTAAAGTGGGTGTGTGCTATAAAGTGTGTGGAGTGGGTGCTACAGTGTGTTTGTTTAAAGTGGGTGTGTGCGTGTGGATGTGTGTGCTATGTGCGTTTGGTGGTTGTTGTTGTGTAGTGTTCATTCATTGTTCGTTTAGCAGCCTGATGGCCTGGGGATAGAAGCTTCTTCTGAGTCTTTCTGTGCTCGCCTTGAGACTCCGGTATCGCTTGCCTGACCGCAGCAGTTCAAAGAGGCAGTTGTTCGGGTGACTGGAGTGTATTTACCACCTGGAGAAATACAAAATAATTGAATTCGACATTTACGTTTTATAAGCAAATATACTCGGAACAATTTTTTGCCGAACCACTCCTCTCTGGGCGCAGTGATTTCAGTGCTACTTTCTAACGTGACGCAGTGTTTGTTTACATTCTCATTTCATTCAAAGGATCCGAACCGATTGAAGTTTATGGATACCATGACTTAAAATCCTCTTACCTTGACGATTAAAAGCCTCCCCAATTTAGAAAACAGTATTCCCATGGCTGGTGTTGATATGCTGCACGCTAACGGAGCTAACCAACAACCGGACACTCAAGCAAATAACGAGGGTAAATTTTTACTTCCGGTCGGGGGGTTCCAAAATAAAAGAGCGACGTCTATAGCACTATAGCTCTTTTATTTTGGAACCCCCCGACCGGAAGTTATCCTAGTTATCTGCTTTGCGCAAAATCGTGCAAGGAAAAATCGGACCAAAAATGAACCAATGCTCCAGCAGTATTAATGACCCTGATGTAAACAAGACAAACATCTTTCTCTGGTCTGCATCCCCTTATACAATTGTGTGTATTGAGCCGTACTGTATTGTACCCATTCTGCAATCTGTTAAATAAATAAAAATAAAGTTTGACTGGCAGCCGAGCCATACTGTAGTATACATGGTTACTGCTTGACTTAAAAAAAAAAAAAATAATAATAATAATAATAATAATAATAATACAAATATTTAATAATTTTTTTTTAATAATTTTTTTTTGGCTTCCCCTGTTATTTTACCCACGCGACGCCACTGCTTATAAAGCGTAAATGTCGAATTCAATTATTTTTTATTTCTCCAGGTGGTAAATACACAGGTCACAACATGTTTACAGGAACGTTTTGGAGTTGTATTTGGAGTGTATTTCGTGACTGTAGGGCACTGTAGGGAACTTCAGGGTACAAGTCTGACCCACTTCCAGTGATGAAGCTAAGCTAAGCTAACGGAGCGGGCGTTCCCTAAGCCTAACGCACGCACAGAGACAACAAAGGTATGTATCTTCTTGTCTAACTCCAGGGAAGATGGCAAATAAGCTAATTTCCCAAAATGTTGGCGTTTTCCTTTAAGGCTATATCTGTACTTGATGTTTGTTTGTTGTGTTGCATATTTGAAATAAACTTCAATCAAATCAAATCAAACCCCCCCTCTTAAAAACTAAAAACTGTGTTTAACCTAGCCATCTATAAAACATCATGCTAAAACTGTGAAACAAATGTCCTACTCCCCTAAAGAAAGAAATACATAGCAAACATGACTCAGTTATGCAATAGTGCCGCTGCTTTTTATTTTGTTAAAATATTTTTGTTAATAAGACTAAAAGACTACAATATGACTACAACGATTTCATGACGGCTTCCTGTCTTTGCACGGAGATAAAAAAAAATTATTGGTAAACAATCGTAGTGCTGAAAATATACACTTTGACTGCTGTTTTTATAGGGTTATGGTAATACTCTTGGCTACATTCGAAAAAGAAACACAACATTGTACTTATTTGGAATAGCAGTGTCGGAGATCAAATGCCAGTTTGGCAACATGAAGCGAAGGCGTCGGATACCTAACTTAACGTTACATTTTCAACAACAGATTGCTGCTAATTAAACACTTCATGGAATTGTTTAATTAAGTCCATGGAGTTTCCAGTGTTGCTGCCACCGTTGCGTCGCAGATGGATGGTACACTCTGTCTCCGTAGCTAATCCGCTCCTAGACTACCGATAGCAGAACCGATAACCAATACTCTGTTTTTTTCAAATTTAGTACCGGTTCCCGTTTAGAACCGGGTTTCGGGGGGCATCCCTAGTCACAGGACACATGCAAAAAGCCACATGGGGCAGCCTGGGAACCACCCAGAAATAATACAAAATACAATTAGGCTATTAAGAATAGCAGATGTGCCATAAGCCAAAATTGTCACAAACTAACTACCAAGTAGCAGTGTGAATTTACACACACAGTCTCACACAATAGTGGACATATGACCAACACAATAACGGTCCACACAACAGTGGCAATAGGCAACCCAACACTCCACTCAGGTCAGTGACAATGGCAGAAAAGGCGCCCTGAGTGTGTGTAGCATCCCAGGTTTTATCCACCCGCCCCTTATGGCGTGATTTCCCTCAGCTGCCAACATCCTCGGGCAATCAGCACACTCTACAGTATGATCTCACTACAGTATGATCTCACTACAGTATGATCTACAGTATGATCTCACTACAGTATGATCTCACTACAGTATGATCTCACTACAGTATGATCTACAGTATGATCTCACTACAGTATGATCTCACTACAGTATGATCTACAGTATGATCTCACTACAGTATGATCTCACTACATTATGATCTACAGTATGATCTCACTACAGTATGATCTCACTACATTATGATCTACAGTATGATCTCACTACAGTATGATCTCACTACATTATGATCTCACTACAGTATGATCTCACTACAGTATGATATACAGTATGATCTCACTACAGTATGATCTACAGTATGATCTCACTACAGTATGATATACAGTATGATCTCACTACAGTATGATCTACAGTATGATCTCACTACAGTATGATCTACAGTATGATCTCACTACAGTATGATCTACAGTATGATGATCTACAGTATGATCTCACTACAGTATGATCTCACTACAGTATGATCTACAGTATGATCTCACTACAGTATGATCTACAGTATGATCTCACTACAGTATGATCTCACTACAGTATGATCTACAGTATGATCTCACTACAGTATGATCTCACTACAGTATGATCTCACTACAGTATGATCTCACTACAGTATGATCTACAGTATGATCTCACTACAGTATGATCTCACTACAGTATGATCTCACTACAGTATGATCTCACTACAGTATGATCTACAGTATGATCTCACTACAGTATGATCTCACTACAGTATGATCTCACTACAGTATGATCTCACTACAGTATGATCTACAGTATGATATCACTACAGTATGATATACAGTATGATCTCACTACAGTATGATCTACAGTATGATCTCACTACAGTATGATCTCACTACAGTATGATCTCACTACAGTATGATCTCACTACATTATGATCTACAGTATGATCTACAGTATGATCTCACTACAGTATGATCTGACTACAGTATGATCTCACTCTACAGTATGATCTCACTACAGTATGATCTACAGTATGATCTACAGTATGATCTCACTACATTATGATCTACAGTATGATCTCACTACAGTATGATCTCACTACAGTATGATCTCACTACAGTATGATCTCACTCTACAGTATGATCTCACTACAGTATGATCTACAGTATGATCTCACTACAGTATGATCTCACTACAGTATGATCTCACTACAGTATGATCTCACTACAGTATGATCTCACTACAGTATGATCTCACTCTACAGTATGATCTCACTACAGTATGATCTACAGTATGATCTCACTACAGTATGATCTCACTACAGTATGATCTACAGTATGATCTCACTACAGTATGATCTCACTACAGTATGATCTACAGTATGATCTCACTACAGTATGATCTCACTACAGTATGATCTCACTACAGTATGATCTCACTACAGTATGATCTCACTACAGTATGATCTCACTACAGTATGATCTCACTACAATATGATCTACAGTATGATCTCACTACAGTATGATCTCACTACAGTATGATCTCACTACAGTATGATCTCACTACAGTATGATCTACAGTATGATCTCACTACAGTATGATCTCACTACATTATGATCTACAGTATGATCTCACTACAGTATGATCTCACTATAGTATGATCTCACTACAGTATGATCTCACTACAGTATGATCTCACTACAGTATGATCTCACTACAGTATGATCTCACTACAGTATGATCTCACTACATTATGATCTACAGTATGATCTCACTACAGTATGATCTCACTACATTATGATCTACAGTATGATCTCACTACAGTATGATCTCACTACATTATGATCTACAGTATGATCTCACTACAGTATGATCTCACTACAGTATGATCTACAGTATGATCTCACTACAGTATGATCTCACTACAGTATGATCTCACTACATTATGATCTCACTACAGTATGATCTCACTACAGTATGATCTCACTACAGTATGATCTACAGTATGATCTCACTACAGTATGATCTCACTACAGTATGATCTCACTACATTATGATCTCACTACAGTATGATCTCACTACAGTATGATCTCACTACAGTATGATCTCACTACAGTATGATCTCACTACAGTATGATCTCACTACAGTATGATCTACAGTATGATCTCACTACATTATGATCTCACTACAGTATGATCTCACTACAGTATGATCTCTCCATGTTCAGGAGACTCAGTCGTATAAAAGTCTATTGGATCATGTGTCCAGCACCCCCACAGCCGTAGCTACAACCACTTAATGTCAAGGCTCTCATCCACGTTCATTAATTTTCTCTCCCCACTCTCTCTCCCATGAGCTCAATGTAACGTGGACGTGCAGTGGTCTATGATCTCACTACAGTATGATCTCACTACAGTATGATCTCACCTACACACCAGATATTCCATGACTACCACGGCACCGCCACCAGAAAGCCTAGAATGGTATCAGTGGAAGCAAGTGTCATCGGGTCCCTCGTTATTGTTTTTGCAAAATTCTTAACACATTCTGCACCAAAAACTAGTTAACTCGTTATTGCCGTCCAACCGTTGAGCGCCAGACAACGAGTATACTCGTTATTGGATCCGTTTTTCTTTAATTCGCTATTGCCATTCATAATTCATCGGGACAGCCTGTGCATACTGTTCTGAATGTGTCTGAGCTGGCAGACGGTCAATACCACCCTCTAACGCCTTCGGCCGCTATTGCACTCCATTTTCTGGGCTGAGCTGAGCTGTGCGGGCAGGGTTTAAATACTCCGGCAGGACAAGCGCTTACAACGATGCATCAACTAGGCTGCACCGTCCCCTCGTTCATATGCAATGCCGGACCTCCGCGACCAGTACTTGGAATGGCAATCAGATAATTGTATTATTTTGCATTACATCAGAGACAAGGTAAGGACACTATATATCCAATCTTGCGTTGATCTGATATTTCTTTCTCCCGTGATCGAAGCTGTCTGTGTGGACTGTGTGTGTGCTGTTTACCATTGGTTTGCCCCGCTCCAAGCCCCATTTCATGGGTGCATGAGGAGACATAATAATGATAATCTAGCGTTGATTTCAGGAAGATTTGATAATCAGGTGAAAAATGACAACGTGATAACTGGATTTCACTAAAGGGCTATTTTCACGTCTTTTCCTGTGATTACTCAGAATCACCCAAACTATACTCATATTCAACACGGTATAAAACGGAAATGTACGGATGAAAAAATAATCTGTTTTTTGCATGTTGACCAGAATAAACTCACTGACAATCGACAGCGTTATTAGATCCATAGCTATAATATTTCATATAGTTTAAGCACTCGCAAACATGGGATTCTCTCCATTGAACAAAGCGATGGCAGACAACGGCCCAATGACCGTAGTTCCCTCTGGTGTCCAATGTGTTAATAGCCCATCTAATTACATTCAGTATTTATTTATTATTATTTTTTTTTTTATCCTTTTCCCCTTTCTTTTTTTTCTCCCCTCCCAATGTTAGTCGTTATGCCAATTCCCAATCCCCTTCCTGGTCGTTGCGCACTCTACCCCCTACCGTCGGTCTGGGAGGGCGGAGACTATCACATGCTTCCTCCGACACATGTGTACCCAGCCCACCACTTCTTTTCACCTGGCAGCGCGGACTCTCACTGAGAGAGTGTAACGTGTGGAAGGTCACACTACCTCTCTTAGATCCTTCCCTCGCTGTGCAGGCGCCCCGACCGAACTGTAGGAGTCGCTGTCCACAACGACCCAGACCCACCCACCGGCTTCCCTCCCGCTGACTCTGCCAATCGAGCCAGTATGACGGCCGGCCAAGCCGGAAGCAACGCTGACAGCTGGATTCGATACCAGTGTCTCTTGTGACGAGCGTACATTCAGTATTTATGATTGAAACTACTGAGATGGTCGCCAGGCAAAACATATACTTATATACTACTTGTCTACAAAATGTTATATATATATAAAGCTAAAAGTAGAAAACCTTCAAAAGAAGGGACCGCACACTCCTCTGATTTAGCTTTTTTATTTGTTTGGTGCACAACGCGTTTCGCTTCCGCTTCCTCAGGTGCTATGAAGGTTTGAAGGTCTTTTGAAGGTTTTCTACTTTTAGCTTTATACATCTCTCTTGCACTGACCTGCACCTCCAGTCGGGGTCCAACTAGATGTGCATGAGTCTTATTTATATATATTATAAAAAATTATAAGTGTCAGTACAGAAAAAGGAATGAGGAATTAAGATAAAATAATTCCATAAAAAACATAAAGACAACAAAACATGACATACAAGCAGTAACCCACTACAGGACTCTGCTGTGTGTCAGGCAAATATACGCGGTATTGACCACAGGGTGATTTAAGTGTAAATTACAAGGCCAATATAATAAACCCTGGTGTTATAGCACAATAAAATACCTGGTCCCAGACCTTAAAGAGAGTTACTACCAGTTACTCACTGTTATTTCTATTCAATTAGCAGCCTTTATAGCCTTGATGCTGCTGGGTCACTTCTTTACCCCAGTTACTGTACACTTTAGTTAGTTATTGATTGTCCAGAGCGTCCACTCACATGGGTGTTAATTGGCCTGATTGTGCCTGGCCAGGGCTTCTGCTAAGTAGGCCAACTCATTCTTGGAGGGCATAAATTAGGAACACCAAACATTTTCACCACACAGAAAAGTAGTTGAAATGATACATGATACACCCCCCCCCCCCCCCAAACACACACACACACACACACACACACGCACACGCACACACACACGCACACATACAGACTAATTAAGATTCATAAAAAAATCTACAAAAGTAATCAAATCTCCAAATATGCAAATAATAATGTATCCATTTGGCCTGGGGGTGTGGGGTGGCTTTTGTTTGTGGGTGAGGTGTGAGGTAATCACATCTGAGGTGTGGGGTAATACATCACATCTGATGTGTGGGGTAATACATCACATCTGAGGTGTGGGGTAATACATCACATCTGAGGTGTGGGGTAATACATCACATCTGATGTGTGGGGTAATACATCACATCTGAGGTGTGGGGTAATACATCACATCTGAGGTGTGGGGTAATACATCACATCTGAGGTGTGGGGTAATATATCACATCTGAGGTGTGGGGTAATACATCACATCTGAGGTGTGGGGTAATACATCACATCTGAGGTGTGGGGTAATATATCACGTCTGAGCTTTGTGGTTGACAACAATAGAATTGATCACTTTAGTGTGAACAAAATGTTGATTTATGGTTGACTGTAGTTGGGGTATTTAATTCTAAATGTTTTCATAGAGGGCGTGTGCATGTGTGTGTGTGTGTGTGTGTGTGTGTGTGTGTGTGTGTGTGTGTGTGTGTGTGTGTCACGTGTCCGTTCTAATGTTTACAAACAATGAACCTTTAAATGTAAATGAGATGCGCTTTGCTCACGAGGTCAAGTTTGTAACATGAGACGCACATGAGGTCTTACATCACCCGTTCTTTAGTTAAGCATTACATCACGCGCAGGAGTGGTTTGTGAACAATAAACCATGCCTAGGGGTGGTCGTTAGACCCCCCTAGGCATGGTTTATTGTTCACAAATCACGACTGCAAGTGGTGTAAAGCTTTTATACAACTGCCAGATTCATCCAACCTTATTTCTATACAATAAACACACATTAATCGAAGATTTATTGAAAAAACCATCCGCCAGAAAAAGTTGTTCCCACAACTACAAAAAAGACAAGTTGCCTCCATGTGGAAGCAGCTTGAAGTGCATCCAACCAAACTAACACATCCAACTGTGTATTATTGGAATGATTGAGAGAAGTTGCCTCATGTGGAAGCAGCTTGAAGTGCATCCAACCAACTAACACATCCAACTGTGTATTATTGGAATGATTAATTGAAAATTGTATTACCAGATGCAGAATGGGTACAATACAGTATGGCTCAATACACACAATTGTTAAGGGAATGCAGACCTACTTTCCATAGAACTTCATTTTTAGATGCTTCTATATAAAGTAGGTAAAACAAATTAAAAAGTGTTCTTTGCCCTATAGGAAAAAAACGTTTTCTTCGCCCTATTCTTTTATTTATTTTTTTAAACCTACTGTAGAGGGCCTAAACTTAACCAGTTGGAAACCAAGCGTACAGTAATAAAATTAGCAATCAATCAATCAATCAATCAACTCAATAGGCCATGCTCACTTAGAACAGCGCAGCACCCAGCTCTCTGTCTGACTATCCCCCGCGTTGCAGGCAGAGTGTGTGTGTGTGTGTGTGTGTGCGTGTGTGTGCGTGTGTGTGTGTGTGCGTGCGTGCGTGCGTGCGTGCGTGTGTGTGTGTGTGTGTGTGTGTGGGGGGGGGGGGGGGGTGTGGCGGTGGGTGGAGACTAGAGCGAGCGCTGACAGTCGAAAGGAAAAAGAAATTGAAAAAAAAATTGTAAATTAATCAATCAATCAATCCGCGATTTTTCTTTTGTTACAGAATGATTCAAGACCCATCAATTACATCATCCAACATTGTTTAAACGACTAAGACATTCGCTGTGACAGAATCGCTTGATATTTAGTCGTTTAGTCGCTATCAACATATCCATTTGTAAAGATTATTGTCCACCTTCTTGTGATCCGGCGGAGTGATGTGATGTGGGTCGGTTGTGGGCGGGTCCTGGGCCAGCAGCGTGGAATTGTTGCCAATAAAGACGTGTAAAATGACTGTTTCAGCCAATCAGAATCGAGAAATTTGCATGCCGTTGTATAACCTACAAGAAAACCCTGCAAATATGTGGAGGCATATTCCCTGCAACAGGTTCAAAGATAACTTCACATTTATTGGCAATTCGTTTCCTTATATCGCTTCCTCCAGGATTCCAACTTGTGTTGTCAAAATGCAACCCTGCTCAGCTACCGGGAATCAGTGCTCTCTCTCTAGACTAGAAAGGTGCACTCAGTAGAGCACAGATGTCCGCCAGGGCGGCAGCCACACATAATAATAATAATAATAATAATAATAATAATAATAATAATAATAATAATAATAATAATAATAATAATAATAATAATAATAATAATAATAATAATAATAATAATAATAATAATAATAATAATAATAATAATAATAATAATAATAATAGATTGGATTTGTAATGCACTTTTTGTTCACTGGGATCCCAAAGTGCTACACTACATGGTTAAAACAGTTAAAAAAATAGTTATTAGTAAAACAAATAAAATAAAATACAGAATAAAAATCTATCTATCTATCTATCTATCTACCTCTCTCTCTCTCTCTCTCTGTTCAATGATTTAAAGTGGCCAAACGTTACAATATAAATACTAATTGGATTTTTGGCTGGTAAAAAATCTGCCCGGCTGGTAGTTTTTAAAATCTACCAGCCAAATGGCTAAGTTCCCTGCTAGCATACCATCTATAATATCTATTTGTTGTATGTATTCTATTCATCACTTTGCACTCTGATTAGATGCTAAACTGCATTTAGTTTTCTCAGTACTTTGTACAATGACAATAAAGTTTAATCTAATCAAATCTAATCTTATTGTTGGTCCAGCTTCCATACTAATACTACTTTTGACTGCTTCATGCAGGACTCTCTTACAGTAGGTTATCAGCATGGCTGTAACAGACAATAGTCAAAAAGGTTGGTTCTTTACTCCAATTCTACACACCACAGTGTATAGTGGGAAAAACAGGGAAGGGGTGATGGATGGGGGAGTTGTTTTTTCAGAGAGGAAGAGGTTGTTGGTTGGGAATGTCCTAATTTAGTGTATCTTTTAACTTTGGAACTCTGTCCTTTTTTGTTGGGGTGTAGGGTAAATGTGGGGGAGGGGGGGTTTGCTGTGCTCATGCAATAAATGTAGCGCATGCATGTCGAAATGCCCTTCAGTCAGAAGTGTAAAATCTAGAAAAAGATGAACAGAGTATCTGCTGAATGCTATGTTATTGCTCATAAAACCAATTTTTTTTACAAATTCAACCCTTGGCTTTTGGAAAAGTCTAATCGACATAAATGTATCACGATGAGGGAATCATTTATCTGAAATAGTTGAGTTCCAACTATTTTTGCTCTTTTGCTCGAGACTTTATAGACACCATTCTAAATAAAGGTGAAGAGACATCCTGCTTCTTATTGGATCTGATGGATGCAGAGATTCTGGATTATTTCCCAAGAGTCAGACGTCTTCTTCCACATTAAATTGAAAATATAATTTGTATGGGAACAGACCTCCTTTGTTGAACTCAACGTGTACACGCACACACATAGTCAGGTTTAGGGAGGAAGGGAAAGTTTTTCACCCTTTTTGACGAAAATCTGGAGAAAAAAAAGATTTTCTTTTTTACTGACTGTCTCGGCCAGAACAAGCGTCCTCAGGGGAAACCTATTTTTGGACGAAACCGTGATCTCTGGAGGTCGAAACCCCAGTCGAGGAGAAACAGAAATCTCACTATGACCGTCTCGGCCAGAACAGGGGTCCTCTGGGATACCTATTTTTGGATGAAACCATGATTGTTTTCTTGCCCACATGTACATGTATGTACCTAATATGTAGTATTATTGTTTGTACATTGTCTGTACAGTACATGTCTGCTGTATATATTTAGCATGATGTGTTTTTAACCTGTTCTTAATGAACTGTATGCTTTCTTTTTTAGCGGCTTTTTAACACGCCCAGGGATAACAGTCGGAAATTAGCTTTGGCTAACACTGTCTCACACATTTACATTTATGTGTGCTGTCCCTGTTCAAATAAAGTTTAAACTGAAACTGAAACTGTCATTAATATAATTTCAGTATATGGATTTTCTTCTCTTAAATTATTGTATCAACAATTTCAAATTGTAACCTCTAGCCCATGATGCATAGCCTAATTATCTCCAGTGTTAACTTGGTCCAACATTTACGAATAAATCATTGCATTCATTGTAGCCTAACCTCTTTCATATTATTTATGGTTGTATTATCCAAGAGTAAACATCCTAACCATGTCACAACAGCAGTCATAGTGTATATTTTCAGCAATACGTTTGTTTACCAATAGGTTAAAGTGTTATTAGTGAGATTTTAGTTTTTGAAATGTGATAATATTTTTGCGGATATCCGCCATTTTTAATTAGCAACGTTGCCGAATGATGATGATTTGTAGTCATATGAGCACAGGGCATCGGACGCTTTTATTCGCTTTTGGAAGGAGATTGTTCTCTTTGAGAAATACATCAGCGTCCTCCTTTGAGTGACACATTGTTTGTTTCCCTTTGAAGTCGATCTGTAACGACGAGGGCCAGCGCATTCTGTAGACAATGTTATTGTCTTGTAGGGCGATTTTGGCCTCAAGAAACATCTCTTTCCTCTTTTTTTGAATAGACGCTGGAATGTCATGGAATATTTGGATTTTCGCGTTTTCAAATGTGAGGGAACACTTCTCTCTGGCCAGCTGTTGGATCTTGTTTTTCTCCTGGAGACGAAGAAAGCGAACCCAAACATTGCGAGGTGGACGGCCTGCGGCTGGACGCGTGTTTGGGGCCCGGTGCGCTGCTTGTAGTTCGATGCGCCTCGGGAGCGGAGCGTCGGAGCCGAACAGATTCGAAAAGAAAGTCTCAAAAAAGGCGATTGGATCGGGACCTTCTCTCCCCTCGGGAAGACCGTGGATTTTGAGGTTAAACATTCTACTGCGGTTTTCCAGGTCAGTGTTTTTCTCCGTCAGATATAGGACTTCTTTTTCAAGTTTCTGAAGTCGACTGTCAGCTTGTTGGTTGTGGTCCTCGACGTCACTGACCCGCTGTTCCATTGTATCGACTCTTGTTGTCAAACCTGTCAGCTTACCATCCATGGCTGTCAAGGCAGATTGAATTTTATCCACTTGGTAGGCAATTCTGTTTGAGACATCAGTCCCGTCTTTGATTGCCTTCATTAAATCACCTAGATTTAATGCCGCTGAGTCTGTCATGACTGTTGGCGGCGTGTGACGTATCCGTCGTCTTGGCTGGATATCTGCAAGCGTGTCGGGAGGGCCTTGGCTTCGTAGACCTTTACTCATTTAATAAATGACATTTATATTAAATCCGACAATAAACGAAATGTCCAAGCAGGCAGGGCGGTTTCAGTCTAACAGTGACATTAGTCAACTATTTAGGCAAGCATTTAAGTTAGTATAATAAGATTGGCATCGGGAGCACAGGGAGCGTGCGTCTACCCTCTAGCACAGCATTCAGCCATGTCCTCTCTTGTCAGTCACTCCATTCTGATTGACGTTCGGGGTTTCATCATGCAGTGTCAGTTGATTTTTGTTCACCAGCCCAGCCAGTTTTCTTTTTTACATGCAGCCCGTGTGGCTTTTATCACCAACCTCACCACTGGGGATGCTTTGAATTGGGCCCAGGCCATCCTCAGTGCCCGCCCCAACATGTTCAATCACTGTGCGGCTTTCCTCGCCGAGTTCAAGAGAGTTTTCGACCACCCTCCCGCCGGGCAGGATGTCGGTGCGCGACTGATGTCCCTCTCCCAGGGAAACCATACGGCTGTGGCCTTTTCCACCAGGTTTCGTCCTCTTGCCACTGGAAGTGGATGGAACGATGCTGGGCTGAGGAGAAACAAGCATTTCATCATAAAGTATTCTGTATTTTGTTGTGACAAATAATAAACAAACTTGAACTTGAAAATTGATGAGCGCTTTCCACCAGGGGCTGTGTGAGGTCATTAAGGAGCTCATCAGGGGCAAACCGGCCACCATGGACGACTTGATCGCCTTGGCCATCGATGCCGACGAATGCCTCCGGGAGCGTCGGAGAGAGAGGACCCGCCATCAGGCCAGCTCACCGCATCTCCAGGACCCCACTCCAATTCTCCCCGCACCCAGAGCCAGCCCACTGCCTGAATGGGAGCCATAACCTACGGTGAGGTGTCGATGCAGTTGGGCCGGGCCCGCCTCACTGCAGCAGAGAGGGAGCGCAGGAGAACTCAGGGCTTGTGCCTCTACTGTGGGGTGAAGGGGCACCTCCGTGACACATGCCCCTCTCGACCAAAAGAATAGACTCACCCGAAGGGAGATTTCGGGTGAGTCATATTTCCCACTCCCCATCATCTACCAACCCGACCAGGTTCATTGTCACCCTCTCTTGGCAGGGTTGAACCCTTTCTGTCAGAGCCATCATTGACTCAGGGGCGGACGAGAGCTTCATGGATGCCCAGTTGGCCTGCTCTGCAGCCGTTCCTCTCACCATTCTGGACTCCCCACTTGCCATCTTAGCCCTGGATGGACCCAGTCTGGGGCCCCTCACCCACCACTGAATGACCCCTCTCCATGACCATCTCTGGGAACCATGTGGAGGAGATCCAGTTCTACATGCTAAAGTCTCACCAGGCCCCTCTTATCCTGGGATGACCCTGGCTCAAGCTCCACGTTCCCCATGTCAGTTATGGCGAGGGACGCATCTTCAGCTGGAGCACCGCCTGCTACGCGTGGTGTATTCGTGTGGCCCAGACCCCATCAGTGCCACCACGACCGCCTCCAGCTCCTCCCAACCTCTCCTCTGTGCCGGAGGTCTACCATGACCTAGGAGAGGCCTTCAGTAGGCAGAGATCCCGCACCCTGCCTCCACACCGGCCTTGATTGCACCATTACATTTCGCCCAGGATCCCGGAACGCCAAGGCCGACTCACTTTCTCGACTTCATGCGGCGGGGGAGGAACCGACCACTCCGGACACCATCCTTCCGTTCTCCCGGGTCATCGGAGTGGTCTCCATGAATGTCGAGGCAGTGGTCCGGAGAGCCTAGCGCACCCAGCCTGTGGACTTTGTGAGCGGCCTCCCTCCTTCCCTTGGCAACATCCTTACCATCATAATAATAATAATGCAGGACCTGTTGCAGAGGTCTTTATTCGGCATGCAACGACACTCAATGTTTTAGTGGTACACACAGCGGTTAGTTTAGCACACACACCAGAACACACACGCATGCATTGTCTCTTTAGGATCGCAGATGCGATTCGTCTCTGCGATTAACCCATCCCGTCGTCCTTCCCCCCCAAGGGCAGCCGGGAACAGACAGGCGTCAACGTGAGCCGCGCCATGGGACCAATCCAAGTGCTCCTGTCCGTCTTCGTCAAGGACGCCACAGCGTTAGCGATCTGTTGTTGTGCATGTTTTTCCATTGGGTTTATCTTATCGGGGGGGAAACCCTTGCGAGCACCGGGAGAACATGCAAACTCCACACAGAAAGGCCTGGGAGATACCCCACCTGGGTACCTGGCATCATGGAAACCTGGTCCCCAAGCGGGAATCGAACCCTGGACCTTCTTGCTGTGAGGCGACAGTGTTAACCACTACACCACCGTGCCGACTGGGTCTTGAAGTCCGTACGGTTGGTAGTCCTGGCAAAACTCTCGACCGCTGCAGAGATGACGGAGCTACTCACCACCCACGTCTTCCGACTCTACAGGATCCCCCAGGATGTGGTTTCTATCGTGGCTCCCAGTTCACATCCAAGGATTGCGCTGGGATTGGGGCCATGGTCAGCCTCTGCTCCGGTTACCACCCCCAGTCCAACAAGCAGGCATAGAGGGCTAACCAAAGCCTGTAGTTGGCGCTCTGTTGTATGTCCTCCCTCCATCCATCCTCCTGGAGCAAAGATCTACACTGGGTCGAGTACTCATTAAACGCCATGGTCAATGACTCCGCCGGCCGGTCGCCCTTTGAGTGCTCCCTGGGGTACCAGCCATCCCTGCTTCCTATCCAGGAGGCAGACGCTGTGCCATCGGTCCAGGCCCAGCTCCACTGCTGTCGTCGGGTTTGTATCTCTGTCTTGCCCAGATCCGAACGCGCTTGTGGAACCCTAAGAGTAAGCCAGCTGTTGGATCTGGTCTGATAAGCACCAAGACTCCAATCCAGCAATGATGATATATAAGGAGGGTGTTTACCACTAATGTAATAATATATTCCCTCATCGTGATCAACTCAAAAGTAAAGGGTGGAATTTGGTTTATGAACAATAATATAGCATTCAGCAGATACTCTGTTCATCTTTCTCTCAATTTTATACCTCTCGGCATGCCCTACATTTATTGCAGGAGCACAGCAAAAGTAAAGGGGTGAGTTCATCTTGGAATTTGGTTTTATCAAATCAATGTTTATTTGTCACATACTCTACAATGTGAAATGCTTGTGCTACTATACAATAAATAAAGTAAGAGTGAAAAAGTGTCCTGTTGGGAACAACAATGCTTTGGCAATGTCCTTATTCATGATCTGGATAGTCTGGTGTTTTAGAATCTACTCCTGAGCCTCTCTGCGTTGGCCTTATGGATGCAGCACCTTCTCCCCGACTGCAGCAGAGAGAAGAGGCCGTTATCCAAGTGGTTGGGGTCCTTCATGATTCTCTTGTCAAGCCTCCACCTCCTGTGATACATTCTGCTGACTATACCACTCTCTGCAGGGACTTGCGGTCTTACATGGGGCTGTTCTCATATCAGGCGGTGATGTTCCCTGCCAGGACGCTCTCTATCTCACCTACTCAGGGAATTTCCTCAGACATGATCTGAGGTGGTACAGTCTCTGCTGTGACTTCCTCGCCAAAATGTCTGGGTGTAGCGACCATGACAGTTCCTCTGTGATATGGACACCAAGGTATTTAAAGCTATCCACCCTCTCCACTGGGGATTCATTGATGTTTATAGTCTTTGATCTTAGACCCTAACACGCTTCTCGAATCACCCTGCTGGAATTGTTATTCCACCTTCTCCCCATAATTCCCTGTTGCCTCCCTCACTATTTCCCTAACACTGTATAATGCTGCTTTATAATATGAGTGATATTATAGCGTTCAGCAGATACTCCTTTCATCTTTCTCTCAATTTTACACTTCTGACTGAAGGGCATTTCGACATGCATGCCCTACATTTATTGCAGGAGCACAGCAAACCCTCCCTCCCCCACATTTACCCTCTTACGTCCTTTCTCTGTACCTAACACCCCAAAAAAAAACGGCAGAGTTTCAAAGTTAAAAGATACACTAAATTAGGACATTCACTTCCCTCAAACAACCAACAACCTCAACCAACAACCTCTTCCTCTCTGAAACAACAACTCTCCCATCCATCACCCCTTCCCTGTTTTCCCCACTGCACACTGTGATGTGTAGAATTGGAGTAAAGAACCAACCTTTTTGACTATTGTCTGTTACAACCATGCTGATAACCTACTGTAAGAGAGTCCTGCATGAAGCAGTCAATCATTAGTATGGAAGCTGGACCAACAATACAATACAATTAAAAAAAGATTCAATTTATTGTCATTATACAAGTACTGAGAAAACAAAATACAGTTTAGCATCTAACCAGAGTGCAAAGTGATGAATAGAATAAAATATAACAAATATATTATAGATGTGCTAGATATGCGCAGTAAAACATTATAAATAGTATTAACAGTGTGTACAGTATAAAAAATATAAACATTATGAACATTATAAACAGTATTAACAGAATGTACAGTATGAACAGTATTAACAGTATGGACATTATAAACAGTATGTACAGTATACACATTATAAACAGTATTAACAGAATGTACAGTATAAACATAAACAGTATTAACGGTGGACAGTATACACATTATAAACAATATATTCAGTATTAACAGTATTGACAGTATAAACAGTATCTACAGTATAAACAGTATGTACATTATAAACATTATTACCATAATGTACAGTATTAACATAATGTACAGTATAAACATTATAAACAGTATAGTATAAATAGTATAAACAGTATGAACAGTATGAACAGTATAAACAGTATTAACAGTATAAACAGTATACTCAGTATTAACAGTAGCATATACTCAGTATTAACAGTATGTAGAGTATACACATTATAAACAATATGAACAGTGCACAACACAGTATATTGCCTTGAACAATTATAGTCACTGTTTTTGTTTTGAGTGAGAAATTGCATATTTTTTATATATGTACACTTTATGTATCAAACTGTATATGTATATCAAACTGAGATCTTAAAGTTTTTTAACCTGGGAAATTTATTTTCTGCACATTTACTGTCATTAATCTCAATTGAGCTTCCAAGGTCTAATACACATCCAAATAAGGAATGGACCTGTCTCAAAACCCTGCCCCTTTTCTTGATCCTCCAATCACAACTGTCGCTTACCTCGGACAAACTTGGTTTGTCCGAGGTAAGCGACAGTTGTGATTGGAGGATCAAGAAAAGGGGCAGGGTTTTGAGACAGGTCAATTGTAGGTGACACGAAGTGAGACAAATCAGTGTTGGGCATGTTACTTTCAAAATGTAATATATTATATATTAGTAGTTACTTTCATTTGTAGAGTTACACGTTACGTTACTTATTACACCATTACACTACTTTTCTGTTACTTTCTAGTTCAATAAATGGAGAGACTCTCCAAAGATATACAGTATATCCATTTCAGTCTTATTTGAATGTTCTTAAGAGAGAGAGAGATGCCACTCACTGCCTCTCGCTGTCCATTTCAGCACCAGGGACTAGGATCACGTCAGCTCCACATGGATACTGAACAAAGAACTTACTCAGCCATCTCAGACATGTCAGCAAGAGGACATTATTCAGGGGGTATTTTTTTGGTGGAAGAACAGCACACGATGTGGATGGATTCTTAAAATGGGTGTTTTATTACTACTCACCAAATCACAACACATAGAACAGGCTATACTACTCTGACTCCATTGGCCCCACCCTAGGCTCTGTTACCCATACTGTAGGACTCTGACCTCTGTTGCCTACTCATTAAGATACCTACAGTACCTAGTGCTTTCACTGTCTACAATTGCCTTACACTGTAATCATAGTTATCATAATCTTACTTACCCACCTCACCATAGTCTACCCATATACTCTGTATGATAGCATGTACAACAGTGTATGCAGTATACATTATATATTTATATTACAGCATATGTCTGTCTGAATTTACCTGCGTATAATCCTCCTATATATACCTACTTATACACCTGCTTATAACACATATAACTCTTATTATGTACAATAATGCTGTTTATTTTTTCTTGCTGTATATATATTGTTGCCGTATATATATCTATCCACCTGTCTGTACATACCTGCACATAATCCTTTTACATATCTGAAGATACTATCTATATCTGTACATATCCCTACTCTTACTTTATGCTGCTGGCCAGTATAACTACAACCATACCCGTATCACTGTACATATTAGTATTACAACTCTGTACATACATCTGATTAGCACTACACACAGTTGTACTAATTTATGTATTGTATACCCAGTTTAATCACCTGTACATTGTATATTACTATTGCACTTTACTGTTACATTTGCACTCTTGTTGGATGCAAAACCTATTTTCGTTGTACTGTACTTGTGCTGTATAATGACATTACATTTTAATCTAATCTAATCTAATCTAATATACTGTATCTCACCACACACAATCACAACACATAGAGCAGGCTATACTAGAATATACTGTATCTCACCACACACACTGTTATGTGTTTGTGCGCTGATCAGGCGCTCCTAGTGTGATGTGTCATGTCTAGCTGTAGTTCCCTGTCGTGGTTTTGTAGTCCTTATCGTTTTCCCGTCCAGGTGTACCCATTTGTAATCAACACAGGTGTGTCTCGTCTCGTCATTCCCTCATGTATAAGTATTCTGTCTTCCCTTTTGTCTGGGGCTGATCCCGTCTGTGCAGTTATGTGTTCTTGTCTGTTGTTACTTTATATTTTCCTTTGTTCAACCATGGTAATTATCAATTAAATATTCTTTGTTGATTACTTTGGCTACCGTCTCCTTATTATGTTACATTGACTAGACATAGCCTACTAACAGTCAATGAGAACGTAATACACACACACACACACACACACACACATTTGAATACTTTATTTGGTTCCACAAATTATATTACATAAACAGGGAATCAAATGTATCGGGGCCAAGCAGCACTGAACACTTAAGGGTACACATAACACCTCCTTCTCCACGTGGCTAAGCTGCCAATAATAGCTGAGACAGAGCAATATTTGGCCATTTGTTTGGCTTTTCTTTTAGACATTGCAGCAATTCTCAGACCGGTCATGGTGCATTTGTATACATGGCCAAGACTTCCGATTACAAGTACACTATATCTACACCTACTGTATACCCAAGGTCGGCCATCACACTGAGCAGTGGTTAGTATTTGATATACTTGTCCCGGAAGGCCTGGTCCATGTACAGATCAAAGGTACAGCCTACTTCTATGACCAGCACCTTCATGTGGCTGGTGTCAACAAAAACAACATCCGGTGTATTTGGTATGTTAGCAAAGACATCGTTGGTAAGGCCAACCCACTCTGGTTGCACTCTAGCATGTTTGTACATTGCTGCACTAGATGGTGATATGTTCCGTACCGCATCAGACACAATGTCCACAATACGGTCATGACGAGCGATGTACAGGTGTTTGTATGCATTACATCCATTTGTTATGTGTGCAATGGATTCTAGGTGTTGTGAATCCTGATGGTTTAAACAGAATGGACTGTGAGTTTGAGGATACCAAGTGGACAGATTGTATTTAGTGGGTAATACCTGCAGTCTTGCTTTGATGGTAAATTTAAAAACATCCTCACCAACAGCGGCATTCTTAAGACTGAGTGGTCAGCAAACTCCAAACAAGCTAGCTTTCCACACCAGTGCTGCCTGATCTCAGACTGCTTCATTTCTCTCAGTGCCTTGAGAGGGATGTGTACATTGGCAAAAAGGTGTTGAATTTTAGCCAGAGCCACCTCTCTCACAGCCTGGCACTTCATGAGGATGGGGAGGGGGGACAAGTCAATCAGGTGTAGACGATGGAGAAACTCTGTAGTGAGCTCCTCGACCTGCTCCCCCCACTCTCCAGCGATGTTAAACCTGTGGCCAAGGTATGGGTAGGTCTCATTACGGGAATACACCTTGATGGGTTGGCCCATTACAAGAAAGGAGGGGGGCTTGTCGTTCTTGGCCTTATACCAGCGGTTGCCTCCACTGCGGCGCTCATGGAGTATGGCGCACTTGGCTTGCTTCACCTCCAGCCCTGACCACTGGAGGAACTCATCAGTGCATGCCACCGTGCCAGCATGTTAATGATGACATCTTCCTGTCGTGATGACACCTGCACATCGTCCGCGTATCCCTGAACAGGATTTGGGGATCGGACATGCAGAGGAGCGCTGTGAGGGCTGGGTAAGGAACTGCATGCTTCCCAACGAGGGGGCGTGCCGAACATTCTACCTCACGCACCTGAGAGTGGTTGGCAATCAGCTCGTCGGGAGACTACAAGTACTGCCGACTGCCTTCCACTCATTGCCAGGTCGTTCTGTACACTACCATCTACTGCCGCGTCTCTGGGGTGAGACGTCGTGCCATCTACTGCCCTACTCTCTCTCCGTGGGCCTCGTTCCTGGTGTGAGACATCGTCATCGCTCTCTATGCTTCCACGGGAGGATGCCTATGTTCTCACTCCTTTTTCATGGACCCCCTGTTTGCTGAGTTGCCCGTCGGCAGCGTTCCTGGTGTGAGACATCGTCATCGCTCTCTATGCTTCCACGGGAGGATGCCTATGTTCTCACTCCTTTTTTCATGGACCCCTGTTTGCTGAGTTGCCCATCAGCAGTGTTCTGGTGAGTCTGTCCAAGACCAGACTCAGAACTTTCACTTCATTCATGGACTCTAGAATATTCACCAGTGTATTTTTGTTCTCCCTTAAAGGGACAGTGCCGCTTTTTGTTTGTGAATAAATTATGCCCAGTTTTTGGCTAACTCTCATACCTGTCTTGTGTTGTGCTATTGGGGTTGCATACAGGGGCGTCATTTTGGTATGGCAAGGTATGGCACTCGCCATACCTTGGCAAATAAAAATGTAAAAAAAAAAAAAGATGTATTACAATTTTTTATGTTGATTTAGAATTCGAATGTCAACATTATGAACGAAGCTTCGAACTATTCTGTACAGCCCTAGCATGTTTTGATATTGTCAATTATCTCACTTTTACTAGATGACTTTTACTGTGACTAACTGAAATATGCCCAAAAAAAAGGAAAATGGACATCGGGACTTTTTTTTTTTTTTTTTTTGTCTTTTCCCCCCTCCATTTTCCTCCGATTTTCTCCCATCCCAATGTTAGTCGTTATGCCAATTCCCAGTCCCTTCCTGGTCGCTGCGCACCTACCCATACCCCCCACAGTCGGTGTGGGAGAGTGGAGACTACCACGTGCTTCCTCCGACACACGTCCAGCCAATCAACCGCTTCTTTTCACCTGGCAGCGCGGATTCTCATCGAGAGGGCGTAGCGTGTGGGAGGACCACACTATCCCCCTCAAGTCCTATCCGCGCTTAGCAGGCGCCCCGACCGAACTGTAGGAGTCGCTGTTTACAACGACCAGGACCCACCCCGCCAGCTTCTCCCACCCTCTAATACAGCCAATTGTATTAGTGCAGACGGCCAGCCAAGCTGGTGACAACCCCGGAGCTGTGGTTGGTGACGAACGCAATCTCCGCTCGGCCACCTAACCGCCCCTACATCGGGACTTTTTTAATCAAAGGGCAGCAGAGACAAGATTTTATTTATGATGAATTGAAAATGGGGGACCCTGATGGAAACAAGACGAAAGTCTTTCTCAGGTCTGCATCCTCTTAGCAATTGTATGTATTGAGCTGTACTGTACTGTACCCATTCTGCAATCTGTTAATAAACTTTTCAATCAATCAATCAATCACAAGTGATACAGGGACACAGGTAAGGTCTGGCTTAGTGATTATAACAGTGCAGTTCAGCATTCAGTAACCCATACTTTTTGTGAATGTGTTTTTGATACTACATTCTGTTGAACACACACCTCAAAACCGTACCTAAGGAAAATTGGCTCAATTGCAAGAAAAGTAATAGACAGTTATGATATTACATTCTGCATAAATCGTATGCAAAATATTGTGGTTCCCTGCTTTAGTCTGTTGACACATTTCTATACTAAAAATGCCTGTGTAGTCCTGTGTCATACCTAAATGTCATATAAGTGAATTGTATAGAAACAACTCACCAAAAGTGACTATTGCACAACTGATTTGACAAAGAAAATCCCTTCACCCCCTCCCCCCTCTTCGCCATACCTTGCCTTTTACTGAAATGACGCCACTGGTTGCATACAACCCGTAACAGAGCGCACTGGTAAATCCACTTCATCCACTGGTTGAGTGCTACAGTAGGATGAAGTTCACGGCACTCCAGGGACAGCCAGTTTTTATTCCCACCTTCAGTGCAATCGGCTCTGTGAGCTGCTGCCCACAGATAACTTGGATAAATGAACCTTGGTATACACTGGATACAATATTCACAAAAGGCTGACGCAGGTGTATTTCCTCTAATGCTTTTAACATTAGCATCTCTAAAGTCCAAAAACACTGTGTAGAATCTGGATGATTCATCTTTGAAATCGTCAATTCCGGTTTTTAAGCAAAACACACACACACAGACACACACACACACAATCACAAGACATAGAGCAGGCTATACTACTAGAATATTCTGTATCTTTGGATCAACATTCAAAACTGAGGTCTAGGTCCAACGAGTGTGTCATGTAGATTTGGGTCAACAAACTAACTAACCGGAAAGGAGGGCTTCACTCCTGTGGGAGGATCTGTGACAGAGAGATAACAGAGATCATAGAGTGCACTTCATGAATCCTGTTCATCAGGGCCCCATGCCATCTTAGTCAGATGTGTGTCAAGGTTAATATATTGGAGGCTACGTTCCTGTCTCTGAGCCAATGGGACCCAATTAGAATCATACTTTTGGTTGAGGTTGAAAATTCTACTTTGAATCAACATTAAATCAATGTTGAATTCATGTTGACAACTACTTTTTATGTTGGTAAAACAACACTGAATCCACATTGAGTCAATAAATGTCAACATTGATTCAATATTATTTATGGGAATACGTTTTATTGTCAGGAATACTGTTTGCTGATGAGCTGTATCCCACTTCCAATGTGGCTGTCTTAGTAGGCTATGAGAGCCATTGTGTAAGTCCCTTGTACTCCTTATAACAGGACTGGCCGACCCAAGGAATTATATTTATTATAGTTATTAGTTAACTAAAACTAAACTAAATACTAAAACTAGGTGTAATTTATTTATTTAAAAATAAAATCGAGGGTGGCTAGGTGGTGCAGTGGGCAAGGCGCTCACCACCAATGCAGGAGACGCTGGGTTCGAGCCCAGCTCTCCGCATTGCCATCAGCTTGGCTGGTCGTTCATACTAATACAATTGGCAGTATTAGGGGGTGGGAAGCTGATGGGTGGGGATCGGACGTTGTGGACAGCGACTCCTATAGTGTCGGTTGGTGCGCCTGCGCAGCAGAATCAGGAAGCGATGGGGGCGGCGTGCCCTCCAAACGCAGACCCCCGACGCTGAGAGATCATGCTGTGCAGGTGAAAAGATGCGACGGCTGCTTCCTCGAGTACCGGAGGAGACACGTGATGTAAGGCTTCGTCCACATTGCAGCCGGCTTGTGGGAGGCATGGCCTAACAGCGTTCGAGACAGGGGAGGGTAGAATTGGACGATACGAAATTGGGATGGGAGAAAAATAGAAAATGGGAGAAAAAGTAGATAAAAAAAAAATAAAAATAAAATCGACTTCAGAAAATAACTAAAACTAAACTGAAACTATATTTTGTACTTACAAAAAAAACTGACGGACTTTGTCAATTTGTCAAATTTGTCAACATGGCAAGCGTGAGGAGGCATTGGTGCATAATGTTTATTGAGACTGGGATATCTACATTACTGAGTGAGTCAGTTACCTCCACAAAGTGTTGTGTTTGAATTAAATCATGCCCCATATCATGAAAATAAAAAACCTAAATTAAAACTAGAAGGGCACACAGAGAGATGCCTACACCCATGCAAGGGGGCAAAGCCCACCCATCTGCTACATACACTTACACACCAGCAGCTGTGAGAACACAGGGGCTGCATTCACATCCAAATTAGCACATTCCCTCCCCTCGTTTTCTTCCCTTTAGTGAGCCTTCTGGTGACAAAATGCTTGCGGTTCAACAAGTACTGTAAGTCCTTTTGGTTCTCTGCAAGGGAAGAAGGGCAAGGTTTTTACAACCTGATCGCCTGTAAATGGTGCAGCATATGAACAGACAAGAAATTCACTTTAAATAAAGAAACTGAACGTGTCGAAACTGAAAGTTGCCAAAAGGCTATAATATGCATGCTTTTTAGCCATCATACTATTGTTTGATTTGGCTCTGATTCTGTGACCATTGGATTGTGGGATACACGTCATGCTGAAAATGTGCATGTTATACCCTTTGTGGAATGAAGGGAAAACGAGGGATCAAGGGAATTTAAATGCTCCCTTCCTTCACAAGAGTTGGAACTGAATCCCATTTTGTTTGGGGACTGCCCATTGGTCTGACACACCATTATTCTGAAACCCCAATAGTCAGAAAAATTTCCCATTTGACCAAAAAGCCTATTAATCCGACAGCCTGTTATCCCAAAAACAAAAGCCCATTAATCCGAAGGCCCTTTTCTCCGAAAATACACACTCTGTGCCCATTAATCCGACAGTCCATTATTTCGAAAGCCCAATAGTCCGAAAAACGTCCCATTGGACAAAAAGCAAACGCCCATTGCTCTGAAAATACACACTCTGGAGTTTAGTGATTGCTGGCCCTGTTCATGGTGCTGAATCATGGTGCTGCATTTTTTTGCTCATAATAGGCTATTTTTATGGCTTTACACCAAATTATATTTCAAGGGATTACACTGCTGCAGAGAGTTTTACATCACCCGCTCATCACCTGAGTCATTAGATGCAGGCTGATTTTTTGGTTGTGTTCCATCAAAATCCAACATGTTTTATTCTTTTATTCTATTATTATTATTTGTATTTTTTGCACGAAGTGGGTATGGCCACCTTCATTTCACTATACTGTATGTCTTGTGATGAATAAACCTCTTGAATCTTGAATCTTGAATTATCAGGAGTTTTAATGTCTTTGTTAAGACTCTGTGAGGCGCAACAGAATGACTTACACATCTATTGGCTGGTTGATCAATTAAAAATAAATGGGTATACACATCAAAGTGAAACCAAAAATTACCTAGCATCTTGTATAGAGCCTCTTTTGTTAACTGCATTAATACCGAAAAGCAAGATTCAGAAAGCTTGCAAGCCACATGGAGCCAGAGTTCTTATCTTATCTGATGGAAATGTTTAATCATCAGATTTTTCTAAATAATGCGCCTATAGATTATATGTGCACACTGCTCCCTGCCTGTGGACCTGTATCACAACCCAAACATTTCCTTTAGAGATTTATACTTATTATACATTTTTTATATTGAAAAAGCATCTTCAAGATCTGTCTTTTATTGGCACCAGGCTTCTTTTTTTTTTATACTTTTAAACTTTTTGTAAAAATAAATGTTTGTGTATGGACAAAGAACAGATGATTATTTTTTTTATAAAAAAGATTATTATAACCATAACGTGGACCAGACAAACAGATGGCTTCATGTTGACATGTGTAAAATGTGTCTTTAAGTCTAAGCTCAGGGCAGGAAGCAGTGATGGGAGAGCAGATACAGCAATGCAGAAGGTTTCTGAAGCAGCAATGCAGAATTTACAAAGCACCAATGACTTGGGCTTGACATTGCAAAACATGTTTTTCTTTTTATAACTACAGCATTTCTTTGATGCTAGTCATCCTACGTGTGTGGTTGTATAATGTCTTCTTAACCTTTAACGGTTTCAAAGAGTTGTTACTTCAAAGACATTCAGAATCTATGAATATGTTGCTATCTATTTTGATTGTTTGTATGGCACTTACTGTATGTAAAATAAATATGTCCCCATTAAGATTAGCCTAAGCGTTTCCCTCTCGTCATTCCAACAGCCGTTTATAATTTCATGATGGAAATAGCTGTGCCTCCTCTCTAGGTGTGTGTGCCTGTCACTTTGGAGAAGCGCGTCGCCGTATACAACTTAATTGGAAGGAGTGGAGATAAAAGCAGTGTTTCTTGCCGCTAATTGGGGAAAGAAGAAACAAAAAGAAAATGTCTATTTCAGCACCATGGACAGCACTGCATTTGAGATCCTTCCTTTCTAAATCACTTGAACTGATTATCTCTTACAGAATGACCTCCTAGACCCTAATCAGTGTCAGGCTTCAGGACTGGTCACTCCACAGAGACGGCCCTCATAGCGATCACAGAGGCTTTTCACTTAGCAAAAGCTAAGTGTCCTGATTCTCCTGGACCTGTAGGCAGCCTTTGACACAGTCAACCATCAGATCCTCCTCGCATCCCTTGTAGGAATGGGAGTGACTGGCTCTGCGTGGCTGACATCCTACCTCGAGGACCGCTCCTACCGAATATCATGGAGAGGGACCCTGCCGCCCCCCCCCCCCCCCCCCCCCCCCCCCCCCACGTCCCCTCCTCTTCTCCCTCTACACTAAATCACTGGGTAACATTATTACTAAGGCTGTCAAAGTTAACAGGGTATTAACGCGGGGCAGGTGCATGGCCAGGAGCGCGCAACAAGATGGTATAAATATGGAATATTAATACAATCTATTCCACTATAGATATATCCACGTGATTAGCTTTAGTTATTTATTTATCCACTGTTATTTGCAGTGTAGTGTTTTTATTTATTTTCGGACATCACGATGCCTCTTGAGGCATGACTGTAAATGGGAAGAAAAAAAATTATCATACAAATATTTATTTTAAATATAAATATATATATATTTATTTAATTATCTATTTTAATTATGATTAATTAATTCAAAGGAGGCCTGTAGAGTTGACATGAAAAAAATCACCATGATTCCTCCCAAATAAAGCCCTTAAGAACACGGCGCACACCACTCTGTCCTACTTACGACTGCTCTTCAGCACTCCTAAATCTTAAGGGACCGTTGGTCTTAAGTCCGTTGGTGAATGAGACCCATTGTCTTCTCTCCCATTCGTGATGGATTTAAAACAGATATCCATGTTGAGGTGGCGGGTAAATGGAGGCCTTCTCATTTCTCCTTTCTAGAATCTCTTTCACACATGATGTCACTTCCCCTTGCCAATGAAATGTTCCCTTTGTTTGCTTTCCATACTGTCAATTCTATCTCCCTTGTGGAATATCATGGCCATTATAAGTGAATTCAGATGCCCACCTATTTGTTTTTGCACATGTGCTACAGTATCATCGCCTTCTTCCTTCAACCTCTCTGCTCCCTCTCTCCATTTTCTCTCCTCATCCGTACTTACTCTCTCCCTCTTTCCCCATCTCTCTCTCTCTCTTCTCTATACATTTGATCTCATCTCTTCTCATCTCTCTTCGTGTGCCCACTCCATATAAATAATGGATGGCCCATCTTTGCGTTGCCTGCTGTAGTTACTAAAGAACGACTGAAGTCCTGAGGACTACATCAATGCTGAACTAGAAAAGTGCACTCAGTAGAGTGCAAATCTCCACCAGGCCACAGTCTATTCAACGTGCCTGGGTGGACACAAAATACCACTTAGCAAAATAGCACACAACAAACCTGGGAGATGCAGGAGCCACACTCTCTCTCTCCCTCTCTCCATTTTCTCTCCTCATCCGTACTTACTCTTTCCCCATCGCTCTCTCTCTCTCTCTCTCTCTCTCTCTCTCTCTCTCTCTCTCTCTCTCTCTCTCTCTCTCTCTCTCTCTCTCTCTCTCTCTCTCTCTCTCTCTCTCTCTCTCTCTCTCTCTCTCTCTCTCTCTCTCTCTCTCTCTCTCACACACACACACAGAGCAAACAAACTAGCCTGGTCACTAGCCTACCAAGAACAGCTGGCAGACAGTAGCCTGGTCACTAGCCTACCAAGAACAGCTGGCAGACAGTAGCCTGGTCACTAGCCTACCAAGAACAGCTGGCAGACAGTAGCCTGGTCACTAGCCTACCAAGGACAACTGACTGACAGTAGCCTGGTCACTAGCCTACCAAGGACAACTGACCGACAGTAGCCTGGTCACTAGCCTACCAAGGACAACTGGCAGACAGTAGCCTGGTCACTAGCCTACCAAGAACAGCTGGCAGACAGTAGCCTGGTCACTAGCCTACCAAGGACAACTGACTGACAGTAGCCTGGTCACTAGCCTACCAAGGACAACTGACAGACAGTAGCCTAGAATAGAATAGAATAGACTTTTAATTGTCATTGCACACAAGTATACAACGAAATTTCAGGGGAGCTCCCAGACCGTAGTACAATATATACATACATATAACACATAACACTGTACATATAACAGAATATTTTAAATAATAAAGTGCATGATGAGCGGTAACATAGTGGTTATCAAGTCCAAGTAAGTGTATGGTGCACATGAGGGGACAGTCAATGAGAGTTTAACAGTCGAACTGCTTGGGGGGAAAAGCTGTTCATAAATCTTGAATTCTTCGCATTTATGGACCGGTATCTCCTCCCTGAGGGAAGGAGCTGAAAGAGGTGATGTGCTGGGTGAGACTGGTCCTTGATAATACACTTGGAGCGGTGGAGGCAGTTAGGTATGGCCTACCATGCACCCAAAAAGAAATGGCACAATCCATGGACACAACTGTAGTGCAAGTTGGATGGATGAAAGAGGATGCAAAATTGCAAATGCCCTTGCTGCATTACATTTACCTTTTATAATGTGATGGACAAAACATACATATGATGCCGGGCAACTAAATGCACCTAGAAGCATAATCAGTGAGATGCGGCTGACCATAACATAGACCTTAGCCGCTAACGTTACTGTGAAAGAGAGAGAGCGACAAAGAGAGAGAGATGAGAGAAGAGAGAGATGTGGCTGTACATTTACAACATAAATTACATTAGCCACTACTGTGAAAGCGTGAGAGAGAGAGACGAAGAGAAAAAGAGAGAGAGCCACAAGTAACATTATCTAGCTAACATTAATAATACATTTCAGATGTAACATTAGCCTACCTGGTTATATTAACATTAGCTAACTTGACACTTGTGTCTGACTGACTCCAGAAGAAATGTTCTGAAATCTCCTTAGATCCACACACTGTTCTTCTCACACCTGACCTCACAACTTGCCTGGATCAGGCTGAGGTCTTCCATACTCGGTCCTGATCAATGTTTCATCTATAGTTGACGTGTAGAGTTCCCTCAGTCACTTGTTCATCTCTCCAGTAGCTCCTGGCCGGTCAGGCCAGGCAAAGTTAAGACTCAATTGGCTACAGGACAGATACTGAAAAGGTCTTGCATCACCAAAACCATGAGAGGTCCCTGTTCATACAGTATAGTCATAATTGTTTCATAGTACAGAATCTTAGAAGACTTTATCCACACAGTCAAAGTCCAGGTACACACTGGCAGTTTTGGGTAGTGACAACCGAAGTTATGAAGGAGAGTGACTGCGTATATTTACACACTAGACTAGCAGAGTGGAGAGGTTATGTGTATACATGTACGAGCAACAGGAGTCACTCTACTCCACCAGCTGCACAATAGCTGTAAACAAATCAGTAACCAACTAACCATAGCAACAATCAGCAAAATGCTGATTTTGTTTTCATTCCTTCATGACATGAATAATCAGCTGCCTGTAAGCCACGCCTTGGTTAGTCTCCTTTTGAAATGTCTCTAACTGTAGCCAATGGGGGCAATTTCAGCGTCAGACAGAGAGAAACTAGAGAATTTCTGAGGAAACAATAGATTATATTAATATATAATATTATTATATTATAATTATATATAAATTAAATAATTTATATTAAAATTATTAGTGATTGAGTATATACTGTTGAGTTAGGAAGTGTTTACTTTCACTTATTGTTATTATCACAAACTAAGCATTCTGGGCCTTGTAGGCAACACAACTGGCCAATACAGTGGCAACTATAAGGTAATTTTGTGTACAGTGCATAAAACAAACAAATGAAACAAACGAAATGTTAAATTAATTATCTTTGTCATAAAGTCCAGCTACATCAAACAAATACAGTACAATGTGTTCACTGGCTGGTTAGCTGTAGGCCTGGTAGCCTGGACCTGGATATATATTACCTTGACTTATTTTTCGTACATGCTCTTGTTGGTTATTTGTTGGGCATACTTTCAACACTCCAATTTTAGAAATGATTTAATCAACCCGAGATTGGATGTTTTGAATTAGGAATGGGCACAACTCACAAAATGTTTTACATTTACATGTTGCAAAGAAATGCATGTACACGTTTTGAAAAAACGCTAAGGTAACAGGAGGATTTTCCTATCATTCGGAATCTAACCAAATGATGGGGACCAAGATCATTTAAATTGATCCAGTATTGAACAAGCTAGCTTCAAAATCTACCAAAAACATAAAAAATAAATAAAAAAAAAGCATGTGTATGAAGGAGCCCCATGAAGTTCCTTCACACTTTAATTACCAACTGAGCTATAAAGACACAATCCATAATAATCAAAAACGAAAAGTTTTGCATAAATGAACTGTGATCAACGCGGGGGGAATGAGATGTTTCCTAAAATAATATTTAAAAAACAGTATTAAAACCAAAGTAGCCTATTATTTTTACATTAACATAACAATAATAGTCCAGCCAGGGAACTGTTGAGGCTACAGCATGAAGAGGTAAATATTTAACACTTGTGTGTGTTTGTGTGTGTGTGTGTGTGTGTGTGTGTGTGTGTGTGTGTGTGTGTGTGTGTGTGTGTGTGTGTGTGTGTGTGTGTGTGTGTGTGTGTGTGTGTGTGTGTGTGTGTGTGTGTGTGTGTGTGTGTGTGTGTGTGTGTGTGTGTGTGTGTGTGTGTGTGTGTGTGTGTGTGTGTGTGTGTGTGTGTGTGTGTGTGTGTGTGTGTGTGTGTGTGTGTGTGTGTGTGTGTGTGTGTGTGTGCGTGCGTGCGTGCGTGCGTGCGTGCGTGCGTGCATGCATTTGCTGCTCATATATCTGTGATCACAATCACCCTTATGACTGTATTTTTCCAATGAAATTACTATTTTGCATAATCGCAAGATCATAATAATGTTTATCTCTCCCACACATAACTGCAATACCTCTAATGCGTTGCTAAAAAAGCTCTGTCATGTGTGTGATCTGTGATGAGTTTGATTTGCCTATCTGCTCTCTCAGATGGACTACTATGCCCAGAAGGATTTGAAGAGAGGCCTCCAGCTCTTTGGTACAGAGGGCAACGTGGGTCTCACCAACGCCTGGATGATTGTACAAACTGATGTAAGTTTTCTAAGCATTGTGTGGTCTTAACCTCTTAATCCTGCAAAATCTGCATAAAATGCCTGTCGATTGCATACCCAAAGTAATTTGCAAGCCATTATTGAACCATTTATAGCACATGCATGAGTCTGGCCTCTTTTGAAAGGAAACATCCACAACAGGAAGCATCACTCTGGGTACTACTGTAATAGAGTTACAGAGGTTTGAAGTTAACACACTGAAATAAAAGTTTTTCTTACTTACGTATTATTATTATTTTGCAAACAGATGCCTGCAAAAGAGTTCCAGCTGAGAGGTATTCGCTGGAAAACACATAGATCCATAGCCTGAAATCTAGTACAGGTCCAAAGTTGATAACAATACCACAGAAAATGAGTATTTTACACATGTTTTTCTAATGGTATGTATAGGTATGTTTATCCAGAATGGCCATTGGCACCAATGCATTGGCACAACACCGGAGATGTCGAGTGAGTCACAGCGGGCCGTCGGAACGTTAAGAGGTTAACACTTTAATCGCCGGAGACGCCGAAACTCGTCTTTCCCCGCCATGCTCATTCTGCCGAAGACGCCGTAACACGTCTTTGATATCAATATTTCAAAAATCTGTGATCGAAATCATATTTCTCCCCCGGGGACCTGAGATATACTGCTGAGCTCCACTCAACTCTCTAACGGTTCAAGAGCGCCATCTGGTGGCCAATCGGGGGATCGCCCAGGGGAGAAACAGGATGTAGAAGCTGGTGCTCATTTCAATTCGGTCCGATCACTCGCTATAGGTCCCGGGACTCGAGCTCGACACAATACATAGCGATCCGTTGCCAATAACTCAATGAACAACATGATTTGGACGTATATACTATTATACAACCTGGAAATGGATCGGGTATTTCCGATTTAGAAAAAATTCTGTTCCACGCTCATCTGTCAACGGCGCGAGGAAGCTACGGTGAGTTTCAGCGTTATTTTCTAATGTCCTCTATACTAACTGCTCTAATGATCATATCACCCACACTAGATGAATGATATAACGTTGCCCAAGGAATTATAAACGACCCCCCGCCCATCCGGTCAACATCAGATCATACGTAGTAACTTCTAGAACTACGTGCAGTTGAAATTTTTTATCTGTCACCGATCGCTATCAAACTGTATTTGATCATCAATATAATGCATTTAGGGCTATAAATCAAGTTCTGGAGAAAGCTGCAGAAAACGATAAAAACATACTTATACTTTAGACCGTATTTTAGTATGAATGAAAAAGTATAACGTTGCTACACCCTGAACAATAGATATAGGACATTGAATGGGCCATAATAATGTCAATTTAGCAATACAATTTAAAAAGTTATAGCCCTGCAAAGAAGGGGAACTTCTCCATAGACAAATAGAGCTGGCTAGGGATGGTAAATTATGAATTTAACCATGGCGATCAAAGTGTTAAAGGCTCAAACCTAAATCTAAACAAATGGAAGGAATTAGGAATGGAAATTATGTTTTTATTTTCTAGTTGATTGACTAAGGGTCTTAATACAAACATCTAATTCTAAACTAAATAGGCGGTTTTAATTGTATTTGCAGTTTTTTGTCAAAATAAATAAATACAAATAAACAGTAAAACAGTCCAAAAGTGTACATAATTATACCCAACATTTATATACCCCACAAAACGTTGGATTGGGACGTTTGCCTCTTTTGATCTGTCTTATTTGATGTAATTTCAACCTTCTCCTCACTGTTGATTTGGACTGATTTGCTCAAAAACATCTTCAATTCCTACACTATGTCTCCTCCATCCTCACACTCTTCATAGACCGGGTTTTAGTTTCTTGATATGAAGATTGAATATGAAGGTTGAATGGTTTTGAGGTTCTACCGGGGGCTCATTCATAGGGGGATAGCATCCTATATTACATTGCATGATCATAAAAAAAATTGATTTCCATCCAAAAGTAGAATAAAATTTGTGTCCACATTGATATAACACAGAGGTTTGAGAAAAGCAATGTAAATGGTCAATTCTAACTTCAAGATAAGTATATTTCATAAATCTGAGCTCCATATGCATGATGGAGAATCAACGACAACACTAACTTGATCTGGGTCTTGAGATGTTGTTGTAGGTGAGGAAAAGGCTTTGAGAAAATATTACGCTTTCAACTGAGCTTGTCATAATTATTTTCCAAAGTCATATCAACTGTACCTCAAAGCACCCCCTAGTGATTATAGAAGTGTGTCTCTAAACTAGGTCTGAACCTTCATGTTACCCCCTCCAGTAACCACAATAACAATTTAGATGTATGTTGGTACCATTTCTACTAAGAGCTTCCCCCTCTCTCCAGAGAAAGACAATAAAATAGATACCAGTTTCCTCTCTGTGCGTTCAGTAGAAAGCTATCTGGCTGCACGTTAGCCTAGCTTAGCACAATGAATGGAAGTGCCGGTTAGCCTTTCGGGAGAGGTGTTAGTTGGACAATGCCTAGGCTAACCGGAAACTGGTATCTATCTTCTTGTCTCTCTCTGAAGAAGACGGTAAGCTAATTTCCCAAAATGTTGCCGTGTTCCTTTAAGGTAGGCATGAAAATCCTACACTTGGCTATTATTGCCCCCTCTCTCTATAGTTACATCAGCGTGTGTAGGTGTGGTCACATGTACTTAGGCTAGTGGTGATGATTGATCTTTCAAGGAGGAGGAGCAGGTTGTAAAACAGGTTACTCATAGGTACTCATACCAACTTTCATTATACCACTATATCCAATCTATAGTCTATCCATATACTGTAACACTGTATAATAGAAATGTACAATAACACTGCGGGCAAATACTGCGGCATGGTCATGCTGGACCTACAAAAGGCATTTGACACTGTCAATCACTCCATTTTGATTGACAATCTAAAAGCAATAGGTTTTGATAGTTTATCAGTGAGATGGATGCAATCCTACCTGGAGGGGGTCCTACTAATCACCCCAAAGTACCAGAAAATACCAGAAAATACCAGAAACTACCCCAAAATACCCCAAAGTATACCCCAAAATACCAGAAACTACCCCAAAATACCCCAAAGTATACCCCAAAATACCAGAAACTACCCCAAAATACCAGAAACTACCCCAAAATACCCCAAAGTATACCCCAAAATACCAGAAACTACCCCAAAATACCAGAAAATACCAGAAAATACCCCAAAATACCCCAAAGTATACCCCAAAATACCAGAAACTACCCCAAAATACACCAAAATACCAGAAAATACCAGAAACTACCCCAAAATACCCCAAAGTATACCCCAAAATACCAGAAACTACCCCAAAATACCCCAACATACCAGAAAATACCAGAAACTACCCCAAAATACCCTAAAATACCCCAAAGTTTACCCCAAAGTACCAGAAAATACCCCAAAATACCCCAAAGTACCCCAAAATACCCCAAAGTATACCCCAAAGTACCAGAAAATACCAGAAAATACCCCAAAATACCCCAAATAGTGTGTAATAGTGTAATAGTGTAATAGTAGTACTAGTGTGTAATAGTGTAATAGTGTGTAATAGTGTAATAGTGTGTAATAGTGTAATAGTGTGTAATAGTGTAATAGTGTAATAGTGTGTAATAGTGTAATAGTGTGTAATAGTGTAATAGTGTGTAATAGTGTAATAGTGTGTAATAGTGTAATAGTGTAATAGTGTGTAATAGTGTAATAGTGTGTAATAGTGTGTAAAAGTGTAATAGTGTGCTAGTGTAATAGTGTAATAGTGTGTAATAGTATAATAGTGTGTAATAGTGTGTAATAGTGTGTAAAAGTGTAATAGTGTGCTAGTGTAATAGTGTAATAGTGTGTAAGTGTGTAATAGTGTAAGTGTGTAATAGTGTAATAGTGTAATAGTGTGTAATAGTGTGTAATAGTGTGTAATCGTGTGTAATAGTGTAATAGTGTAATAGTGTGTAATAGTGTAATAGTGTGTAATAGTGTAATAGTGTGTAATAGTGTAATAGTGTGTAATAGTGTAATAGTGTAATAGTGTGTAATAGTGTAATAGTGTAATAGTGTAATAGTGTGTAATAGTGTAATAGTGTGTAATAGTGTGTAATAGTGTAATAGTGTGCTAGTGTAATAGTGTAATAGTGTGTAATAGTGTAATAGTGTGATAGTGTAATAGTGTGTAATAGTGTAATAGTGTGTAATAGTGTAATAGTGTAATAGTGTGTAATAGTGTAATAGTGTAATAGTGTGTAATAGTGTAATAGTGTGTAATAGTGTAATAGTGTGTAATAGTGTAATAGTGTGTAATAGTGTAATAGTGTGTAATAGTGTAATAGTGTAATAGTGTGTAATAGTGTAATAGTGTGTAATAGTGTGTAAAAGTGTAATAGTGTGCTAGTGTAATAGTGTAATAGTGTGTAATAGTATAATAGTGTGTAATAGTGTGTAATAGTGTGTAAAAGTGTAATAGTGTGCTAGTGTAATAGTGTAATAGTGTGTAAGTGTGTAATAGTGTAATAGTGTGTAATAGTGTAATAGTGTAATAGTGTGTAATAGTGTAATAGTGTGTAATCGTGTGTAATAGTGTAATAGTGTGTAATAGTGTAATAGTGTGTAATAGTGTAATAGTGTGTAATAGTGTAATAGTGTAATAGTGTGTAATAGTGTAATAGTGTAATAGTGTAATAGTGTGTAATAGTGTAATAGTGTGTAATAGTGTGTAATAGTGTAATAGTGTGCTAGTGTAATAGTGTAATAGTGTGTAATAGTGTAATAGTGTGATAGTGTAATAGTGTGTAATAGTGTAATAGTGTGTAATAGTGTAATAGTGTAATAGTGTGTAATAGTGTAATAGTGTGTAATAGTGTGCGTGTGTGTGTGTGTGCGTGTGTGTGTGTGTGTGCGCGTGTGCGTGTGTGTGTGTGTGTGTGTGCGCGTGTGCGTGTGTCTCCACATTATGGCTGTAGTGACTGAGGCACTCTGTACTCTGGCTGCATCCAGGAAGGGATTAACGCAGTAAAGGTTTAGTGAGACAAAGAGTGAGACATAGAAAACGTAGAGGGCTCAGGAGGTAGAGCCGAGCGCTCGTCTGGTTAATCAGAAGATTCCCGGTTCGATTCCGGCTCCTCCCGGCGGCGTGTCCGAGTGTCCTTGAGCAAGACACTTAAGCCCTGCTCCTCCCGGTGAGCAGATTGGCACTTGGCATGGTCGCCTCCGCCGTCGGTGTGTGAGTGAATGTGAGGCATAAATTGTAAATCGCTTTTAATTTTTTTTATATAAATAGCTCCTTCTCCCCCTCTTCTCCCTCTCTCTCTCTCTCTCTCTCTCTCTATCCATCTTTCTCTCTCCCTCCCTCCCTCTCTCTCCCTTCTTCTCTCTCTTCCTCTCTCTCCCTCTCTCTCCCCCTTCTCTCTCTCCATCTCCCTCTATCCCCCTTCTCTCTCTCCATCTCCCTCTCTCCCCCTTCTCTCTCTCTCTCCATCTCCCCCCTCTCTCTCTCTCTCTCTCTCTCTATCCATCTTTCTCTCTCCCTCCCTCCCTCTCTCTCCCTTCTTCTCTCTCTCTCTCCCCGTTCTCTCTCTCCCCCTTCTCTCTCTCCATCTCCCTATATCCCCCTTCTCTCTCTCCATCTCCCTCTATCCCCCTTCTCTCTCTCTCCATCTCCCCCCTCTCTCTCTCTCTCCATCTCCCTCTATCCCCCTTCTCTCTCTCCATCTCCCCCCCTCTCTCTCTCTCTCTCTCTCTCTCTCTCTCTCTCTCTCTCTCTCTCTCTCTCTCTCTCTCTCTCTCTCTCTCTCTCCCCCTCTCTCTCCCCCCCTGGTTGGTTTCCCTTGTTCCACAGTTCCTCCATCAAGATGCCATACAAGTTGGAATCCATCTTGAGTGCTAGAGACCCAGACACACACACACACACACACATACACACACACACACACGCACACGCGCACACACACACACACACACGCACACTATTACACACTATTACACTATTACACTATTACACACTATTACACTATTCCACTATTACACACTATTACACTATTACACTATTACACACTATTACACTATTACACTATCACACTATTACACTATTACACACTATTACACTATTACACTAGCACACTATTACACTATTACACTATTACACACTATTACACTATTACACACTATTACACTATTACACACTATTACACTATTACACACTATTACACTATTACACTATTACACACTATTACACTATTACACTAGCACACTATTACACTATTACACACTATTACACTATTACACACTATTACACTATTACACACTATTACACTATTACACACTACACTATTACACACTATTACACTATTACACTATTACACACTATTACACTATTACACTATTACACACTATTACACTATTACACACTATTACACTATTACACACTAATTACACAAAATTACACTATTACACACTATTACACACTATTACACTATTACACTATTACACACTATTACACTATTACACACTATTACTACTATTACACTATTACACTATTACACACTATTTGGGGTACTTTGGGGTATTTTGGGGTATTTTCTGGTATTTTCTGGTACTTTGGGGTATACTTTGGGGTATTTTGGGGTATTTTGGGGTAGTTTATGGTATTTTGCGGTATACTTTGGGGTATTTTGGGGTAGTTTCTGGTATTTTCTGGTATTTTCTGGTATTTTGGGGTATTTTGGGGTAGTTTCTGGTATTTTGGGGTATACTTTGGGGTATTTTGGGGTAGTATCTGGTCGTTTCTGGTATTTTCTGGTATTTTGGGGTATTTTGGGGTAGTTTCTGGTATTTTGGGGTATACTTTGGGGTATTTTGGGGTAGTTTCTGGTATTTTCTGGTATTTTGGGGTATTTTGGGGTAGTTTCTGGTATTTTGGAGTATACTTTGGGGTATTTTGGGGTAGTTTCTGGTATTTTGGGGTAGTTTCTGGTATTTTGTGGTATTTTGGGGTAGTTTCTGGTATTTTGGGGTATACTTTGGGGTATTTGGGGGTAGTGTCTGGTATTTTGGGGTATACTTTGGGGTATTTTGGGGTAGTTTCTGGTATTTTCTGGTATTTTGGGGTAGTTTGGGGTAGTTTCTGGTATTTTGGGGTATACTTTGGGGTATTTTGGGGTAGTTTCTGGTATTTTGGGGTATTTTGGGGTAGTTTCTGGTATTTTGGGGTATACTTTGGGGTATTTTGGGGTATTTTGGGGTAGTTTCTGGTATTTTCTGGTACTTTGGGGTATACTTTGGGGTATTTTGGGGTATTTTGGGGTAGTTTCTGGTATTTTGGGGTGTACTTTGGGGTATTTTGGGGTAGTTTCTGGTATTTTCTGGTATTTTCTGGTATTTTGGGGTATTTTGGGGTAGTTTCTGGTATTTTGGGGTATACTTTGGGGTATTTTGGGGTAGTATCTGGTAGTTTCTGGTATTTTCTGGTATTTTGGGGTATTTTGGGGTAGTTTCTGGTATTTTGGGGTATACTTTGGGGTATTTTGGGGTAGTTTCTGGTATTTTCTGGTATTTTCTGGTATTTTGGGGTAGTTTCTGGTATTTTGGGGTATACTTTGGGGTATTTTGGGGTAGTTTCTGGTATTTTGGGGTATTTTGGGGTAGTTTCTGGTATTTTGGGGTATTTTGGGGTAGTTTCTGGTACTTTGGGGTATTTTGGGGTAGTTTCTGGTATTTTGGGGTATACTTTGGGGTATTTTGGGGTAGTTTCTGGTATTTTGGGGTAGTTTGGGGTAGTTTCTGGTATTTTGGGGTATACTTTGGGGTATTTTGGGGTAGTTTCTGGTATTTTCTGGTATTTTGGGGTAGTTTCTGGTATTTTGGGGTATACTTTGGGGTATTTTGGGGTAGTTTCTGGTATTTTGGGGTATACTTTGGGGTATTTTGGGGTAGTTTCTGGTATTTTCTGGTATTTTCTGGTACTTTGGGGTGATTAGTAGGACCCCCTGGGGGGGAGAGAACAGATGGTGGAGGTGTGGCTGTGGTGTTCCACAAGGAAGCATACTAGGACCGTTACTGTTCCTAATTTATGCAAATGTCATGTCGTCAGCTTGTGACTGCAACTTGTTCCTGTTCGCGGATGACTCATCCCTGCTGGTCTCTGACAAGAACAAGTTGCAGGTTGAAAATGCCCTCAACTCGGAACTCGGCAGAATCTGCACCTGGCTCGCAGATAACAAACTATCATTACACCTGGGTAAAACAGAGTCCATTCTCTTTGGATCAAAATTCAGCAAAAACTCAGCCAGACAAACGGCTTCTCTTTTACAGTGGGTGACAATATTGTCACAAGGAAAGATGAAATTACATACCTGGGGTCCATCCTAGAGGCAAATCTTTCCTGTGACAAAATGGCAAACAATGTAATAAAAAAAGTCAACCAACGAACAAGATTCTTCTACCGGATCTTCTCTCTGGTAAACAAGAATACCCTGAAGACTCTAGCAGCTTGCATATGCTTGCACCTCATGGTACCAAAGCACCTCAAAGGCACTAAAAACAAGATTACAAACATCACAAAACAAACTGGTCAGACTACTACTTGACCTTACTCCTAAAACACACCTCACCCAGCCCATTGTGACAACCTAGGATGGCTTAGAGTAGACAACAGAGTACAGCAACTTGCAATGGGCCTGGTCTACAAGATACACTACACCACTAAGGTACCCATGTACATGTCGAGGTACTTCCCAAAGGTCAGTGAATACCACGACCACAACACCAGAGGGAGTTCCAGAAATCATGTGCAACACAGATCCGGCTCAAACAAGGGACTAAACACGTTTCGCAATTATGCCACATAAATGTGGAACGCCCTACCCACAGCCGTAAAAAAATGTGAATCCCTACCCACCTTCAAAACCGCTCTCAAAGAGCACCTACGGGAGGCTGCAATTAGAAACTGGCCCCCGTAAATGTCCGAATCCCCCTCCCTCCCACCCACCCCCTCCTAATGTACAGTTCCCTCCCCCTCATATGTATATATTTACTGTTAGGATCTATGTTTAACAGTACTGTATATTTGCATATCTTGTATGTCACTAATGTAACAGTACTGTATATCTGTATGTCATGTATGTCTTATTATGTCATAAATGTCATGATTAGATTAGATTAGAATGATTAGATTAGATTTGTATATCTGTATATCTGTATGTTGTGTATGTTATAAATGTCATTATGAATTGAAAATGGGGGACCCTGATGTAAACAAGACGAAAGTCTTTCTCTGGTCTGCATTCCCTTAACACTTTCAGCGCCAGCCATTACCCTTATCCCTGTAGCTAATGTGCCAGCTTTCCATAGCCTACTTTCCCTGTGCGTCACTATGTTTGGAGAGCTTTATCTATATTCTATATTATAGCTATGGAGACAATACTATGGTCATTTGACAGTCACTTTCTTCTGTCGAACATGCACTTTTTTTTCATGTTGATGGTTCAGCCAGTATCACCTCTTCATCTGTTGGCTCGTGTCACTTATCCCCTCCGTATCCGTTGACCCTGCGTTATGTTTTATCTCTCCGACGTCTCATACTGGCTGATACAATCTTTGTCAACCCCCTTTAATGCAATCCGCAAGCATAAGAATTTGACACTAGGCCGCGTAGTCCTTTTCTCTGAAAAGCGTGGTTTATTACATAAACAAAAGCCTCAGATCAGATGTTATCAGATTGTGTTGTCCCTGCGAAATTCTCTGATGGAACACTAAAGTTCATTATTCAAAGTCTCTGATCAAGCTTCTTCTCTTCTGTGTGGTTCGTATCTCAGTCTGACTTACACCCGGAAGAAACTCACTTTCTATATTCTCGCTGGTTGTCATGTGACGCGCTGTCATGGCAACGGTTTTTAACCTTTAACCCACATCAAACTGCCGCCGTTTCATTAATGTCAAACCTCTCTCTCTGACCATTGTGCCTGCGGCGGCTCTTATCAGTTGTTGTGTTCTGATGGAATGCAAACATTCTGCTCGCTGCTAACACTGACTGCCTCCTGCCTCTAAACCGCTTCCTCCACCGTCACCAGGCACAGCTACCTCTCTGACCTGGCACCGTTAGATGCTGTCATCTCCCCCCAATCTATACATCACATACATTGAAAAACACTGATATCTTTCAATGTATACGTTTGTGCGTTATCCCGTGGTGAATATTGTATAGTTTAGGAGTGATCCGGGCTAATTCCTGAAAAGCTGAGTTATAGGGCGGTACGTAAATTCTGCTATAAGCGTTGGCGTTCCTTGCCTGGACACGCTACTATTTCCAAATCAAATGTATATAATAGGTATTATGTTTCATCATGAATGCATGAAAGGGGGGGGGGGGTCGTTTTTTGATGCTTTGATCGCCAGTAACGGCATTCGTTTTGAACACCACACACGCTGATCAGATGGATTGATATGAAATCATTGTAGGATCAAGGTGGAATTGACGTCCTTACCTTTGATCTGGGTTATTCCAAAAAGAATATTCCAATTGTCTGATCGCGATTTCCAGTATTGATGTCCATCTGGTCCCGGACATAATTTGGCACAACTTATGGATAGAGTGTGCTAGATGCGTTTCGAAGTGGTCGGATGAAGCAATTTACTTGGCTTCGTCTAAATTCTCCGCCCGAATCATATACGATGTAACACACATGAGAAATAAGGTTTCAAAGGGTGGGCGATACTGCCACCTAGCAGGATGCGGCCGGTATTACACTTTGGGGATCTCAGAATGATTTCCTATGGTAACACCGAGGTCCGTGAACCTGTATTGAATAAAAATATCGAATAAAAGAAAAAACTACCAAAACCCGAGAAATCTCGGGTCTGGCGCTCAACCGCTGACGAGTTAACCCGGGATATCTTGGGTCTGGCGCCGAATGTGTTAATGGGGAACTATCTTATAAATGGCCTTTTCCAGTGGTTTGCATTGTTTTCTAGCAATGTGGGGTTGTACCAACACTGACTAGATGTGACATCTCTAGCCAGTCCTGTTTCTTCAGTTCAGCTCAGACAAGAACCTCCCCCACTGAACTAAGCCATTCAGAATTGACTCGCTATCCTACGTAGTAATGCGCTGCTGATCTGCATATCTCAGCTCCTTCTGTGGTTGTAGCCACCACCCACAATCAACAATTCGAGGAAGTTAGTGTAACATTGAAGTTATGACCAAAACGGAGCAAGTGGAAATAATGCGGAAGCGGTTTCCCTGTCAGACACTTGCATTTCCCCAAAAGAGAGAAAAAGAGAGAGAGAGAGGTTCATACGGAGCAATCTCTCCTCTGTCTCTCCCCCTGCATTTAACACACACTCGCGACTCGAGCCGCCTCGGAGCGATCTCTCCTCTCTCTCTCTACCTCTCTATCTCTCTCTCTATCTGTCTCTCCCTCTCTCTCTATCCCTCTCTATCTCTCTCTCTCTCTCTCCCCCAAAGTTATCTGTCAGTGCAGGTGGGTGACTGTCACTCACCAGCTTGGAATCTGGCAGGGCAGAAAGTGGTGCACCAAAGTACTTTTGTAAAATTGCCCAAATAGTGAAAGAAATAGCAAAATAGTTCCCCTTTAACAATTGTGTGTATTGAGCTGTACTGTACTGTACCCATTCTGCAATCTGTTAATTAAAGTTTTCAATCAATTCAATCAATCAATCAATCAATTCAATCAATCAATTCAATTCAATTAAATTAAATTCAAGCACACACTGTATATATATACATATATATATCTGTACTTACATTCGGTATACTGAGAAATACAGAGAGTCCCCTGGCGGCGATGGGCTTAACCAGCATTGTGTAAATTAAATTAGGCCTTAGATGAAAGACGTTAATCTATATGTAAAGACAGGCCCGTTTCTTGCCATAATGCGGACTATGCGGTTGCATATGGCCCCCGAAGCCACCAGGGGGCCCCCTAAAACGCAATTAAAAAGAATTATACTTCATTTTAAATGTTTTACTCAATACACTGTATACTGTATATATATATATATTATTTATTTATTTATTTAAAAAATAAATCTCTTTTCCATGCATCTGAGGCTCGTGATGCATTTTTTTTTGTTTTTTTGGGTATCTAGCAATATTATTATTATTATTATTATTATTATTATTATTATTATTATTATTATTATTATTATTATTATTATTATTATTATTATTACCGTTATTATTGTTATTATTATTAATGGTCATATTATCATTATTATTATTATTGTTATTATAATTATGGTAATGCTTATTATTATATTATTATTATTATTATTATTATTATTATTATTATTATTATTATTATTATTATTATTATATGAAGCTGTAAGGTGCACTTGAGCTGACCATTATGTTAAAATAAATATGAAGTTTGGAAGGGGGCAGGAAACATAGGTTTTCTTCATCCTGCTCCTTTTCGGCCATGGGTGTATCATGTTAAAAGAAAAGAAAAAAGATGTTGGTGATATTGTGCAAAGATGAACTGTACCCCCATGTACGAAACAAAATAAAATGAATGAATGAATTAATGTATATATATATATATCCTGTAGGGATGTAACAAATCATCAGCTTAGAAAATGTAACCGATAGGCTTATGACCGCAAGTGGGCGTTTCTTTATTTAAAGAAAAATACATAAATAGCTTACTGACAAAAATGTAGTTGCATTTTCAAACTTTATTTAACTTTAACTTTATCTTAAATAGTTCCATTTCAATTTCAATATTGTAAGTCAGAAATGTAAGTGTCTTAAATTTGTCTTAGGAAAATGCTGTATCTGTCTCATTTATGTGCATTTGGGAGATGTTATAATGCAGATTCGGTCAATCCTGTAAGTTCTCAGGAGTTTCTTGGTGTAGGGGAGCCCCAGTGTTTTCTATTTATTATGATTTTCTGTCATTGCTGGGGTCAACTTGAGATGTTTCATTTGAATTTGTGAGAAAAAAATATATACAGTACGTTTTTTTCACGGATCTAGCCTCTTTTCCTCTTAACACAATCGCGGCTACTGGGATGAGTCTAATAAATCTCTAGAGGACCAGCAAATGTAAACAGACATGGGGCTGTTTGTAGAGCTAAATCTATACTTTATAGTATTGCTATCTGTCCATTCTCATTGTCAATTGAGTCCATAAACCGTCCCTTCAAAATGGCTTAAAGAAAAATAAATTTCATCAATACGTTCTCATTTTATAGCGCAGTGAATATAAGCGTTATACGGCATTTGGTCTAGTATATTTCCTGGAAGGCTAGATAAAGGGCTAATAGCTACTAACGTTATATCCAATGGCATTTCCGTTATACAGATGCTACAGTTAAAACTCAAACTGCATATGATCGGCACGATCCTCAAGCATGTATGCATGAAAGGAGGGGGGGGGGGGTGCGGGACGTCGTTTCTTATTATTGATTACCAATAACCGTGTCCGTCTAACTAGCCACATAGGCCGATCGCCTGGATGGCTATCAAAACAATGCCCGATCGGGTTGTACTTTACATGAAAAAGATCTTACCATGAGCTGGTTGGATCCCCCCGAGCATTTCCCCGTTATCGATCGCCATCTGGTAGATCGATATGTCCATTGGCTGATGATAAATCCCCTTATTGCATAGTGAAATCCGCACTCCAAAAGGTATTCCGTGGAACAGAAAATAGCTATCGCTTCAGAAAAAAAGACAACTTCTGCCACAGGGAACACTCTATTATCGCGATAGCGCCCCTAAGAGGATCTGGCCGGTATTGCACTTTGGCGAATTCAAAGAGTAGGGTACATCTACATCTGCAGTGCAGCTCGGAGACCTTGAATAGGTTATTAAAATGGAATAAAAGCCAAAACAACTTGCCACAGATATATCCGTCCTTCTGTCCACAACGGGTGGAATCGAAACATGGAGATATCCGTGCTTCGTCCCCAATGTGTTAAAGTGCACTAGATTGATGCATTTAAATGTTAAATGCATGCCCACCGTAAAGGGTTTGGAATCCCCCACCATAGTTTCACAAAATAGGGGCCCCCAAACAACATTTCGCATAGCGCCCCAAAAAGCTAGAAACAGCCCTGTGTAGAGGTTACACACTGCAGCTTTAAACAAGCACAGAACACATAAGGTGTGTTGTGGGAGAGATTCTAGTCCTACCACGAGTCACCTTATTCCAGTGTATAAGGTGTGGGCTTGGGTTTAAAGGTTTAAATCACTCCCAGACATCAATGTGAATTCCACTGCAGACTCCCCATGGTGTTGGTTTCTTCTGACTCTCACGTTGATGTGCTTCCTTCTTTGTATTACCTTTGTATTACCTTGTATACTCGAAACCCCACAGCAAAGAGAACAACACAATGTGAGAAAGATTGGGAATTAAGGAATGACAGGGACTGATACTGTCTATAGATCCAAGACCTCCGTCCTGACTCCTTTCTGATCAGTGTGTGTGTGTGTGTGTGTGTGTGTGTGTGTGTGTGTGTGTGTGTGTGTGTGTGTGTGTGTGTGTGTGTGTGTGTGTGTGTGTGTGTGTGTGTGTGTGTGTGTGTGTGTGTGTGTGTGTGTGTGTGTGTGTGTGTGTGTGTGTGTGTGTGTGTGTGTGTGTGTGTGTGTGTGTGTGTGTGTGTGTGTGTGTGTGTGTGTGTGTGTGTGTGTGTGTGTGTGTGTGTGTGGAGGTTGGAAAGTGTTTGTGTGTGTGGAGAGGTTGGAAAGTGTTTGTGTATGTTTGTGAGAAAGGCATGATGGCACGTAATTTCAAAGAAAGATTTGCAGGATAAACCCATGAGTATTACTCCCCCATAATTAATGTGTGGGCTTTTCATTTGAGCTGATTCATGAATTTATCAAACATTTGTCATTTGCATCACACAAATTGTGAATCCGGACAGTAATAAAATTGATTGAGGAGTTTGCAGAAAAACTAATCACACATTACGTTGTTCATTCGTTTTTACAATCATCAAATGACGGCAGTGGAATTTACATTACCAGGCTTCCTTCGGAACTGATCCCACCTGGGCATACTCCTTTTCCATACACATTGCTCTCTGCATACACCCCAGAGGCCCCTAGGGCCAAGTTAATTTCATAATTCATTAATTCATTCATTAATTCATAATTATTAAGACATATTAAGAAGTCTTGTGGTCAAGACATTACATGTCAGATTAAAGCTATATATATTATTAATCAATGGATGCTCTTGACATGTTGTGTTTTTCTTTTGTCTAGTTTCGCTGTTGCGGGGTGACAAACCACACGGATTGGTTTGAGGTTTATAATGCCACACGTGTACCCGACTCCTGCTGCTTGGAGTACAGTGACAACTGTGGCCTGGACAACCCAGGGACCTGGTGGACCGCGGTAAGGAAGGCAGTATAAAACAACACATGCTTGTAGGGATAAAGGCAGAAAAAAATGTGTTAGATGAGATAAGATATTAATATAAGGAAATGGAGTTTCTTTGTTATCAGTGAGACCACACTGCAATGGTTGGAGGAGACAAAAGTACAAAAGTAAATAGACAAAAGAAAAACATAGATAACAAATGAATAAGATAAAATAAAAGAGACAAAAAGATAGATGCACCAGTTTAAGCACAGGATTGTTGTTTACATATAGTATGCTATATAGCTACAGTACATATACTAACAGAGTTATGTACACGGAGAGTGATTGTTAATCATGTTACAATGCACATATCAACAGCATAGGTGTGCAGATATTGTACAGAGATCTACTCATGTACAGAAATATTTGTTTCACACATCTGTGAAATGTTTAACATACATACTCATATACAGTACAGTCACAATGAATAGCTCAGTACTGGCTGCACAGAGTGTCTGTAGTGAATGTCAGCTCCAGTGTTCTAGCAGCATCTTATGGTCTCCCTGTAGTAGGAGTAAGTTTAAGTCTGATTGAACCCCATTGACAAGAGATTCCCAGAGAAATCTCTTAGAATGCATGTGTTATGAAATGTTTTGTTCCACAAAAATGAAATATCGATTTAAGCTCATGTGGGCACACAGGGACTGACACTCAGCAGATACACAGACAGACAGACAGACAGACAGACAGACAGACAGACAGACAGACAGACAGACAGACAGACAGACAGACAGACAGACAGACAGACAGACAGACAGACAGACAGACAGACACACAGACACACAGACACACAGACACACAGACACACAGACACACAGACACAAACGTACTAAACCCATTCCACAAGACAAACAAGAGAAAATAAATCTAGATCACTAATATTTCAAGCAGTAGTGAAATGCAGCAACATATCTGTTAGTTTCCTTGACAACTCCTCTAGTTCCCTTGCTCTGACAGATACAATCCATTGATTTATGGGGGTTGGAGAATCATAACCAAGGTCCTTAGGGAGAAAAGAAAGGTCTAGACATTGACAATGTTTCCTTGACAACAATGCAGAAATTAAGCAGCCACAGGACAGCACCATCCCAGACAGTGGTTGTTTACTTCCCTATCAGTGAACAAACCCTTGTTATATACCATAGAAACCCTGTCATAATCAGGACGAAAAACAGCAAAAATGTATGATCTAATTTAAAATAATTATAAGAAGAAGATTTTCAGAGGACCCACATTTGGAGTCATTTTTATGAGCCAATTGATTTGGCAGATTATTATGTACGCTATCTCTATCTAGGTCGTCCTCGGACGGGCCCTCCATCGGTGCTTCCAGTCATCCCGATCCTCCATGCATCTGGCTAGCTCGCCGGTGCATTCTGTTCCCGCATCTCTCCTGAGTACGTCCACGTAGGTTAATGTGGGACGTCCTCGTGATCGATGCCCGTGTGTTGGTTCCCACAGCACAAGTTTGCTGGTTGGCATCTCATGATGTCTCTGGCAGTGACCTGCCAGCCTCATTCTCCTGACTGCCACTTTCTCGCTCACCCTTAGCACCCCCCCATACAAGTTTGCATTAGTGACATGCTCATCCCTGTTGATGTTGAGCACCACGCGCATCATTCTGGTGTAGCACCCATCCAAGGACTTCTGCAGGGTGGGCTTCAAGGTCCAGCATTCACTGCCATACAAAAGGACAGACTCAACTGTTGCATGAAAGAAGTTGAGCTTGATTTGACGGGGGAGGTTGGATTTCCACACACTGGTCATGCCGTTCAGAGCCCTCCACGCAAGCGTCTTCCTCACTTTAAGGTCTTGCTCGGACGAGTTGACCCACGAGCCCAGGTATTTGAAATCACCGACTTCCTTTAGAGCAGAGCCTCCTGTTGTCCTTAGAGGTGGATGATCCGGGAGGATGTTATACATTATGACCTCGGTTTTCTTGGCATTTAGCCTAAGGCCAACCTTGTTGCACTCCGTCTCCACTCTACGCTAATAGGACAAAATCCATCCTGCTTTTCAGACTGCTGCCGCCTACAGTGTTTTACTCGACACATTTTTCAATAGATGCTTCAAGTTCAAGTTTCAAGTTTGTTTATTAATTGTCACAATAAAATACACGTACTTTACGGTGAAATGCTTGGTTCTGTATGAGCCCCTGAGAGTGTGCTTCATACAGTAAAAAAAGGAATATACAATATACATATATATATACAATACAGTATACAATCTAAAGTACAACCTAGGTACAATCTAAGTACAGTGAGTAAACATGTTTAAACAGTGAGGTACAATGCAGAAAATGAGGTACAAAACGTGAGGTATGAATGTAGTGCAAATCTCTTTAATAATAGATAAATATAATGTAGTGTTAAAGTGTCTAAAATGAGTGTTAAGGTGAGTGTGTGCATGTGGATATGTGTGCAATGAGTGTAGATGATGGGTTCATGGTGAAGGAATCTATCAATGTGTATATAATGTATGTATTGGTGGGTGACAGCATCTACTCAGACGGATCTATAGATCTTAAAAGTAGCTGGTAGCCAGTGTGTGTCTCCACGGTAGCAAGCAGGGTGTGTGAATGCCAATGTCGTCAGCAGGTTTGTAACCAAAACATTGATAAGCACTGAGAGCAGGCAGGTTTGGTCAGAGAGAACTAGGGGGATAGTTTGACATCGATAGAACGGATATTTAGTGTGCTAAAGGTGAAGAGCAGTTGCCATGGGCGCGTGTCACGTAACGAGAAGAGGGGGCGGCCCGTTGCTATGGGGAGAATGTTATGAGGGGTGTTCCTTCCGGGGTAAATTTAGATTGAGATACGACGCACAATCGAGCAGACGCGCTGGTCAGAGACTGTGAGATCCTTCCTCACCCTCGCCGGGTGGGGGAGGGGAATATGACACATCATCGCTAGCTTCGGCTAACAGGGGAGGTTTTGGCTACGACGAGGCCCAGAACCATCGGACTGACGAGAGAAGAGACGGTGGAGAATACTGAATTTAGTTTTTCTTCAAAGACTGCTCAAGGACATTACCGAATTGGTTACATCTCGTACAGAGGCTATGTTTATGAAAATAAACATGAGGATCTAAGGAAAGAGATCACGTTGCAGTGTCATTTCTTATGACTAACGGATGTACTAACAGGGGTTGTTACAGTGGGTGACAGCCAATGTGAAGTATTGAAAACAAACACAACGCAGAACAGGGAGAGTCACAAAGGAGATGACGAGATGAGATTGGCTGATTACAGAAACATCTAACAATGGGTTCAGCTTCATATACTTCAGGCATGATTTTAAGGCCTGATTTTAATCTTCCCAATACCCTTTAAGACCCACACTCTGAAACTCAATGATCTAATCAGAACGTGATTACACAGAATCTACCTTTTGTTCTTGTTTTTATTTTATTTATTGTTTTCTTTTACTTATTAAAGACATATCAAAGCTTGTGATGTTCCATATGTAATCCTCCTCCTCCTCCCCTCTCTGCCTTCCAGTACTTACAGGTACATGACTTGAGGGCATTTTACAATGGGGCTTCAATGGGGATTTCTTTAATGTATTTTAGATGGTGATGTGTCAGTGACAGAAAAGGGAATGTTATTGCTCTTTCTTGTCAGCCTCTTAAGAATGCATTCAAATGATGTCTGACATTTACAAAATTAGCTCTCTTACATATCTAGATGATATCCTGACTATATATGTTGGTTTTATCCTATTCCTGTCTGTAGGTCCGTAGTGGGACAAGGGCAGGGGAGACTGGGATTTGCAGCTTTTCTACAGAACATTGGGTCAAAGGAGAATATAGGGCATACTGGATATGGAGGGAATATATGGAGTTACCATTTGGGACCCTCTATGCCAGTGAAAGAACATTATGTAGCACTTGCAAATGTGTGTGTGTGTGTGTGTGTGTGTGTGTGTGTGTGTGTGTGTGTGTGTGTGTGTGTGTGTGTGTGTGTGTGTGTGTGTGTGTGTGTGTGTGTGTGTGTGTGTGTGTGTGTGTGTGTGTGTGTGTGTGTGTGTGTGTGTGTGTGTGTGTGTGTGTGTGTGTGTGTGTGTGTGTGTGTGTGTGTGTGTGTGTGTGTGTGTGTGTGTGTGTGTGTGTGCGCGCGTGCGTTTCTACAGCCGTGTTACGAGCGGGTGAAGGACTGGCTTAATGAGAACCTGGTGGCGCTTTGGATCTTTGCTCTGTGCACTGCACTCACTCAGGTAATAACAAGGATATATATCTTCATAACGCAATACATGATAGCAACTAGTAGCGGCTCAGAGCCCACTTCCCGTATGTGCAACCCAATGATTCCAATGACATTAGCATAATGTGTTTAAAGGATTACATATGGGATTTCTTCTCTTATATATTGCTGCCTGCCAATTCAATTGTGATTTATTATTCTTAAAAACACAAGAGCAAGGGACGGCTGATTGGCGCAGTGGGCAAGGCGCTCGCCACTAACGCAGGAGATGCTGGGTTCGAGCCCAGCTCTCGCCGTTGCTACCGGCTGGCCGGTTGCTCATACTAACACAATTGGCAAGTGTTATAGGGTGGGAAAGCCGGTGGGTGGGGATTGGACGTTGTGGACAGCGACTCCTACAGGTCGGTTTGGTGACGCCGGTGCGGCGGAAGCAGGAAGTAGCGGGGGCAGCGTGAGCCTCCCACGCGTTACTCCTCGCCACTGAGAGTTCGAGCTGCTGCGGTGAAAAGATGCGACAGGCTGCCTCCTCGTGTACCGGAGGGGACACGTGATGCAAGGCTTCTGTCCTCACTACAACCGACCTGTGGGAGGCATAGTCTAGCAACGTTCAAGACAGGGGAGGGAAGAATTGGATCATACAAAATTGGGATGGGAGAAAAATAGAAAAATGGGGAGAAAAAGTGGATACAAAAAAATAAACACAAGAGCAATATTATTGCTGTAAAAAAACAGTGCATTTGATCGTCCTTGTGCTTTCATTCAGGGTGATTTGAAAATGTTTATACAAGCAGAGAGGAGAAATACACTGTTCCCGATTGAAAGCAGGTCTTATGAGGCAGTGAATGACCTGTGTGTGTAGTAATGATGGTTGCATTTTAATACCCAGCTACACTATAACATGCTTTTATGAAAATCCAACACGCCACACCTCTAAGTGTTGACCTGTTGTACCTGTTCAGAACTTGTAAGTCACTTTGGATAAAAGTGTCTGCTAAATGACTAAATGTAAATATAAATGTAAGTGCTCTCTACTGCAGCTGTAAGCTTGTGATATCTTCTAAAGGACTCAAAACAATATGAAATACACTGGATGATATAGAACAGGGATTCTCAGTACGGCCAATGGTGGAAATGTTTCTTATTGTTAAGGTGTAAATGCATTTGTTCAATTTGATCCGGTTCCAACACAGTACTTTGCTTTTAAGAAGGTAAAAATGCGCCCCCTGGGCTAAACTGTCAAGTTATGAATGACACCTATTGCCCTCATTCATCACAAATTCACAAATTTGCCCTCATTCATCAAACATTTGAATACCCCTGAAATAGAATGTTAGTTTATGCAATGATGTGAAGTCATAGTGGAATTAAAGATGAATACAGGGGGCCTTGTATCACATGACTGCTGCATCACACTATATTTATTTATTTACTGGTGGAATCTTTTTGGATAATATATATGTTGTCTCTCTCTTTTTCTTCTTTTTATTTTTTTTAACCACCCTTAACGCTACCTTGAAATCAGGCTTTAAACAAACACATAGACAGTCATTGATCAGTGATGTGTTCTGTCTCCTCTGTTTCTGCAGATTCTAGGCTTGGTTTTCTCCATGACCATGTTCTGCCAGGCAGTGAAAGTAGAAACCTTCTACGCCTAGTGATGGATCAACAACCTATGTCCCTAAAAAGACTTGGAATGTCCCTTTAGAGAGGATCAGCGAAACAGAGACCCCACACGCACACACAAACACACACACACAGACACCGTCTAGAGACTCTTTGTCCTGCCGCTCTGCCTCTCTTGTGGCATTGATGCTGACTGACCGACATGATGTCACCAGTTCACTATCTGACTCTGTATGAAGCGGCACAGTGTTATATACCAGAGCTGAATTATGTGGTTTGCTCAATGTCAAATGCTCCTTTCTGTGATCAAAATGCAGTATTATTATGAACATATATGAAAATATGTAATCTTTTTAATATATGTTTTAAATTATTTTGGAATCATTTTATGGTGTGTAACTAAGTGTGTTTTCCAAATGAGAGCTATATGGAATGCAGATGAAGAATACGGTTTTGGAAAAGGTGCACAGAGGAAGTGCTGCAAGTGCATGGCTCATGCAATGGTGTATATTAAATGTTGTTTTGAATCGTCTAAACAGAAACTTGTCATCATATAATTAATTTACTACAGAAAACCCCCAGATGGGCGTGGCTGGTTAGTGTAGAGGTCTAAGCACTGGGGAGGCTGGGTAGTTTAGAGGTGTTAGCACTGGAGCAGCTGGGTAGTGTAGAGGTCTAATAACTGGGAAGGCTGGGTAGTGTAGAGGTCTAAGCACTGGGAAGGCTGGGTAGTGTAGAGGTCTAAGCACTGGGGAAGCTGGGTAGTGTAGAGGTCTAAGCACTGGGAAGGCTGGGTAGTTTAGAGGTGTTAGCACTGGAGCAGCTGGGTAGTGTAGAGGTCTAATAACTGGGAAAGCTGGGTAGTGTAGAGGTCTTAGCACTGGAGCGGGTGGGTAGTGTAGAGCTCTAAGAACTGGGGAGGCTGGGTAGTGTAGAGGTCTAAGCACTGTGGTGGCTGGGTAGTGTAGAGCTTTAATCACTGTGGTGGCTGGGTAGTGTAGAGCTCTAAGCACTGTGGTGGCTGGGTAGTGTAGAGCTCTAAGCACTAGTGTGGCTGGGTAGTGTAGAGGTCTAAGCACTAGTGTGGCTGGGTAGTGTAGAGCTCTAAGCACTGTGGTGGCTGGGTAGTGTAGAGCTCTAAGCACTGTGGTGGCTGGGTAGTGTAGAGCTCTAAGCACTAGTGTGGCTGGGTAGTCTAGAGCTTTAATCACTATGGTGGCTGGGTAGTGTAGAGCTTTAATCACTGTGGCGGCTGGGTAGTGTAGAGCTCTAAGCACTGTGGTGGCTGGGTAGTGTAGAGGTCTAAGCACTGGAGAAGCTGGGTAGTGTAGAGGTCTAAGAACTGTGGTGGCTGGGTAGTGTAGAGCTCTAAGCACTGTGGCGGCTGGGTAGTGTAGAGCTCTAAGCACTGTGGTGGCTGGGTAGTGTAGTGCTCTAAGCACTGTGGCGGCTGGGTAGTGTAGAGCTCTAAGCACTGTGGTGGCTGGGTAGTGTAGAGCTTTAATCACTGTGGTGGCTGGGTAGTGTAGAGGTCTAAGAACTGTGGTGGCTGGGTAGTGTAGACCTCTAAGCACTGTGGTGGCTGGGTAGTGTAGAGCTTTAATCACTGTGGTGGCTGGGTAGTGTAGAGCTCTAAGCACTGTGGTGGCTGGGTAGTGTAGAGCTCTAAGCACTGTGGTGGCTGGGTAGTGTAGAGCTCTAAGCACTAGTGTGGCTGGGTAGTGTAGAGGTCTAAGCACTATGGTGGCTGGGTAGTGTAGAGCTCTAAGCACTGTGGTGGCTGGGTAGTGTAGAGCTCTAAGCACTAGTGTGGCTGGGTAGTGTAGAGGTCTAAGCACTAGTGTGGCTGGGTAGTGTAGAGCTCTAAGCACTGTGGTGGCTGGGTAGTGTAGAGCTCTAAGCACTGTGGTGGCTGGGTAGTGTAGAGCTCTAAGCACTGTGGTGGCTGGGTAGTGTAGAGCTCTAAGCACTGTGGTGGCTGGGTAGTGTAGAGCTCTAAGCACTGGAGCGGATGGGTAGTGTAGAGCTCTAAGCACTGTGGTGGCTGGGTAGTGTAGAGCTTTAATCACTGTGGCGGCTGGGTAGTGTAGAGCTCTAAGCACTGTGGTGGCTGGGTAGTGTAGAGCTCTAAGCACTGTGGTGGCTGGGTAGTGTAGAGCTCTAAGCACTGTGGTGGCTGGGTAGTGTAGACCTCTAAGCACTATGGTGGCTGGGTAGTGTAGAGCTTTAATCACTGTGGCGGCTGGGTAGTGTAGAGCTCTAAGCACTGTGGTGGCTGGGTAGTGTAGAGCTCTAAGCACTGTGGTGGCTGGGTAGTGTAGAGCTTTAATCACTGTGGCGGCTGGGTAGTGTAGAGCTCTAAGCACTGTGGTGGCTGGGTAGTGTAGAGCTCTAAGCACTGTGGTGGCTGGGTAGTGTAGAGCTCTAAGCACTGTGGTGGCTGGGTAGTGTAGAGCTCTAAGCACTGTGGTGGCTGGGTAGTGTAGAGCTCTAAGCACTGTGGTGGCTGGGTAGTGTAGACCTCTAAGCACTGTGGTGGCTGGGTAGTGTAGAGCTCTAAGCACTGTGGTGGCTGGGTAGTGTAGAGCTCCTCCCACCCGGCAGTCGTACCTCCGGCTTGGTCAGTCGTCCCTACGAACACAATTGGCAGTGTTAGCAGGTGGGAAGCCGGTGGAGTATGAGTCGTGGTCATTGCAATAGCGATTCGTACTGGTCGGCCGGGGTGCCTGTTAAGCAGGGAGGAGATCTCAGCGAGATTGACTAACTGGACATGCTATGAAGGAAAATGTTTTTGTACATTTAGCTATGCAACAAAATAATAGAAACATTTGTATTTGGGATTTATTTGGTCTAAAGGTCTTTAATCAAAATGAGAAACAAAAATTCTATAACTTAATATGTATATTGTGGTAGTTTTCCCTCAAGGTCCTGTATGGAAGTCACTTTATGTACTTTCAGATAAAGTTAAGGGAGTGTGATAAATAGGTTCCCCTTGAAACTCAGGAACTGGATTCCAATGCCATCCCTAAGTATTAGGTATTCATCCTACACCACAAGATGTGAGCTTGAGGATTCAGATGAATTGAAGTAACCTTTATTTTCCACCTTTATAGTCAAAGAGATCCTGGACCATATAACTCATTTTGCATAACAAAATTATGCTACAAAATTGCCACTGTGCTCTACCTGACACTTCAGAGTCCTGTGTGTCCCCGCCCGGCATGCAGGAAGTGGTACATCTGATAAAGGTAGTAGCCTACTGCCTTTTCACTTCCACTATCATTCCACTGTAAGAACCTTTTCTAGAGATACTATAAAAGAAATAAAACACAAAAAAAGGATGACCTTCTGGCAGCTTGTGAAGCCTCCTCCTGGCCTTTATGTAGCCCCCCCCCCTGAGTGACTCACTCTTCTGTCTGCACTGCCATGGCGCTATGGAACACACACACACACGCGCGCACACGTACACACACACACACACACACACACACACACACACACACACACACACACACACACACACACACACACACACACACACACACACACACACACACACACACACACACACACACACACACACACACACACACACACACACAATGCTATGTGTAATTATTCCAGTCTAGTAAGTAATTGGTAGAGGTTAAGCACCTCTTTTCTTTTCTTTCCTGCTGACATGGTGTGACATATGTTTTATCAGTTTTATCAAAAGATCCAATTAAATAGCAGTATTTTCCCAGGTTACTGACACCAATTAAAATACATAGATCTGTGGTACAGTAGATCAAAACAGTGATTTATATGTCACTTGAGATTTTCAAAATGTAAACAGATGCTGTACATACTGTACTTAGCTGTCACAACTTGATTCAGCCACTGTAACTATAAAACATGTACTGCAGTTATTAGAGGCTTTAAATTAGAACACAATGTACAGAAAAGCAATGTACTGAAAACATTTACTAAAATAATCAGTTAGTGAATCAATGCAGAATCTCTAAAGGTAGAATCATGATTAACACATCAATTATTTCTTCCACCCACCCCTAATATTCTGTGGTGAAAGAATGAACTTAGCGGCACTATAGCTGGTGACCATGATGGACAGAGTACAACTTATTTCCCTGGGACGAAAGTGAAGAAATGCAGAAAGCTCAGAGAGACTTTCATGCTATATTCCATTCCATACAGTTCACAAAGGCTCTGGAATGCGTTCAGGATGCATAAAAAAAAATTTAACCGTCTTTTCCACAAAGAAAAGATTATGTGAGTCTAAGACCTGCACGTTTACAGGAAGTGCTGACGGCAGGGCTGAGAATGAGAGAGAAAATAGACTAGAAATAGACTAGAAGTGGCATGGGATGACCCCCCCTCTAAGCCTACAAATGCCCATAATGAAATGGAAATCCAGTTAGACTTTACAGTTATGGTTCTACTTTTTTGTTCTCCTTGCTGCATAATATAGGTCTGCAAGACGATGAACAGTAAGAGAGCACTATAAACACCCAGAAGAGCTGACTGCATTTGTTTAGACCAGGGGTCCTCAAACGGTGTTCTGTGAGGGCCACATAACGGTGTTCTGTGAGGGCCACATAACGTTGTTCTGTGAGGGCCACATAACTTTGCCAGATTAGTGTATTATTTTGTTATGCACTGTACTGACTGTGGGGTATTATTCTTCTAGAGAGATATGTAGCCTATTTAAGTCTAAGAGCATTACTATCATAATGACATCTTTTATCACTCATTGCTATTCAAGTCAGAACAGTGATTACCTTACCTGTGTATGTTCATTAGTGTGAACTGTAGGCGTGCATCTGGCTGGTGAGAAGTTTAATGTCAGGTTCCATTCTAGTCACACAGCCAGTCTCAAAGACTGATTCATCACCAAGTATTGATCTTGTCGTAGTTTTCAGCATTTTCATGGGTGAAGAAGTGCTGCCAAAAAGTGTAGACATCTTCACTGCAGGTTTTTTTTATGTTTGGATAAGTGTTGTTTTGGAGTGCGGCATAGATTTCAATGAGACTGTTGGGCTGGAATGCGTCTTTCAGATCATCACAGTTCTGTAGCTCAGCCAACTCAAACTGATTGATGAATGAATGAATGACTTTATTTGACAATATATAAATAAAATAAAATAAAATTAGAAGGCAGGGCTTCGTACATTTTGGCAACAAAAGGGTTATATTGCGGGTTCCCGGTTGTATATGTACTGTTACGCTTTGCTCACTTTATCACAACCGGGCAAATGAACATAGACTGAAATTTATTTCACATACGCTAGTCCAACTTCTCAAAATTCCAACAGAGAGTCTTGTCTGTTTACTGGGGGCTGACATCTTGATTAGAACGTAAAATGTGTTATTTTCACTCCTAGTCGCATTCGATTCATCATGGCAGCACCCAGTACACAGAAAGACGTTGACATTTTGAGAAGTTGGACCATTTCACCAACTTCGAGGTAAGTGTCAAATAAGGAAATGTTTATTTTAAAAGTCAAAACCCTTTATTATAAAATACAAATATGATATGATAGTATAGATTAAACATTTTTTAAATGTTAAAAATGTGATTCTGGTATTGTTCAGTGGGTGAGCCGCCTGATATATACCGAGTAGTATTGCTTTGGTTGCAGGTAAGTGGTCCATGTGGGGACTCGGGAGCGAAAGAGGCGGAACGCATTGGCCCAAATGTCGTCTTGATTATAAAGCACATACCAAAGTTATGGATGTTTATGCGACAGTGGCTCGGGAGGTAGAGCAGTCGTCTGGCAATCCGGAGGTTCCCGGTTCGATTCCCGCTCCTCCCAGGCAGCGTGTCGATTGTCCTTGAGCAAGACACTTAACCCCTAATTGCTCCCGATGAGCAGGTTGGCACCTTGCATGGTTGCCTCCGCCGTCGGTGTGTGAATGTGTGAGTGAATGTGTGAGTGAATGGGTCAAATGTGAGTAACAAATTGTAAAGCGCTTTGGACAAAAGCGATAAAAAAAAAAAAAAAAAAATGCATTGTGTGGAGAAACGTTCGACTCCTGTCGTAAAAGTGTTGGAATGATTTCAAATTGCCTTTGAAAAAATTACAGGAGTTAGTTGCTAATCGGACTGTAAGCAATTACTGGTGCACGGTAATATCTTGGCCTGAATATTGGGAATCGGAAGTGAGCAGCCAGCAGCTACACCGGAAGCGTGAAACATTGGATGTTGCCTCCAGAGGGTAAACCGTCGTCAGTAAAAAGATTTAATAAAAAAATTAAAGACAAGAGCCTTGAACTGAATGTTCGTGTAGTTACAGTATATGTCTTCCAACATGGCTGCCTATAACATAGCAACCATTATTTTTGTACATGACAATGGAAGAGACAACGGTTGCTATGAGTTGATATTATATTTACTTATTACTGGATCTTGTAAACAGGTCACAGTAGAACAGTAATACCATGCTTTTCCAGTGTTTTAAACACTACCACTGCACAGAAATGAGTCATTTTCTTTTCTTATAGTAACGAGTCTGGACCCTTCGCCAGAGAGAAAAACATATATATGTTGGGAAATATCCCTCATGCGAGATATCGTAGTTTCCAGAATTGCATTGGCTACAAAAATGCTCAATAATTTTCACTGTGATTGGTTTCAGAGGTGATTGGTCCGGTCACCGGGAGGCGAAACCGGAGGTGGTAACTTTTTCTAAACCGACGCTCGTTGGCTGTTTGCTCTTATAACCCGAAATTGGAAGGACTTAATAAACCAAGTAGGGTGTCAATCAAACGGCGGCCATCTTAGCTTTCAACCGATGTATTGGTTCAGAGACACTAAAACAGCGGGACGCCGTCAAACGAGGGCAAATGCGCCCTCGGGCTGGCGGAGTGTTAGAAGTGGTTACAATGGTACAGGCAGCCATACTGGAAGAAAAATAACTACCCAAACATTCCCTGCAAGGCCTCTATTGTCTCTACTGTATATTTGTTGATGTGTTGTTTAAAGGTAGAATCTGTAATGCCGTCAAACCTCTAGGCAAAAGAGACCCACTTTGTTCACTTTTTTTGTTTTGGTCTGATGTGATATTATACTGTGAATTTCTCCAGACCTCTCTTGGGAGAGCCTGAGGTGTGGCCAGAATTTGCAACTCCTCCCCAATACCCACTGAAATCCAATCCAAATACCAAGAGCAGTTATTTTTCCTCGAGGTGGCTGTGGCAGCCTAGTATACTGTAGTGTACAGTATAGCAAAACATCCTCAGATCACAAGATAAACGCTAAATCTCTGCCTTTGAATGTCAGGCGTGTAGTGAACAAGTCAAGTCTACTAACATACCTTTGAAGTTAGTGAAACAAATGAGTGTTTTGTCAAGACACCTCAACGTCAAGATACCATTTCCCTTTGATACAGATAATAGAGGCATAACAGGATGTTTGGAACACCCATTTTACCATGTTGGAGAGGAGACAAACAACGGCTGTTATGTGCTGATTATGAGAAATATACCAACACAAATTGAATACATTGGTGTTTTATTACTCGATCTTATAAACAAGTCACAGCTAGCGCATATCTGGGACACAGATAATGCTGTGTAATTTCCTAGCCAAGCATGCTCTCCTCCCTAGGATTGGGAGTCATATTGTAAGAAATAGAACTAGTGATGCAGAGCTGCCTCTGCACCTGCATGTTACATGTGAACCAGCTGGCAATTTACTTATACTATAGCAATTTGAGTTTCATTTAGGAAATAATCATTATTATGGGGGGTGTAGTTCAGTAGAACATTTTTCTTATTCTTACATGAAATTGCTCACAACAAGGTCTGTGAATTATCATGATTTCTGGAAAGAGACGTTGCTTTTGAGATTTTCAAATGTTCGTTTTTTTCGTGCTTTGAGCACCACATACTGAGTGACATTCAGCTCCATTGTACAGTATTGGAGTGACAGCAGATATCTCCAAAACTAGGCAAATCACACAGAAAATATCTGGATGGATAGATAGCACGCGGGATAAGGGGGGAAATATGTTTTGGGGAATTTTGGATAAACTTCCCCTTTAAAGGATAATACCAGTGTTTTTTATATTTAAGTTCTACGTCACAAGGAGTTAATACTGTACCTCAGTTGTTTTGAGTCTTTTTCAATTATTGTGATATTCGGTCACCATTAGAGTCAATTTAGCCATATAACTATACTCAACTCTAATTGACTCACTGCCATAGACCTCCATTGTATCCAAAACAGGTATGTGGATTACTTGGCAATGGTGTAGCAATGAAAACATCCCCTTCCAGACTAAAGACCCATGAATAGCTTCTAAAGGGAACTCCCTATTTCACTATTAGCCTAGGAGGCAGTTGTTTATTAACCTAAACTTTAACTGAACCCAAATCTTAACCATACTGGAGACCTCATGCCTAACCCTAACCTCAACTAGAGATAACTTTTTTGTTGTGTGATTATTACGTCCTGCGAAACCATGGCCCCTGTGGGAAAAATGGCATGAAGGCTGTAGCAACTTCTAAAGCTGTGAGTGCATTAACCCTTTCACTGCCGCACTACCAAACGGTTAACCCTTTCACTACCACACTACAGAAGGTTAACCCTTTACTATCACACTACATACGGAACCGTCTGTAGTGTGATAGTAAAGGGTTAACCTGCTGTAGTGTGGTAGTGAAAGGGTTAAAGCCAATTCTGGAGAAACGGCATCAAAGCCATCTGCTCGCAGCTGATAGGATTGACCAAGGGAAACAAATCTATGGTATCCAACAAGTAGCTTATTGACGGCCAAATGGCATTAAACCTCTCATAGCTGCACTCACGAAGGCCTGCACCTCAAACCTTAAGAGATTCCTCTCCCTCGACTTAATTACTCAGGAGATAATGGCTACTTTGAACCTCACAAATCTTTCACTTTGACCATCTCTCCCAGTTCTCCAGGTTTTTACCCATTGCCTTATCTCGCTGCTTCAACAGACCTGTTTCTTGCCACTCATGTAATGCATAATTAATTCTTTCTCCCATCCAGTGCCTGATCAATAAAACATAGCCTATGTGCTCGCTCTCTCACATCTCCATCTTCTCATCTTGTTCCTGCGAGCACTGAGCTGATACAACAGCCTAGATGGATGTCCTTTTCAAACTGTGAGACCATGACAGCATTATTGCGGCTGTATGAGCTGTGTCTCTAATCTAAAGGGTGTAAGATTCTGATCAAACTGGCCAGTATCACGTCTTCGTCTGTTTGGCTCTCCATCCAATTCCTCTGCGTTGTGTACTTTTAATGGTCCTGACGTCTCCGATACTGGTAGATAAGATCCTTATCTCCCCCCCGTTAGTGCAATCCATAAACCATAATACTTCTCCACCTCCGTAAGAATTCGACACTTCGACACTGTGAGATACCTTATGAGGAGAAGCGTTGTTTTATTGCTATAAACAGAACCTCGTAATCAGATGTTATCAAATTGTATCGTCCTTGAAGAGTCTATTCTAATGATCTCTCTGTGTGTTCAGATTGTCCTTTTGTTATTCAGTCCAATAGTGGTCAGGCCTAGTCGTTAGCCTAAGACCATCCTCGTGGTAGCCGAAGCTACTGGTGATGTGCCATTCTCCCCCCCCCCCCCCCCTCTCTCTCAATGAGAGGAGAGAGTCTCTTCTGGTTTCTTCCCTCTTAGTCTCAGTCAGATTTTAGTCAGCTCAACACCCGGAAACACCGTTCGACTTATAGATGTTCGTCGTCGCAACGACGGCCCCGCATTCTGGTTGTCATGTGACGTGTTGTCATGACAACTGCGTTTAACCTTTCACACATTAAAATGCAGTTTCATTCACTGTTGCATTAAGATGAACCTCTCTCCCTCCTGCTCGTCGAGACAGTACACTCTAATCTCAGATGTTCTAATGAGGAATGTCAACAAACATTCTCTCGCTGGCAGTGTGGCTCACAACAATCACCCTGCTACTGAACCACCGTCTCCTGCTTCCACCGTCCGCATGCACTTCGACCTCTCTGACCCGGCACCGTTTTAGCTGTGGTCACTCCCCCCAATCTATACATCACATACATTGAAAAACCACCATTTTCTCTCAATCCCCCCTTGATTCTTATCACCCCTTCAGAATCATAAATCATTATTTGGTTTTTTAATTAATTATGCCAAAAATAGCCTGTGGTTGAAGCAAACCAACCTCGTCTCTCGTGCACAAGAAACGAAGACGGCCCACGGTCAACCCAGTGATCCTGCTGCCTGATGTCTGTTTGCGCCCCCCTTCGTGCACAAAGGGAACCGAAACCGACCACCAAAACCAACAACATCCAACGACTCATAACCATTGGAGCCCCCCTGTCTGCTCCCAATAATTATATCCTGTTGTTCTACTGTTCTCCCTCTTATCTACCTTCTATATATATATATATCCTTCTATACATATATCTTATATATGAATCCTCCATTTATATCTCATACTCCTAATCAATGAACACAGGACTTCTCGCTGTTGTCTCGTCTCTCGATCTCCTGATTGACTCTGAAAGGAAGTCCCTGTTTGTTCATGATTCACCGCCCGTGCTCTGTTGTTTCAAAACGCTCTCTAAACAGCGTCTCCGCAGGGAAACCCCCTCCGATGTCTGCCTCGTTCTCCCCTGGGCAAACGCCGCCTGCGACCGCTGGACTCCGCCTCGTCGGCCGTCTCCGCCCCGTCGGTCATCTCCGCCCCGTCGGTCATCTCCGCCCTGTCGGTCATCTTGGTTGAGGCTCATCTCCACCGCCGTCGGCCCTCTCTCTCGTCGTGGACGATCTGTGTACCAGGCTGCCGTGCCTGGCCCCTGCGGCTTCCTCCTCCTCCAGTCTGTCTCCTGGCCATCTCCATCGCTGTCGGTGTCATTCCCCCCTTGAAAGCAGAAACACAACACCGGCAGTCTTTCTGTACACTCGACCCTGTGTTTTCTATTAGTCTACCGTGGCTTTGGGCCTGCAGCTCGTTCTCTATATATTTTTTTTCCTCTGCAAGCCCCTGCCATGGCCACGCCCTTTCAGACTGTTGGACGGTGTGAGTGTCCTACAGCCCATGGCGCTATTTGTTCTCTATTAGTCCCCCACCTTCTCAACACCCATATCTAATCCTACAGGGCTGTTCCCTGTTTTGTTGTCTTCCGGCGTGACACCAGCAGCTAAACGATACCCACTCGGCGCTCTACGTTTGTCCCACGGTTGACCCCCAGCGCGCGCCAGTTCTTTCTGGTGACGTGTCCCCTCAAGACTCTGCCTATTTATTAGGTGTGAGAAGGCCCCACTGGAGATCGAACTCCCTCTTATTTCATAATTAAACTTATTTAATTAACCTGTATATCGATCTTATTATTATGATAATAACATACAACCGAGCATCGCTCTAACATACAACAGAGCAGGTTGGTTCCCTGCTCCTAACTCACATACGTACTCGTACTATCATCTAACATACAACAGAGCTGTCCGTCGCCCTATACCCTACGGGGCTGTCTACCGTCGCCCTGGAGCTGTCACCGTTGCTCTATACCCTACGGGGCTGTCTACCGTCGCCCTGGAGCTGTCACCGTCGCTCTATACCCTACGGGGCTGTCTACCATCGCCCTGGAGCTGTCACCGTCGCTCTATACCCTACGGGGCTGTCTACCGTCGCCCTGGAGCTGTCACCGTCGCTCTATACCCTACGGGGCTGTCTACCGTCGCCCTGGAGCTGTCACGTCGCTCTATATACCACACTTTGAGTTCCTTTACAAAGTTCTCACATACACCACCGTGTATACACACAAGCAGTTGGTAATTTTGAAAAAATTCAACTCCTTAATTAACTTAAACTCTACATATTCGCCTATGGGTAATGGAAACTCCCCAGCACTACCCCCCCCCCTCCGCAATTAAACTCCTTAATTGAATTAAACTCTAAATATTCCCCTATGGGTAATGGAAACTCGCCAGCACTACCCCCCCCCCCCCCTCCGCAATTAAACTCCTTAATTGAATTAAACTCTAAATATTCCCCTATGGGTAATGGAAACTCCCCAGCACTACCCCCCCCCCCCCCCTCCGCCACTAGGTGGCGACCTACTCCTCCATTTGCCTGTATTATCCCACTGCCCCCCTAGATGGCGGCCAAAACTCAGTCTAGAGGATTGTAGGTGACGTGTCACTTCCTGATTCTAAACCCCTCGTGGCTCTGCGGCCATTTTGACTCGGTTCAAATGGCTACTCTCTCAACAAACGGCCGCTGCCCTTCCTTCCAAGGCCTGAAAACACCGCTGTTTTTCCTCTCTTTCCTATCCATTATCAGGGGACGCTTTCTCAGACTAATACTCTTGCCTGATCGGACATAATACACACTGGTACAATCTCCTTTCGACTTTCCTTCTGTTATGAAAACAGTCCCGCCATAACAATTTTTCGATCTGATTCAAGCGCCCCCCCCCCCCCCCCCCCCCCCCTTTCCTCATCTCGCATTTACCCTCCTTAAACCAAAACTGTGCAGCCTGCCTCATTTGCTTTTCATTCTCTGTAGATAACACCCTCGATTTTCACCATGGCTCTCTGCTCATATTATTACAGCTGGCATTCTCTCTCTGTGTCAAACTAGAAATGTTTACGTTTACGGATTCACTATCTGTTCGTTTTTATTTGGCTATAAAATCAAAACAACCGTGTGCACAGTGAACTCACATTTTTGATCGGAGCGCTGTTTCCCCTACAGCGCTGGTTCGCCTCCTGACCGCTCGACTCGCCGCTCTCTCCCAGGGCTGACCGGCCTTGCTTCGATCATGATTCTCCCACACATTGATGACTGTTGTCCACTGTCGCCCCATTATTGAAAAAGTCTTTATCCGTTGTTCTTATCTCTTGCTTTCTGGCTGTCATCAACAACCAACTGTTCCCGTTGTTTTAATCTCTTGCAAATCCGGGTCCCAACGGCATCAACTGTAAGATTCTGATCAAACTGGCCAGTATCACGTCTTCGTCTGTTTGGCTCTCCATCCAATTCCTCTGCGTTGTGTACTTTTAATGGTCCTGACGTCTCCGATACTGGTAGATAAGATCCTTATCTCCCCCCCGTTAGTGCAATCCATAAACCATAATACTTCTCCACCTCCGTAAGAATTCGACACTTCGACACTGTGAGATACCTTATGAGGAGAAGCGTTGTTTTATTGCTATAAACAGAACCTCGTAATCAGATGTTATCAAATTGTATCGTCCTTGAAGAGTCTATTCTAATGATCTCTCGGTGTGTTCAGATTGTCCTTTTGTTATTCAGTCCAATAGTGGTCAGGCCTAGTCGTTAGCCTAAGACCATCCTCGTGGTAGCCGAAGCTACTGGTGATGTGCCATTCTCCCCCCCCCCCCCCTCTCTCTCAATGAGAGGAGAGAGTCTCTTCTGGTTTCTTCCCTCTTAGTCTCAGTCAGATTTTAGTCTGCTCAACACCCGGAAACACCGTTCGACTTATAGATGTTCGTCGTCGCAACGACGGCCCCGCATTCTGGTTGTCATGTGACGTGTTGTCATGACAACTGCGTTTAACCTTTCACACATTAAAATGCAGTTTCATTCACTGTTGCATTAAGATGAACCTCTCTCCCTCCTGCTCGTCGAGACAGTACACTCTAATCTCAGATGTTCTAATGAGGAATGTCAACAAACATTCTCTCGCTGGCAGTGTGGCTCACAACAATCACCCTGCTACTGAACCACCGTCTCCTGCTTCCACCGTCCGCATGCACTTCGACCTCTCTGACCCGGCACCGTTTTAGCTGTGGTCACTCCCCCCAATCTATACATCACATACATTGAAAAACCACCATTTTCTCTCAAGGGTGACTGAGAGTCATTCACCGTTCATCTTTATCTTAAAAGAGTTTTCCAAACAGGGTCTCTTTCCAAAAGATAATAAGCAAACAATACACTTTTGTTTTTTAATCTTTTCGTGTGTACGTTTTTATTATAATGTTTTCTCAGAATAATTTTTTTTTAATTGTACTACTCAAATTCAGTAGCCATTGTGGCATTATCATTAGAATGTTCAGTTCTGAAACATCCAGCATGGTTTATCTATATAGCGTTATCGGAATACTACGGGGTGCGCTGACTGTACAAGCAAAACTGTACATTGGAATATTGACAAAACCATACTTGGTCATTTACTGTACATTGGAGGGGGTTGGGTTAGGACATTTACAGGGGCCAGTTTCGAATTGCAGTCTCCCGTAGGTGTTCTTTGAGAGTGGTTTTGAAAGTGGGTAGTGATTCACATTCCTTTACAGCTTTGGGTAGGGCGTTCCACATTGATGTGGCATAATTGCGAAACGTGTTTAGTCCCTTGTTTGAGCCGAATCTGGGTTTAACATGATTTGTGGAGCTCCCTCTGGTGTTGTGATCGTGGTATTCACTGACCTTTGGGAAGTATTTTGACATGTACATGGGTACCTTGGTCGTGTAGTGTATCTTGTAGACCAGGCCCATTGCAAGTTGCTGTACTCTGTCGTCTACTCTAAGGGGGGGGCAGAGCAGACGCAGAATACCCACCTCCAAACGCGATTAAATATTGTTTAAAATAAAAAGCGAAATACTATTATTTTGTGTGTCATGTTTCCAAATAAGATTGGTCACAACTAAATGCTTTCTAGCTTCAATTTGTTGGTTAGAATAGATGACCTCCATTGAAACTTCACTGAGAGCGAGATTGATCACGGAGAACTCGCTCTCAGTGAAGTTTCAAGTCCGCTTAGTCCTTTACAGGGGCCAGTTTCGAATTGCAGTCTCCCGTAGGTGTTCTTTGAGAGTGGTTTTGAAAGTGGGTAGTGATTCACATTCCTTTACAGCTTTGGGTAGGGCGTTCCACATTGATGTGGCATAATTGCGAAACGTGTTTAGTCCCTTGTTTGAGCCGAATCTGGGTTTAACATGATTTGTGGAGCTCCCTCTGGTGTTGTGATCGTGGTATTCACTGACCTTTGGGAAGTATTTTGACATGTACATGGGTACCTTGGTCGTGTAGTGTATCTTGTAGACCAGGCCCATTGCAAGTTGCTGTACTCTGTCGTCTACTCTAAGGGGGGGGCAGACGCAGAATACCCACCTCCAAACGCGATTAAATATTGTTTAAAATAAAAAGCGAAATACTATTATTTTGTGTGTCATGTTTCCAAATAAGATTGGTCACAACTAAATGCTTTCTAGCTTCAATTTGTTGGTTAGAATAGATGACCTCCATTGAAACTTCACTGAGAGCGAGATTGATCACGGAGAACTCGCTCTCAGTGAAGTTTCAAGTCCGCTTAGTCCTTTATTCTACATTCCATGGGGGTGTTCAATGACCATATATGGTTAATTAGGGGCGGTTCAGTATGAAAATGCTTACAATCATGCACGAGCATAGACGGTAAGAACATTGGTATTTATCAACACGGAGTGTGTGTACGACCTGTGCACGCATGGTTGATAAATCCAGATTTTTTTGTGCGTAGAGACATTCTAAATTCCATGCTTAGGAACGAAAATAAAACACTTTCTATGCATTATTGATAAATGAGGGTCTTATCATGTATCATTGGTGGATGCAGGCTACATGGCTGCCTCTCCCTATTCATCTCTTACCACCTCTCCATTAGGGATAAGCCCGAATCGGAATATGACATCGGGAAAACACAGATAATGAGATGGACACAAATATTTGTATTCCACATATATTAATATTATTATTCTGGAAAGAAATATTTTATGTTATGAGCTCCATTGATGCAGTGCGCTCTGCCTGATCTGTTTGCCGTCATAAACTACATGTAGGACTGCTGTCAAAACTACCTGAAGGACTGCTCTGTCTCTTAGTTTGGACCCACTGAAATATCAGTAATCATATTCTTAAAGTTTTCTCTCATATCGCAGCTTCTCTATGATGAGCAAAGGCCTAGAGAAAGCTCGTCTTAAATTGTCATCATGAGTTATGCATGTGAAATTAATGATATTCATCACGTGCATGTGCACTCCTTTGGAGACCTATTTCATCTTCAGAACCGAGATGCACAGCACACTCTCCGCCTCTCATCTCTGTTACTACACTAAGAGCAGCCTTTACTTACGCCAATTACAGGAATATGATTTATAGATATAATTTATCTGTTCAAAAGTTGTCATGGGCTTTCCTGGTATTAAATGTCAAGTTAGACCGCGCTCTCAAGATTCGACACTGGGTGCTGAAGTCCCATTAAGTATTATATAAAAAAGAAGCAGTGAAGCTAGACCAGCACTCTCAGGTTCAAGTATTTAATGGCAGCCTGAAACAAACATGTTTCGGAATTACATATTCCTTCGTCAGTGTTATAGCTTGCAATGCACATGCAGTCAAGATGATGGTTATATACACAGGTGGTTAATGACTTGGCAGGATATGGCATCACGGCGCAGGTGTGCCTGAATCTATTGGTCCTCAATGACCAAAGGAAAGACCTATCAAAATAGAGTCTGTTAGTAAATACAAATTATACAAATATCCAACATATATAAAAAACAAAAGCAAAAGCAAAAATACATTACATTACCAGAAACTTGATATGTAACATGCCTGTAGTTTATAGGGCTAATTGAGCCCCTTTACTTATTTACATACATTTTTCTATTGAGCATCATAGGATAAACATACCTCATGCGTGAAACAACCACATGGATTAAACCATAATCTTATAGGTAAAAGGTACTTAAAGGAAACAGGTTAACACGTTCTCTTCATTCATTCCTCTAGGACCTACACATTTTTTGTCGAATATCCCTGATGGAAATTGTCCTTGTCAAGCCTGTGTACAGTGTCAAGGCATGATCAAAGAGACATTTTACACGCACCCGAAAACGAACAAAAAAATAACTGTTAAAAGGGCGTATCACGTGTAATTCATCCAATCTTGTGTATCTGTTAAAATGCCAGTGTAATTTTTCTTATGTGGGGAAGACAACCAGAGCCTTTAAAACAAGAATCAGTGAACACAAGTGTTCAGTGAGAAATTCAGATATAAAGTCGTCAGTAGCTAGACATTTTTCCAGGTGTAAACATACCGTTAGCGATCTCAGATACATGGGACTTGAGTTAGTCCACAGGTCCGCGAGAGGGGGAGACAGACACAAGTTACTATTGCAACGGGAATTTTATTATATTCACCTGTTTAATTGCATAGAACCAAGAGGAATGAATGAAGAGAACGTGTTAACCTGTTTCCTTTAAGTACCTTTTACCTATAAGATTATGGTTTAATCCATGTGGTTGTTTCACGCATGAGGTATGTTTATCCTATGATGCTCAATAGAAAAATGTATGTAAATAAGTAAAGGGGCTCAATTAGCCCTATAAACTACGGGCATGTTACATATCAAGTTTCTGGTAATGTAATGTATTTTTGCTTTTGCTTTTGTTTTTTATATATGTTGGCTATTTGTATAATTTGTATTTAAGATAAGAGATAAGATAAGATATTCCTTTATTGATCCCCTTGGGGAAATTCAGGCATCATAGCAGCATGGGGGGGAGGGGGGGGTACAGGTAGTAAAACAACACAGTGTACAGGTAGTTAAAAACAACACAGGCAGTGTAAACAATTTGATCAATATGGTCAATATAATTTACTATCTGACTAGCTGAAGAAATATTCACATTATTCACAGTGTCACATAGGGTGCAGTATGCATAAGGTAGTGTTATAATTTACTATCTACTGAGTATACATTATTCACAGTATCCACTGAAATATACATTATTCACAGTATCACAGTATCACAGTATCCACATAAGGTGCAGTAAGCCTAAGGTAGTGTAGGTTGTCCTCCTTGGGTTCCTATAAGTCCCAGGTCAATGTCTGGTAGCAGTCGCTGTCGCTGCCCCCTGTTGTGGAGCCTGGAGGCTGCTAGTCGCTGCCCACTGTTGTGGAGCCTGATGGCCACTGGTATGAAGGACTGTCCGAGGCGGTTAGTTGAGTGTCAGGGGGGAATGAGTCTGTGGCTGAACGAGCTTCTCATCTTGACTAGCTCGTCGTAGAGGGGGTGGTAGGGGTTCTCCATGATGGCAGCCAGCTTCCTTATCATCCCCCTCTCTGCCATCACCTCAAGTCTAGGTAGCTCGACTCCCACCACGGAACTAGCCTTCCTCACCAGCCTGTTGAGCTTGTTGGTGTCCCTTGAGTTGATGTAGCCTCCCCAGCATGCCACAGCATAGAAGAGGATGCTGGCCACAACAGACTGGTAAAAAGACTGCAGCAGTCTGTTGCACACATTGAAGGACCTGAGTCTCCTCAGGAAGAACAGCCTGCTCTGTCCCTTCCTGTAGAGGGCCTCTGTGTTGTCCGACCAGTCCAGTTTATTGTTCAGGTGTACCCCAAGGAACTTGTATGAGTCCACCATCTCCACATCCACCCCTCGGATGGAGATGGGAATCGGGGGGGGGCCTCTTCTTGCCCCTCCGGAAGTCCACCACCAGCTCCTTGGTCTTACTGGTGTTGAGTTGGAGGTGGTTGCTGTCGCTCGTTCTCTTTACTAACAGACTCTATTTTGATAGGTCTTTCCTTTGGTCATTGAGGACCAATAGATTCAGGCACACCTGCGCCGTGATGCCATATCCTGCCAAGTCATTAACCACCTGTGTATATAACCACCATCTTGACTGCATGTGCATTGCAAGCTATAACACTGACGAAGGAATATGTAATTCCGAAACATGTTTGTTTCAGGCTGCCATTAAATACTTGAACCTGAGAGTGCTGGTCTAGCTTCACTGCTTCTTTCCTGGTATTACAAATGCAGTTACTGGTAAACAGAGATACTGAATAAAAACATGCATCGCAATGCTTTTGTTCTCCAGACACACACTGTTCGAAATATTATAAAAAAAATGTCCACTACTCCAAATCAAGAAGAAAAGTTATGACTATAAGTATCTTTTGAAGTCAGACATGATGGTCATGTTTAATGATCAGATACAGAAAACTATGTTATTGGGCAACCAAGTGGCGACCCATGTAATGTGCTGCGTCGCGAATCGGCCGACCCAGGTTCGATTCCCGGACCCGGCGTCCTTTGCCGAATGTCTTCCCCCCGCTCTGTCTCCCGTTCTTCCTCTCTCTCTACCGGACTGCCCGGTAGTACAAACAAATAAAAAATCTACCAAAAACATTATTATTATTATTATATATATTTTTTAAACTACGTTATTGTAACCGGGGCAGTATCCGCTCCTCATGTATGGAAAACAGCCCACGAATTTCATATTTAGGCTATTTATCTTATGTATGCATAATTTGTTAGATTTCTTTAAAAATGTAATCTTCAACATGGGTTAGGATTAGTCTGAGGTGTACAGGGTTAGGATTAGTCTGAGGTGTACAGGGTTAGGGTTAGTCTGAGGTGTACAGGGTTAGGATTAGTCTGAGGTGTACAGGGTTAGGGTTAGTCTGAGGTGTACAGGGTTAGGATTAGTCTGAGGTGTACAGGGTTAGGGTTAGTCTGAGGTGTACAGGGTTAGGGTTAGTCTGAGGTGTACAGGGTTAGGGTTAGTCTGAGGTGTACAGGGTTAGGATTAGTCTGAGGTGTACAGGGTTAGGATTAGTCTGAGGTGTACAGGGTTAGGGTTAGTCTGAGGTGTACAGGGTTAGGGTTAGTCTGAGGTGTACAGGGTTAGGATTAGTCTGAGGTGTACAGGGTTAGGGTTAGTCTGAGGTGTACAGGGTTAGGGTTAGTCTGAGGTGTACAGGGTTAGGATTAGTCTGAGGTGTACAGGGTTAGGGTTAGTCTGAGGTGTACAGGGTTAGGGTTAGTCTGAGGTGTACAGGGTTAGGGTTAGTCTGAGGTGTACAGGGTTATGGTTAGTCTGAGGTGTACAGGGTTAGGGTTAGGATTAGTCTGAGGTGTACAGGGTTAGGATTAGTCTGAGGTGTACAGGGTTAGGGTTAGTCTGAGGTGTACAGGGTTAGGGTTAGGATTAGTCTGAGGTGTACAGGGTTAGGATTAGTCTGAGGTATAAAGAGTGAAACGCCGGAAGCGTGAACACTTTCGGCAACCAACATGTACTTCCTCGTTTCTCTGATTGGCCAGCGATCGGCCAGCCCTCTACGCTCCTACGCCGGTAACGCGAGCATGCGCATTTCGTACTTGTCTCCCTGTGTACAGCTGAGAGCTCCAGCATAGCGCGAGCTAGGCGCAAGCCAGAGTAAAACACAGTTCATTCAATCAATCAATAATAACATTAACGAGACTCTCGTTGTGTCTATTCTGCTAACGCTACCTCTCATTGCTTTAACGTTACCTAGGCTCTCGTGTCTATCTGCTAACGTTAACGTTAGCATTAAGCTAACAAGCTGGGGCCGCTGGTGTACAGCTGAGAGCTCCAGCATAACTCATGTCCGCGAGCTAGGCGCAAGCCAGAGTAAAACACAGTTTTCATTCAATCAATAATAACATTAACGAGACTCTCGTGTCTATTCTACTAACGCTACCTCTCATTGCTTTAACATTACCGCAGCTCTCGTGTCTATCTGCTAACGTTAAAATGCCCCCCCCTCGTGGAAGGAAGCCATAATCACCACGATACCGAAGGAAGGGAAGGATAGGGAATTATGTAGTAGTTTCAGACCTGTGTCCATACTTAACGTGGATTACAAGATGTATACATCGATAATATCAAAGAGATTTGAGACGTTTATGCCAGACATTATAGATGAAGATCAAACTGGATTTATTAAAGGGAGACAGACACAGGACAACGTGAGAAAGACATTACACATAGTAGAGGAGATACAAAAACAAGGGGGTAGCGCGGTACTGATTAGCCTAGATGCAGAAAAAGCATTCGACAGTGTGAGCTGGACATTTTTATATAAAACATTGATGAGGTTCGGACTGAACGGGAGGGCGATGAAGATGATCAAGGCGCTATATCAAGAACCGACAGCGAGGGTTAAGGTGAATGGCAGCTTGACGGATAGAATCAGATTAGAGAGGGCTACCAGACAGGGATGTTGTCTCTCACCGACGCTCTTCGCCGTTTTCATAGAACCACTGGCACAACTGATCAGACAGACCGAGGACATTAAGGGAGTAAGGATAAAGGGAACGGAATATAAACTAGGCCTATTTGCAGACGACGTGATAGTATACATGAGGCAACCAGACAAGAGCTTCCCGGCACTGATGGATCTACTGAAGGAATATGGCCACTACTCAGGATACAAACTAAACGTGACAAAGACACAGACCTTAGCATGGAACTATACCCCAACGACGGAAATTAGAGAACAGTACGGGATAAGATGGGACATGGACAAGATTAAATACTTAGGGGTGAACATCACGAGAGGGGTGGAGAAACTGTTTGAGGCGAACTATACACAGATAAATCAGAACATCAAGAGAGACTTAGAGAGATGGACAGTAATGCCCTTGGACTTCAATTCAAGAATAGAGGTCATTAAAATGAACATACTATCAAGGTTACTGTACCTATTCCAGTCACTACCGATACAAATACCACATAATCAATTCAGGGAGTGGGACAGACTGATATCGAGGTTCATATGGGCGGGGAGAAGACCACGGGTCAGATATAAAACACTACAACTACCAAAGGAAGAGGGAGGGATGGCAGTACCCAGCCTACAAGATTATTACTATGCAGCACAACTGAGAGCAGTGACGTGCTGGTGTAACGACAGATATGAGGCAAGATGGAAAGACATTGAAAAAGAAGGGGAGGGATACAAGGTACAAGCTCTGGTGGGAGATAGGGAACTATTTAAAGAGAAAGAGGGACTATTAGATCCAATCACCAAATGCACCTTCCTTGACCATATGGAACAGAGTAGTAAAAACACACAAATTGGAGAAGCAGTCAGGGGTCCTGAGATGGGTAGCACATGACAAGAGATTCAAACCAGGGAGGTTAGACCATGGATTCAGAAGGTGGGAGAGGGGGGGGGGGGGGCAACAGCGATATGCAAAATGATAGAGAAGGAGGAAATGCAAACACTACAAAAATTAAAGGAGAAATTTGGACTAGAAAACAAGGACCACTTCAGATATCTACAGATTAGAGATTACTATAATAGAGAAATAAGAGGGGACAAGGAAGAAGAACAGAATGGAATAATTAGGATGATAGTAAGGGCATACGAAGGAGGGAAAGGAAGGGTAATATCAGCACTGTACCGGGCTATAATGACCAGCAAGGGACACACGACCGATTATATAAGGGAGAAATGGGAGAGAGAACTAGAGATAGGAATAACAGGGAAGGAATGGGGGAACATATGCGAGGTGCAACATTCAACAACAGGATCGAGGATATGGAAAAAATTTGGATGGAAAAACATAATCAGATTCTTTATAACCCCAGAGCTGAAGGGAAAATATGCACCAACACAAAGAGCATGCTGGAGGATGTGTGGGAAGGAGGGGGCAAATCACACGCACATATTCTGGGGATGTCAGAAGCTGAAGGGGTATTGGGAGGAGATAGGGGAAGCAATGATCAGAATATTAGGATACGGGTTACCACAAACAGGACTGGTGCTTTACTTAGGAGACCTGACACACGAGGGAATACAAGGGGGGGACAAATATTTAATAAAGATAATGTTGATAGCGGCCAGAAAAGCAATAACGAGACTGTGGTACAAGGAAGACCCACCGACAATAGCACAATGGGTAGGAATAGTGGAAGAAATACAGGATATGGAGAGGATAACACACATGCTGAGGTTACAGGAAGAGAAATTTGGGGAAAGATGGGGAAAGTGGGAGGATTATAAAGGGAACGAAAACGACATCACAGAGGAAGAACCAAATGCAACACAAGAGGGCGAAGGGAAAGAAGTTCAAGGAGGGTCTCTGAACCCATGTCACACAACTATGCTTTAGTTAGTATTTTCTATTTTTTTGGGGGTATTACAATTGCTTTATGTTTTTATACTTTATTATTTATGTCTGTTTAACGGTGTGATATTAATATTCAGGGATGATGTGGTTTGTGTATGGGTGAATCAAAAGGCAAAGTGAAAGTTAATAAAAAAATAAAAAAAAAAAAGGACGAAGGATAAGGGAAGAAAGAAGCTCAAGGAGGGTCTCTGGACCCAGATCACACATACATGCCTTAGTCAGTATTTATCATCTTTGAGTAGGAATTACATTTTTATACCTGTTTAAGGGAGATACACAATCAGCCTTTGTATTAAGTACCTGGAAAACAACTGTAGGGGAACCAGACAACTAACCATGATACCCATGTAAATATTTATGTGCACTGTTTTTTTTTGTTTTTATTGTGATGTTAGTTTCTTCTTTTTATTTTTTTTTTGTAAGTGCTGTTTGTCTATAACTGTTTGACAATGTTGACTGCAAACAAGTCATTGATAAGCGACGGGCAGATTAGACACATAGCCATAATTTAAAACATAGATTATGCGTTTTTAACGCTAACATTGAAGTGGATGATGGCATTCAACGGGGTAAAAAGGTAAACAAGGCCGGCACTGATATTAACACTATCACTTGTTTACCTTTTTACCCCGTTGAATGCCATCATCCACGTCAATGTTTCCCCGATAAACGGCATTTATTGGAATATTCTCGAATACACTAGACACGTTGTCATTTGTCGGCCTATTTATGAATCGTTTTCAAATAAACGCTAGATTATCGATAGTATTATGTGTACTTATGCACGTTATAGAGGCGGGCTGAAAAATCTATTATCCATTTCCTCAAGATCACACACACACACACTCATACACACACATGGCACATGCTGATATCTCAGTGAATACAGGTCTGATTATCCTAAAACTAGTAACATAGACTAATTACCTTAGATCAGATGTTCTCCAAAAAGATTATTCCAATTCCTGATCGCCATTCCAAATATCGATCGCGTTTATTGATTGATTATTGGCTGCTATAAATATATATTCCAGGCTGCTTTCAATCTCGCGATTAGATCCCTCATCATCAGACGGCTCGCCAGCACAATGGAGCCAGTTGGCCACCCCCACAGGGATCTCCCAGTATAATCGACTGACCTGCAGTTACACAGGGATAGACGATAGGGGGCGGTTTTTTCCCATCTGAGCTCCTAGAGAGTCTGCTGTACCAACAGGAGACTCGGTTGATGAAATATGAATTCAGATCGCTAATAAAAAAATCAAACGACAATACACGTCGTCGGCACTCAAAGTGTTAAGTGTGGGGTCGCCAAAAAAATTCCTAAATCAAATCGGGTCATGGTATAAAAAAGTTTGAGAACCTATATAACTCTGTATGATAGCATGTACAATAGTGCTGTATATACCGTATGCATTTATATTTAATGCATATATATAGCCATATCTGTCTGAATATACCTGCATATAATCCTTCTATATACCTATACACCTGCATATAACTATATAACTCTGCATGATAACATGTACAATAATGCTGTATATACATATACCGTATATATATATATATATATATATATATATATATATATATATATATATATATATATATATATATATATATATATACAGCATTATTGTACATGTATTATTGTACATGTACATATATTATATCCATCTGTCTGTACATAACTGCATATAAAACTTTTTACATATCTGTACCATCAATATCTGTACATATTAGTTATGCTGCTGGCCAGTACGACTTACAACCAGTGTTTTTATACCTCACTGTACATATTAACATTAACAACTCTGTACATCCATCTGATTAGGACTAGTACTCGGTAGTACTAATTTATATATTTTATATCCAGTTTAATCACCTGTACATTGCATATTACTATTGGACTTTACTGTTACATTTGCACTCTGGTTGGATGCCAAACTTTTCATTGTACTCTACTTGTGCTGTATAATGGCAATACATTTTAATCTAATCTAAATCGAATCTATTATTAACTGTTTGAATCCCTGTGCAGGCTGGGAAACACAACAACTGCTCATGTCCCCTTGGGAAAGGTACTTAGTATACGTTGTTATTTGTCATCAGATTAACACACACATGCGATGGGCGACCCACAGGAACACACACACATGCACTGAGTCGCTGACTAAATGTTCTCTGCACCTCCCATCCCGTCGTCCTTCCCCCCAAGGGCAGCCGACGAGGGCTGCGCCGCGCCCGGGGACCAATCCAAGTGCTCCTGTCTGTCTTCCTCAGGGACGTGACAGCGTTAGCGATCTGTTGTGCATGTTTTTCCATTGGGTTTATCTTATTGGGAGGGGAAACCCTTGCTAGCCCTGGGAGAACATGCAAACTCCACACAGAAAGGCCCGGGACATACCCCACCTGGGTAACTGGCAACACGGCAACCTGGTCGTGCGTGTGTGTGAGCAAGAGAGATAGAGAGAGACAGTTCTCCAACTTGTGTGGGTTGCAGTGATCTCCTGGTTGTTCCCCACCCAGGTTATCTAACTATTGGCCTGGCCTGATTCTAAGTTCAGTGGCCTGACTGCATTAAAAAATATATATATATATATATCAATTCTACAGACACTGGGAATTAAATGAATACAAATTAGAAATATGACAATATTTGTATCATTAACAATTTATAGTCACGACTCAACGAGGCATTGTGATGAAAATGAATAAACGCACTACACAAGCGCTACCCACAGCCGTAAAATTATGTGAATCCCTACCCTCCTTCAAAACCACTATCAAAGAGCACCTACGGGAGGCTGCAATTAGAAACTGGCCCCGGTAAATGTCCAAACCCCCACCCACCCAACCCCCTCCAATGTACAGTTTCTTCCCCCTCGAATGTATATATTTTATTTTATTGCGGATGCGCTGCCCCCCTGGTTCATCCAATCCAACTTTATTTGTATAGCACGTTAAAAAAAATAAAAATAAAAAACATGGTTGACCAAAGTGCTTCACAGTAAAAACCATAATATATGTTCATGACCACACTCACCAAGCACAGTCAGCATCGGACTGCTGAATGTTTCTATGGACTGATTTCACGAGCCCATTTCTTTTTCACTTCAGCCGCTGTGCGCTCCTCTCCTGACACCACTTTAACTCGTCCCATGCTGCTTTTACTGGGTGGCCTTGTACCTGTATTGACAATACTAAATAAGATATCACGCTAAGTTGTCATGTTCTACACTACAGTATGACTTACTACTATGGGGTCTTTATACATGTATCACTGTATATATATTAATACTACAACTCTGTACATGCATCTGATGATGAGCACTATTACTCAGTAGTATTTATATATTGTATACCCAGTTTAATCACCTGTGCATTGTATGTTACTATTGCACTTTACTGTTACCTTTGCACTCTGGTTGGATGCCAAATTTATTTTCGTTGTAATGTACTTGTGCTGTATAATGACAATACATTTGAATCTAATCAAATTTTGTCAGTCGCAAATTGCTTTTGCGTTGCCTGACCCGAGCTGGTGGGGCGTTTCTGTTTGCAATTTCAGGTGTACTATAACGCACTTCCAGTTTAAGAATGAGTGACGTTCTTCATTCAGCATTTATGAAGACCGTTTTACGTGTTCAGGCATCCGGAGGACTTTCGTAAATTTGTTCGTGCAAACTACTTACGAAGATAGTTACGTACACTTTCGATCATGAGGTCCAGTATGTACATGTGCAAAGACAGCAAGGTGCAAACAGTGAGTGACCTTAGCCACACTGTCAGTGACCATGTGATGGTCATGCAGCGGCCAAAGTCCTGAAGGGACAACCCCCTACTGTGCGTGCAGGCATTAAAAAACATGATGGTTCTGGGAACAAAATAGTTCTTAAGGCGTTCCCTCCCCTTCAGGGAGATAAGTCTATTACCGAAACTGCTCCTCTGACTGGCCAGTACGCTCTGGTTGCTGTTATCCAGGATGGACCTTGTTCAGTGTCCTTCCTTCTGCCATAGGCACCAGAGAGTCCAGCTCCATGCCTTCCTATCCAGTTTGTCCAACCGTTTACTATCCGCCGCCTTCACATTGCCACCACAACACACTATAGCATAGAAAAAGACACTGGCCTCTAGGGCTGACCTACGATTTTTTTTTTGGAATTCAAAGCTTCGGGGCCGAGATTCGATTTTTAATTTAATTTAATAAATGTTTTTATATATGTATGTATATATATAGGGCGGCTACGTGGCGTAGTGGGCAAGGCACTCGCCACGAAATGCTGGAGACGCTGGGCTCGTCAGTTCGAGCCCAGCGCTCCACATTTGCTTTCAGTTTAGCTGGTCGTTCATACTAATACACATTGGCCGTATTAGGGGGTGGGAAACTGATGGGTGGGGATCGGGCGTTGTGGACAGCGACTCCTACAGGTCGGTTGGTGCGCCTGCGCAGTAGAATCAGGAAGTGTCGGGGGCAGCGTGAGCCTCCCACGCGTTACTCCTCGCCACTGAGGGATCGAGCTGTGCAGGTGAAAAGATGCGACTGCCGTTACCTCAAGTACCGGAGGGGACTTGTGCTATGTATGACTTAGTCCACATTGCAGCCGGCTTGTGGGAGGCAAGAGACAGCGTCCGTGACAGGGGAGGGTTGAATTGGATGATACGAAATTGGGATGGGAGAAAATATAGAAAATGGGAGAAAAAGTCGATAAAAAAAAAAAATATGTATATATATATATATAAAAAATTTTTATGTTGTGGGACTTGTACAGCACTTTGTTCAACTTTGTCAGTGCTGTAAAGTTTAAACCTTTTTAAATCTTAGACAAACAAAACACTTTGCTTTCATGAAATATTGTAAGCAGTCATTTGAGGCTTTATAAAAGCAGCACAATGAACACAAATATATCAGTGCCGAGTCCGACCTCATCTTAAAGTTTTCTGATGAATACCCTAAAACATGGAGGTCGCGAACGCAATTTATACGCATGGAAGTATTGATTACGCCATAACGAATCATTAAAAAAAATATACCGTTAACTGGAATATGTTGTGTGTGCCTTCAGTCCTTGCCCCACAATGGTGGAATGAACTACCCACCCCAGTTAGGACAGCCGAAACACGTCCAATCTTTCGCCGTCGACTAAAGACTCACTTCTTCAACCATTATCTGAATTAAAAAAAAAAAAAAAAAAAAAAAAAAAAAAATCTAACCCTAACTAACCATACTGTCATGCACTTGTCCTAATAAACTAACCTACACTGTAGCACTCAACACTTTGATGAACATTGTTACTCAGCTGATAGAGTTGTGCTCTTCCTGATGGCTTGTCGTACAGAACTTGTAAGTCGCTTTGGATAAAAGCGTCAGCTAAATGACTAAATGTAAATGTAAATGTAAATGTTTACACATATGTTGGATTATGTAATTGGTTTGTCATTAAAAACCAATAATAATCGCTCGCATCGCCGGCTTCGCTGACCAGAGCTCTCTCAGATTCAAAGTTTTAATTGCAGCCTGGAACATACATGTTTCGGAACCATTGTGTAACTAGACAGTTACAACATAACATTCATATTAATTAACCCAGTTAATGCCTTAAGAGTAAGAGTCTGGTGGTCAATGTCACCTCGGATCTCTACGGAAATGTTGTGTCTTACTAATAATAACTAATTCCTTGGTCAATAGAAGTCTCTGTGATACTTTCTGAATATGATTTGGGAACATCAAATGGGCAGGGTTATAATAGAAGAAAGACAGTGTAAACAATATAATTAACTCTGAATATAATAATGAGGAAAAATAAACAGGATACACAACAAGGTGCATGAGATGAGGTTATATGTAGAACATGGTACAGTTACAGTAAGTGGGGAGTGCGTCATGGTACAGTTACAGTAAGTGGGGAGTGTAAACACTAAACAGTGATCTAAACAGTTTCTGACAGCTGGGCTGTGTTGAACTTGTCACGTGAAATAACGTTATGTGAATAAACCGCGAAATAACATAACGTGTTATAATAATATAATGTTATATAACGTTACAATGTACAGTTTCTGACAGCTGGCTGTGTTGTGAAATGTGCATAACGTTATGAATAAACCGCGAAGTCACGCGAAATAACGTTATACGCGAATCTGGTAGTAAATGTCTTTTTATCTTCTTGATATGATAACATTACATCCGCCTTTTACCGCGTGACGAGCTAAACCAATCAGAGAGGGGCTTCGCTCAACCAATCAGAGAGAGGCTTCGCTCAACCAATCAGCGAGAGGTCTGCAGAAATGGAGCTCAACCAATCAGAGAGGGGTCTGCAGAAATGGAGCTATGAAAAGTAGAGACGCGGCAGGCTGAGTTTTGATTGAAAACTTTATTAACAGATTGCAGAATGGGTACAGTACAATACAGCTCAATACATACAATTGTTAAGGGGATGCAGACCAGAGAAAGACTTTCGTCTTGTTTACATCAGGGTCCCCCATTTTCAATTCATCGTAACATATGACATACATGACATACAGATAGACAGTACTGCTACATCTATACATTTATGACATACCAGATTTGCAAATACAGTACTGTTTGTGATACAAAAAGAGTATATACATTTGGCGTAGAAACTGTACATTGGATTGGGTAGGTGGGGGGGGGGGGGGCTGTACATTGGAGGTGGTTGGGTGGGTGGGGGGGGGTTGGGTAGGAGGGGTGGGGGACACTGTACAACTATACAAACAAAACTGTACATTGGAATATTGACAAGACCATACTTAGTAATTTACTGTACATTGGAGGGGGTTGTGTTAGGACATTTACAGGGGCCAGTTTCGAATTGCAGTCTCCCGTAGGTGTTTTTTGAGAGTGTTTTTGAAAGTGGGTAGTGATTCACATTCCTTTACAGCTTTGGGTAGGGCGTTCCACATTGATGTGGCATAATTGCGAAACGTGTTTAGTCCCTTGTTTGAGCCAAATCTGGGTTTAACATGATTTGTGGAGCTCCCTCTGGTGTTGTGATCGTGGTATTCACTGACCTTTGGGAAGTATTTTGACATGTACATGGGTACCTTGGTCGTGTAGTGTATCTTGTAGACCAGGCCCATTGCAAGTTGCTGTACTCTGTCGTCTACTCTAAGCCATCCTAGGTTGTCAAAGTGGGCAGGGGTGAGGTGGGTTCTAGGAGTAAGGTCAAGCAGTAGTCTGACCAGTTTGTTTTGAGATGTTTGTAATTTTGTTTTTAGCGCCTTTGAGGTGCTTTGGTACCATGAGGTGCAAGCATAGTCGTAGTACCCTTGAATGAGTGCTCCTGCCAGTCTTCAGGGTATTTTTGTTTACCAGTGAGGAGATCCGGTACAAGAATCGAGTTTGTTGGTTGACTTTTTTTATTACATTGGATGCCATTTTGTCACAGGAAAGATTTGCCTCTAGGATGGAACCCAGGTAGGTAATATCTTCTTTCCTTGTGACAATATTGTCACTCACTGTAACTGAGAAGCCGTCGGTCTTGCTGAGTTTGTTATTTGAACCGAAGAGAATGGACTCTGTTTTGCCCATGTGTAATGATAGTTTGTTATCAGCGAGCCATATGCAGATTTTGCCTAGTTCTGAGCTGAGGGTTTTTTCAACCTGTAACTTGTTCTTGTCAGAGACCAGCAGGGCTGAGTCGTCCGCAAACAGGAACAAGTTGCAGTCACAAGCTGACGACATGTCATTTGCATAAATTAGGAACAGTAGCGGACCTAGTATGCTTCCTTGTGGAACACCACAGCTTACTGTGAGGGGGGGGGATAGGGTACCGTTTACCTCCACCATCTGCTCTCTCCCCTCCAGGTAGGATTGCATCCAGCTCACTGATAGACTATCAAAACCAATTGCTTTTAGTTTGTCAATCAGAATGGTGTGATTGACAGTGTCGAAGGCCTTTTGTAGGTCCAGCATGACCATGCCGCAGTATTTGCCCGCGTCCACCTCTTGTTTGATGTGGTCGTTTAAATAGAGAAGGCATGTGTCAGTGGAGTGGGATGTTCTGAAGCCAGATTGGAATTCGTAGATTAGATTTTTTTCCGCGAGGTATTTTTCGACCTGTTCGTATACAATTTTTTCCATGACTTTCGAGGTGGAGGTAAGGATAGAAACAGGGCGGTAGTTGCCTGAGTCTAATTTACTGCCTTTTTTGTGCAGAGGGGTCACTCTCGCAATTTGAAGTCCTTGGGGACGTGTCCCTGTTTTATGGAGAGGTTTATTATGTGTGCGATGACTGGGGTGATGGCGGCTGCTGAGTCTCTGAGGAATTTGGAGGGGATGTTGTCATGGCCAGTGGCCTTGTTAGGTTGGAGGGCGCTCAGTTTTTTGAGTACCTCATCTGTTGTTACCGTTTCCAGTTTGAAGTCATCTTTGTGGACCCCTAGGTTCTTGTAGTATGCTACTATGTGTTCTACCCCATACTGCCCTGAGTGGGAGGGTAGTGTGTTTACCAGTGTTGTGGCTATGTTTGTGAAGAAACTATTTAAGTAATTGGCTACATCCAGCTTTTCTGTGATGAGCGTGTTGTCCGTCTTTATGTTTATGTTTGAGAATCTGGTTTTAAGTTTTTTACTGCAGCCTAGTTGGTTATTGAGTAATTTCCAAAGTTCACGTGGTTTGTTTTTGTTTTCCTCGGTTTTGTCATTGATGAAATATTTTTTTGCTGTTTTGATCATGGACTTCATTTCTTAGTCTGTTTCTTTCCAGTTTGAGTTCAGTCACGTGGGCTTGGAGTTCACTGCTCGTGCTTATGGTAAGCTTTGACTGACTTTTACGAAACTCAGAGCATTTTTTGTCTCTGGTTTTCATTGCGGTCAGTATTTCAGCGTGCATCCACGGCTCCGTGCGATTTTTTTTACCCTGGTGGTTCTTAGGGGGGCCATGTTGTTTAGTATAGTTGAAAATTTGGTTTTGAAGCCAAGCCATGTTTCTTCCACCAGTGTACCATTGAGCTCATCTGACCAGTCCAGACCCTCCAGTTCAAGGTTAAAGGCCTCGCTAGAGTAGGTTTTGAGGTCTCTAGATGTGACTGTTTTGTGACAGCCAGCCTTTTGTTTTAGCTTTTTGCGGGTACAGAATATCATATAATGATCACTTAACCCGCATGCTATAACGCCTTTATTGGCGATCTTGGACTTGTCAGAGGTCAGGATGAGGTCAATGGTAGTCTGAGTTGACTCACATACACGTGTGGGTTGCGTGATTAGCTGGCTGAGGCCGTGCAGATCACAAAACCTATTGTAGGATTTGAAGACGGGTGCATCTTTTTGTTGCATATCCGTGTTCCAATCCCCAATAAGAATCATTTCTGCATCCTCAGCTCCAGCTAAGCACGCATCCAACACATCATAAAAGCCATTTTGGTCTGGCGGTCTGTAAATTGTGCCGACTAGAACAGATTTAGCCCTTTCAAATAGAATTTCTACAAAAACAGTTTCAATAGTCTCCCACGCGTTACTCCTTGCCACAGAGTTCGAGCTGCTGCGGTGAAAAGATGTGACAGGCTGGAGTCGTGTACCGGAGGGGTCTATTCTTATCCTAACGGATTTACGATTTACGGCGATCTAATTGGCCACTGACGTTTCTGGTCATGTGACATGTGCGCCCAATCGTGTCACGCCCATTTCCGCCTCGAACAGCAGCAAACTACCTATCGCCTAGTTTATCACTGGTTAAGCTCTTTCGAAGTTGGTTAAGGTTAGAGTTTGGAATCAGGGCTGGTGTTCTATCGCCCTGCTCTAAGACAAACTCTAACCTTAACCAACTTCGAAAGAGTGCCTAAGCTTAACCGGCGAAAGAACTTGCCATCACACGATTGGCGCGACCAGAAACGTCAGTGGCCAATCAGAGCGCAGAATGCGGAACTGTAAATCCGTTAGGATAAGAAGGGGACACGTGATGCAAGGCTTCTGTCCTCACTACAGCCGACCAGTGGGAGGCATAGTCTAGCAACATTCAAGACAGGGGAGGGAAGAATTGGATAATACAAAATTGGGATGGGAGAAAAATAGAAAATGGGGAGAAAAAGTGGATACAATTATTTGTAATATTGCTAGATTGTAAAATGTGCAATCTCTCCGTCTCTTGCCTGGTTTAAAAACAAAAAGTGAAAATAGACACCAAAACATTCTGTGACCCATTTTCTGTGTTTCCCCGCCTTCCTGACAGTGTTAGAAAGCTCTTAGCCTAATGAGCAGCTGACACATTTCCTTAACACAAGAAAACCACAGTATAAAAGGAGGCAGGGTCATCACATCACTGTGGACATTTTCAGTTTGACCAACATTGAGTTGAAAAATGTTCAACTCATGTCAGAATCATCAGAAATGTATTGCATTTAACTACGGTAGCTAATGTTTGATATATTGGATGATGTATATTTCCTCAGATATCTTATATAATTGTATATTATTTTAATATAGGCTTCAATAGAACTGGCACCCAAGTCTGACACGAAGCAGAGCATAAAACGCTGGTATTCTGACGTGATGACCCTTCATTCTTTTAGTTTTCTTGCCTTAACATGAGGACATTAAACAAAGAGGTAATAAGGACACATTGTGGTTGGATAATGCAACACCATGATGAGCGAACATCATAGCTAAAAAAGGACTGTGCTGGTGGATGGAATTGGCGAGACAAAAATAACTCCAGAGGACAACAGTAACTGTTGACCAGTTACTCCATAAACTCTTAAGCTACAGGAATACAAAGATGATATACAAGGTTTTAGGAAGCTGGATAACTACGGTCAGCTGTGACCAGTCATAATCTTCTAATCTTCCAATGAATCACCCTGCTTTACACAGAGTGAAGAAGAAATATGTATATGAGGAAAGACACTAATGAGGTACCAGAAAAAAAGAGTTTAGATGACACTGCTTAATCGGCAGGTCTGAAAAATATCTAAAGGGATTGCAACAGTTTGCCGTGATACCATGGGGATTTATTGACAGGTAGAGCTGAAGACATTTAACGTAGATCTGTTAAGCCTGCCAGCCTGAGAGAGCAGTAGTGTTGATTGAGAACAGCTATCCAGCAGATCTTGTAATCTACAGATATTGAGGAAGCTTTCTGAAATTAAATATAATTCATCCATCAGACAGCAAAATCACCAAAAACCTGCAGTCTTACAGGACGTGATTCATCTTGCCCAAGTTAATAAAATATTTGTTGAAGGGCTTTGCAATGAAGGGATGTTTCCACTCGAGAATCAATCTTTAACAGAAATAATGACATAATGGGCCACTATAGTTGATTCTCGAGCGGAAACATCCCTGTATTGCAAAGCCCTTCAACAAATATTTTATTAACTTGGAACAAGGTGGACAGGGTGGAAAGGACCACAACCTGAGTGTGACATAGGTGCAAAATGGCCACTGTGTGAATATGAGTGGCCAACTAGTGGGGAAAATAAAAGGTGGAACGGGAGGCACAAAGGTAGTAGAAACGGATGTCGATGGTACTAAAGCAATCTTTATTAAAAGAAACATGGAGAACACTTCACAAAGACAAAATAGCTACAAATCTATCATTTTGCACTTTTCTTTCCTCACACATCATGTATACTCCAGACTTCAACAAAAGCCTTACTTAAAGCGAAGATCCACCCCAAAGTAGAATTCACATTATTATTTCTATAATATTGTACAACTTAGTTTCTCCTTAACCTGAGCACACCAGAGACAATATTCTAGTGACAATGTCATCAAGTGTCATCAACAAATCCTGAAGCTGCTCCAGACAGTGAATAATGGACAACTTCTAGGACACTGACAGTACCCATGGTGATTTTATTGGTATATGGGTACATTTTCTAATTCCCTACAATTACATAACTCATTTGGATGCAATAGCTCAAATAAACATTATTTGAGCCCACAAAGTCTGTGACTAATCCAAAGTCAATGGACCAAAATGAGTCTCTCGATGACATCACTAAGTTTTGATGCTCCGATTTACAGCTTGGGCAAACTGTTATCTATGTTTATAGATATTGACTTAACTGTCCAAGATCATTGGAATAACACAATGCACATTCTGTTTTAGGGTGGATTTTCCCTTGAAATGCAGATCTCGGCCAAATCCAAGAATCAAACCTTAGGAAATAGAGCATTTCCTAACCTTGTGACTTGACCAAGAAAAAAACTCAGTGCCTTTGTATTATAGACAAAAAGGACTCATTGTATATTTCTGGCAAGAAAGAAAATACGTTTTTTTCCCTCCTACGATATACAGTAAGTCATATATTAATCCACACACACACAAACAAGAACACACACGCATAGACACTCACGCACACACGCGCACGCACAGACCAATTCATTTGCTTTGATCTTTTCGTTGTCCAATAAGATGCTAATCACTTGGTTTAGGGTTTCTTGTCTAAGATACGAATTAGGGCCGTAACAATATCAGATTTGCAGAATAAAAAAAAAAATTAAATAAAATAAAAAATGTTGTATGTTCAATACAGTGTATCGAAATGTAAAACTATATTGATGATTCGGGTTCTCGTTCTCTTATTTCCCCCTCTGTTGTAACTGGTGGTATGGTATGGCTACTGCTATTAGCATAACGTTAGGGCTCATTTTCATTGTTTGACCTTTTTTTTGTGTCAAACCAAGCTGTAGTATATAATCTATAATAGAGCTCTGTAGTATGAATACATTTTAACGCATTAAAAATATATATATACTGAAAATCAAATCGAGACTACAGAAATTTAAATTCGTATGGAATCTGAAAACTGTTCATCGTTACACCCCTAAATAAGAATACTGCCCTGGGTGTGTGTTGCACCTTCAGGGTCTTAACAGATGTCAATTTATTGAAGTCTGAAGGACGGACATGCACACACTGTTTATTTATAATTATTTACAAATCCCCTGCACCTCCCTTATCCCTCCCTTACCCTCCATTCCTCCTCCCACCAATTCCTCCCTCCCCCTCTTCCGGACGCTCTGGACAATAGGTGGGGCTAGTGGATCCTCGTCAGCTCTTCCACAATCTTGATCACCTCGTCCACTGTGGCCTCGCGCTTCATGCCACTGCCATCGTCGATCTGAAACACACAAGGAGAACAACTCTCAGCTTCCACAACAACCAGCTGGAGGAGATGCACAGCAACACTCACACAAGGGGGCCATTGTCCAGTCAACTTTATTTACCAGGTCGATTCCCTGGTGTTGGTGTGTGTGTGTGTGTGTGTGTGTGTGTGTGTGTGTGTGTGTGTGTGTGTGTGTGTGTGTGTGTGTGTGTGTGTGTGTGTGAATGTGTGTCCCTACCTGTAGGGTACTGACTACCTCCTGCATCTTGGCCCGGCCGAGGTCCAGGAAGCTCTCGATTAGGTCTCCGTCGATGAAGCCCGTGGCCTGCTCAGTCTTGCGCTCCGTGTGGAAAGACCTCCAGGTGCCGGGGAGTCAAGGAAGATCCAATAACCTCTCACTCACCCACACAACACACAAGACACAGCTTGGCCTGAGGCCTCAGCACTGGGATCATATTCTCATCGTCTGGCACATGGTAAAATATACTTGTGTGGGAAGTCAGTCAACGTAAAACTAACAAAAAGGTAGGTGATGGGCAAAATGTAGTCAGATATGGAAAGTACAGAAACATTAATGTGTTAATAGAACCTGTTTGCTGGGAAATCTATGCAGAACATAGCAGAACAAAGACGGACATATTCATCTTCTTCACTGCCATCAGTGCAATAATCATATCACAATGGCCTAAATTATTTAGGATCAAGATAATTATTATAATTTTCTTTTACAGTACTAGCAAAACTCAAAATGGTCTACAACGAGTCTCTTTGAAGTAATTCACAATCAAGACTTCAAATTATTGTTTTCACGGTTCTTTAGATCCGTTCCGTCTGTATGCCACTCTGATGAGCTCCAAGAAGTGGCCTGTCTTGAATAATTTATAGTCAGGTCTATAAATATTTGGACATTGACACAATGTTCACAATTTTGGCTCTGTACACCACCACAATGGACTTGAAATGAAACAATCAATATGTGCTTTAAGTGCAGACTTTCAGCTTACATTTTTGGAATTCTACATCCAAATCAGGTGAACAGTGTAGGAATTACAACCGTTTTTTTTTGTTTTTTTTTAAAGGACCAAAAGTAATTGGACAAACTAACAATCATAAATCGAATTATCACTTATTTGCAGTCAATGACAGCCTGAAGTCTGAAACCCATAGACATCACCAGACACTGGGTTTCCCTGGTGATGCTCTGTCAGGCCTCTACTGTCTTCAGTTCCTACTTGTTCTTGGGGCATTTTCCCTTCAGTTGTGTCTTTAGCAAGTGAAATGCATGCTCAATTGGATTCAGATCAGGTGATTGACTTGGCCATTGCATAACATTCCACTTCTTTACATTAAAAGACTCTTTGGTTGCCTCCAAAGTATGCTTTGGGTCATTGTCCATCTGCACTGTGAAGCGCTGTCCAATGAGTTCTGAAGCATTTGGCTGAATATGAGCAAATTGCCCGAAACACTTCAATCATCATCAATCAATAAATACAATAAATACAAGGGAACCAGTTCCATTGGCAGCCATACATGCCCACACCATAACACTAACACAACCATGCTTCACTGATGAGGTGGTATGCTTTAGATCAGGGGTGGCCAACCAGTCAGATACTAAGAGCCACAAAAATTACTGTGGTACCACAAAGAGCCACACCATATATACCAGCGTTTCTCAGCCTTTTTTTTAGTCATGGCACCCTTGTGGCACCTGTGTTTATACAGTAGGTCCCACCCTATGGCCTCTGAAGTTGATAACGTCTTTTTTATTTGGGCCTCACAGGGTTAAAAGTAACCTGTGAGACTGAAATTACAAGATCACTTTTAGCCATTTAAAAAAAAAAGTCTGTAATGTTTATTTAAAAATGTTTAAGCTCATGTACATAGTCAATGGGTCGTGTTGTTCAGCCTCACAATGCTATTGGATAGTAAATGGGTTTATAGGTCCCACCCTCTGGCCTCTGAAGTTGCTAATGTCTTTTTTATTTGGGCCTCACAGGGTTAACCTCTTACGCCCGAGCGGTCCGGTACTGGACCGTAAATGACATCACGCCATAAATCCATCTCTACAGAATGTATGAATTAATGTTACGTTTTCTTTTCAAATGTAGCCAAGAGTAAAGACCATAACCCTGTCAAAACAGCAGTCAAAGTGTATATTTTCAGCATTACGTTTGTTTACCAATGATTTGAACTAGGGATGTCCGATATTATCGGCCGATATTGGCATTAAAATGTGATATCGGAAAATATCGGTATCGGTTAAAAAAATAAATAAAAAAACGTTTTTTTTTTTTTTTTTTTTTACATTTCTATAACCTTTATTTACCCAGGCAAGCAAGTAAGAACAAATTCTGATTTTATTTATTGTCAAAAGTATGCATAATGTTGTGTTAATTCCACAACAAGAGATATGTAATGTTAATTACCTGAAATTATTTCGTTTTGGGGGGGGGGGGGGGGGGAACCCTGCATATATCGGTATCGGTTGATATCGGTATCGGAAATTAAGAGTTGGACAATATCGGTATATCGGTATCGGTAAAAAAGCCAATATCGAGCATCCCTAATTTGAACTGTTATTATTAGTATATAAGATTATAGAAAACACAGGGCATTCAGTCGGAAACCGGCGCATATTGACGGGAGGAAGTGGTGCAGCCAAAAGTGAGTGTAGTCTTTTGAAGGAAGAGACCCAGGGCTTTCAATGGGCTTTCGAATTTAAAAAAACTACACTACCCAGCTCACGCCAGCCCCAGTCAATCATCTTACTTCTGGATTTACTTATTTATTTCTCTTATTTTTCGGGATTATCTCCCACAAACAAACGTTATTGCCATAAAACAGAACGCAGTTAGTTTCTCTACCTTTCTGTGAATGTCTAGCAAAAACCTGCATTGCAATCGGACGAAAAATGGTGGAGAAATTTACATAATAAAAATGTGTATTACAGTAGATTTCATTCACGGTTTGTGAATCACGCCTGGTGATACTAAATCCAGATTGAACTCTGCCATTGGAAAGGGGAGATTTGGCCTGATCCATAGATGTGCGACTTGGCCATAATAAGGTAATCTATAGGCCTGATATTCTATAATCATATTTCAAATTGCATGTGTCCGGATGGCAGAATTCAGTACTGCATCTACAAAACCTTCTGTTTAATCATCTTCCCTTTATTCATTTGCTTAGATTTTTCAGGTCTGGTAAATTTGTGCATGGTGTTATTCACAGTCAAAGATAAAAAAAAAAATAAAAAAAATATTGATATTCTCATTTGGTTCATTACAATTTACTCAAGCCTAGTAACAGACGCAATATTTCTGACACTGGGAATACATTCCCTGAGATCCATAGATGTCCCTAGAATCAGATACCAAGAACATGCAAATGGACCATTAAAAAAAAGTGTTTTAAATGTTTATTCTACGTTCAAATAATAATTTTTTTTTTTATTATATATATATTTTTTATTCATCAATGGATGGAGGAGCCACACATTGACGGGCAAAGAGCTGCATGCGGCCCGCAAGCCGCGGGTTGGCCACCCGTGCTTTAGATCATGATCAGTTCCTTTCTTTACTCTTCTCTTCCTATCATTTTGGTACAAGTTGATGAGGCACATATAGAAATTTTTGTAATTCCTATACTGTTCATCAAATTAAAGCTGAAAGTCTGCACTTAAAGCGCATATTGATTGTTTAATTGTTGTGGTGTACAGAGCCAAAATGATGACAATTGTGTTGATGTCTAAATATTTATGGACCTGATTGTATGTCACACATTGTCACAGCCTGCCAAGGTGGCCTCCCACAAACCATTGAATGAATTGTTGAAACAAGGTAGCCTATCGCTCACCGTCAAGGCTAATAATAGCAACCATCATTGTCCATGCACCTCACCTTCAATGTCCCCAGGCCTACTGCTGGTATAGAAATGGTTCTTAACCTTTTTCTTGTATGTTAGGACCCTCACAGTGATACACATCAGGCTGCAGTTATTCTTGTCAACTCATATTCCCACCCCAATGGACAGTTTTCTCTATTGTTCTATAGTCTCTACAAGCTGAATAAATGTCCTCATATACCGTAACCTTTGTCAAGTGACTTCCAGTTTTGGCAAAGTTGTAATGACCTCCTCTAACCATGATTGCTTTTGAGGAGGATCATATGGTAGACCAATCAAGTTGAAACACAAGCCAAGGGCATGTTTACACGCCTCCAGTGCACTCTTAGTGTTCTACGACACCCCCGCGCTCGTGGTACACTTGTGCATCCTTGTGCACATGCTGCTGGATACACACCCGATACACAATTATTCTGTGAGCTATAGCGCCAATTATAAACTAGTGCTCAAACACTGGATACCTTTGAGTCCTGAATTCCATATCTGTCTACTGTAGGCAGGGAGATAACAGTGGAGAGTGTAAGTTAGGATCAGAATACTCATGCTCTCATATTTTATCGTGTACTCTGTGTGTGACAAGCAGTAATCATGCATAAGAAGGATATAAGCTGTGCTCAATTTTCCCCACACTCTTGATCACCTTGTTGAGGCGGTTTTGCAGGTCCAGAAGGAGGCTGTACCAGCCCTCGGACAGAGAGGTCACCAGGCCTGGAAAAAAACACACATTTGAATGATTTATTTATGTCCACATAAATACAAGTCAAGTTCAAGTTTCAAGTTTCTTTTATTGCCACACGGCCAGGCCGGTGGAATTTGAGCACGGTGCAGGTGGTAGCTGCGACAATACACCACATGGATGATGGAACACAACATAACATCAACAACAACATAACATAACATAACATGCATAACATAACATAACAGCAGGGGGTGAAATTAGGATGAGTTGGAGTTGAGTAATTGTATGGCCTTGGGGAAGAAACTGTTGTTGAACCTAACCGTGCGACTACCTAGTGACCTAAACCTTCTACCAGAGGGGAGGAGTTGGAAGAGGTGATGAGCTGGGTGCAGGGGGTCACTGATGATTTTGTGTGCGCGTGTGATGGTGTGATGTTTATGTATGGAGTCCAGGGTGGGGAGTGTGCAGTTGATGATTTTGGATGCCCTAATGATGATCCTGTCTAGTCTGTGTAGTGTGTGTTTGGGTGTGTTGCCGTACCAAACAGTGATGGAGAGTGAAATGATGTTTTGTATGATAGCTGTGTAAAATTGAATCATTAATGTCTTCCTGACCTTGTACTTCCTGAGTTGTCTTAAATGAAATAATCTTTGGTTGGCTGTTTTAAGTAAATGAGTGGTGTGATGATCCCAGTTGAGTTTGTTGCTGATGTGTGTTCCTAAGTATTTAAATGCGTCTGTGGCTGAAATGGGTTGGTTATTGATGAGCATGGGTGTTTTGGTGGGTGTGATTTTGCGATTTTGCGATTCTGTCAAGGAGATAAACACTAATGCAATCAGATATTGAGAGACACTTATTTACAAAAGTGCCTGATTGTCAACCACATTGTTGCACACAAAACAGGATAATAACACATGATGAAAATAACAGTAGCAGGTGAAAAGGTAAGGTAATCATTTTTAACAATGACGGAAAAATCTAAAGGCTGTCCGTCATTTGATTTGATTTGATTTGAGCTCGCCTAGGACAATGCGTTACCGTTTGACAGGTGGACCGCCCGAGGCAAACTCCCCACCTGCCACTGGAGTGGGTCACGTCTGGCAGAGCCCACTCAGGGCCCGCCTCACAGAGTAAGTGAGGAAACAATATAAATATAAAAGGCCATCGACGGTAAAAAAAAATAATATTACATTGACTGTGGTGAGTGAATGCATAGTAGACTACTGCCCTGTCCTGTAACGAGAGGGCGAGACACACAATCCATTTGCTAGTTCAACAACAATAACAAAGCCCCTGCTATAGCTCATTTTATGACCCTGTCCGTCATCATGACAGAAAACTAGAAAGTATAGCGCGACCTCCGGTCTGTAGTTATGTTGGATAAAGAATGGTTAGGTTATAGTCAAGACTATCAGACAATTCTTTTAAGCTTCTCTTATTACTTATTTATTTTGTATTATTATTATTATTATTATTATTATTATTATTATTATTATTATTATTATTATTATTATTATTATTATTATTATTGTACTTATTATTGGTGTAATAGATAACGCATAGAATATTTTTCTCTTCACTTATAAGAAATGGATTTTCTTTCTGATTCTATGTAAGATCAGAGCTGAGACGGTCACTAAAAGATAAATTGGCTTCACACAACTTTGTGTCAAATTCACTCGAAAATAACAAGAAAGTGACACTCAACTCTGAACTTAGGAAAATACAATTGGAACTTAATCAATTCATCAAGGGTCATATTATAAATTGTATATATTTAAAAATGTCTACCTTAGTTAATTTTTATTTTATTAACCACCATGTTTTCATGCATTTCTCTATCACGTGTATTACATGATATGGCCGTTAAAATGATACATACATTGCTAGAATGATACATGGATCTGAGAATGTGAGCAAGAATGAACGAAGGATAAAAAAGAAAGAAAGAGACAATGCCAAGATAAAACAGTAAAGAAACAAATAAAGAAAAAAATAAAGAACAGGAAAGAGAATGAAAGAAAAATAAGTGACAAAGATATAAAAGACAAAGAACAGGAACAAACAAAAAAAGAAATAAAGAACAAGAACAAGAGAAATAAATAAAGAACAGGAGTGAAAGCCAGTAGATTGAGTTCATGTTCATGCTTACCGATCATGCCGTTGACGGTACCAAACAACACGGAGCCCTGGGTGGGCGTGGAGCTCTCTCCCAGGTTCTGCAGCACCAGGGAGCCGTGGGAGAAGACATTCACAAACTCTCCCAGGTGGAAGACCCCCACCTCCTGCAGGTGCTGCCGCTCCTCGTCCGTGGTGGCCGCACTGGAGGGGAGCACATAAGGGATTAACATATCGTTAGCCTCGTAGGATAACTGCCTAAGTCATTTTTTGGCCAAATTGATATTTTTGCCTAACTCTACTCTCCTCACACTGCTGCACCACCCTGGCTTAGTGGCTGTGTCCTCAGCCAATCAGAACACTTGTTATGTTAAAAAATCCCTTTCTGCCTAACTCACTCATGTGACTTGTGCATTTATACACATACAGCATGGCATGACTTCAGAGGCTCATCACATATGAAATGTTTTCATCTTTAACTTTGATTTAATCTGGTAAGCTTTTTGTTGTTAAACGTCATAAGCGTCCAAGCTCACACACGTGGAAGCGACTGGTGATGAAAGAGAAGCGCATGAAGGGGGAATGTTACAAAAATAAAATGGGACAGGATAAACAGCCAAAGACCATGGGACCACCCTGCACATCACAGCACTGCTTGAAGTCAAAGAAGCGAAGTTGTGAGCTGCTGAGTGGTGAAGAGAGAAGAGATATCTTCAACCAATTCTGGACCATGTCGTCCTGGGACACACGCAAGGTGTATGTCCGGTAGGGATGCACCAAATGGGAAATTCTTGGCCGAAACCAATACCGAAAATAGGAAACAGTTGGCCGAAAACCGAAAGCTATTCATAGAATAGAATTTTCTTTTACCAATGTTGTTCAGCTACCTGATTATGGAAAAATATATGATTATGGCAAAACTTAACTTAAATAATAAATAATCACTATTATGGGTCACTATTTTGTATCACAAACAGTACTGTATTTGCAAATCTGGTATGTCATAAATGTATAGATGTAGCAGTACTGTCTATCTGTATGTCATGTATGTCATATGTCCTGATGAATTGAAAATGGGGGACCCTGATGTAAACAAGACGAAAGTCTTTCTCTGGTCTGCATCCCCTTAACAATTGTGTGTATTGAGCTGTACTGTATTGTACCCATTCTGCAATCTGTTAATAAAGTTTTCAATCAGAGAGAGAGAGAGAGAGAGAGAGCGAGCGCGAGAGCGAGAGAGAGAGAGACGGACATCTGTGCTCTACTGAGCACACCTTTCTGGTCCCCAGATGACTTTGGCACAGTAGACGCGCGACAGACAGCGTCAATGTGAGAAACACAATCCCTCCCCCTCTCGCTCTGAATAATATGCATATTAGATCACTCAGTGATTAACCGCAACAGGCATATAGTAAATAAGGATAAAGTATGTTAAAGACGCATTTATTGGACTCGTTGCGCTCGGAGTTTACATAGAAACAGCGCGACTCCCGAGGAGATGCATTGCTCCCGAGTCCCAAGAGGAGTATCACGCAGGACTGAAGAGCTCACAGCGCGCATGTAATGAATCCGCATTTTGATGACATCATCACAACAACACACGTTAGGTTACAGGTTGCTTCTGTTTCTGTGATATATTTTCGGTGAAAAAACTCTTTCGGCCGAAAACATTCGGTGGCCGAATTTTCGGTGCATCCCTAATGTCCGGACTTTAGTAGAAAATGTAAGCGGTTACTCATAATCAAATTTGTCATCTACTGCCTCCTTAATTGGTTTCAGTCCAGCTTTAAATGTAATGTATCTTGATTGGCTATTTTACTTTCCTTTACCTGCAGGTGCCTATAAAGCAGAAGAGAGCTGGTAATGCATCAAGGAGAACAAAGTCTCAGTTATACCACTTGCAACAGGCAGATGGATGTAAACTACCTGTGTGTAAGAGTATCTTCTGTTCAACCCTTGGCATAGCCCCCAGAACCATCGGATTATGGTTAGCTCTGGACGCCAATAAAGCTCTGCCCAAACCCAGGAGCAATAAGACTGGTAAGTAACTCCGAAATAAAGAATGCTTGTAAATTAGATTTAAAATTGCAGGGGGGGGGGGGGGTTATTATCCAGGAATGATGTGACTGAAGGGCCAAGATCTTAGTTCAATTCCCTTGCAAGTCTATTCTAATTTCCATATTTTCTTTGCACTTGTTAGGTCCATGTGTGCCTGTTGTGAAGGATCAGATTAAACCGAATATATATATTTATTTATGGATATATATTTAATAGTATTTGTATATCGTTTGATATCCCTTGTATATTCCTTGTACATATACACTGAATATCCCTTTAGTCTACTAACAGCCCATAATAGTTTCATTCTCTCATTGGACAAGAACTTGGCGCCAGCAGCCAAGCCCCTTGGTTCAAGTTCAATCGTGCCGACGAACATGTCGTTACTAGCCCGGTTCCGCGTAGGAATACGTCTGGCGAAATACGAATGGTACTATTTGTTCACAGCGCATATATATATGGCGCAAGTAAAGTAGAACTTTCTTTTTAGTCCCTTAGCCCTTAGTTCTTTACCCTCCAACCTAGTGGCAAGACGTTAAGCCTCACCCACGATACACGTGTGGTGCAGTATGGTCAACTTGGCCTCAGAATGGCATTGAGACATCGTGTGGATTAATAGTTGAATTGTCATAGTTTGGCACTATACCGTCGAGTGGGACGTATTTCTATTAAGTTAATAATAGTCTATTATGTATGGTGCATCGTTCGGTTAGAGTTATACAGTGAGTAGTACCCCCATCGTTTCCTCGCGTTATCTAGAGTCTTAACCAGGCTGGGCAGACCACGTGTGGTGCTTTCATCCGAGGAGTTCTGGGCTAGGACGAGTGGACCTGCACATTGGATTACCTTACCCGGACGACGGCGAGCCCTACACGGCTTGGATTATCTACTTGCTTTGGGTGCTTTGATTTATGCCATGGATAACAGCCAACACTGGTGAGTGTTGGAACTACCCCGCGAGAGGAGTCCAGGTGAGACGGCGCTCTACCCCGAGTGAGGTCGCCTCACGTCTCTTCGTTGTGGACCGGCAGCTACCGTCTACAAGAGGGCCCAGCTGTATTCATCTGTGGACCAAGGTTCTGTGGGCACCGTGTTCAGCACTCTGAATTCTCCCAAGAAATCGTTGGCCAGATGGGATATCGCCGGCGGCTCTCCTAACCCCCCCCCCCTACTGACTTACAACCAGCAGGACCCCCCTTTAGTATATCCAGCTATAATCATTAAGTACCATCGCTATAGTTCCCTAAAGAACCAGGTTGTATACTTGCTTCCTGCGTAACCAGAGATTGGACATTCAATGTTGATTTGCCTACGAATACTCATTTGCCTTACAAGTGCATTCAAATCATAAATGTCATTAAGTGAACGTTGTATATACCCTTTGCTATATATTAAATATTCGACTTATACATTTGTGTGGACTTGGTTTCATGGTGGGAAAGTGTTCATCATATCTATATCATGTACTGTGTGGCCAGTAGTTAAAGTACATAAAGCGGTAGTGGTTTAATGATACCATACTTATCAATACAGTCAGGGAATTGTACCCCTCAGTTACAGTGCCCATATCTGATGCTGACCAGACCTTCCTGAACGAATGGCTCTCTGGGCTGCCTACCGTTCCATCCCATTACTGCCGCCAGATTCACTCCTATCAGGATAAGAAGTTTCTGGAGCCGGGAACAATTCAAAGTGACCTGTACAAGGAATACCAGAAAGCTGCTGGTGAAAGTGAAGCACGGGTCGTGAGTGAGACATATTTCCGACAGGCGTTCAGTGAACAGAAATACTCTGTGTTCAGACCACGAAATGACCAGTGTGATGTATGTGTCGGTGCCAGGGTAGGAAATATAGATCAGGATACCTATACTACTCACAAAAAATTAAAGGCTCAAGCTCAGGATGAAAAGGAAAGGGATAAACAGGAATCCAGTGATGAACTCTCAGTGTGGACAATGGACCTTCAGTGCGTTCTTCTGTGCCCTAAGACAAAGGCGAGTACAATGTACTATAAAACAAAATCAAGCGTCAAAAAAGTCGTAATCTGGTCTGATGGCTGCGCTACCAAAATCGGTGTTGTACCATTGCAAACGCATACCTAGATCTGGCCATAAAGCATGGTGTCACCATAGAACAGAAATGTTTGGTTGCAGGGAACACACAGATGGAGTGTGACTCCATGCATGCATGCATCGAACGGCGTACCACTAAAGATATTTACACTCCACGTGATTACATTGTCATCTTTGACACTGCACGTTTGCGGCCATCCCCATACAAGGTCACCAAGGTATATCACGACGATTTCATGAAGTTATCTGGGGCCTATGTCACCAACATCCGACCAGGTAGAAAAGTTGGCGACCCCACAGTCCATGACCTTCGGGCTCTCCAGTACTCAGGAGATGGTAGAATTCGGTACAAGTTGGATTTTGAGTCTGACTGGGAGGAACTGACTCAGCGAGTCAGCATCCCCAAGAAAGCGTTCCACTGGGAACGACTCTTTCCTGTCCAATTACCGATTACTCTCAGGAAATTCAACGATTTGCAGGCAATGAAGCCGGTACTACCAAGAGTGGCCCACCACTACTATGACAACCTCCCTCATCAATAGTCTGTGTGAACACAGCACCCGAGTGGGACTTTGGTTAAGGTTAGGCAAGTTAAAAAACAGTTATGTTTAGGAAAGTTACATTTTGATGTTTCTCAGGTCAACCAAGTGGACCACAGCGACTAGAATAGTTCCCGCCCCACTTGTAAGTTCCTACTTGGGTCTGATAACACGGCTGGGCTGACCACAGATCTAACCCACCTGTTCAGGATGTTAAAGTTTTCCACAACTGTGCTACTTTTGTAATGTTTAGGCAAGTAAAACAACTGTATGTTACTATGACAATAGTATGTAAGAGAAAAAAATGCCTATGTCATGACTTATTTTGTTTAAAATAGCCTAAGTCACCGTACTCTGTTATGCAATGGTTGTTATGTTTTTGTATCAATGTAACAATAGAGACAGGATGTGGTCAGCGTAGTTGTCACTATGATCAGCATAGTTTTCAATATGATCAGCGTCATTTTCAATGTGATCAGTAGGGCTGACCTTCAAAGCTTTTTTTGGCAATCGAAGCTTCGGGGCCGAGCTTCGATTTTAATTCGAAGCTTCGAAAAAATTATAATATTTACCTTTTTTTTTTTTTTTTTTTAATCTTATGTTGTGGGACTTGTACAGCACTTTGGTAAACTTTGTTGTTTTTAAATGTGCTCTATAAATAAAGTGGATTGGATTAATTAATTAAGTAGCCCCTTTCGTGACTGTGACGCAGCCAACAAGGTTTCACTCGGCTGCGCTGCCTGGGTGCAGTGGGGCTGCTCTCACAGCCAACGACATGACATTACATAATTATGTTGCAACCTTCGTCTATCAAGCAAACAATTATATTATATTTAATTTATCATTTATAATTATATCAGACAATGCACCTACAAAAGCAGATGACTACAATTAAATTAGCCAACTTGGTAACACATTAGTCATAGCAGCATAGGCATAGCCTTATTAATGTTTTGTGTGGCGTCGCCGTCGTGTACAACGATTAAGTTTTTTAGGTGATTTGACAAAGTTGTTGTAGAGTTGTGATATGCCATTTTCTTCTGGCATATCTGGCACTCTGCTTTTTGGGCATTGTCTTTGCATATTTTAAAGTGTAACCACAAGTCTGATGACTTCTTCGTCGACATGTCTGCTGCACATGTCCTTGTTGTTTTCAACACAGATAATCTCCACGTGCTTGTTGTAGAGAGGTGGAGTCGAGGCGCCGCTTACTTTCGTTTCATTGGAATGGAGGTGGGAAGGCGCCGCTTACTTTCGTTTCATTGGAATGGAGGCGCAAGATTTGAGGCAAAAAAATGTAAAATATTTTTTTCTTTAAACTTCGATTTTGTTTTATGTTCGAAGCTCGTGCCATCGAACGAAGCTTCGAAGCTTCAAAGTATTTAAGACAGCCCTAGTGATCAGCGTAGTTTTCAATGTGATCAGCAAAGTTGTCTTGGGTTTTTGAAACCCTCTCAAGTGTTGTCGTCATTAAAAAGAATTACAAAAAAAGAGCTGGTTCCTTTAGTTTCTGCCTGTGGCAAAAATGAACAGTTTTTCCAATTTACCAATCGTTTTGTCCCTTATACTGCATTTGTGGTAAGAGGTAAAGGGACTAGGGTTGCACAATACACCGATACTAGAAAGGTATCACGATAGTTACCCAGCCATTAAAAACGGTACAATACTCATTTAGTATATACTTTTAGAATAATAGCCTGATGCCATATTATCTAGGAGTTGAGTGACTGGAGCGTGTGTGTGTAAGAGAGCGCAAGCTTTACGTAGTGGGTGTGTCAACTGATTTTAAGAAGCCAAACGGGGATTAGCTATAACAGAATAATGTAATTATTGAATTTTTTCTAAATATTTATCAAATAATTTTCCATGTTCTGTCATCTAATATTATATTCCATTATGTCCTGGTGTTTTAGGTGTTTGCCGTGGTATCATTTTAGAATCGATATCGTGATACTCAGGCTGGTATCGGTATTGAAGTCAAAATGTTGGTAATGTGACAACACTAAAAGGTTTTACATGAGGATAATATGTTTTGCTAACTAGAGCCACATTGCCATAACAATAAATGACCGGTTGTTGCGATTTCGTTATGCCCCATTGCCCCCACTACGAGAATGCATCAGGCTGGTGTGGTATAATATAATGTCCTCATGTAAAGATATTCCCCACCCCTGTGTCCCCTTACCTGTGCCCCCCCCCCCCCCCCCCCATCTCTGTGGAATAAGACATTCCCCTCCCCTTTCTCCCCAATCCTATGCCCCCCCCCCCTTTTCTCCCCAATCCTGTGCCCCTCTCCCCAAACCTGTATCCCCCCCCATTTGACCTATCAAATGGGACCACATCCCCCCCTTGTTAACTACATAAGTCTCCTCCCGAGATCAATCCAGGTCTTTTCACCTGGGTCATTTCAGCTGATCACCTGGGGCGAAGCCCTCAGCCATTCTCTCTTGTACTATGTATATTTCTATCTGTCTGGATAATAAACCATATTATCTTGACCTCGGTTGACTGAGAACATTCTTCTTCAGGATATCCACGAATATCCCACACTGGTGATGTCAGGTTACCTGGGCTACAATGCTAAGCTAGTTTGGGCTAATGATTTTCCATTTTTTAAACTGCCACTGTGAAAATTCTAAATCCCCTGCCTTATCAGAAAGAGAAATGGATATTAGAAAACCTTTTTCAAGGCAAATGGCTTGTGTGAACCACAGACAAAGCTAGTTCAATACATACATTTTCCCATGACGACAGTGCCCTCCCTTATTTTGGCAGAACAATAATGCGTGAGAGGTCTAATTACAGAATATACAGAGGTAAATGAGAACATGAGGGGGAAAGATGAATATAATGAAAAGAAAAGAGATAGAAACAGGTTTATTATCTAACATTGTAATCATAGTGTTTCATAGTCAGTGTTCTTCTTGATATTTCAAATTGTGATGCAAAATTTACAATAAAATGCAAATATTAGATCAGATCTCTCAGAAAATTATCTCTGAAACTTTTGAGAATGTGAAATAAAAATGAATGTTAAATGTTTGATATGGTATCATACTCCCCATTACCTTGCAGTCATATATGGTGAACATCAATTGAATCAACATGTGATTTTTGATCCATTATATACTGTATATTGATATGAAAAGATTATCTGATTATGGCGATATATTGAATGTTATAACTTATAAGTTCAATATACTATATCAAGTTGATGACATAGTACTGACTGCTATGTTGATTAACATAATTTAGCATAGAACGCCTGTCGATTGCATACTGAAAGTAAATTGGATGCTATTCTGTAACCATTTGTAGCAGATGCAGAAGTCTGGCCTCTTTTGAAAGGAAACACTCAGAATTTTCTTCCAGAACAGGAAGAATCACTCTTGAGTGCTATTGTCCATTTATCAGAATTATTTTGCAAACAGATGCCTGCAGATCCATCTATTCTATAGTTTTTAGCTGAAAACACTGCCGTACGTAGAACATATCACAAAAAAAAGATCTTTATGTAATGGTATGTTTGAAATTTTTTCCAAAAAGGAGTGAGAGGAGTCAACACTACCTCAGTCCCCTCCCCCACTAATCTCTTGTCACATACACCACCCTCACCCCTTCTCACACATACATAAACAAACCCTCAACCCCCAGAGGAGTGACAACAACAGATCAGCGCAACTTGCGCTCCGACAGAGGCGCATGTTCATTCTCTTGCGTACGGTACGCCTTTACCGCTTCTTGGTCTCAGAAAACCAACTCAAGTAAAATGTCATTCTTTTCAGAATTTCATTGGCTACACAAATGGTCAATCATCAACATCAGTGGTGATTTGTCTGGTCATTGAGAGGCGAAACCGGAGGTGGTCACTTGACGCTCGTTGGCTGTTTGGTCTTATAACCCGAGATTGGATGCACGAGATAGGTCAAGCGGTGTGTCAATCAAGATAAGATAAGATAAGATATTCCTTTATTGATCCCCTTGGGGAAATTCAGGCATCATAGCAGCATGGGGGAGGTACAGGTAGTAAAAACAACACAAGCAGTGTAAACAAATGTCAATATAATTTACTATCTAACTAACTGAAATATATATTCACAGTGTCACATAAGGTGCAGTATGCATCAGGTAATGTTATAATTTACTATCTAACTACCGGTAACTGAAATATACATTATTCACAGTATCACAGTATCCACATAAGGTGCAGTATGCCTAAGGTAGTGTTATTGTCCTCCTTGGGTTCCTATTAGTCCTAGGTCAATGTCTGGCAGCAGTCGCTGCCCCCTGTTATGGAGCCTGGAGGCCGCTAGTCGCTGCCCACTGTTGTGGAGCCTGATGGCCGCTGGTTTGAAGGACTGTCTGAGGCGGTTAGTCGAGTGTCGGGGGGGGTATGAGTCTGTGGCTGAACGTGCTTCTCATCTTGACTAGCTCGTCGGTGGCCATTTTAGCTTTCAACTGATGTGTTGGTTGAGACACATACGTCATGCCGACAGATGGCTGTAAAACGGAATTTTAAGAGGTTAATGTGTATAGCCAAGCCTCGGACTGCCCTGTGGGGTCCTCTTGGCTTCAAAAAGCAAGCAAGCCAGTTAGCGTTGGGATTGTTTGGATTTGAATGATTCTGATTCCAATTCTGCTTTTCGATTCCAGATCTTTATGGGGCAGGGTAAAGAGTTTTCTTTAAAAAAAAAAAAAAAAAAAAGTAATTTACCTTTACACAAGTCCTATTCATATTTACAATTGGCTTCATACAGTTGAACCTGTAAATTATTGCACAGTTTAATTTATCAATAATAAATCCATTCTTTTTTAATTCACTGTAAATTACTATAACTGCAAAAAACATAGCATATTTCTTATTTAACCTTTATTTACCAGGTAGTCACTTGAGATCAATGATCTCTTTTTCAAGCAAGAAACGTTACTGTTAGTATATGTCAGGGTAGTGGGTAGCTGGCTAGCTTAGCTCTATTCTTTTAAACTCTATTCTAGGTTTGCTTACCTAAATGTTGGTGCTTCAGCATCTAAGGGATGCAGCTTTTTCACCACATAAAACAATCCTCAAATCTCTCCGCTGACATCTTTCCAAATGGAGTGACATGTTGTTGGGTCACTGAATAGCAGTAGGCTGGCTATAACATTACTAGCCATCTGCAGAAGTTAATCTACGAAATAATACATACAGTATTTGCATTTGAGCAATTCGGTCAAGTATGTTTGCTGTCTCGCTGTTGAGAATAAGACAAACATTATTTAATTTTCAGCACAACACGTCAACATATACTTGATTTGTACACCATGCAAGCAAAGGTGTTAGTCATCCTCTCTTGCACAAAGTAAGTTGTTGCACAAAACAAAGTCAATCTTTTTAGTGCTGCTTGCTGTGGTCCATGATGGAGCTCACTACCCATTCAACTCACACAGGCAGAAACTATGGTGGCCGCCACATAAACTGAAACTAGCACCAGGTACATTTGTTTAATAGAAACCGATCATCAAAATCCAAATAAAAATGTCTTAACGATTTCTTTGGAATCTGAATTTTGTAAACAATTCCAATTTGGAACCAATTTTCAATGCCCAACCCTAGTGCCAGTATGTGCTGTGAAAAATGTTGCACTAATGGTACCATGACAAATGCCTGGGCATTCTTTGTATCTGGCAAATAAAGTGTTTGTGGTTCTGAGGGGGGACGGAGAGGTGGAATCAGGGTGGACGGGTGGGTGGTTAGATAGATATGAATCTATACATATCCTGTACAATACTCTCACATCACTGTTTCCTTAAGTCAATAGTTAAGTCAACTGTGTGGACTGTATACCATATGCAAGGAAGGAAGTTTGCAATAGTCAATTTACAATATATAGATTATTATCTTATTACTGTGTATTCTATAGAGCAGTGACACTTTTAGATTGTATCTTTGGCCCCACTACATTTGCACAATACCTCATGTCCTTGAGAAAGAGAGAGGGGGGGGGGGGGTGAGTGTAGGTGGGGAAGTGGAACGAAGACCAGAGGAAATAATTAAAAAGTAAAGGAGCAAAGACTAAAGAAAAAGTCAAGAGGAGGCAAGTGAGAGACATAGAAGAAAAATGCATTGGAGGAGAAACGAGTGAGTGATTAAAGGGGAACTATCTTATGAATGGCCTTTTCCAGTGGTTTGCATTGTTTTCTAGCAACACTGACTAGTATATGTGAAATTCTCATCCAGTCCCATTCCTCCAGTTCAGATGAGACAAGATCCTCCCCCACTGAACCAAGCCATTCTGAATTGACTCGCTCTCCGACGTGTTGAGGTGCTGATCTGCCACCGCCCGCCCACAATCAACTGTGATACATTTATATGAGCAGCGAGTGGAAATAATGCGGAAATGGTTATTTAGCAGAGACCTTCAGCTGTTCACACACGTCACACACCGTGAATCACACAGAGAACTAGATAAAACGGGTGGGAGGTAATGGGACTGGGGGAGAGCTCTCTCTCTCTCGTATCAGCACTTGCTGTATCACCGTCAACCTGTTGCAAAATATCATAGCGTGCGCTCGTATTCCGATCCGTGCAATAATATTCACGGGGGTATATATTTTCATTTGAAACAAGTTACCAATGCATCGTCCCGTGGGATTATGCCTCCCCCCCCCATGGCGAAATTAATTAGTCCCTCTCTATCTCTCTCCCCCAAAGGTATCTGCCAGTGCAGGTGGGTGACTGTCACTCAAAGCGCATTTCAAGTATGGGTGGAGCCCAGCCAAAAACAGTTTCGATTTTGTAAGGGAAGAAAGTGGTGCACCAAAGTACTTGATTAAAAATACAAAACAATGGATTTTATTGAAAAAAAACCTTACAGATGTGTTCCATAGACTCACAGGAATAGTCTAAAATTGCCCAAATAGTGAAAGAAATAGCTAAATAGTTCCCCTTTAAACAAAAGAAAGCGCAAATAAAGAGATATTATTATATATCTATATTATATGAAAAGGTTGCTGAAAGAGAGATGTACCGTAATTCCTCTAATAGTAACCGGGTCTCAAATACAAGCCGGGTCTCTATTAATGGCCGGGTGCGCTCTTGAGCTAAGCAATTATAAGCCGGCCTCCTAATACAAGCCGGGTTACTAATATACTGAGCTGCATACTGAGCTAGTTACTTGATTTCACTTTGAAAACGTTGAAATGACCAGTGACCACCTGTAATTGCACTGTTTACTATTTCATACAGTACTTGGTTTCAATAAATGAACCCAGTACATTTTACTGGGTTCAAACTGACACAAAATGTTGATTTATTCATTATGATCCGTTTGAAAATTTGAAATATAGGCCTCCCTCTTATACAGGCCTCCTCCTAATACAAGCCTGGTACCCGCTACAGTTGAAACAAATACAAGCCGGGGTTACTATTAGAGGAATTACGGTATGTCATGGTGGAGAAAGGTAGAGAGAATAATGCAGAGTCATATGACACAGAAGTAAAGGTCAACAACATGAGGGGATGAGGTGTAATTACGCAGCTAACGGGGTGGCATGACATTCAATGCACCCTTCCTTTTTCCTTTCCTTAACCTCTTAACGTTCCAGCACGTCGCAGCACATTTGCCCTCCTCTGTTGCCATCACACTGTGTTATTGTCCATCAGCTAAAATGGCCACCGTTTGATTGACACCCTACTTGGCAGTTACCTTGTTTGAAGAAAAAAAAAGTTTGTTGCCATTTTCTCTCTTATCCTTTCAAATCAGCACTGTTCCATTACTGAGGTGAGCAATGCAGTTTAGTTGAATGGCTGACAAGTACACGATAGTACTATTTACATGTTTTTTAATTATATTCTTATTATTGATTTATTTTTTGTAATGAGAAAACATCAAGCCAAATTCCTTGAGATTATTTCCCCCTCTTTATTACTTGGGCTGGACCATACAGACAAATTAAAGGAGAGAGCTGAAAAGAGATGTGACAACAGGAAAGGTCAGAGAAAGATTGTGCAGGTGGGTGGGAAGGTGGAATGAAGAGCAGAGGAAAGCTAAATTAAAAAGTAAGGGAGCAAAGGTGACAGAGAAAGTCAAGAGGAGGCAAGTGAGAGACATAGAGAAGACAAAGACATTGGAGGAGAAACGAGTGAGTGATTAAACAAAAAAGATGGAACTGATGAAAAGGCTGCTGAAAGTGAGAGATGTCAAGTATGACAAGGTGGAGAAAAGTAGAGAATAATGCAGAGACACATGAGTCAAGAGCATTGGTTATGTAAGTTATTAAGATAGCTGACAGCGGGGGGGGGGGGGGGCATGAAGGAGAGAGGAACGTAAAGGAATACAAGGTGAAACTGAGCCTATGGTGTTTTTGTGCACATGTTGAAAGGGTTTTGGTTGGTTATTTCCAACCAACGTTACTGTATGAGAGCAGACAAGAGCACATCACTCAACACTTAGCTAGTTAACGTTATTTATACTTGGTCCTCAAAAAGAATCAAAGTGACAGAGGTAAGAGTGCTGACTTTTGACTCAAGTTCTCCTTTAGTTTGGACTGGAGTGTGTTGTGTATCTTTGCCTTGTGTGGAATATTTGGGGAGTAGTTACCCATGGCTACATACTGCCTTGTTGGAAGAAAGATTATAAACAAAGTTTGAAAAGTTGACAGCTGGTCAAACTACACCTCAAGTGAGAAATAGTTCCTTTACTGATAATTGACACCTGAAAATGGCAACATTAGCTAATAAAAACCAAGTGCCTTTGAACACTGTGGTGTTTACGGTAGATGTCAGCTAGCTTACTTGTACATGACCTTAGATAGAGGTAACACCCAATCTACACTGACACTGTTGCATCACAGCAGCAATTACTTTGCAATCTATACTGGCTGTGACTACAGCAAAGATATATCAAATTCTTGTCATTTTATCACCGGTTTCAATCAGGATGCATGGCACAATAAATAAAACATTTCTTTAAACATAAATCAGGAGTGATTGATTGTAGCATATTGATGTAAAACAGCATTTTCTTTCCTTTATTTAAAATCAGTGGCCTTCCTCTCTCCAAAATATGAGACATAAAACCAATAAGGGTGGGACGTTTTTTGTCATGGCACGGTGTTCCCCAGCTACCCAGTTCACGCAATGACCACCAGCAATCCAAAACGTTGTGAATGTTTGCGTCTTGGGGATACACATACCGGTATAGCACTGGTTCTCAAAGGTTTTCAGATCTTGGTTACACTGGGGGAAAACAGCAACGTTGTATTTTCGAATTATTTCGTTTGCATGTCCAAGTTAAAAGGCAACGCCGTTTTAGCTGGAATTTTCGTTTTCCTAGAGGCAACGCTCAAAGGGGGTTTTCGTTCTCAAAACTCCCTTGGAACGGTGTCATGTAAACTGCGTGAGCCAGATACGGAGCCGTTCACGCCCAACTCCCATGCGCACTAGACACCGATGTCCGCGTGCCCTTGATATGACAGATGATGATGATGATAGGGGTAACAGAACATGAGGTGAGGAGGATCTTTAAGAAAGTGAATATCAAAGGCGGTTAGGTGGTCGAGCGGAGATTGCGTTCGTCACCAGCCCCGGAGCTGTGAGCTTGGTTCGCCTGTTCGAATCCAGCTCACAGCTCCGGGGTTGTCACCAGCTTGGCTGGCCGTCTGCACTGATACAATTGGCTGTATCAGAGGGTGGGAGAAGCTGGCGGGGTGGGTCCGGGTCGTTGTAAACAGCGACTCCTACAGTTCGGTCGGGGCGCCTGCTAAGCGCGGATTGGACGTGAGGGGGATAGTGTGGTCCTCCCACACGCTACGCCCTCTCAATGAGAATCCGCGCTGCCAGGTGAAAAGAAGCGGTGATTGGCTGGACGTGTGTCGGAGGAAGCACGTGGTAGCCTCCACTCTCCCAAATGATCTGACTGTGGGGGGTAAAGCGCAGCGACCAGGAAGGGACTGGGAATTGGCATACGACTAACATTGGGATGGGAGAAAATCGGAGGAAAATGGAGGGGGAAAAAGACCAATAAAAAAAAAAAAAAAGAAAGTGAATATCAGGAAGGCAGCAGGACCAGACGGTATCCCCGGCCGCGTCCTAAAAGTCTGTGCCGACCAACTGGCCCCGGTATTCACTGACATATTTAACCTGTCCTTGGAACAGGCTGTCATCCCCACCTGTCTGAAGAAGTCCACTATTATCCCTGTACCCAAAAAATCCAAGCCTGCATGCCTCAACGACTACCGCCCTGTAGCTCTCACCTCCATAGCCATGAAGTGCTTTGAGAAGCTAGTAAAGGGCTACATCTGCTCCTCCCTCCCCATCAACCTGGACCCCCTGCTATTTGCATACCGCCCCAACAGGTCCACGGAGGACGCCATAGCCCATGTGCTGCACACAGCAGCATCACACCTGGACAAGAGGCAGGGGAACTATGTGAGAATGCTATTCATCGACTACAGCTCAGCATTCAATACCATAGTCCCCTCCAAACTCATAGCCAAGCTCAGGGACCTGGGCTTGAACTATGACCTCTGCCAGTGGGTCTTGGACTTCCTGACCGGCAGACCCCAGGTGGTGAGAGCAGGCAACTGCACCTCCTCATCCATCACTCTCAACATAGGGGCCCCCCAGGGCTGTGTTCTGAGTCCACTCCTCTACTCCCTGTACACACATGACTGTGTGGCACAGCGGAACAACAACACAATAATCAAATTGGCTGACGACACAGTAGTGGTGGGCCTGATCTCTGCAAACGACGAGAGGGCCTACCTGGAGGTCAAGGTTCTAGCGGGATAATAATAATGATAATAATAATGACTTGGATTTATATAGCGCTCTTCATGACACCCAGAGCGCTTCACAGAGTCCATTATTCGTTCATACACAGTCATACCGGTGGTGGTAAGCTACAATTGCAGCCAGAGCTGCCCTGAGGCAGACTCACGGAAGCGTGGCGAATAATCATCGCCTACGGCCCCTCCGACCACCTCCAACATTCATTCACATGCATACACATTCATACGAGGCAAGTAGGTTAAGTGTCTTGCCCAAGGACACAATGGCAATGGGATGGACATGGGCTTGAGCGGGATTCGAACCACCAACCCTTCGATGATTGGACGACCCGCTCTACCCCTGAGCCAAAGCCGCCCCACGGATGGTGTCAAGAGAACAGCCTCTCCCTGAACGTCAGCAAAACAAGGAGATGATTGTGGACTTTAGGAGGTCGGGGGTCAGGGACTACAGCCCCCTCAGCATCGACGGGGCACCGGTTGAGAGAGTGAAGAGTTTAAAGTACCTCGGAGTCCACATATCCAAGGACTTGACATGGACCACACACATTGACAGTGTTGTGAAGAAGGCACGGCAACGCCTCTACTTCCTCAGGCGCCTAAGGAAGTTCCAAGTCAGTCAGAAGATCCTTAAGAACTTCTACTCATGTACAATAGAGAGCATCCTGACTGGCAATATCACCTCCTGGTTTGGGAATAGCACCGCACAAGACCGTAGCAGACTACAGAGAGTGGCCCGTTCAGCCGAATGCACAATTGGAGGGGGGCTTCCCACTCTCCAGGACATTTACAACAAGCTGTGCATGGGTAAGGCTAAGAGAATTATCAAAGACTCCAGCCACACAAACAACTGCCTCTTTGAACTGCTGCGGTCAGGCAAGCGATACCGGAGTCTCATGGCAAGCACAGAGAGACTCAGAAGAAGCTTCTATCCCCAGGCCATCAGGATGCTCAACGAACAATAACACTATGTAACAACCATCAAATGCACACACATCCACACACTCACTTTAAACAAACAACTCACTGCAACACCCACTTTAGAACACCTAAACACACTTTATATTTATTGGTAAAGAATTTGCACTACAACCCATACCTCATTACACCTTACTGTAAATTGTACCTAAATTGTACCTCATCCCATTTCTGCTTTGCACTGTATAGTATATTATTATATTGTATAGTATATTGTATGGTAACTCAGTTACTTCTACTCTGCATTGAACATTGTATATATGTACATACTGAACACTTGTGTCTACGTACTTGACTTCTATTTTATACTTGCTATACTTATTTTATACTTATCGATTTTGTCTAGCACAGTCTCTGGAGCGTAACAGAAAGAAGCATTTTGTATACAAGTATTCTGTACTTCTGTATGACAACTATTAAAGAAACTTGAAACTTGAACTTGATATCACAGAACGCTGCTAGAACAAGACGCAAATATTATTGCTCAAGATGTAAAATATGCATAAAAGATAGCCACTTATACTATCCTGAGAAGATAATTCATCTGTATCGCAACCGAGTCACGGATTTTGTCGAGGCAGGTAGAATTATGTCGGGAAAAATGATATCTATAGACATGGTGTATTTTTCATCCACGAAAAATGGAGCCTCTAATAAATATGATTGCTCAAGAGTAAAAGACATGTAACTGTTTTGACATTGTTTAACCTATTAAATAGGCTAATGGTTTTTTCAGCCTGTTATTCGTTTTAACTTCTTTAATTCACATTTCTTTAGTTTGCAATAATGCAACTGCAAGCCAATGTTCCGAGACATAGTGCCTTTTATTTGTAATTGTTAGGCTATTTGAATCCACCATTTAGGGTTAAACGGTGTATTCAAATAGCAGCCAATAAATGGTAATATGTCTCGGAACATTGGCTTGCAGTTGGATTATTGCAAACTAAAGAAATGTGAATTCAAGAAGTTTAAAACGAAGTTGAGCCTATTAAATTGTTTTAGAAGCCTATAGCCAATGTTCGAGACAAACTGTTCTGAAAGTCCAGATTAATGATTAGACTTAAGTCAAAAACACACGGCAGGCCACGGATAATAAACTATCGATTTATATGGAATTCGTTAAACGTATCCGTTGTCTTACTTATTATTAAACATATTATTTATTTCTCCCAAATGAAGGTTCCGAAAAGTCAGTCTCCGTCACAAGCGTAATGTAGGATAGAGCGATAGACTGTAGCTCTCTCCCCAACGACACGGACACAGGTCGGTTCTTTATAAACAGTGTTTATTATCTTGGGCTCATCATCACAACTACTCGTCCCTCTCACGCCGTGAGAACTATATTTATTGAATGAACACAGTACCTGGCTGGTACTGGTCATCACCGGCAGGGATGAGGAGTTTCATACCCGCCTCTGTTCTCCCTGACTCCACAGAGGAGTGGTAAACCCCTGCAGCCTCAGGCCTCTGTTCTCCCCGACTCCACAGAGGAGTGGTAAACCCCCGCAGCCTCAGGCCTCTGTTCTCCCCGACTCCACAGAGTGGTAAACCCCTGCAGCCTCAGGCCTCTGTTCTCCCCGACTCCACAGAGTGGTAAACCCCTGCAGCCTCAGGCCTCTGTTCTCCCCGACTCCACAGAGGAGTGGTAAACCCCCGCAGCCTCAGGCCTCTGTTCTCCCTGACTCCACAGAGGAGTGGTAAACCCCTGCAGCCTCAGGCCTCTGTTCTCCCCGACTCCACAGAGTGGTAAACCCCCGCAGCCTCAGGCCTCTGTTCTCCCCGACTCCACAGAGTGGTAAACCCCCGCAGCCTCAGGCCTCTGTTCTCCCCGACTCCACAGAGGAGTGGTAAACCCCCGCAGCCTCAGGCCTCTGTTCTCCCCGACTCCACAGAGTGGTAAACCCCCGCAGCCTCAGGCCTCTGTTCTCCCCGACTCCACAGAGGAGTGGTAAACCCCTGCAGCCCCTCGGACGGCTCGGCAGGTCCCAGCTCCCGCCAGGATATCCCTGGTAAATGCTAGATCGCTAGCAAATAAGACTTTTATCTTGAACGACTTCTTCATCACCCGTTGGTGAGTCAAGCTCTTTTTCTGAACTCTTGCCGGCTGCGTGTACGTATTTTAACGCTCCACGGATGACTGGTCGAGGAGGGGGAATTGCAACCGTGTACAAGCAAAACTTTGACTGTAAACAACGGTCATCGGTCTCATTCTCCAGCTTCGAGCTGAATATTGAACTGGGACGCTATCACCATGTACTGTGCGCTGTGATATACCGACCCCCAAAATACAATAAGCACTTCATCACTGACTTCTGATTTCTTGGCTGAAATTATGCCTAAATATGACATGCACCAGAGGTGGGACCAAGTCATTGTTTTGCAAGTCTCAAGTCAGTCGCAAGTCTTGGTACTCAAGTCCCGAGTCAAGTCCCAAGTCAAGACAGGCAAGTCCCAAGTCAAGTCCCAAGTCAAGACTGACAAGTCCCAAGTCGGGTCCCAAGTCCTAACATTTAAGTTTAGAGTCCTAAACAAGTCATAATACGTGTTTCACCAAAAAGTTTCATTATCAACTTGTTGGCAAAACATAATCTAATTTCTATAAATGTAATAATATTCAGAATCAGTCTTACAACTAGATACAATTGGGCAAGAGCTGCTTGAAAACCAGTTCAGGAGTATATTGAGAAAAAAAATAATAAGGATCACCATATCCATTTTAAAGGTATAGGATAACAATAACCAACATATTGTCTTCCCACTTGGACCAATCATTTATTTAACGTCTGCCTGCCCTGTATATACAGTCTAGGCACATGATCCATAATAGCAGACCTCGGTTCAACTAACTTAACCCTTTATCAATTTTGGGGTATAAAAAATCTGTACTGAAATGACAAGGCATCTCTGCATTTCATATATTAGGTAGTTTATTAGGTATTAGAATTAGGTAGGGCCTAATTCGTGTGCGAGTTCTCTCTCTCTCTCTTGGATAAAATAACAAACTCAGCAAGGCCAACAGCTTCTCTGTTACAGTGGGTGACAATATTGTCACAAGGAAAGATGAAATTACCTACCTGGGTTCCATCCTGTGACAAAACGGCAACCAACAAACTCAATTCTTGTACCGGATCTCCTCACTGGTAAACAAGAATACCTTGAAGACTAACAGGAGCACTCATTCAAGGGTACTACGACTATGCTTGTACCTCATGGTACCAAAGCACCTCAAAGGCACTAAAAACAAGATTACAAACATCACAAAACAAACTGGTCAGACTACTGCTTGACCTTACCCCTGCCTATTTTGACAACCTAGGATGGCTTAGAGTAGACAACAGAGTACATCAACTTGCAATGGGCCTGGTCTACAAGATACACTACCACCTACATGTCGAAATACTTCCCAAAGGTCAGTGAATTCCAGGACCACAACACCAGAGGGAGTTCCACAAATCATGTTCAACCCAGATTCGTCTCAAACAAGGGACTAAACACGTTTCGCAATTATGCCACAACAATGTGGAACGCCCTACCCACAGCCGTAAAATAATGTAAATCCCTACCCTCCTTCAAAACCGCTCTCAAATAGCACCTACGGGTGGCTGCAATTAAAAACTGGCCCCTGTAAATATCCAACCCCCCCCCCCAACCCCCTCCAATGTAGTTTCTTCCCCTTCGAATGTAGTATATATTTCTGTTTCTTATGATCTATGTCTCTTATACAGTACTGTATACTTGTATGTCATAAATGTCTTGATAAAACAGTACTGTATAGCTATGTCATAAGTGTCATGATGAATTGAAAATGGGGGACCCTGATGTAAACAAGATGAAAGTCTTTTTCTGGCCTGCATCCCCTTAACAATTGTGTGTATTGAGCTGTACTGTATTGTACCCATTCTGCAATCTTTAATACAATTTTCAATCAATAAATCTTTTTAAGGAGCAGCATTAATGTTAGGCTTTCATCAAGCAAGACATTGCTGATTGTTTATAAACCAAGTTACATACTGTTATTTATGCAGCTTCAAATGTAGTTGGAAGTTGTTGCGTCTCCATCTGTGATTTTCTGCAATTCGTTTTTTGTTGACCACCACATAAGCAAACGAAGCAATATTTGGTATAATTTCCCACTGGATCCGTTGTTCTTAACTTTCGTAACTTACTACTTCTCTGGCGCAAATTGATTGGATGCTGTCGGATTGTTTCAAACAAAGTGGGCAGAAGATATGATCTTTGAGCCAAGACACAAATTACATTTAACTAAAACGATCTTTTCTTTGTGCCCGACAAAAGAGAAATTGTGACAATATCCATCTGTAAAAACATGACTAGTGGGGGCTGCCATGACGGTCAAATAGTAAACAACACCCCACAGCACAGCGTGTCTCCGCGAGTAGGGTCCAGCTGCAGCACCGGAGAATCCTCTCAAGGGGCAAGCCTGTGGCAGCCACGAACCTACTACTTTCTATATAGCAGCTGGGAGGTGCGCTGTTTTAAGTGAGCGACGAGCGTGAGTTATTGGATTGATTGATTGAACATCCGAGCTGCTTCTATAGAAAGAAGGTTCGTGGCTGCCACAGGATTGCCCAGTGAGAGGATTCTCCGGCGCTGCAGCTGGACCCTATTGGTCTCAGTCCGGAGAGGAGAACTGCGCTGCAGCTTGCTACCAATCTACATAAAAATAACGCAGTAACTAACGAACCATTCAGTATTTAATATAACTTATCTTTGGGCATGGGGGAAGCCAAGGTATCAAGTCTTCTCAAGTCAAAAGGCTCAAGTCCAAGTGAAGTCACAAGTCATTGGTATTAAAGTCAAAGTCGAAGTCAGTCTTTTTTGATTTGGTCAAGTCAAGTCCAAAGTCATCAAATTCGTGACTCGAGTCTGACTCGAGTCCAAGTCATGTGACTCGAGTCCACACCTCTGACATGCACACACGCGCGCTCTGTGCGCTCTCTCTCTGGCTGGCTTGTGCACGCGACAAATACCTCCCGCGCATACAGGAGACAAACGACATCTAACCTGACTATATAAACGCAACGTTCAGAAAAGTTAAATGAAACGTTGTTGTTTTCCCTTTAATGTAACCGCAGCCTCAGTCAGGCCCCTCTTGGGTAATTGGAAACATGTAGGTGCCACCCCCCCCCCACACACACACAAACATATATTTTAAATTATTTACAGAGCTTTGAAAATGTAGTGTAGTCAGGAAACTGTTTCTAAAAACACCACACCATCTGTTTAGAATTTTTTTCTACTGGTCCCTTTTCATTCCAACATTAAACTTAAGGTTCCTCTTAGTGTTCTGATATTTATTTATCACTCTGAAATGCCTACACACGGTCTATCATTCTGCTCCAATATTTATTACTGCTGATGGATATGATACTCATCACTGCATCCTGTATGATAAAGTAGGTTGGGCTTCTCTGGCTGAGAGGCAAAATAAACATCGGTATCTGTTTATCTTTAAGGCTATGGCTGGGAAATTACCACCATATATCACAATGTTGCTAGATTGGAACTATGGACCCTATCTGACACGCTCAAATGGCTTATGCTTAAGGTCCCCAGACTACAGTCTGAAATTGGAAAGTCAAGACTTTTGTTTTAATGCCCCAGCTTCATGAAATGATCTTCAACTCACACTAGAAATCAATACCCACCTATAATATGGACAATAAAAACATCACAAATCTCCCTGCTTCAGTGAGTAATTGTTTTCAGTTGATTCTCTCTATTTTCATCAGTGCTTTGTCCTAGTTAGTGTTAACTTGTCTGTAACTTGACATCATTGTAAATGAGGGCAAACTCAATGATTCTTCAAGTCTAAAATAAAGGTTTGAAATTAAATGTATTAGATCTCATAGTTCGATACTGTTTTTAGTCTAAACTCATTTTTGCACCCATGGACGGAGAACAAAGGGATTTAGAATGTCTCAGAAATGCTCAGGAAGTTGCGCTTTTCAGAAATCGGTAAAAATAGAAAAATGACATTTTTGAGTGCTTTGAGATGTTCTATATATGTCTCCTTACTTGCTAAACTTAATACGACTTGTAAATATGTTTAATTCTTGCTAAATGGTATAGTTCTATTCCCGTATTCATGGGAACTACAACAAGTCACATACATGCACGCGCGCACACACAAACATAGCGCCGTGTGCGGTTGATGGGTGTTAGATCACTGAGTGATACCAATATGCATTCCATGCAAATCATTCAGAGCAAGAGGGGGGAGGGATAGTTTGTTTCTCACACTGTCGCCGTCTGTCGCTGAACTCACTGCTCTCTGAAAAGCTCTCTCGACTTGCGAGGCTATCTCGGCCTGGGGCTGCATATTTCTCCAACAAATCATATACCGTTTATAAGATCTATTTTCTGGTGTTCCAAGGAAACCTCAATCAACAAAATCCGTGAATAGGTTCTGGCTGTACATGACCAAATGTAAGGTGGCATAGTCAGTCACTTATAGCCTTATTTATAATAGCATTTGAATCCACCATTTAGGGCTAAACGGTGTATAAATAGCCTAACAAATAAAATGTAATGTGTCTCGGAACATTGGCTTGCAGTTGCATTATTTCAAACTAAAGAAATGTGAATTCAAGAAGTTAAAACGAATAACAGGCTGAAAAAACAATTCAGCCTATTCAATTGTTTTAGAATGGCTATAGCCAATGTTGCCTTTTACGCACCGCGTAGCCTATATTTTACGCACTTTGTTTGCCACAAACAACGAGCTCCCATTGGCTGGTGCAGATTTCTGACAACGTGATTGGTTCAGATGCATCAAACCTGTCAAAACGCGGTGTGTGCGCTGTGAAAAGGTGTTAGACCCCGCAGAGGTATCAGAGACTCGCTACCCCCCATCCAAATTCTAAACAACAGATTGGCTTTTCATAATATGTATGAATTATCTCTTGCAATAATATCCACGGGACTCTACTTTTTGCAGTCGTTGTGTCAGGGTTTCCGTTAGAATTTTTTTTGCCGGTCTCAGGGTCCGGTAGATTTAAATCTACCGGTCAAATGAGAGAAATTCCGGTCAGAGTTTATTGAGCTTAAAAATAATTGACATCCTCAAGGCATGTAGATTTATAATATTTTAACTTAAAACTAGGCTACTTTTGTGTATACAATCATTATATTCCAAATAAAATAAGTCCAGAGACTCCGTGCTGCTGCCGACTTTAAATCAAATAGGTGTCTGTGGGCAGTCGCCCGACATTAATACAGTATACAATAATAAACCGCAGTCTGTTATAATCACATTTTTATGAGCTAACGAATTCCGTTATATTGGACATTTGTATTAATTATATCAAGCGAAGAACTGAGAAATTTGGCAGAGAGAGACGGCAACATTATCGTGGGTTTGCGTGATGACTCTCTCCACCTCGCAACGACTTATTTGCAAAGAGTATGGCGCTGCAGAGCAGCAGATTCAGCTGTTTTTTGGCTCTATCTGGGGACCACTCAACAGCGCCCCCCACCCAACAGCTGAATTGCCAATGGCTGAATTGGAGTACTGCACTGTGCTGCTGCTGCTGCTCCGGCTCTGCAGCTACACATGCACTCGCAAAACCCAGCACTAAGCTCTCGCTGACAACATTATTATACCTGCTTGGTGAAGCAACGATGAAACAAATGTAATGATTGTTTCGTTCATCGCATAGGCTATTTAATTTTAGCCTATTTTAATACAATTCAAATAATCAAATTGTGCTTGGAGGGAATTATTTTCACCGGACATTAAGACCGGAGAGATTAAATATGTCGGACTTCAACAGATTTTGCCGGTCAAATACCGGTAATTACCGGCTAACGGAAACGCTGCGTTGTGTATGTGTGTGTCACGAACACACACGGCAACTATCTCCTGCGTGCGGACCCGCGGACATTCTCTCACAGCTGATAGAAGAAAAAAAAAAGCAATAGCCTACATACTTTTCCGGACTGATCATCTGAGCTCCTCTCCAGTTGAACCGCTACGGTGTTTAAAGCCAAAATATTGATAAATCCAAATGCCATTGTGTAACATGTCATCTGTCTTCACATGCAGTTAAATCCTCTCTACAAGTGAAACTGAAACTTACCAAGCCTATAAGTTGTTAAAGGGGCAGTAGGCAATTAATTTACTCAGTGGATGCCTGAACACAGAATTACACCAGTATCACTGACTACCACGGCAAGCCTATAGAAAATTATTCTATTTAATAATAATAATAATTATTATTATTATTATAAATGTCTGTCTATATCTCTGTATCTCTTTTTTTTTGTTCTTTCTTTCTTTTTCAGGTAAACCTCTATATATCTAGCGTGTGTACATGGCATCAAATCAAAGTGTGTGTCACTGTAGGGCCGCCTGGGCCCAGTCATTGGAATAACAAAGGAACAACAGACTAGAAACTGGGCCTTTGTTCCAGGTGTGAATTGGTTTAGTGACATTGATCACATTGCATTCTGGGAGTGAGTGTAGTTCTCTTATCAAATTGGTGAATTCACTGAATCCTTTCAAACAGCTGTGCTGCGGTTCCGGTTCGAGGATGGAGTAGTCGCTCATTGCCACGATGTGACTCCCGTATTTTTATATTTAGTCCTAAAAGCCTCTTTTTATATTTTCAACTCGGTTAAACCTTTTTGTATATACCCCCTTTATGTTTCTACCTATTTATTTTGTCTGCAAAAACCATAATGGCGACGAGACAACTGAGAAATGAATCCAAGAAGGACAACGCTCCCGCTGATATAACCGCCATTGCTGGGCTAATTGAAGAGCTCAGGCAGTCCTTAACCAACGAAATCAGAGCGTCCGCTGCCTCGCTCGAAACCAAACTAGACAGCCTCTGGACGTCGGTTAACGACCATGCCGAGCGTCTGACCTCCGTGGAAGACGGCTTGAATACTTGGACTGACAGGGTGGACGAGCTGATTGATTGAATTTATTTGACAATCAAAATTACATACAATACCGGTACACACATGTACAGCCATCACATATAATCTAAAATCGTCAAGGATTAAAACACAATAAAACCTTACGGTTTATTTCCATTGTGGTCCTCACAATGGACAAGATGACTAGTATCCACCATGCACAAATAAGACAAATACAATACAAGCTAGAGGCTAGGTGTACGGGCTAGAAGAGAGCAATGACAAGCTAAAGGCTAAAGCTAACTAAATTCTGGGGAAGGAGGTCCTCCCTACGCCACCCGAACTGGACCGGTGTCACAGGGCCCTTACTGCCAAGCCAGCACCCGGTTCCAGGCCTAGAGCGGTTATTGCTCGCCTAAATCACTATCGAATAAAAGAGAGGATTATCTGGGAGGCACGGAAGAGGAGGGGAACGCTGAAATACAGAGGGAAACCAGTCCTAATCTTTGAAGACTACTGTCCCAAAGTCGTGGAGTAGCGTTCCCGCTACAAAGAAGTCATGGCCCCCCTCTACAAGCTAGGACTCAAGCTGTCTCTTCAATTCCCTGCGAGACTTATCACAACCGAGGACGGGGCGAGAAAACATCTTTCATCGCCTGAGGACGCCGTGGACTTCTTGAAGACCCGGCGTAGAGGAGCCTCAACACCGGCCTCACCAGTACCAAGCGCGGTAGTAGCTTGATTTTGGGCCGTTAGCACTTCGCTATGGCTAATACGCCGAGCGTCATATCACTCTATATTTCTTCGTTCTTATAAATATGGTTGACTGTGTGACGTTAGGTATCGCCTGGATGCTTTATTTTTCTCTGCGTCTGACTTAAGGGGGGGTTGGCCTGGTCTGTTTTGTATAACTATTACATAATGCCACTTTATTTGTCATACATGGCAAATGGTCGCGTTTGCGGCCAGAGGCGTCATCATCTGCTGTTGACCTGCTAGGCCGCTAAAATGTCAGAAGAACCTTTGCACAGCACCCTCTCCTGACACGGCGGCCTAATTGCGCTATGACAAGGCAGCAAGCTACTCTGTGGAGTAGCCTCCAGCTGCATCCCCGGAGAATCCGCTCACTGGCAACTTCCACCAGACACAAGACGCGCCTGCCAGCCACAGGACGCGCGCTGATTCGCGTAAAGTACGGAAGTTTCTCGCAGTACGTCTGGCGTAAAGTACGGAAGTTTCTCTACGTTAGCGAACGTTAACACTTTGAATGCCAGCCACAACATAACACGTGTTAGCAGCCCGCCCCCTGAATGCCCAGCACGATAATTAGCGTGATTTTTTTTTATTAGCGATCTGAATTCATATTTCATCAACCGAGTCTACCGTTGGGAAACCATCCCCATCAGGCGCTCAGATGTGGAAAAAAACCGCCCCCTATCGTCTCCCAGATGGTAATGCACCCTTTTGGAATGGACTCAATGAAAATGGATGAGAAAAAAAACCTCCGGAATCCACATTTTACTTCTCACGCATGTACCCCGAGCCGCTCGGAGTCATTGTGGACCATCAGAACAGCGTGTAATATGTCTTTACAGTATGTAGCATTGGATCAATAAAAGGATAGATTTTTGGAATGGCGATCAGGAATTGGAATAATCTTTTTGGATACCATCTGATCTCAGGTAAGGAATCTATTTTACCAGTCTTAGGATAAATCAGACATGTTTTCACGGAGATATAGCTTTTCCCCTATGTGTGATATGGCTGTTTGGCTGTGCGAGCCATCAGGAACTAAGAGAATCGATTTCCAGCTCGCGGCACCAGCACATCGTACACATATACTATCGATAATCTAGCGTTTATTTGAAAACGATTCATAAATAGGCCGAAAAATTACAACGTTCTAGAATATTCCAGTACAGGGCGTTTATCACGGAATCTTTTTATTTTCCGTGAAAACGAGGGCTTTTTAAAATGCTATAAAACGGAAATGAACCGATAGAAAAACAATCCGCTTCGACAATGTTGACTGGAAAATGAGTCATTGATAAGCGACGGGCAGATTAGACACATAGCCATAATTTAAAACAGATTAGGCGATATTAATGCTAACATTGAAGTGGTTGATGGGCATTCAAGGGGGTAAAAAGGAAAACACGGCCGGCTCTGAAAGTGTTAATTGAACGTCAAAAGCAGACGCAGTTAGTTAGCAGGTGGAGGAATTTGACCGGAGGATAAACAAACAAATGAAGAAGGAAGGGAGACCATGGCACATTTGGGTAGGTAGTGCTTTTGCCTACTTCCTTCACAATCATAGCTCATAGGTTTGAATATTAGCTTAGGCCATGTTGTTATGCGTGCCAAGTTGTGTGTTGGGTCCACTTAAGATTTATGATATGATCATCTTTTAAGAATGTGGAGATGTCCCTGCCCTTTCTCAACCTCAGTTTGATCTGTGGTGATGATCGGCCAATTTCTTGTGTGCAACAGAAATATTACTTGTCCTATTATTGTCCCTTATTTGAAGAGATTAATGCACAAGAGCTGTACTGGCCTAACAGAAATTATGCTTGTGCTTTCTCCTAGATAACGCCTTCAACCATCATTTGGCCATGGGACTGGTTCTCGGCAATGGAAATAAAAAATGTTTTACAAATAGCTGAAAACACTGTCGACTGATTTCTTCTGCAGTTTATTATTGCATTTACATGTTGAAATAACTATCGCTTAGATCAATAACACTTGTTACCTAAAAGCTGTAAATAGTTATGTAATGCCATTAGATTTTAAACACATTTTAGCATTACAACCCAATAACTGAACTATGTTTGTATTTGTTACACCTTATCCTCAGTATTTTGAGACACTGGGTAACACCATTAACCTCTTATCTAGGGACATCTATGGATCTCAGGGAATGTATTCCCAGTGTCAGAAATATAGGCTTGAGTCAATTGTAATCAGTGATGCCAGTAACTAGTTACTAAGTAACTAGTTACTCTAATCTGATTACTTTTTCAGTAAATAGTAATCTAACTTACTTACTTTTTACAAGCCAGTAATCTGATTACAGTTAATTTTCCAAGTGGCTGTGCATTACTATCAGAGCTCAAATTCGACCGGCAGGTAAATGCCGTAGTCAAGTCATGCTTCTTCCAACTCCGCAACATCAGTAAAATAAAACCAATCCTTTCACCCGTCGACCTGGAAACAGTAGTCAATGCATTCATCACATCACGCCTCGACTACTGCAATGCCCTCTACACCGACATCAGTCAGGCAGCCATGTCCCGCCTCAAAATGGTCCAGCACTCTGCCGCTAGGTTCCTTACCGGCACCAGAAAGAGAGAGCACATCACACCAGTCCTAGCCTCCCTACACTGGCTCCCAGTCCCACTTAGAATAGATTTCAAAATCCTCCTCCTCACCTTCAAGGCACTATCGGGTGCAGCACCCCTATACATCACCGAGCTCATCACCCCCTACGCAGCACCCAGGTCACTAAGATACTCCAACCAGGCTCGGCTGGTCCCCCCCCTCCCCCCCCCCCTCGCACCAGACTAAAAAAGAGAGGCGATCGCTCCTTCAAGGCCGTAGCCCCCAAACTATGGAACCAGCTTCCCCTGGAGATTCGATCTGCCCCTACGCTAGAGACATTTAAGGCCTGTTTAAAAACCCACTTTTATTCCCTAGCCTTCGATTAATCCTGATTCTCCCACACCCTAAACCCACACACTCCCATGCAATTTTATCCTGCCCCCTCCCTCTTGTATCTCTTCCTGTGCTCCTGTCCCTGGTGTGCTATACTGTACTTTGTGCTCCCCTATCCGCTTGTCCTATTTTTTGAATGTACTGTCCTGTCCTGTTGTGCCTGTTTGTATTTGTGTATTTTATAGGACATTGATTTTATGCTTTGACTGTACTGTACAGCACTTTGGTTGGCTCTCGAGCTTTTAAATGTGCTCTATAAATAAATTACTTGACTATCTCATAATGCTGATGATAAGAGAGCCAGGGGTACAGTCAGCTACCTCTCCAGAACCCAGACCGGAGATGGGACGTGCGCTCGCACACGCACGCACACAGCCACACACGCATGTTTACGTTTATAGCTGATTTTAGAATGGCTTCAGCATGAAGTTAAATCAACTATCCAGTTAATTTTATAGTGTAATTTGGCTACTTGAGAGAGTGAGAGAGAGAGATTCATGTTACGCGCAACTTGCGGAGTACGCACTGAGTCCGTTGTCATTCAATATGAATTGAAAATGGGGGACCCTGATGTAAACAAGACGAAAGTCTTTCTCTGGTCTGCATCCCCTTAACAATTGTGTGTATTGAGCCGTACTGTATTGTACCCATTCTGCAATCTGTTAAATAAAGTTTTCATTCATTCAGTCTCAGAATGGATTTGGTAGAGAGAGAGAAAAAATTGTCATTCTTATGTTGTGGCATTTTACAAGTAATCTGTGGCTTCACTGATTGTAATGAGGGGCAGCGGTGGCCTAAAGGTTAGAGAAGCGGGTTTGTGACCGGAAGGTTGCCGGTTCGATCCCCGGGACCGGCAGGAACACCAACCGCGGAAGTGCCCTTGAGCAAGGCACTTAACCCCCAACTGCTCCAGTGGAGTTGCTCAGTGGCCAATGGTGTCAACTGTGGTTGTACTGGGCAGCTCCCAGGTGTGAATGGAACTGTGTGAATGTGAAGCAGGGCGTTCCTGAAAAAGAGCATCTGTGCTCAGCGAACCTACCCTGGGTAAATAAAGGTAAAAAAAAGAAAGAAAAAATTAACCAAAGGAGAATATCAATTAAATAAATTTTTTTATGTCATCTTTGACGGTGAATAACACCATGCTAAAAAATACCCATTCTGCAATCTGTTAATAAAGTTTTCAATCAATTCCAGGCCGCGACCCTCTCTCCAACCGTATTGTACCCATTCTGCAATCTGTTAATAAAGTTTTCAATCAATCACTCTCTACAACTGCACGTCTCAACCGTGTTTGGTCAAGGGGGAGGGGCTAGGCCCCGCCAATCAGCGCGCGTCCTGTGGCTGGCAGGCGTGTCCTGTGGCTGGCGGAAGTAGCCTCTGTTTACATGCAGGCATACAGGGGTAGGAGCAGCAGTGCCAACTAACGTCACGGTGACTCGGAGGCAATAGCCTCTGTTTACATGCAGGCATACAGAAACAGGTGGGGAGGGGGTAGCAGCAGCAGTGCGCGGTGCGCGCTTCATGTCTGCTGAGACAGCGAGTGAGAACTCCGCTAAAGAATTGGATCATGATTTTCGGTTTTCACATGACTATTTGATTGCCCGTCACACGGCGCTCAGACGTCTCAGTGGGAGGCGCCAAACATAAAAACTGAGCGCAAATGGCGGGTGGCGCTCTCTAGTTTCGGTCCCTGCTTACACCGCATTCATATTACCCCTGCCCATAAGGGTAAAATGGATCCCAATGCATCCCCACTCTGCTTTAAATGCAAGATAGAGATTGGAAACCACGTCCACTGCTTTTGGTCCCGTGTAAAGCTCCAGAGCTATTGGTTCGACATCGTAGAGGAACTATCTGATATATTCCAGACCCCGATCGAACTGGATCCCCTCTGCCTCTTACTAGGCCTCCCAGATATTCATATTGCGAATTTCAAACATAGGAGACTGTTCAATTTGTTGACATTTGCTGCTAGGAAAAACATTCTGTTGTTCTGGATCAAGGACGAGGTCCCATCAAAGAGGTCATGGCACAACATTATTATGGACTGTATTGCTTGTGAATACATCACGTCTATGCTGCACTCCAAGTTGGACACTTTTTATGAAATATGGGACCCATATCTATCTCGTATTGGACCTGCGCTATCCACCACTGTACTCGCCGGATTTGCCCATTACTCTTAGCCTCCCTAGAGATCACTAATGTCTTGTGTGTAGATGCTTTGGGTCGTTGCAGAGGGTATCATAATGTACTTAGAAGTACATGCCTGTTCGCACACACACGAAACACGTGCATGCACTCACACATATAAAACATGCACACATAAAACACACACCCATACTAAACGCACACATATAAAACACACATACAAAATAAACGTACACACTCCACACACAGTTTATCAGTACACTGGGTGCTATGGTGGACCACGAGTTGACTCCTTAACCGCCACTTCTGCTGTATATACAGTACAACATGTGAATATTTGAGCCATGTCTTTGTTGTTTGTCTTTTGTCATGTCTGATAATGTACTTTTATAGTTTATATTGTCTTTATTATTTTCACCATCATTTCTGTTGTTATTATTGTTAGTGTTATTGTTGTTAGTGTCTCTATTATTATTACCGTAAATCTATTGTATTGTGATGTCTTGTTCTATGTATGTTTTGAAAAAGTGAAAATAAAAACATTTACAAAAAGAAATTTAAACAGCCGTGTAAGGATTTTACCAGAATGTTTCATAGGACATTGATTAAAAACTATCGGCTCGAATTTGACAATTGATGGCTTATTTTGAAGGTATGAACCTGTAGTTTCATATTATGTAAAACAATTATAATAATTCTTAGGGAGGAGCAGCATAACCGGCTAGACATCAGAGGGTTAAGAGGACAAAATTGCAGTGACCTCAGTAGAAGCCAAGGGAGGTATTCTGTTGTTTTTAGCTTTGTAACATGACGCAACCTGAAATGCTTGTTATGGGTGAGTCAGCTTCGCTTTTAGTTGACTGTGTCAAAAACGTTTCCATTATTTCTTTCTCTCCCTGGTTGGAAAGCTAGCTCACTATCACAGGTGATATACTGTAACTGATTGTGTGTGTCTGCAACCTAGCAACAGTGTTTCCCATGTGCAACACATTGTATTTAAATCTGAATATATGTAATCAAAGCTCGACCTCTCTCCACACTATGTTAGCGCTGTGCCAGCATTCCACTAGACAAGTGGAATCACCATACTAGGGTTGGAAAAAGATTACAGGACACTAATGTCACTTCGGGAGGCTTTTTTCAACATAGGAAAATAACTGCTTGCAGAGCAGCAACATGGATAGGAGATTGGACTTTTAGGAGCATTAAACCGGGGCACATTGCATTACATAACCCAATAATTATCTGGGAGCTCCCTGAAGATAGTTTTGTTCAGTGCCTCCAGATGAATATGTCTGCCCCTGCTGCTCATCCTCTCACCTGTCCTTCTGGCAGACAAACAAGTTGAAAGCATTTTCTGCCCCTAGGAAGTTGTCATCGTCCAGGATCTCAACAGCGCTCATCCAGTTGGGATTGAAGTCCCGTGCAATCTGAGAGAGAGAGAGCGAGAGCGAGAGCGAGAGAGAGAGAGAGAGAGAGGGGAGATATAGAGAGAGGATATATGGAGAGAGGAGATATAGAGAGAGGGGAGATATAGAGAGGGGGGAGAGAGAGAGGGAGAGAGAGAGAGAGAGAGAGAGAGAGAGAGAGTTGGACAGAGTAGTCACAGAAGTTGAGTTTTCTCCCATCCTAGTAATTACTACATTATCTATAAGCCTGGAGGCACTGGTTGGGGCCTCTAAATGATATCGCAATATTTTTTGGCCATATCACGATACACAATATATATCGCAATATTTTGACATTTCCTCTAAAGCACTTAAAAATGCTTGATTTAACACTTTGGTGCATACAGTCACGCCAATATGATTATAATAGTCCCTGCAACATATGTTTGCATTAAACCATGAAGATGCTTTAAAAAATAATGAACCCCACCGTCATAGATAACTATCATCCTGTCTCTCTTCTCTCCTTCCTCTCTAAAACACTTGAACACGCCGTATCCAACCAGCTCACCGATTATCTATTACAGAATGACCTCCTAGACCCAAATCAGTCCATTTAAAGCCCTCACTCATCACTATACACTGTATTCCAGGGTGGGTTGGCAATCTCTGTCCATGCATAGGCTCAGCCATTGGTGTCGTCTTGTCTGTAACTTTTTATGCTGCGGTCAGTGCCAATTAGTGCACTGCAACCTTGCCCAGGCCCGTCGGGGCCCGGCCCGGCGGGTTCGGGCTGGGTAGGGCTTTTTTTTTAATAAATAATTCGGGGTCGGCCGGGCCCGGGCACCGCCGTTTTTAATTTTTTTATTGCGTTTTTTTTTTTTTATAACTAGGGTTATATGATGACCTTCGTTTTAAGATTCGCTTTCTCTTTTGCGCCAGAGAAACATTTGGATGTAATTACTGCAGCGCGCAGGGAGAACTCAGGGGACAAGTTCAACTCGATTGGTTGTGTTGGAATATAGCCAGTTGGCGAACGTTTTAATTTGTTCTTGGGATGTATGTAGCCGGTTTTGTTAACGGTGTTCAACGCGTTGCTGACTTCGTGGTGAGTGATGTTTACTATTTGCTGGGTCGCGACTCGCTAATTGTTTTGTTGTGATTTTCATTACGTTGCTCTGCTCGAAATCTGATTTCTGTTTTCTGTTTGTTTGTTTGACTGAGTAGGCTATTGTGTGTCGTGTGTGTGTGTGTGTGTGTGTGTGTGTCAAAGAAGATTCTATAGCCTTCAATACGTTTTACGAGGCTGATGTGTGAGTCAGTCTATATAAGCGAGCACTGGGAGAGACGGCATTGCGAAACAGGCTATGTAAATGCTTCTTAGTTTTGTTTATTTATTACGTTCATATAAAACCGTGTTTCGAATATTTAAAACAAATACAAAAAAAATTATATTTTAATAATAATAATAATTTTTTTCGGGTTTTCACGCGGGCTAGGGCTTAAAATATTATTTACAGTCGGGCTTATTTTCGGGCAGGGCTCGGGCTTTATTTCAAGGCCCTTGCAGACCACTAGTGCCAATGCCGTGCCTTGTGTAACGCATTGTTGGAAGTGAAAGTGAATTCGTTTTTCTTCCTTTTGAAATGTCTGTTCTTACCTCTTCAAAGTTGCCCTCCATGGGTTTGTATGCCAGCAGTAGAACAGACCTCATTAGGTCTCCCACCAGAATAAAATCTCCTTTGGTCTTCAGGTAGAGGGCCATGATGTTATTGTAGTGGTTACACTCAGTCCTCAGCTCCTTCTCAGCCGTCCACTCATACAGACGTACCTAGGATTAACAAGTAATGGTGAGAAATAGGTCCTACTACACAATGGACCTCATTCTTGAACGCAGTTATGAAAAAGTTAAATACATTTCTTCTTAACTCCACTTACGAAGTTCGTGGGACAATTCTGGCATTCCTGAATGGTTTCTCATCTGGGATTCGTTCTTAACTAAGAACAGGATTTAAGAATGCGTAAAAGCACTCGTAGATAGGTCAGATTGTTGTGCGCCAGTGTTCTTAACACTTCCAGTGCCACGCCTCTTACTCCTCATTGGCGCCTCATGCCAGCCATTAAGCCCATGTAAACGATCACCTTGTTTGTAGAGCTATAACCACATTCTATATTATAGCCATGGATACAGTACAATAGTCATTTGACACTGGGTTTCTTCCGGTCAAGATGCAAAAAAGAAATACATTTTCCATCCATACGTTCCCGTGTTATACCGTGGTGAATATAAGTATGGTTTTAGAACCGTCTATCGTAATCCATGAAATGCTGAGTAATAGCCCTACACGTCAATTACATTGTAGACGTGTAGGGAATTACATTCCTCGCCTGAAACCGCTATTGTTCCGGATTCAAGTCCACATTATCGGTATTATGTTCATGAATGCATGAAAGGGGGGGGGGGGTCGTTTCTGATTATTCGAGCGTCAGTAACGGCATTCGCATTGAACACTAGAAATGGTTACCAGCCCGATCGCTATGAAAGCATTGCAGGATCAAGCTAGAATTGACGTCAAATCGCTCTTACCTTTGGCCGAAAGTAATCCATAAAGAATATTCCAATTTCTTGATCGCTTGATCTGGTAGATCCAATCCCCATTTGAAATCCGAGACATGGGATCATTCCACAGCACAGGATACAGTGTTAGAAATGTAGCTCGATACCGCCACCTGGTAGGATGCGGCCAGTACTGCACCTTCAGATTCCCACTATGCATTTTTCAGCCAACACACAGCATCCTGAGATTAAATAGGGTATTAAAATCGAAAAAAAGGAAAAATGACCCAGAAACGAGAATCTTCGTTTATGGCACTGAACGGTTGGGGCACAGAAACGAGAATCTTAGTTTTTGGCAAATAATGTGTTAAGGGTTTAATTTATGAGAAATTTGATAAGATTCTACAGACCTCAGATTCAATAATTATAATAATAATAATAAATACGAGAATATTGCAACAATAGTCCATATACCATCTTGATCTCCATGTTTGTTTTATTTAATATTTTTTTTACCTTGCTTAGTGTGCACATTGTAAGCCAGTGGAGAAACATTCCACTGCTCATCTTACTGGTATGATGTTTCATGTGACAAAAAAAAACTTGAAATTGCGGGTGGACATCAATCATGCAAATTGAACCATGCCATCCAATAATCAGTGATCAATCGCACTATTTTAAAAGGCCCAAGTCGGCACCCTAGCACACCTGATTGTTCACTGAGGAGGGAGTGCCAGTACCACGACCATGCAGAGACCATTCGCAGAGAGCGATGAGTACCTAATGGGATGCTTCAGGCTACCAAGACCTGTCCTAATGGAGCCGTGCAATACCATGGATCGAGCACTGAGGAGCCGGACCAGATGCTCAAACCCTGTGCCACGACACGTCCAGGTACTGTCTACCTTGGGCACAAGCGCATCAAGGCACCATCCCCAAATGCGTTTCCATAACTCAACAGAAAACAATACCACTCCATCAACGTTCAAATCATCTGTGACACCCAGACCCACCTGCTCAACGTGGTCTCCCACTTCATACGAACATACGTTTATGTATGCAAATTCATGTGTACGAGAATGCACGTTCAAATTAAGAATGAGTGTAGCGCACCTACTGCATAATACCTCTGGAAAACGGCGGAGGCATGATGCATTCACTGGTAGGGGGTAGGTGCGGAGAAGTTACCATAGCTCAGCGTAGGAAGCTCCGATATACTCTACATGTTCGGGAGACTCGGGTGCATAAAATCCTGATTATGATCATGTCTCTACCACAACGACAGCCCGAGCTGTGAGTGAATTACGCGAAGTGGAGCAAAGCCTTTATTACCGTATATGCCTTATGCACACTGCCAGCCAGTCAGTAGGAAGGTCCGATCGACTCTGGGTTCAGGAGACTCCATAAAAACCTGATCATGATCATGCCTTTATACCCCCACAACCCGACCTACGAGCGAATCTTGCGAATCTATTCCATTTGTTATAATGTGTGCCAGCTATTATGCTGAAGAACTTGTGAACTATAGCACACTGTTCAGGGCTGTACGTTAACTTTTTGTGCACATAGCACTGGTGCTACAGAGGTTGATAGTTTTGTAGCACAGGCCAAAATCTTGTAGCACAAGTATAAAACGTGTTATATTTGTAACAGTCACAAATGTGCCTATTGTATTTGTTTTATTTAGTTGCAGTGCCGTGTTTGGCTGTCATTTTCATGCTGACAAGTTGACGTCACACAGCCAGACACGTTACGTGTAAGGAATTATGGGATTTGGTGTATGGACTCTACTAGGGGTGGGAATCACCAGTTTCATCACGATACGATATCGATTCTTTGGACAATGATACAATATTTGCCGATATCTGCCACGATACGATACAATGCAGGTACCTGCAATCGATATGAGATGATATCATAAGCCCATTTAACACAATCAGTAACATTTAGATCAACTCAAAAAAGGTAACGAAAATATAATTTGAAAAAAAATATATTTGAGCTCTTCCAGACATTTACGGTAAATGAAAAACTATTTATTGTTTTTAATACAAATAGACCTCCTGTTCACTATAAAGTGCCACGTTTTGATATATTGAGCTTTAAACTTTAACACTTTAAGTGCCGAAAACGTGTTTAGGCGTCTTTCCTAGCCATGCTAAAGTTGCAGAGGACGCCCTAACTCGTCTTTAATATCAATATTTAAAAAATCTGTGATCGAAATCATATTTTTCCTCCGCAGCCCTGAGACACAGTGCTGGCCTCCTCTCAACCCTCTAGCGGTTCAAGAGCGCCATCTGGTGGCCGATCGGCAGAAGCGCCAAACAGGAAGTCATGTGGATGAAGTGGTGATCACCCATATTACTTCCGGCCACACTCTACAGCTCCCGCGACTCCATCTTGAAACACTCGATAATAGATCGCTCGCCCTAACTCAATAAACAACGTTATTTGGACGTATATACTATTATACAACCTGGAAATGGACCGGGTATTTCGACATCCCATAATGGAAAACTGTCTACCCCACGCTGATCGCCCAACGGCCCGCGGAGACTGGGGTGAGTTTTAGCGTGTAGTATTACCGTGTTCGACACTAACTGCTATGATGAACATTTGACCCACATTAGATGAATGGTATAACGTTGCCCACGGAATTATAAACGATCCCCCGCCCATCGGGTCATCATCAGATGATACGTAGAAACTTCTAGAAGCACGTCCATTTGAAATTTTTCATCTGCCACCGATCGCTACCAAACTGTATTTGATCATCAATATAATGCATTTGGGGCTATAAATCACGTTCTGGAGAAAGCTGCAGAAAGAGATGAAAACATACTTATACTTTAGATCATATTTTAGTGTGAATATGTGAATGAAAAAGTTTAACGTTCATACACCCTGAACAATACATAGGACATTGAATGGGCCCTAATAATGGCAATCTAGCAATAGAATTTAAAAAGTTATAGCCCTGCAAAGAAGGGGAACTTCTCCATAGACAAATAGAGCTGGCAAGGGATGGTATATCATGAATTTAACCTTCGGCAGTTAAAGTGTTAAGTAACAAAATTTTGGAACACGCAACCTAAAACCCCTTCCTCTCCCAAACTGTTCCTGCACTTGTTTTATGTTGCATGATGATCATGAATACATTTATTATCTATTGTATTTTTTATGTTTAAATATCAACATTATCTGTCCACCCTCAGTACATTTACTATCAATATAATATACTTGTCTGACTTCATCTGATCTTTTCAAACGCGCACACACAGAAGGGAGAATGCCCCCCCCCCCCCCCCCTCCTTCCCAGTCCCCTCTGCTGTCTCTCTCTATCGCTCTGAACAGGGTTTGTTGTTAGCTTATGCTAACGTAACGTTAATTTCGGACTTTAACACGACGTGGTCATAAAGGAATGGCGAGGATTGCAAAGCATGTTATATGCATTTGACCCGTTGCGGAATAAAACAGGGATTTGTTTTGAGTCGCGAAAACACTATCCTTGCTCTGTTTCAATGTTCGCTACTGCTGCTACTGAGAGGCTACTGCTGTGTGCTGTAGAGCGGATATGAGTCATGACACAGAATTTTCAAAATAAGAGTATCGAAACGAACCGAGCGTTGCTAGCTGCCGGACCATAGATATTATAGCTGGAGCTGCGCTTGGGCAGAAATGAGACCCGCAACAGGATTTTCAAAATAAGAGTATCTATATGAACCAAATGCCTATTGCACCAGTGCTACCGAAGTAAATCCATTCATCACACAGACGGATGTTGCTGTAGCACGTGCAATATATCTCGCACTGTACAGCCCTGCTGTTACATGGGGATTCAACTCACTTTAAACACTTAAAATATTACACCATATTTGTTACGTTTGTACTACATCTTTTACCTAATTTAGCATTTTGTACAACATTTTTAGTTGTGTATATTGTATATTATTTATAGTGTTTTTTATGGTATGATTTATCTGAGCTATTGTTAATACAGGTCAGGGCCCTATTCCCCATACCTGGTTCAACTAAGTCGATCAAAAGTCCCATTATCCAGATTCAATTAACACGATGTTTGAATCCAGGCTTGCCCTGTTCCTCGAACGCTGATTCAGTTTCGTTAATTCGAACCAGACTTGATACTCAGGATAATTGTGCGCGGCCGCCTCACCTGAAAAGACAGCAGGTGTCGATCGCAGAAATCCTGATTTTCTAACGTCATTGATTGATTGATTTTAAAACTTTATTAACAGATTGCAGAATGGGTACAATACAGTACGGCTCAATAGCCTCGCCGACAAGTTAAATGCATAATCTATAGGCTAATTTTAAGTCCCTCATTACCCCAATCAATCAGATTATATTTCTTTAAATGTGCCTGCTGGCAGTAGGCTTAATGGAATGAATAAACAAATGAGATATATTGCTAGCGAAAATAATTAGTTCAACTCTTTCAGAATAAGTAGATACAAACAAGCCCAAATAGTATCTAATTGATACGAATTAATAGATACTTATGAGGATATCTGTACTGTATGCGCTCGGCTTAGGTATCATGTACTTTATATATAAATACATGGTTCCCAAAGTTTCAAGGCGCGACCCGAAATAACGTGTCAGAGGCTTGGAGGCTATACAGTTTCACTATTAATCAGGTTTTAATCTGTTTCGGACATCATCCATACATGCATTGAATTGATTAACCTTTGGTTTATACCAGTGACACATGTTCATCATCAGATAACAGTGCTTGAACAGAAAAATGCATTTTCTCAAATGCATTAATGTCAACGGCTCATTCAATTTCTCAAATCCGTCAAACAGCGCATCTCAGACATTTTAATCCCAGTTACAATATCACAATAACGTGTGAGTGACAGTGATACAATTCAACAATCCAGATTCCTCGTAATTCATAATCCACAGTCCACGCATAGACACTTCAATTTATGCTTGAATGAAACACAATCCGGGCGCTCCGTTAAGCAAATACATCCACAGCAGAGAATATGAAACTAATCAGAGCCAAACGCCCAATAGGTTTCATTCATTAAAAATATCCCCGCGGGATTCACATTTGCAATGCGCCATTATTAAAATAACGACATGCAGTGTGTATCGCAACTCCGAGCGCCGTATCCGTATAAATATGACGTGCATTATTTAGGACAAAGTAAATCTATAGGCTGAATATGATTTATTATCAGCATTTTAGGTATATTATTTTACATTTCAAAAGCCCCCTCTAGAAGAACGAAGCACAAAAACATAATTCAGAATGGTATAAATGGAATCTAGACTGAGAATTATTTCAGGAAGCGAGCTGGGATTTCTTTGCGAGGGTGTGGCCATGCAGGTTATCGAGCTAACTGAACTAAACCCTGCTCTGGAGCAGGTTCAAACTTTCTGATCCGTTACCATGGTGATTTAGACAATCTGACGTCGGGGAACGGAAAGTTCTGGCTTAAGTCAAGCTATGCTGAAAATTATCCGGCTAACTCAGTTAGCCAGGTACGAGGAACAGGGCCCAGATTTGTTTTATATGTTATAACTTATAACATGAGCCAGCTCTATTTTGTACTTTATTTTAAATGATAATACAATCTTGAATCTTGATTACTATCTTGACTATTTTCCTTTATCCTCTAGTTGGGATCTCACAATAATCCCTCTCTCATTATACATTGAATAATAAAGCCAGAATGGCTGCCCTCAGACTGGAATGTGTTAAGTGTGTGTGTGTGTGTGGGGGGGGGGGGGGGGGGGGGGGGGTTACAGACACAGTAGCACTGATTTCTGGGTAAAGTAGTCTATTATGCATAGTTAAGAAAATGGCTCCAGTTCTTTTGAGGCCCTCTGGCTCTGAAATAGGAATTGTGTTAGCATCATGGTTCATATGACAGATTGAAAAGTACCCGCCAGATTTGCATAAGTGGTGGCTTACCGGTATTTAGAAGGTAATAACCTGTACTTCCATACCATGTAATTTAATTATTATTATATATATATATTTTTAGATTGCTCAACAAGACCCTAATCTCTGTGCTTAGTCACATATGCTATTGACATGGCCCCGGTGGCGACATACGGGTGCTCCCTGTGCACACCATGGTCCTTTGGTTCCAGGATAGCTCCCTGGAACTGAACATCAGTAAGACCAAATAGCTGTGTTGAGCTGTGCACCTGACACCCCACACCCTCTCTCTGGGCCACAGGCTGGAGGAGCAGATGGAGGAACATGTCCAGATCTTTAAATACTTGGGCACTATTTCTTTCTTGTATGTCTTTCACACAACATGCGGACGGGGTCTACAAAAAGGCCTAACAGTGAATGCTTCTCCTGAGGAGGCTGGAGGGTTTTATTGTCAGACAGGACATTTTAAGAGCAGCATACCGGTCCCTCGTCCTCACATTCAACTTCCTCACAAAGAGAAGCAAAGGAAAACTGACAAGAATCATCAATCATGTAACAAAAATCACTGGCACCACGCAGACCCAACCTTTACAGTCAAACAGTCAAATGAAAGGCAGACTCCATCACTAAGGAACAAGCATACCTCCTTCACCACTCCTTTCAGCTACTCCAATCAGGCCGCCCCTTCAGAGCACCTCTGGCCAAAAAGAAAACTAACAAAAACCCTTTCATTCCCACTGCAATATCTATTTTAAACAAGGCCAAATAGACTTACACTCAAGGTCACTCAAATAAAAAGAGTACCCAACACAAACTAGAAAATATGATCACATTACACCAACCCTGGTCTCTCTTCACCGGCTCCCAGTAACTGCATGAGCTGATTACAAAGACCTCCTTCTAACATAAAAATAATTAAATGGCCTTTGCCCTACATTAATCAACATTAGTCTGTTAATGTCTGTCCGCTAATGTCGCACCAATAACGTCCAAAGCAAATTCCTTGTATGTGAAAAGTATACTTGGCAATAAAGACCTTTCTGATTCTGATTACAACTGTGCTTTCGCTTTCTAAACCAATTTATTCACTCATCCCCCAGGACATTCTGGGTATGTTCACCACATTAGGGCATAATATACTGTAGTCTCTGCCCTCCCAGACGCAGGACTCTAGTATCCATTGTACTGTACAAATTCAGCAAGGTGGCAGAACCCCTTCATAATGGAGATGTCTTCCTTTGGAACCAGTCAGAGACAGTTTCTGTATATATAAAATCAAGGCTCATTTATTGAATCTAGTCTCAAATATTCCTTCAACCACTGTTCTCCCTTCCTTCTCCAGACTGCTTCAGATGACCTGTGGTGAAGCCCAGGAGCCATCACATCCACACAGTATTTTCTTTCATTACATTTGTTTGTGGCCATACGTTGCTCTGTAAAGTATTTTTTTGACAAACTGGTTATGTTACAAGCACTTCAAAATGTATCTGATTTGATACAACTACCTAATTTGACAAAAGGTCAAGTTTATGATTGGACGATGGCATCCATTGCATTGTGGGCATGTTAAGCCCTCTGAGACATGCAATTGTAATTAAGGGCTATAGAAATAAACTTGACCTGACAACGGCATCACCAGAGACACTCTAAAGAGATGGAGCACTCTGGGAGTTTTGAATAGAGAACTTTGTAAGGCTAAAGATGGCGACAAACTACTTGCTACAAAACAAACATATTCAGAGAAAATGATTAAATGTGATGTTATTTTATGTGGAGTAAAATGATAATTTACTGCATTTTGAAGAGAAGTGTGAGTTTTAAAGGAGTTTAAAATGAATAACATTCTCTGCAGTGAGTGGTTGCCATAGTAACCAAGGACTACAAACCACTGTATGGCGAATGTGTAGATGGGGTGAGGTCTTAGTTGCCGTTATCAAGATGGCAGTGGAATGAGCAGACTTTTCTTGAGACTTTGGCATCACTCACTGTGCTGTTGATGCTAGCCAGTAATTTGCCATTGAATTCAACCATGGAGTAGACGGCTCCCTTCACCTCCTTCTCAGCCACAGTCTGTAGCTTCCCTGCAGCACAGAGAACAAATGAAAGTCCCAGAGTTAGCGTTCACAGTGCCACTTACTGTTGACGTCAATTCAAAACAGACGTGTGTGTGAGAGTGAGTGAGTGAGTGAGTGAGTGAGTGAGTGAGTGAGTGAGTGAGTGAGTGAGTGAGTGAGTGAGTGAGTGAGTGAGTGAGTGAGTGAGTGAGTGAGTGAGTGAATGAATGAGTGAGTGAGTGAGTGAGTGAGTGAGTGAGAATTATGTAGTGCTCGACAAGGGAGGGACAAAGATACACAGGATGGACAGAGAGAAAGAAAGGGATGGGTTTAAAGTGAAAGTGGGTGCTAACCGTCAGTGTAGTGAAAGACGATGATGCGTCCCTGCTTGGGCTCCGCCTCCTCTGGGTACACCATGGCTGTGCCAACGATGAAGTAGACTGCCGGGTCTCTGCCCAGGCGGCATGACACCATGCTCAGGGCATACTCACTGGGGAGGAACTGGTGGGCATGGAGCACTGGCAGAGAGAGAGATAGACACACACATGTTAATGCTTGTCTGAGACAAATAAACATTAAATCAGTCGTGTCTTGACCAGCATGAACAGAAAAGCTGAATAAAACGGGGTTAATGATTCATTCTTTGCAAATGGAGCTTTACAAATTGACATAGCAGAAAACTACTGTGATCAGTCAGTTCTATATATAAAGTGTGAGTCTGCACACTGGGCGCAGGGGAGCATGTTTACCTCAGTGCAGCAGAAGACACATGTGACTAAGTGTTGTGACATTTGTGACCTGGCCGGCAAAACATCAATCCACTTATTCTCTCATTTCTGTTCTGTTTGGGAAAAGCAGAGCTTTTCATAACGGCTCTCTCTTCACTTAGTTTCAAGTTTCAAGTTTCTTTAATAGTTGTCATACAGAAGTACAGAATACTTTTGTACAAAATGCTTCTTACTGTTGCGCTCCAGAGACTGTGCAAGACAAGATAAGTATGAAATAAAAACATAGTAAAATTAGAAGTAAAAAAAAGAGGTCACAGTGTTCAGTTTAGACATATGTACAATGTTCGATGCAGAATAGACGTAGTTACCATACAATATACAATACTGTGCAGTGTACTAATATACAATACTATATAGTGCAAGGCAGAAATGGAGAAATGGGACGAGGTGCAATTTAGGTACAATTCACAGTAGGTGTACGAGTTGTAGTGCAAATCCTTTATCAATAAATATAAAGTGTAAGTGTGTTTGTGTGATCTAAAGTGTGGAGAGTGGGTGCTGCAGTGTGTTGTTTGTTTGAGTGAGTGTGTGCGTGTGGGTGTGTGTGCTGTGTGCATTTGATGGTTGTTGCATAGTGATTATTGTTCGTTTAGCGATTATTGTTCGTTTAGCAGCCTGATGGCCTGGGGATAGAAGCTTCTTCTGAGTCTTTCTGTGCTCGCCTTAAGACTCCGGTATCGCTTGCCTGACCGCAGCAGTTCAAAGAGGCAGTTGTTCGGGTGGCTCGAGTCCTTAATAATTATCTTAGCCTTCCCCTTGCACCGCTTGATGTAAATGTTCTGGAGGGTGGGAAGCCCCCCTCCAATTGTGCGTTCGGCTGAACATGTCACTCTTTGTAGTCTGCTACGGTCTTGTGCAGTGCTATTCCCAAACCAGGAGGTGATGTTGCCGGTCAGGATGCTCTCTATTGTACATGAGTAGAAGTTCCTAAGGATCTTCTGACTGACTTGGAACTTCCTTAGGCGCCTGAGGAAGTAGAGGCGTTGTCGTGCCTTCTTCACAACACTGTCAATGTGTGTGGTCCATGTCAAGTCCTCGGATATGTGGGCTCCGAGGTACTTGAAACTGTTCACTCTCTCAACCGGTTCCCTGTCGATGCTGAGGGGGCTGTAGTCCTTGACCCCCGACCTCCTGAAGTCCACAATCATCTCTTTTGTTTTGCTGACGTTCAGGGAGAGGCAGTTCTCCTGACACCACTGTGACAGGTTCTCTACCTCTTCCAGGTAGGCCCTTTCGTCGTTGGCAGAGATCAGGCCCACCACTACTGTGTCATCAGCAAATTTGATGATGGTGTTGTTGTTCCGCTGTGCTACGCAGTCATGTGTGTACAGGGAGTAGAGGAGGGGGCTCAGAACACAGCCCTGGGGGGCCCCTATGTTGAGCGTGATGGATGAGGAGGTGCAGTTGCCGGCTCTTACCACCTGGGGTCTGCCCTTATTACTGCTGTGTCTTTTTCTGTGTGTAGCCTGTATCATGTAAACTGCCTGATGAACACATATAGCCCGATGATGCACACAAGCTGTTATTTTTAATTGCAGCTGTTTTTTCATGAAGTAGTTCTGGGGGAAAATACGATGCTTGTGTTCATCACAATGATGAATTATACTGCAACGGTACAATGGACTTCTATGACTTCTGGATACGAGCTATAATCTGGTGTTGGTTGGAAGGACCATACTTTTAAGTAGAAGAAAGTATGTTGCTCTTTTCATAAGTTATGTTGACAATAAGAGAAATATGTATAGACTTATTCTTTAAGAGAGTTGTTCAGTTTTGTTTCCATCCGTATGGTCTTATCCTCCAAAAATCTTGAGAAGGTCCAAAATATTGGTGGTACTTTTAAAAACTCAAGAGAATATAAGTGTATTTTGATGATTATCACTGTAACATAATATTTTGTTATTGAAAACTATACTGAAATAGCAATTGATTGTAATGTGCTGATATGATTCTTTTAAATGTATACTCTTGGGCAAGCTTTAACGTCAAACCCTGTGAAATAATTTCTAATATAATCCTTCAGATGAAGAACTATATAACAACGCTGTAAAATCTTCCAGCAGTTTTAATTGTCGTTAATTTAGAATGAAAAGTGTTCTACATCACATATATGAAGAACCAATTGCGACTGTCTTGAACCATCAGGTAAGTCCTTGATTTGACTCCACCAGGAAACAGTTAAAACCCGCCCCTTCTTTTTTGGAGATGTTGTTTTCTTCATATGACGGATTCAATTGTCATCATTTGTATTCAGTTTAACACTTTGATTGCCACTCACGAGTTTTCTCGGATTTATAATAGTTACGTTGAAAGCCACTCACGAGATTTCTCGGATTTTTTTTTTAGCGATCTGAAATCATATTGCATCACGCGAGCCTACCCTAGCCTACCCAAGAGCCGCCGGCGATCAGATGTGGAAAAAAGCGCCCCCTATCGTCTCCCAGATGACATCAGGGATTTTGGAATGGACTCAATGAAAATGGATGGGGGAAAAAATCCTGTACTCCACATTTTCCAGTCCACTGATGCAGCCGGGGTTACCAGAGTTCATTATGGATCCTCTGAGCGCCGCGGATCATGAGTTCTACTGTATACACGTTAGATCTATTTTTTCGAATGGTGATCAGGAATTGGAATATACCAGTTGGATACCATCTGATGTCAGGTAAGGAATCTATGTTATCAGTGTTAGGATAATCAGACTCGTTTTGATGAAGATATAAGCTGTTTTGTGAAATGTGCTCTATCGGTTTCACTGTAAAATCCATGAGGAAATGAAAACGGCTATTATCAGCGCGCGGCTCGAATGGGCGTGCGTGTACGTATAATATTGATTATCTAGCGTTTATTTGAAAACGATTCATAAATAGGCCGACAAATATCAACGTTCTGGAATATTCCAGTAAAAGACGATTATCACAGAATGGCCCAGAATGGGCTGTTTTTTTTTACCTCAAAACGGGTGCTTTTCAAAATGCTCTCAAACGGAAATGAAGTGATAAAAAACCAATCTGCCTCGACAGCACTGACTGGAAAATGATTCTTTGATAAGCGACGGGCAGATTAGACACATAGCCATAATTTAAAACATAGATTAGGCGATATTAACGTTAACATTGAAGTGGATGGTGGCATTCAAGCACTAAGTCGTGCGCCCCCTGGTGGCACTGAAAGTGTTAATGTGGTGTGAGACTTCAGACAGCTCACCAGGCAGTCCATTCTACCCACTTCCTAATGAGTGCAAGCACACAATCAAGGGAAGAGATTTTGACAGTGACATGCATAATGTGTGCATCATATTTAGCTGACGAGCACTGTGGTTCTGAAGGCATCCAAGCAGCATCTGACGTATGAAGAGCCTACAGTCCTACAGAGATTTGTTCAAATGCTTTTGAAGATTCTGTTGGTGGTGATTCAAACCACATGTGGTTAAGCCCTGTTCTCTGAAGCTGAACGTGGTGGTTTATCCTGAAGGGGGTCCAGATGGAAGCACAAGCTAAATGATTGTGAACCCAGCTGCCTCACCTTCAAAGGTATGCTGGTCCACCACTAGGAGACTGTGGACCTCCACCTCCTCGCCGAAGGAGGTCTCGTGGGGAGATGTGCTGCTGGGGAACAGCTTGCTGGAGCTCACGCTGCTGGAAAGAGCCTGGAGGGGGGGTTGAGAGAGACTTTGACTTTTGATATTCTTTTGTAATACATTTCACTTAAAAACACTTAAAGACAAATTGTTGACACACTGCAGTAAAACCACCCACACACCCAAATGCATAATACACAAATTCAAAAATAACAAAAACACAGCTTTACACCTACAACACCAAAATGCTATATCAAAAGCAGACCGACATAATACACTTCATACGCCAGAACCACCCAAGGCAGACCACCCCCCAAACAGCCTGTAACACTGTATACATACAGACAAATCCCCCCAGCAGTAATGTTACACACAGCCACATCCAGAATATTCTTAAAAACCCAGTGCCAGGAAAAGGAAGGCAGCAACACAGCAAAACAACATACAGATAATTCAGTAGAGCCTCAGGGGGAATGCATCAGTACCAGTATCACCAACCAGAAATGGAAACACAGCGTGAATATTCGCCTAGGCTACTAAAATGTTTTTTTTTGGAGTTGCCTCCCTTTGAGAAAATAATATTATTTGCATTGCTGTTGCCAGAACCAAACGCAATAATTAGTAGGACACTGACCAGCATTTAAAAAAACATTTATGTAACCCGCAGTAGACGTTAAAGTCTAATTCAGCCTCAACAGTATTCTACCCTGAGACTAACCCACTAAATGTTAAGAATAGGCACAGTCCCTTGAACCTTTTGTCTTTCTTCTTGAAAGCTCAATGTCCAATTTGACATATGAAGAGCCTGACGAAACAAGAAATTAGGCATAACAATGGTAACATACTTAACTGGTTCGGGGCCAACCACGTATATATACACGTGTTTGGGAGCCGACGCTTGAAGGCCAACCACGTGTTAAACTCGTTTTTGCTTTTATTCCATTTTAATATCCCGGATGTTGTCACGGAGCTGTATTTTGGCTGGAAAAGGCATATTGGGACTCTGAAAGTGCAGTACCGGCCAGATCCTGGTATTGGCGCTGTCTCGAGAATGCAGTTTCCCCTGTTGCAGACCGGGTGTAACTTTTTTTTCGCTCCGGGTGGACTTTTGTGTTAGCCTAAAGCTATGGCTTAGATCGCCTGGAATACTTTTTTTGCGACGCCGAATTCAGTATGCAGTAAAGGAATATAGCATGAGCCAAATATAATAATATATCGATCTACCAGATGGCGATCAAATAACTGGGAAATTAATTTTGGAATCCAACCGGCCACAGGTAAGAGCGATTTGACATCAATTTCAGCCTGATCGGGCCTTGTTCTCATAGCCATCCACCCGGTCAGTGTATGTTGTTGTAATAACGAAAGCCGTTAATCGTAATCAATAAATCAGAAACGACTTGCCCCCCCCCCCCCCTTTCATGCATTCATGGTGGCACATGATACCGATCATATGCATTTAGATTTTTAACTCTAGCTTGTGTAGGGCCGAAACGCCAATCGATTTAACGTTATTAGCTTAGCGCCCTATAACTAGCCTTGCAGGAATTATCCCAGACCATTCCGATATAACACGCAACACGTGGCCCAGAATGTGTTAAAGGTCCCCTATTGTTCACTATTTGGGCAATGTTACACAATTCCTGTGAGTCTATGGAACACATCTGTAAGGCTTTTTCAATAAAATTCATTGTTTTGTATTTTTAATCAAGTTCTTTGGTGCACCACTTTCTCCCCATCCAAAGTACAAGCTGTTTTTGGCTGGGCTCCGCCCATACTCGCAATGCGCTTTGATTGACAGTCACCCACCTGCACTGGCAGATACGCTAGGATGGAGGAACATTTTCAAAGCGCACACACCCGCTCCGTCTCTGGGTGTGTGTGCGTGCGTGTATGTGCGTGTACGTAAGTTGGCCGAGTGTGTGTGACTGTGAGACGAGAGGAGAGAAGCGCTGCCGTTCGGCGAGTGTGTGTGTCTGTCTGTGAGAGGGAGAGACAAGGGGAGAGAAGCACTGCCGGTAAAGCAAGAGTCTCATCTCGGCCGCGGCTGAGTCTCCTGAACAACAGCGTGTAGCCCAAAAACTGCCCTGGCTCATTGCTTGTGGAGCACAATATCATTAGGAAACGATTAGGAACACTGTCGAACACTTGAGGAACAGCTGAAGGTGGCAACTCTGCTGTCGAAACCGCTTCCGCATTATTTCCACTCGTTGCTTGGTTTTGCTCATACTTTCAATGTTATGCTAACTCCTCCAATCACAGTTGATTATGGGCGGGCGGTAGCAGATCAGATTTCTTACACGTCACAGATCTAGTCAATTCAGAATGGCTTGTTTCAGTGGGGGGCGTTATTGTCTCAGCTGAACTGCAGAAATGGGACATGGTACAGATTTCACATTTTGTCAGTGTTGGTACAACCCCACATAGCTTGAAAACAATGCAAAACACTGGAAAAGGCCATTTTTACAATAGGGGACCTTTAATATATATATTAAAATTATAAATATCCTTCATCCTCCTACAGATCACATTATGTATATTGAGTACAAGTGCAACGGAATTACAACAAACGAGTACAACAGTTTAAAACAAATCACAAAAAATGTATAGCGGTGCTGGTCCCCTAACTCAGGGGTTCCCAATTTTTTTTTACCTCCTATAATAGTGGGGGTCGCGGCTCTCTGACACCGTTATTTGGGGGTCGCGGCCTGAAAAGTTTGGGAACCCCTGCCCTAACTGACTATAAGGTCAGCCCCTCCTCAATCGGGAGTGCCGATGCCTCCCTTGCGAACGATCTCAACTCCTTTTACGCGAGATTCGGGGCGAACAGTGCAGGGCTGTACGCTAAGCTTTTTCACTAGGGGCACAGGTGCAATTTAGGGGCACAGAATATTTTTTAGGGGCACATTTTTTAATAAAAATGTTACCATTATAGTGCAAAAAAATATGTTCCTCCTGCTGTGGTCCTTTTATTTAACATTTAAGGCTTTTTGTGTCATCATTTTAACATTGTATTATGTACAAAATGTTAATAAAGTATGAGGAAAGAACTGTGGAAACGTAATAAATAAAAGGCAGTGAAACAATAATCAAATAAACACCAAAATATATACTCTATTGGAATGGAGACTTTTCAGCACAGGATAAACTGCCCACTTTATCAACCAAAAACACACTTCTTCAATATCTGAATTTTAACCAATAATAACTGTCTTACTGCATTTTACTTTTATGCTACCATGTCTATACTACCACCAACTATGCTAATATGTCTATACTACTACAGTATGTACTCAGAGTATAACACTCAAGCTCGACACTGCTAGACAAACAATACTAATTATCCTTGGCTGCTAGATACCGGTATGTACCACTCCTGCTGACTTGTACACAATTTGTAAGTTGCTTTGAAAAAAAAAAAAAACCTGCCGAAGGCATTCAAAATATGTGTGTTCCTTATGTTTCTCAGGCCAGGTGGCCCATTACACCATGAGCCCATCTCCCGTTTCCAAAATGCATTACAGACTGTTTGAAAAAGCTGTTTTGCTATGATAATTGGTAATGAAATATCAAAATAATGTTCAATAAGATGTAATTGTGTTTAATAAGTTGTTTTATTCAGAAGTTAACACAAATAAATAATATTACCAGTACAGTACAGTATCTAGCACACTCTCAGGAGCAAAACAGAAATAATCATTTCAAACTTGAACTATGTGACATGGCTTGAATCAACTGCTCCAGTGGAGTTGCTCAGTGGCCAATGGTGTCAACTGTGGTTGTACTGGGCAGCTCCCAGGTGTGAATGTGAAGCAGGGCGTTCCTGAAAAAGAGCATCTGTGCTCAGCGAACCTACCCTGGGTAAATAAAGGTAAAAAAAAGAAAATGTAAAAAATTAGATTCGTTAATGCGTTTATATTACCGCGCGATACTAGTATAGCGTTAACGCAGCACGTTAACGCCGTTAACGGCCCAGCTCTAATTTAAATATGTAACTCACAAAACATTCCATGGCCCCAAAATCATGTGGGGACCCCCCCTGGGTTGAGAACCACTGCTCTGCTCTCCCTAACACTTGAAGCCGCAAAGACATACCTACACTGTATGGTCTTCTCTCACATTGAATATTGCCTTCTAAACTGGTCATTTACTGGGGCCACAGCCATGAAACCCATAGAACAACTCTACAACAGAGCATTGAAGGTATATGACAGGAAACAGTACTCATACCACCACTGTAAAATCCTGGATAAGCATAAAATTTTAAATTTTGAAAACCTCAGACGTTATAAAAGTTCCTGCTTTGTATATAAATGCCTGCACAGATTAGCCCCTCCCCCTCTCAAGGAGTTTATCCACGAGAAAAGGAACACTGGATTAGCCACTAGATCAAACACCAGAGGGGATTGTGAGGTCCATTTTAGAAAGACCGCCTTCAGCAAAAATTGTCTATCGATAAAGGGAAGTGGAACATGGAACAGCCTTCCGGTCCCCTTAAGGGAATGTCCCACCCTGTCCACCTTTAAGGGCCAACTCAGGAAATGGCTGTTAGACAGCCAAATATGCACTCATTAGGGATGTTAGTGATGTTGTACTGACTGAATGTCATGTTAGTGTGGTCATGTCAGTGATGTCAGTTTTTATGAATGAACGTTGTATGGTCCGTTTTGTGTTTGTTTTATGTTAGGACTACGGGTGGAAATTAGCCCTGTGCTATTCCCGGCATATTTACGTCCTTATCATGATGTGATGTTATGCATACACATGTAAATGATGTTCATTAATTTGCATTGTCCTTAATAAACAAATCTTAATCTTAGGTGATCTTTTCCCTCTTAGCCTGTTCCACCCCAGGTGAAAATCTGCATAAAATGTATACCTAGGTAAATGGAATATTGCTCCACTTCTACAAGGGCTATTTGCATATTCTTGGTATCTAGGTATATCTATGGACCTCAGTGAATGTATTCTCAGTGTCAGAAATATTGTGTCTATTACTAGGCTTGCTTAAATTGTGATGAAACAAAGGAAAATATAAATTATGATTTTTCTTTTCATCTTTGACAGTGAATAACACCATGATAATAATGACCAGACTTAAAAAACTACCACTGAACTCATTCAGTACCCTCTTGAGATCATATGTACAAAAGATCTAAGGAAATTAATAAAGGGAAGATGATAAAACTGAAGGTTCTGTATATACAGTACTGAATTCTCCCATCCGGACCAATGCAATTTGAAATATTATTATAGAATATAGAATATATGCTTATACATTACCTTATTATAGCCAATTCGCACATTTATATATATATATATATATCTTTCAAATGGCCGAGTTCAATTTGGATATAGTATCACCAGGCGTGCATAATAACAGATACTGATATTTACTGTAATCGACTGTACTTTTTTATTTCCCCCACAGTGTAACCATTTTGAAACAAATTTCAGATCTAACTGTTCCTACATGGTAACAATAGTGAGGAGAAACTGACTGCGTTTCAATATTTGTCAAAAACGTTACCTTTGTAGCTTATTATCGCGAATCATAACAATTATTGATATGATTCATTCAGAACACTGAACTTTGAACCACCATAGTATGTGACAGGAAGTGTAGATCGGAGAAATTTCAACGCTGGCCGATAGCTATGGATCCCCTCTACAAAATGGCCGCAAAGAAACTACAATTCCCATGGTTCAACATTTCCATTTCCGGGTCAGATAGACGATTGCATATCAAAAACTTAAAACGATATAAGTACACTTTTAACCTATTGCTAAACTATTGCCAACCTAACGTTTTACATTCTACATGCATTTGTGACATAGTAGTGATGTTAATACTTGAAAACGGTTGATTTTAAAATCACAAATTATTTTCATCATTCATAAAAATATGCCTATATGATCATAATGTCAAAAGGGGTCGGTACCGACCCCGTCGAGTGGAACAGGTTTTAATGTATGTATTATTTATGTTAGTTTGTTTTTTCTTTTCTCCACCCCCATAATATTGTTCATTTTCTGCCTACAGTGAAACATGATAGCAGCTATCTGTTAGTTCAAGCTGTTGACAGAAAGTGCACTGACTTGTGTGCTGTTTGGGAACAGTTGACAATGTTTATGTAAAGCTCACCTGAATATGTGTTCTCAAGTTAATGCTGGACGTGTGGGAAGTTGAGACTTGAGAGCAGCTTCGTTTTTGGCTGACACAATAAACACCTAAACACATATGTTTTAGGCGTTTTTTCAGTCAAACTCATACATTTTTCCAGATAGGGCCATGGAGAGGCATTGTTGTTATTGACATCATCTTCATCAATGCCATCAGCCCTGGAAACATCGAATCCCTATGGCATTTCGCGCGGACTGGTTCATTCATTCAGTGGTCTGTGTTTTTCACTTCCTGATTTGCGGAGCTGGAGTGGCATGTCCCGCCCTATCCTGCCTCTGATTGGCCTACCCGTAATGTTTTGGCCTAACCTTACCCAATCGTGAGTCGTCATCCTCATATCTAAACCAACCAACCAATCATAGTGGGTTTTCTACAGGGAGTTTTTTTTTCTTCACAAATCTTTATTTAGTCTGTTTCTCCGGACAGTAGCGTGTAGCGTTTGTCACGCTACGTCACTACTTGATTCTAAAAATAGCTACACTACAGAGAACGCTACTTGGTTCAAAAGTAGCGACGCTACCATGACGCTACTGATAAATGTAGTTAAGCTATGTAGCGTCGCTACTTGTAGCTAGCTACTGCCCATCACTGGTTATTTTTATGGGTAATTACCCGCTTCATATTTGTGACGTTACTGGTTTCAGGGTGTGCCTAAAGTGATCAATGTGTTGGGCCGTTTATAGAGATCTATGCCAATTAACACTTTGATCGCCGGGGTTAAATTCATAATTTACCATCCCTCGCCAGCCCTATTTAACATGGAGAAGTTCCCCTTCTTTGCAGGGCTATAACTTTTTAAATCGTATTGCTAAATTGACATTACTATGGCCCATTCAACGTCCTATATCTATTGTTCAGGGTGTAGCAACGTTATACTTTTTCATTCACATATTCATACTAAAATACGGTCTAAAGTATAAGTATGTTTTTATCGTTTTCTGCAGCTTTCTCCAGAACTTGATTTATAGCCCCAAATGCATTATATTGATGATGAAATACAGTTTGATAGGAATCTGTGCGAGATAAAAAATGTCAACTGGACGTGCTTCTAGGAGTTACTAAGTATGATCTGATGTTGACCGGATGGGCGGGGGGTCGTTTATAATTCCGTGGCCAATGTTATATCATTCATCTAGTGTGGGTGATATGATCATTAGAGCAGTTAGTAAAGAACACGTTGAAAAATAACGCTGGATCTTACCGTATCTTCCTCGTGCCGTTGGACGATGAGCGTGGAACTGAAATATTCCTATTATGGGATGTAGAAATATCCGATCCATTTCCAGGTTGTATAATAGTATATACGTCCAAATCATGTTGTTTATCGAGTTATTTGCAATCGATCGATATCCAGTGTGTCAAGATGGAGTCTCGCTAATGATAGCGAGTGCCCGGACGAAATATGGGTGAGCATCACTTCATTCGCATCACTTCCTGTTTGGGCGATCGGTCGATTGGAGAGTTGAGAGGGGCTCACCAGTACATATAATGTCTCCGGGGGAGAAATATGATTTCGATCACAGATTTCTGAAATATTGATATCAAAGACGCTGTCCAGCGTCTTCGGCAGAATAAGCATGGCGGGGAAAGACGCTGCCCAGCGTCTTCGGCGATTAAAGTGTTAATGTTTATGTATATCGGGGACTTTTTTTTATAAGAATTGAGAGGCCTACTACGGTATTTGTATATGTGACCTTTATTTTGAAAACAGTGTTGCGACGCAACCTTGTTTAAGTTTGCGCTTTTGACAGTGAAATGTTCAGTTCAACTTAGCTCGAAGGAAAGACTCTAATCAAAAAGGTTTAATTGACCCGTATGAGGCTCTTACGGTAGGACTTTGATTGTTTATAGAAGAGGAATGTAATACTATGCAAAACGAGAAATAAACAGTGATTTTACCAGCAGTTGCAAGCCACTTTCATACGGGGAACCGTGACAATTATTAGTATTATCTTATTTGCATATTGTCTCATTATTAGATAGATAGATAGATAGGTTGATGCTTTATTGATCCCCGGAGGGAAATTTAAGTAGACAGTATTTAAGTATTGAAAAACGTCCTAATAGTGGGCTACTCACCTAATGCATGGCTGAACGTTAGAAGTGTGTCCCCGTCAATCATCACTGCCAGATCAGACTTAATTTAATCGGCTATGGTCTCTTATAATCTCTCCACACCGCTCCGTTCTTCTTGCAGAGCAAAATAGCGGCTTAAACTTATTGAAAGGAAGTTCTTCTTTGGCGATGCAATAGGCCACATTCAGTTCCGTTTAGATTGTTCGCTAGGAATTATGGGATTTGGTGTTGGATGTATGGACTCTACGCAGACATGGTATTTAATCGCACGATAGACTACAACTACCAAGTAGAATAGCGTGGCCCAGATTCACTTCACAGTACACGCAAATATTTTTTTCACACACAGGCTATCGCACACAGGCTACGCAGTAAATTCATTCATCACCGACAGATTTTTTCATAGCACCGCGTCGCACTGTACAGCCCTGGTTAATGTTTTACTATTTTTTTTATCCAATTTGTATGGATTAATTTAGGAGTGAAATGCGAATGAAGGGTTGAAATCACTACTCGCAAGGTTGCCCCCAAATATTATTTTCCACTCGCACGGGCCAAATTAAGGGGCAATTTGCGATAACCTCCTCGCACTGTACAGCCCTGCAGTGGTGACGTTAGCTCACCGGCTAACGGCGTCACTGGTGCGCCGGTTGTCGCGGAGGGGAGGGGAGGGGGTCTCCAATTGACAGAACACAGCGTGAGGAGAGCGTTCTTGGGGGTGAACACTGGAAAAGCTGCAGGCCCGGATGGGATAACAGGATGAATACTTAGGTCCTGTGCCAATCAGCTGGCTCCAGTGTTCACCACTATATTCAACCTATCCTTGGCCGAGTCCGTGGTCCCTGCCTGCTTTAAGGTGTCCACTATAATCCCTGTGCCAAAAAACTCATCCCCAGCAGGCCTAAATGACTACAGACCGGTGGCACTCACCTCTGTGGTCATGAAATGCTTCGAGAGGCTGGTCAAGAATTACATCTGTGCCTCCCTCCCCAGTAACATGGACCCATTGCAGTTTTCATATAGGACGACGCGGTCTCCCAGGTACTGCACAAGTCCCCCCAGGGACAGGTTCAGCTCCAACTCCATAGTGAAGTTTGCGGACGACACAATGACGAGAAGGCCTACCGGGAGGAGGTTGATGTACTGGCACATTGGTGCCAGGATAACAGCCTACTCCTGAACATTGGTAAAACCAAGGAGCTGATCATGGATTTTAGGAGAATACAGCAGGGGACACACACGCCACTGTGGATAAATGGGGCTATCGTAGACAGGGTGAGCAGTTTTAAGTACCTGGGAGTCCACATCACAGAGGACCTGACATGGTCAACTCACATAGCCACGGTGGTAAAAAAAAAAGGCAAAACAGCGCCTCTACCACCTGAGACAATTAAGGAAGTTCAGAGTATCAGGGAAGATAATCTACTCCTATTCCGGGGCTGTAGAGAGCATTCTGACTGGGAACATCACTGCCTGGTTTGGAAACCTGGCAGAGAGTGGTGCGCTCAGTAGAATGGACTACGGATATTGCACTACCACCCCTGCAGGACTTATACAATAGGAGGTGCAAATCAAGAGCCTGTAGAATAATGAAGGACACTCACCACCCCAATAACATCCTGTTCAAGCTGCTGCGGTCAGGCAAGCACCTCCGTATACACGCAACAAGAACAGAGAGACTAAGGCTCAGCTTCTTCCCTCAGGCCATCAGAACAATGAACACTGATCTCTCCACACACAAGCACACATGAACACACGCATACAACACAACATTCTGCACTCGCACACACGCACCACAGGTCACTTTAAACACACAAGAAAAGGACACTTTCAAAGAAGGAAAAGGACACTTTAAGAAAATAACTTGTTGTGATTGTTGTATAGTATAGTTAGTAACAGCAAGTATAGCAGGGGTCAGCAACCTTTTTGACATGGAGTGCCTGTTTGAAATATAGTTGTAACTAGTGTGCCTCAACAATATTCCATGCATCGTAATTTTTTTTCTCATAATCAGGTATTTTTAATGATAATTTTTACATTATTACATTATTGTTATTGTTATTATTAACAATATTATTATGATGGTTGTATCAACCCTAAATCTGAGTTGGGGGGGGGGGGGGGGGGGGAATGCAATGCAGACAAACAGCTGCATACAGTGCGACCATTTCACTCGCATTTGCCCATTCATTTTTGGACACATCACACACCATTGGTGTGTGTACTGTACGTGTGCTGTCATAGCTCCACCTACAGGCCTAATGGAGAACACCAGGATGTGAATGGAGGGTGAATGTGAGGTATATCGTGTAAATAAGTTTTGATTGATCGCAAGACTACACTGTAAAAAAAAATATAATAAGTTACCAGAACTTAAAAATATTGAGTTCAGTTACTGTGCATTAAGGTTTTCAGTTTTCAATCCATAATAAGAAAAATAAGTACACAACCACATTATTTCAACCTAATAAAACTATGTTTATTGTCATTGTTTTAAGAACACAAGTTGACTTGGTAATACTCACATTTTGAGTAAAAGAATGGCTTTTAACATGTGCAATGTTCAATGAAATAGAAAAATAAATAATACAATTAGTTGATTAATCCCACTGGTCACAATGGTGACCGTAATAATGTTTTTGTTATAAGGCTCTGCAAATGTTACTGAATGATGTAGCAATGTATTTCCAGCTAAATTGAAATAATAAACAAATAAAGGGTCTCAATTAAATATGTGGTAGTAAAAAGAACCTGTGGGAGGATTTCAACAAGATAAATGCGACAACAGTGCAAAATATTTCACTATAATATTTCAAAGCAAAAAAAAAAAAAAAAAATTTTTTTTTTTTTATTTTTTTTTTAATGCTGCCCCCTGTGCCTATGCAAATGCCCCCGCGTGCCTATGCAGGCACGCGTGCCTAGGGTTGCCTACCCCTGAAGTATAGCATAGGTGCACATTGTATAGGAATGTACATAGGATCCAGTGCCTTTAAGCGATTTATTAACATGTCTATTTACCATGTCTATTCTAGTTATATTTTTATTATTATTACTATTGTTTTATTGCATAATCGAAGCGGGCATGGCCAACCGCATTTCACTGTATGCCCTGGTATGTATGTGATGAATAAAAAACTCCCTCTCTCTCTCTTAAACATCCAATACTAGAAGAATGCACTCAGTAAATCTCCACCAGGCGTAACACTGTCCCCAGTGTCATGGGAGGGTTTCTTCTGGATATATGTGACACGGGACAGTCTAGGTCGGATTGTGCCGGAGCTCACGATTCTTCAGAAAATCCCAAATGTCATGCAATTCAGAAATAGGTTGAAAATGAGATATTGGCAATTTTGAGTGCTTTGAAATTTTCTCTATCTCACCACTTTGTTGGTGGTGTGAAAATATGCAGAGAAACATTAATATCTTTGGAACTGTTTGTGTTAAATTGTATCTGAATCAGGAGATTATCTTCTCTCCGTCAAAATAGAAAGTGTATCTCTCTGTCGCATAAAGGCTGGCTGGCAGTGCGCATAGAATAAGGCATCTACTCCAGTGCGAACTCCGCAAGTCAGAGACTCTCGCTGCTTGCGGACTGGTACCAAGCCGTGGATCATTTGGTACCAGGCCGCAAAGAAAGAATAAAGTTGTTTAATATTAAATGTATTTTATTTTCATTAGTCTTTATTTAGAAAAATTGCCACTTCCACCCGCGCCCCCCTCCTGCGTACTTGACTCAGTCGCAGGATTTTAATAAAGGCTGGCTGGCAGTGCGCATAAGGCATATAATACATTCACATTTTGTCATTTAGCTGATGCTTTTATCCAAAGCGTATTACAAGTTCTGTACGACAAGTCAGCAGGAAGGGTACAACTCTTAGAGCTGAGTAACAATGTTCATCAAACAGTGCTGAAACTTGGGTGCTGCAGTGTTGAGTGCATAGTAGTAAAGACAAATTAGTATGAAGGAAGGAAGAGTGCATGATAAAGGCATTGTTAGATTATTGAATTTCTCTAACGAATGCATCTATTTCAGTCGCAAGTCAGACAGGCTTGTGCTGCTCGCTCAGGGCTGTACGCTAAGCTTTTTCACTAGGGGCACACTTGCCCCTAAATGAGAAATTTAGGGGCAAATTTTTTAATAACAATTTTACCATTATTTATATAGATTGTTTTTGATTTAAAAAAAAAAAGAAAAAAAAATGTATATAATTATTTTTTTAATAAAATATATATATTATATAATCATACTTGTAGTTGTATTATCTGCGAGACAACGCCACCACGCAACAAGTCTAAATGCTCGCTATATGCAACCAGCTCCACTGTCTGTGTGTACTGAGTAGCCTCCAGCTACGGCCAGGATTCTCCGGAGCTGCAGCTGGGCCCTATACTGTAGCCTCCAGCTACGGCCAGGATTCTCCGGCGCTGCAGCTGGTCCCTATTGACTATACAGCGTGCCCTCAGCTCGAATACGCATCGACTCAGTGTTATAAGACATTGATATCAGGACGGAGCTATCTGAACTATTTAGTTTAATGGGACGTTTCGTTTTGAACAGTAAGCTAACGCAAGCTATCATGCACTACTAGACTTACTGGAGCATTTGTTGATAGCTATCAGTAGCTAGCCGGCTGGCAGGCTCACCGAGGTCCCAGTGTTTACAACAGCCACGGGTGCGAGAGCGCTGAGGAGGAGCAGACGCCGCAGCTCGCTGATCATACCTGCTGAGTGCTCACTGCTCAGCTTGCGTGAGTGACGTCATCGCGTCATCACACGCCTTGGATAATTTAGGAGTGAAATGCGAATCCAAGGCTTGAAAGCACTACTCACAAGCCCGCCCCCAGATAATATTTACCAATCGCAACGGCCAATTAAAGGGGCAATTCGCGACGATATCATCGCACTGTACAGCCCTGTCGCTCATAATGGAGTAGAGAGTCACTGACTGAGGGCAGCGCACACACAATACACACATACCACGGAACGACTGTAAACCGTCTCTCACATCGAACATCATAATAACAAAGCCACAATCCTGCAAGGTGGGGGAGGGGTTAGGTGTGTTCCAATGTGGGTAAAATAGACCTGCATGCATCGTTACATACATTTTCATTTCATTCAAAGGATCCAAACCGATTGAAGTTTATGGATACTGTAACTGAGGGGTACAATTCCCTGACTGTATTGAGAGTATGGTATATTAAACCACTACTTAGTTATGTACTTTAATTACTGGCCATACAGTACATGAATATATATGGTGAACACCCACACAAGAACACGGCATTGACACATAAAGTTCTATTTGGAGGGTATTTATTATTATCAAGCAAGCAACGTTAGGTTACAGATTGAGAATTATACTCGCGCTTGTAAGGCGAAGAACACACGTAAAGTAGGTCAAGAGCGTAAGTCAATGAGAATAGTAAGATGGGTCTAAACCAGGCCATGTGAGCGGATCGGAGCGTGAGCGGCGCGGGGAGCGGAGCGGGCGGTTTTGACGTGAGCGAGGAGTGGGTTTTAAAATGAGTCGGCGCGACGTCCGGAGCGAGAGTTCTCCTCCGCTCCAATCCACTCCGGGACGCTCACACAGTGGTTTAACACTGATGTAATAATATACATGTAGTACAATGCCAAAGCAACAGATGGCGATGTACAAACATGAAGGCCATTTTCAACCAATGAGAATTGAGAAGGGTGAACCTGTGATATCCTGTTCAGGCTTCACTCCTCCTCCTTCACTCACTCCTGTTAGAAAAGTATCGACGCCATTGTTGTTGTCGTTAGCTTACATGCTAACGTTAATGGCAGCGACCATAGCATTGTGGCTTGGCTAACTATCATCGCTTAATAGAGCTAGTGAATGGATAAACAACGTTATTTAACATTGCAGAATGGGTACAATTACAATGCTGCTCAATACAAACAATTGTTAAGGGGCCCAGGGGGTGTAGACTGTTGTAGTTTGAGCTAATTTACACCATGCTCCAAAAAAATAAATAAAAAAAAGCCGAGCGATCTGGCGCGGGGAGCGCTCGATTCAAGGTGAGCGGTGAGGGAGCGGAGAGCGACTTGGGGGCGGGGTCAACATGAGCAATTAGCGGAGCGGACCAAGCTTTAAAGAGCGAAGAGCGGATTTCTCGGCCGCGCCGATCCGCTCACGTGGCCTGGTCTAAACTGACGCCACCTGTGGCATAGCAATTACATAAGGCACACTAGTACCAGCTGGAGACACTGGGGGGTTCCCTCCGGGTGTAAGGCCGGCAGGGTAGAGGAATGTTCGGGTGCAAAGATACAGGAGCCAGTGCAGTACTCCCTTGATCCGTAGACAAAGCAACAGCTATAATCCAGTATGCTCGACAGCATGGATGAAAGCTAGCCAGCCTCTTCCTAGAGGCGGGCTCGAGTGATGCTCCTCACGGGGGGTAGATCCCACACGATAGTGGGGTAGACGGTTCTCTGCTCCAGCAGTCACGGTACCAAAGCAATATAATCCAACCAGAAAAGGTTCTGCAGTCGCCGGTGTAGGTTCTCCGGTGTACATATCCAACGGTTCTCGTCTAGGACTCCTCGGTGGGGGCACGAGTTTAGGCCACCCAGCCTGGATAAGTGCACTAGCTATATACACGACGAACCGGTGGTAATGCTGGTCACTGAAGAACGGTAGCCGCACGATACACTATAAATGATAGACTATTACTTCACATTAGAATAAGTCGAACTCAACGGTACTGCGTTAAACTCTGACACTTTAGCAATCTATTCGCACGCGGTTCTCAAGGCTCTATTCAGAGGCAAAGTTGCCCACTTCACTACACGTTGTCTCGTGGTGAAGGCTTTACTAGTAATGAACGAATTGCTGCTGTTTCCACCTGCGCCGTATTTATACGTAAGGTGAATTATCTAGTGCCAACCTCAGTTCTGTCTCGTATTACTGCGCAGACTTGGACATGTTGAGACATGCCTTGGCGTTGCCTTTGAACTTGCCGTTGGGGGTATGGTCGTTGGCGCCTAGGGGTCGCTGTCCAATAGGAGAACGAATATTATGGTCTGGTTTGTACCCAGGTAAAGGGATATTCCGTGTATATATACAAAGAATATACAAGGGATATCAAACGATATACAAATATTATACAAGGGATCTCAAGCAATAAATATATATATTCGGTTTAATCTGACCCTTTGTAACAGATACCATGCCTGTGGTAAGTTTTAAGGGGCTAGCGTTACACAATAAATTAGTTATAATAATACCATGAGTGTGGATTCACTCGCCCAAACCCTGTAGCCGTGCATCGCAGTCATGAAAGGGGCTAACTAGGTCGATAGTCCAGCAACGTTGTGACTGTCCTATTCATCAATCTCACAATATTCGCTAACGTTAGACAGATGGAATACAGCCTTCCATCTAAAAATATAAATGAAAACTTACCACAGTCATGGTATCCATAAACTTCAATCGGTTTGGATCCTTTGAATTAAATGAAAATGTAAACAAACACTGGCCTCACGTTAGAAAGTAGCACTGGTAATGTGAAATCACTGAGCCCAGAGAGGAGTGGTTCGGCAAAAAATTGTTCAGAGTATATTTGCTTAGAAAACGTAAATGTCGAATTAAATTATTTTGTATTTCTCCACGTGGTAAATACACAGATCACAACATGTTTACAGGAACGTTTTGGAGTTGTATTTGGAGTGTATTTCGTGACTGTAGGGAACTTCAGGGTAAAGGTCTGACCCACTTCCAGTGATTAAGCTAAGCTACGCTAACGGTGCGGGCGTTCCCCAAGCCTAATGCATGCAGAGAGACAAAAAAGGTATGCATCTTCTTGTCTAACTCCAGGGAAGATGTTAAATAAGCTAATTTCCCAAAATCTTGGAGTTTTCCTTTAAGAGAAACAGCTCCAAACCTTTGAAGCTCCGCCGCTCTAAACAAGCGATTGTGGTATTTAGGGATGCCCCGATCGATCGGCCAGCGATCGGTATCGGCCGATATTCAGTATAAATATGAGATCTGTGAATTCCGATGCTTTATTTTCGCTGATCGTGAAAACCGTGATCCAATTCTTAGCGGAGTTCTCACTCGCTGACTTCTCTCTCAAGCACACAGAGCTGCAGCGCACTGCCCCTCCCCCTCCTCCTGCCCCTCCCAGATCCGTGTCAACAGAGGCTCCTGTTGCCTCCAGCAATAGTCTGCTCTAGTCTAGTGCATGCGACCTCTGTGAGCTAACGGTAGCTACCTAGCTATCGTTACTGTTTAAACAAAATGACCCAGTCAACTATTCACTTTTAGTTTAATACATGAGGCATTGTCTAACGGTATCTAGCTGGCTAGCTACTGATAGCTCCTGATATCAACAAATGCTCCAGCAATAGTCTAGTAGTGCATGATACCTCCGTTAGCTAGGTAGCTCACATTAGCTCACGTTAGCTCACTGTCTAAATAGTTCACTGAGGCGTTGTCTTAACGTTATCTAGCCGGCTAGCAGTAGCTACAGATAGCTTCTGATATCAATGTCTTATAACATTGATTCGATGCGTATTCGAGCCCCTGGCTTGCATCGCAGTCACGAAAGGGGCTAGCTGAGGGCATGCTGAATGTGATTTGACCAAAGCAGAGTATACACACAGACAGTGGAGCTGTTTGCAGATAGCGAGCATTTTGACTTGTTGCGTGGTGGCGATGTCTCGCAGATAATAAAACTACAAGTATAATTATTAGGGATGTCCGATATTATCCGCCTACCGATATTATCGGCCGATATGGGCATTAAAATGTGATATCGGAAAATATCGGTATCGGTTTAAAAAAAAATAATAATAATAAATGTTTTTACATTTCTATAGAAATGATGTCCGATATTATCGGCCTACCGATATTATCGGCCGATATCGGCATTAAAATGTGATATCGGTTGGTATCGGAAATTAAGAGTTGGACAATATCGGTATAGGTAAAAAAGCCAATATCGAACATCCCTAATAATTATATAATATATATATTTTATAAAAAATAAATAAAAGTTATTATTATATCTTTTTTTTATAAAACCAAAAACGATCGGTATCGGCCGATATGGCTCATAGACGATCAGTGATCGGTATCGGTGGCAAAAAACGTGATTGGGGCATCCCTAGTGGTATTATCTTGGTTAATAAGACATAGATTGAAAATTATCCGCCCGATTTGTACAAGTAATGGTTTATTTTGAAGGTATGAACCTGTACTTTCATATCTTGTAAAAAAGAAATGGTTTTAAGATTTCTCAATAAGACCTAAAGTCTGTGCCTGGTCACATATTATACTGACCCAAAAGAAAGACCGAAAACTAAAGAGTAGGGAGGGTCAGTGCATAGAGTCCAGATGATTGATGATTCCTTCTGGATGTTTACCATGCTGGCCCAGACCCAACCAGCAAGAAGACAGGGAACAGAGTATATCAGGAAGCTCAGTCTATCGGCATTGCAAAAAAAAAAACTTAACGAGGCCCAAGCAAAATGCCTCACCTGGAGGAAGGAGTGGAGCCAACTCCTGATTGGTTTGTGATAAGATACACCTGAAAACTGACCTGGCCCGATGAGGGACTGTGGTAGGTTAAGGTATGATGTCATCAAAAACATGACATACCTTTCGAGAGCGAGAGAGAGAGACTACAGTCTGGGTAGCCAATGTGAGGCTCAAGTCATAAACGCCTATCCACATCCAGTCAGCCCATTCAGCACACTGCTTCACTCTCTCTGCAGTGCCCTCGCTTGTCTTCTTTGGTGGCAATAAAACGTATTGATTTATTTTTCAAAAGAAAAGATCTTTCAGATCCTTCTGTGCCACAGACAGTAGTCCCAAACTGAAAGGTATGCATAGCAGGACAATTTAGACGGGTAAGCAGCAGGTGTTCCCGTGAAAAAAAGCAAAGACTCTTTCCCACAACAATGGCTCACAGAGACTCATAAAGCGAGTGCGTGAGAGAATAGAGTGCGAGAGAGTGAAAGAGAAGAGTGTGTGAGAGAGAGAGAGTGAGAAAGAGAGTGAGTGTGAGAAAGACAGTGAGTGAGTGAGTGAGTGAGTGAGTGAGTGAGTGAGTGAGTGAGTGAGTGAGTGAGTGAGTGAGTGAGTGAGTGAGAGAGAGAGAGAGAGAGAGAAAAGAGGCTTTGTGATGCTTAGCCAACAATTTTGTATTTGCCTCGTCAGGATGGACAATACAATCAATTTCTGTTTGATCGCAATAGCACAGTCTGCACCATCTGCAATACCAGATCCGTTACAGCAAAACTGGGGGAGATGTTTTTCTGGGGGCATCAAATGTGAGAGCCTCGTCTTAGCAGTGAAAACACGACGGACAGATAGAAAATCTCAGACCAGGACCGATCTAAACTGGAACTGAGAATGATTGTTAACTTGAATAGTTTAACCTTTTAACAGGTGGGGTACCGTGCACGTACCTGTGCATGGAACTCGGCACTTTGCGAGCGTCTAGGGCTGCATTTCTCGCCGAACATATAATATACCGTTCGAAAGATCCATTTGTTGCCGTTCGAACGCCACCTCACTCAACCAAATCCATGCTTCAGTTCTCAAGTTACACGACAATATGTCAGGCGAGCGCCTTTTTACGCACCGCGCGTCAGATGACCACCCCGGACTCCAGACGCTCCAGAACTGCCAATCATCCACCGATGGCAATAATGATTAGTCAGCGTTGTAGCCAACAAGTGTAGGTTTCCAACGATATCCCACATGGGGGGGTGCAAATAGAGGAAGTAGGTGAAAGTTGACGAGCAAAAACAAGAAGTGAATCACACTTCAGAATGAACAGCGGTGGATGAGGAAATGGAATAGAGAGCTTTTGGTCGCCGGTTTTACTCTGACGTCTCTCAAAGACCCATTTCTGAATGGATTTTTATAAAATTTGGACCTGTACTACATAAGACTTCAGGCTATGGAACCACAGTGTTTTCCAGCTTATACCTCTATGCTGGAATATGGAATCTTGCAACCAGTACAGAAAAATGTGAGTACACAAGTTCAACTCAAGTTCAGACCTCTGTTACTCTTTTTCATTAGCACTAAAAGTGATATTCCTTTTTTGCATTAGTAACTTCAGAATGTTATCTTTCAAAAGAGACTCATGCATGCGCTATAAGTATAAAGCTAAGCTTTGCAAAGAAAGTATGCAGTCCTCAAGTTCAAGTAAAAACAAATTGCCACTTTTCTGGGTGCCTGTTAACTCATTCCAGGCCAACAGTGCCCTCTGCTGATGGCCCTTCTGTGCCAATGCTTAGTATATCCAATGGAGAATAGGACTTATTTGTGAGTACTTAAAACATATCAAATATAATAGCAATAGATCTAAATAACAGTGATCGTCAATGAGTTGCTTCCAATCAACATGCACGAAACGGATCATTCTTTCATACATACATTTCCATTTTATACCGTGATGAATATCAATATATTTCTAGAGCGTTCTGTCTCATCTCAATAAACTCCAGCAAATCGAGCTTAAATGCATTTCCTTAGAAATCGTGCCATTTGTCGCTTGATTTATTAATCGTTTTCAAATAAACACTAGATTATCGATATATGTGTCCTTATGCATGAAGAAAAGTGGGGTCTGAAAAATCGCTTCTCCGTACTTTGGTCGGCGCGAACCTCACACACACACGCTCTGATGGCGGTGATAGGAACATCTGATTACCCCAAGATTCGTAACATAAAGGCCTTACCTCACATGTGATGTCATGCAAAAAGATTAATCCAATTCCTGATCGCCATTCCAAATATCGATCGCGTCCATTGATCCAACGTTATAGTCCAAAACCCATAATCCACGATGCTCCCAGTGGGGGGACTCAATGCAAATGTATCCAGTTGCATGCCCGAGAAGTAAAACCTGGACCAGACTTATTTTTTTGATGCAGTCCCAGCCAATCCAATCCAATGATGTGCAATACCATCCGGGAGACGATAGGCGATAGGTGGATGAAAAATGTATGGATATCGCTAATAAAATAAATAACGATTAAAACCCGACTATACTTGTGATTGGCACGGAAGCGATGGCGAGTTAACCCGACTATACTCGTGGTTGGCAATGAATGGGTTAAGAGGTTAAATAATTGAATTTGAACATACTTCAAATGGTCTCTGTGGACCTTGATCTTACTTGAATAGGTCAATGGCTAGAAATGTCACAGTTTTCCTCTCTTTAGAAATGTCAGTCCTCCTCCAGGGATTAAAGCAAAAAAATTCTTCTGACTGAACTTTTTTTCAGGCCAAGTCATATTCTTATTTTAACCTCCACTGTATTTTTTTTAATAGCATTAGCGTTTTAACACTTTCAGAGCCCAAGCTTAATCTTGAATTACTGCTTGAATGCCCACCATCCACTTAAATTAAAAACGATTTAAAATTAAAATTAATTAATTAATTAAAAACGCCTAATCTATGTTTTAAAAACGCCTAATCTATGTTTTAAATTATGGCTATGTGTCTAATCTGCCCGTCGCTTATCAATGACTCGTTTTCCAGTCAACATTGTCGAAGCGGATTGTTTTTTTATCGGTTCATTTTCGTTGATAGCATTTTGAAAAGCCCTCGTTTTCAAGGAAAATAAAAAGATTCCATGATAAACCGAATATTCTAGAATACACAAAAACGTTGTAATTTTTCGGCCTATTTATGAATCGTTTTCAAATAAACGCTAGATTATCGATAGTATATGTGTACGTATGCACGATTATCTGATTTCCTCAACATCACACACATGGGGGACACGTTGATATCTCAGCGAATACAACTCTGATTATCCCAAGACTGGTAAAATAGATTCCTTACCTCAGATCAGATGTTCTCCAAAAAGAGCATTCCAATTCCTGATCGCCATTACAAAAATCGATCACTACTGTCTACTATCGATTGGCTACTGTGAATATATGTTCCAGGCATTTTCCCGTCCCGCGATGACTTCCATGTTGAACAGACGGCTTGCCGGCTCAGGGAGCCAGCTGGCCCCGCCTCTACATATCACTGATCCCAGGTCAGTCTAAGCGACTGACGTGCAGTTTTCAGGGATAGACGATAGGGGGCGCTTTTTTCCATTCTGAGCTGCTGATGGGGCTGGTTTACCAACGGGAGACTCGGTTGATGAAATATGAATTCAGATCGCTAATAATAAAAAAAAAAAAAAAAAAAAAAAGATAAAAAACGATAATTGTCATGGTGGGCATTCAGGCATTGGGCTGATAAAACGTCTTATCACGTGGTGGGCACTGAAAGTGTTAAGGGAGCCTACTTGTAGAGCCTACTGTGCTGACTGTGACTATAGACCCTACTGTTGTGGTTGTTGTGCCAGGCAGGGAGGCTGTGTGCTGGAAAGCATGAATGCAAGTCTTGTGGCTAGCTTCTGATTGATGGCGAGCTAGCACCCCTTTCCCATTACTTTGAACCATGAACTAAACGGCTTGTTATCATACAAACAAGGGACTAAACACGTTTCGCAATTATGCCACAACAACAATGGACAGTCTCCTCCCCACCGTTTGTATATATATTTATTTTTTTAAACTTTATTTTTTAGCGTTTATCGCTTTCCTGGTCAAGCATGACCGACAGTTGCAGGGTGAAACGGGAGAGAGAGCAGGGGGAGACATTCGGCAAATGACGGCGGGTCCGGGAATCGAACTCGGAGTCAACCAGATCCGTGACGCAGCACGGAGTCCCGCGCGAGCGCGGTAACATGGTGTGCTACTGGAGCACCTGTATATATTTTTTACCACCCACCCACCCCCTCCTAATGTACAGTCTCATATGATGGGGAGGAGACTGTACATTAGGAGGGGGTGGGTGGTAGAAAAAAGATGCATACGGTGGGGAGGATACTGTCTACACAGATACACCTGTGTGATGTTGCTACGGAGTTAAGCTAATAAACTTATACTCACAACCACAGCAGGGGACTAACGTATTGTACTGTGAAGTAAACACGTTTTTCTTTTTGACATAGTTGCAGAAACACAGAACAAGTTAACTCACCACTACAGCCCCCAGTAGCCAAGCCAGTCTCTTGAAACACTGCTATCTTCAAACTTCCATTCCTCTCGAAACTTTCTTTTGTTGGGTGGTGCCATCCTTTTCATCTGAGAAAACCGCAATGGGTTTTCTTTTTAGTGGCCGGCTTACTCCTTCCATTTAATCGACGCTATTAAGCTAACGTTAGCTAATTGGTATAGCAGCGAGTGCAAGCAGCTACTAAGCGTGTGGTGGCTGTGGCGTCGGTAAACAAGCAGAGTTGACGCGCGAGGCTGCAAAAAATGCGACTGTCGTGAAACCAAAACACATCGCAGTTTTTAATTATTTTACACAACTATTTTGTTACCCTGCCATGTGGCGGACAGACCTCTCAGACCTCGCAAATGTCACTCGCCCAATCGCCCAATCGCCTCCCGCTGCAACCGCGGAGGGAGCCTCCGGAGCGAGCAGCGTCCTGTCTCTCGAGTCGCTGAGTGATGACTGCGTGGCGCGGTAGGAAAAAAAATCCCCTTTTCATGATATTTGGCGCTTCTGATTGGCTCAATTTTGTTTCAATCTGTATGCATCTACAAATCATATTATACCAGGTAGCCAATTCCATCAGACTGCAAATCAAATTGACGGATCTCCCCAATCAAATTGACGGAAATCCGTCTGGAGACGTAACGCTTTAATGCCCGTCCTCTCTTTGCAGTGACATTTAGGCTATTGACTACAGAGTGTTTCTTTATAAGGTGTGAAAACGTGGGTGGGTGAAGTGAAGCAACACTTTAGATGACTCATCAGCAGGTGTTCCGTGAAAAAAGCCAAAACAATTTATGTGGAGATATTACGATTATCTGAGATATTATATTTTTTTATCCACTTTTTCTCCTCTTTTTTCTATTTTTCTCCCATCCCAATTTCACTGTGACAATTCTCCCCTCCCCTGTCTTGAACGTTGCTCGCATATGCACCCCACTGGCCGGTTGTAGGGAGGATAGAAGCCTTGCATCACGTGTCCCCTCCGATACACGAGGAGGCAGCCTGTCACATCTTTTCACCTGCCAGCGCGGACTCTCATTGGCGCGGTGTAACATGTGGGAGGCTCACACTACCCCCGCCATTTCCTGTCTCTGCTGTGCAGGCATCCCCCAACCGACGTGTAGGAGTCGCTAGCCACAACGTCCAGATTACCACCCATCTTCCACCCGCTAACTCTGCCAATTGAGTTAGTATGACGGCCGGCCCAAGCCGGAGGCAACGCCGACAGCCGGATTCGAACCTGGTGTCTCTTGCGTTGGTGATGAGCGCAATGTCCGCTGCGTCACCCAGCCGCTATGAGATATTATTATGGTGGTGTGTAGTGGTTAACACTGTCGCCTCACAGCTAGAAGGTCCAGGGTTAGATTCCCGCTTGGGGACCAGGTTTCCACGTTGCCAGGTACCCAGGTGGGGTATCTCCAGGGCCTTTCTGTGTGGAGTTAGCATGTTCTCCCCGTGCTCGTAAGGGTTTCCCCTCCCGATAAGATAAACCCAATGGAAAAACATGCACAACAGATCGCTAACACTGTCGCATCCCTGACGAAGACGGACAGGAGCACTTGGATTGGTCCCCGGGGCGCGGCCCCACGCCACAGCCAGTATCTGCTCCCGGCTGCCCTTGGGGGGGGGGAGAAGGGCGACGGGATGGGTCAAGCGTAGAGACTAAATTTCATCGGCGACCCAAAAATTGCATGCGTGTGTTGCTGTGTACACATGCTGGGTACACATGTGTCGGAGGAAGCATGCGATAGTCTCCGCCCTCTCGGACCGACGGTAGGGGGTAGAGTGCGCAACGACCAGGAAGGGGGTTTGGGAATTGGCATAACGACTAACATTGGGACGGGAGAAAAAATGGAAAAAGGGGGAAAAAGATAATAAAAATAAAAAAAATAAATTGAATGAAAAAGGACCATGACATTGTATTACAAAAACATAATACATAAAAAAGCAGTGAAATCACACTGTAAAAGCCTAACGCCTTCAAATATCATTACACTGTCAAAAATAAGAAAAAGAAACGTGTGATTAAATAAGAGTTGAAAATAAATAAATCAAAGAAAGAAAATTACATTGGGTTAGTGTCAGAGTGGAACAGACCTGAGTGCTAGCACTGGGGCGCACAGCTGCAGTGGTGCCACTGGCATCCTGCATCTCCACCCTGCTGGACAGAACTCCAAAACACTGGGACACCTCCTGGTAACAGATCCGCCTGGCGGGGCCACGGACAGAGGGATGGAGGAGGGAAGACAGAGGGGAGAGAAGAACAACGTAGTGGGGTTAAAGCAAACGATAAGAGTCCAATACTTACTACTGCTTTCTAGGTGCCTGGAAAGCTGTTTAATGCATTCCACTTAAACCATTGGTAGCAGAGCATGATGACAATCAGGTAACCTCTCAGAGAGCAGTGACACACACACACACAAGCAGTAAAGAGAGAGAGAGAACACCTGTCTCAGTGGACCCTAGAATTATAAGACTATAAAACCACCAGCATATTCTAGAGAGCACCTATTCATTCTGGAGGCCAGAGGGATGCCACAGCAGCCTACATCACTCTGAAACATAATGTACTCTCCATTTGGGAAGGAAGTGAGAGCAGGAAGGCTATACTACCTCTCATTTAAAGCACATACAAAATTTCACCAAAATTGCCTTCTTCCATCTTCGTAATATCACAAAAAACTGCCCTATTTTAACTCTGGCTGATGCTGAAACCCTAATTCATGCATTTGTCTCATCACGTCTAGACTACTGTAACGCACTCTTTTCAGGCCTATTTGAAGTTTGGATTTTTTTTTACGAAATCGTTTTCTGCAGAAATTATTTTGGTAAAAAGTGAGAGAAAAGGCTGCAGAAAACGATTTCCTCATTGACTCCAATGCATTCCGCGAAAATTTCTCTTCCCGTTTGCGCTCGTGACTTTTCACCTAGATCCCTGATTCACAATTATTGCTCCTAATCACTCATTTCTGAACGGATTTTTATGACATTTTGACATGTACTACACAAGACTTCAGGCTATGGACCCAGGCTATGGAAATACTACTTCTGGACTACTAACTACTACAGAAAAACGTGAGTAACAAGTTTTTCTACAACTCAAGTTCAGCCCTATGTTACTCTATTTCATTAGCACTAAAAGTGAATTTTCTTTATTGTATCAGAAACTTCAAAAGAGACCAGGCTCATGCATGTGCTATAAGTATAACGTATAGTATTTTGGTTTGCAAAAAAAATATGCAGTCCTCAAGTTCAAGTAAAAAAAAAATCCACTTTTGGGGGCGCCAGTTAACACATCCTGCGCCAAAAACGAGTTTACTCGTTATTGCCCGCCAATCTAATAACGCCAACGAGTTTACTCGTTTTTATGATAGTTGTTTCCTTTATTCGCTATTGGCATTCATAATTCATCCAGGAAGGCTCCGGGAACCAGCTGGACCCTGTCTGATATTTCAACACCTCAATACCACCGCCTGGTGGATTTCGGGCGAGTTGCACTCCACTCTAAACCGGATGTGGCGCTCTGTGCATCGGGGAAAATCCTCCAGCAGAGATATCTTGTTATGTTGATCAAGACAAACACTCGAGTGCATTTGATCGCTTTCGAGACGCAAGAATCAATATGCTTTTGGCGTTTATTGCGTCATACAAACGGAAAATGCATATAGCAGATCGACATCAAATGCTTGGAAAAAAAATCTCCAGACGCATCGGCCACAGGTAAGAGGAATCTAACGTTAATTCCAGCTTGATTGTCCATTTATTTCATTGCAATCCATCTGCTCAACGTATGATCTCGTACTAAGGAAAGCCGTTACTGACAATCAAGGAATCATAAACGACCCCGCCCCCCTTTTCTTCACGCATGATGGAGCATAATGTATACCGAGCATATGCATTTGAATTTTTTAATATAGCGTGTATAGGAACGAAACGCCAATCAATTATGTGTAATATGCGTTGGGGCCTATAACTCGCGTTCTAGGAATTACTGCTATACACTCCAAAAACACTTATATTCATGACCGTACTAACACAACAATGTATGAATGGAAAAATATAACGTTCCCACATCCGGAACGATAGATACCCGATGTTGAATGGGCCATAGTAATGTCGATATAGCTATAATATTTAAAAAGTTATAGCCCTGCAAAGAAGGTGAGCGACTCCATAGGCTTACAGCACTGGCAGAGAGTGGTATAAGATGGGCAAACTGCGTGGCACAGAATGTGTTAACACTTTAAGGACCAGACACGAGTATATACGCGTTTCGATTCCATGCGTTGTGGACCAGAGCCACGTATATACTCGTGGCAAGTTGTTATTGTTTTATTCCATATTTATAACGCTTATTAGGTACCCGATCCACTAGCAGGATCTTTCCACATATTTGATTTTCGAAACATGCAGTACCGGCCAGATCCGCTTAGGGGCGCCATCGCTCCACTGCAGTATCATTGATGGGATTTAAAAAAAAATAATGCTTTTACAGTTCTGTGGGCGGATCATAGATCCTTGATTCCAAAAGAAGACCCTCCATCTTGGATCAGCTTGCCGAATGTTTCTTTCAGAGTGGAATAATGGGATTTATGATTAGCCAATGTGCATATCGATCTACCAGAATCCGATGACTGGTGAGGAAATGCTGCCGGCGATCACATGGCCTGACGGTAGGATAATATTACCCCAAATTACAGCTGGATTGGACATTGTTTTATAACCTAACGTGATAGACTACTGACATTTGCTACCGGAACGCACACTCTATTGCTAATCAATAATACTGATCGGCGTTCCCCGCCGCCCCCATTTCATCCATAGATGCTCTGTAATAGTCCGGATGCTACGCAGTTTGTTTTATTTCATTCGTATATATACATGAAATGGCGTTTGATATAACGGCGCCAACGTTTAGCCTTTTTTGCAACCAACCGATGGATTTTTATTTTCTTTAAGCCATTATCAAGGCACGGTTTATGCACTCAAGTGACAATGAGAATGGACAGATAGCAATACTATAAATGATATATAAAGCTCTTAGAAAGTACATCGGTTTGTTTACAATCCTCTGTCCTCTGAAGCCTAAATCGCCGCGGGGCTCCGGACGCGGGAATATTAAAGGCAACCAACTTGTGTTCAGCTTTTAGTTCAGCGTTTCTCTGATTGATTCAATCAATCCACTAGCACACGCCCTTGCGGCAAGAGAGACGCGGCAGAAGCGCTGGTCGAACAAGCGGTGTTCTGTAACTTCTGTTGTGTGACTGTACTACAGCGGTGTTCTGTTGTGTGACTGTACTAAACTCTTCCACCACATGACCGACATTTGACATACAGTACACCTCCTATCTATGTTGGGATTATGTTTGGTCATGACAAAACAATAAAAATCGCTACTGTTAGTAATGCTGCCACCACCCACTTCAATGACAGAGCTCTCATATTTGCGAATGCATAAACTATATCTTAAATTATGGCGATGTGTCTAATATGGCTGTCGCGAAGTCATTGATAAGCGACAGCCATATTAGACACAGCCATAATTTAAGATATAGTTTATGCATTCGCAAAATATGAGAGCGCTGAGCGCTGTCATTGAAGGGCTTCTACAAAGGAGGAACGGCCTCTGCTGCTGCTGGAGCTGAACCGAGTCAAGCCGCGGGCGGCGCACGGAAGCCGGGGATAAACCACTGCGTCGCCCCGCTGGCGCTTCAGGCTCAGCAGCCTCCACGGGCGAAATAACATATAACGTTACAGTTCCACACTGATGTACAGCGAGTGTCTAATATGGCTGTCGCGAAGTCATGCCTCTCCCTCTGAAAGCCCATCCACGCTGTGTATCATAGAGACATAGAGCACTGGGTTTTATCACTGGAGATATATTTCTCACTCACCATTGTATTTTGCGCCATCTGACAATATCATAATGATGTGTTTTCTATATTATATCCACAATCATTCATCTAAAAAATGTTATGGGCTTTGATTAAACATGTAACCTACACCTACTGTAACTTACTGTACCTCTGCTTCCTACAGCACAGCAGGTAATGGCGTTAATCAATGGAATGCGAAACATAATAACGTTACGCTTTCTAGTTCAGCGCATTTCATAACTGTATGGGCTTTGTTTATACACGAGTGAATCTGGTAGTTGGTTGTTAAAAACGCGAAACATAATAACGTTACGCTTTCTAGTTCAGCGCATTTCATAACTGTATGGGCTTTGTTTATACACGAGTGAATCTGGTAGTTGGTTGTTAAAAACGTGAAACATAATAAAACGCGAAACATAATAACGTTACGCTTTCTAGTTCAGCGCATTTCATAACTGTATGGGCTTTGTTTATACACGAGTGAATCTGGTAGTTGGTTGTTAAAAACGCGAAACATAATAACGTTACGCTTTCTAGTTCAGCGCATTTCATAGCACAAGTTGGTTGGAACAGCAGCCCAACACAAGTGCGTTGGAACAGCAGCCCAACACAAGTGCGTTGGTACACAAGTTGGTTGCCCGCGCTGCCGCTCGCTTGCTCCTTGGATTTCATTTGGGACGTGGGACGACTGCCGCTTGCCTGCGCGTGGGGGCGCGGCCAATCAGAGAAAAGCCGAACACAAGTTGGTTGCCTTTAATATTCACGCGCTCCGGACGCCATAGTGTTAAGAGTCTAAGACCCATCTTTTCTCTCTCTCCTTCAACCTACCCTGCTCTCACCTGGTCGGGGACTAAACTTAGCTTAATCTGTCTAGTTTAGTTAGAATGTCGGTTATCTGCTCCCATGTCTGCTTTTCTGCAGACATGGGAGCCTTTTTTAACCCCCGTCTCCGTCTCTGAGTGAAGTTATCGATAGACATTCCAGTGACCTACCTCATACTGGACATGAGCACCACCGCTCCCATAGAACAGCTTCATACCGGCCTGCAGCGTTGAACCTTACATGCTCTGCCTTAACCTATTCTGAGTGGTTTCTCCTGCCCCCCGGGGCATATGGCCCTGAGCCATCGTCTTGTATCTCATCCTGTTTATACGCTTGCAGTAGTTCTTAGTTCTATCCATTACTTAATTTCACAATTCTCATATACTTTGATTCTATTGTCACCATGTATGCATATATAATATGCCCACTACAAACATGGGAACTCTATAACCCCTAACCCCATCTCTCTTGAGTGGTTGTCTCTAGGGATGGGTACCGAATTCGGTACTTTTGAGGTACCGAACCGAAACACGTCGGTACTACCGAGTATCGATTCAAGTGAGATACAGAGAGAATTTTTTTAAACTTTTTTCTTTTCATGTCAACGTTCACACACACAATATATGCTTACCTAGGATTTGACTTGATTCAACAACAAAGCAGTCTGAGCAATGGCAAGCCGAAAACTGTCGAAATTGTAGTTACCGTAATTCCTCTAATAGTAACCCCGGCTTGTATTTGTTTCAACTGTAGCGGATACCAGGCTTGTATTAGGAGGAGGCATGTATAAGAGAGAGGCCTATATTTCAAATCTTCAAACAGATCATAATGAATAAATCAGTTTGAACCCAGTAAAATGTACTGGGTTCATTTATTGAAACCAAGTATTGTATGAAATACGGTAGTAAACAGTGCAATTACATTACAATTATGGTATTTACTGCACAGCCAGGCCAGCATATAACAACAATAACAAAATATATTGCCTATGGTAAATCCGTTGAGGGAAATACCGTAATTCCTCTAATATACATGAAACCCGGCTTGTATTAGGAGGCCGGCTTATAATTGCTTAGCTCAACAGCGCACCCGGTCATTAATAGAGACCCGCTTTTTAATTGAATACCGGTTACTATTAGAGGAATTACGGTATTTGAAGTTTGGATTTTTTTTTACGACTGAGGTAGGTAAATAAAATTTCTTGAGACTAAAGTACCGAAAAAAGGTACCGTTGGGTACCGGTATCGATTCACAGGTACCGGTACCGTATAGGTTCAAATGTGAAAGGTACCCATCCCTAGTTGTCTCGTGGTGTTGACTGAGGTGGTGGATGTCTCAGGGTGTTGGCCAAGATTGCAGTGACTGTTCTACCCCCACATTGGTTATGTGCACCATTGAAGTCATGGATCAGCTTCATACAGTCTTCTGTACAACCTACAACGTCTAAACATAGCATGTTCTAGTTCATTGCTGGGTTAAGTACTTTTATTCTATTCACATATATGCTTACTACATATATCTATTCTAGTGGTGTCAGGCGATTAAAAAAATTTATCTAATTAATTACAGGATATGTAATTAATTCATCTAATTAATCGCATAACCATTTTAGGCCAGATATTCTATATTCTATAATCATATTTAAAATGGCATGTGTCCGGATGGCAGAATTCAGTACCTTCAAAACCTTCTGTTTAATAATCTTCCATTTATTCATTTGCTTAGATTTTTCAGGTCTGGTAAATTTTAGCATGGTGTTATTCACAGTCAAAGATACAACATTTTTTATTGATATTCTCATTTGGTTCATTCCAATTTACTCAAGCCTAGTAACAGACAGTATTTCTGACACTGGGAATACATTACCTGAGATCCATAGATGTCCCTAGAATCAGATACCAAGAACATGCAAATGGACCATATTAAAAAATATTCTGTAAATGTGTATTCTACGTTCTTATGGAATGAATGAGATTAAAAAATATAAATAAATAATAATAATTTTTAAAATAAATGTTGAGTTACGCGATAATTTGCTGTGTAATTAATTAATCTAATTAACGAGATAAACTGACAGCCCTAATCTATTCTATTCACATAATATGCTTACCACATGTATCTATTGCTATGTCCGCCCATCACAATCATGCAAACTGTCTAACGGCCTGTCCCCGTCTCCCTGTGAGTGGCGGTCTCGTGGTGATGACCGGAGTGGTGGACGTCCCGTGATGGTGACCGGGAGGATGCGACCCTCTACGCCGCCCCCATACCTCAAATGGAATCGCCATCAGCTCTATTTTCAATCTTTCTAAATGTTCTTATGTACCGCAGTTGCTATTGCATGTAGTTATTTGTGTTACTTTCATTACACGTATATGTACATGCAGGGACGTGCACAGGACTTTAGAGGGGCAGGTGCTCAAAGGCTGAAAAGGGCACTACACTTGTGTGTATATATTAAGCGAGCGCGCGAGCCTGATTTTTAAGGGCCCTTTTCGGGCGGGGGGCCCCCTTTTTATGCTTTTTGGGGGGTTATGGTGATCAAATATTGAATATTGAACTATAATAATCAGTGCAGGAGCTCACTTATCCTTGAAAGACACTTTTATCACTGACTTAAAAGGCCCATACATCTCCATAAATGTTCAGGGGGGAGGGAATAAGTGCTTACCCTACAGACCCCAAGAAGTGCTGTATATTCTGTATTGTTTAATATAAATGCATTTTTTATTCCAATCCCGATTTGTATTTGAGATTCCCAAATCCCATCGGACTTGACTTCTTCGTGTCCCTCAATGAGTGAAATACCAGCATTCAACAGCGGTTTCTATCATCATCATCATCACCACCCACGCTATGCATAAAATATATAGGTCCGCGGAGAGGCACGCTGAGGAGGCCGTGCAAACTGCAATGGAATATGGGGCATCTCTCTCTCTTTACCTAATATTTTGATTCTATCCTGACATTTTTCAGTTGGAAGGGCAGACCATATGCTAAACGATTATAAAAAAAAAAAAAAAAAAAAAAAAAAACGATTTAAATTTTTTTTTCAAAAAGGGCACTTTTTTGATGAGGCTCAAAAAGGCAGGTGCTCAGGCACCCCTTGGCCTCTATGTGTGCACGTGCCTGTGTACATGCTTATCAACTGTTTCGCCTGTTTTATAGCAACACTACTATCACCTTGAATGGCCCTTCTAAGGTTTCTCCCCTCCACATTGCCTGTGGTGCTTTTTTCCTATTGCTAGGTTTTTAGTGAGTATTTCCTTACCTTCGCGTGTGGCATGTCTGAGAGTGTTGTATTCATTTAAAAAAATGTGGACTTCATGGTGTTTTTGTTTTGTTCTTGATGTATTATGATGTTTCTTTTTTACTTGTTTAACACTATGACGACCGGCGCCCCGCGGCGATTTAGGCCTCAGAGGACAGAGGATTGTAAACAAACCGATGTACTTTCTAAGAGCTTTATACATCATTTATAGTATTGCTATCTGTCCATTCTCATTGTCACTTGAGTGCATAAACCGTGCCTTCATAATGGCTTAAAGAAAATAAAAATCGATCGGTTGGTTGTCATTTTATAGCGTCGTGAATATAAGGTATATCGCGCTTTTCGTCTAGGCTTTTCTGCAGGAGGCTGCAAAAAAGGCTAAACGTTGGTGCCGTTATATCAAACGCCAATTCTGCTGTATATATATACGAATGAAATAAAACAAACTGCGTAGCATCCGGACTATTACAGAGCATCTATGGATGAAATGGGGGCGGCGGGGAACGCCGATTACTATTATTGATTAGCAATACAGTGTGCGTTCAATATAGCATTTTCACTGATCGATCACGTTACGTTATAAAACAATGTCCAATCCAGCTGTAATTTGGGGTAATATTATCCTACCCTCAGGCCATGTGATCGCCGGCAGCATTTCCTCACCAGTCATCGGATTCTGGTAGATCGATATGCACATTGTCTAATCATAAATCCCATTATTCCACGCTGAAAAAAACATTCGGCAAGCTGATCCAAGATGGAGGGTCTTCTTTTGGAATCAAGGATCTATGATCCGCCCACAGAACTGTAAAAGCATTTTTTTTTTAATCCCATCAATGATACTGCAGTGGAGCGATGGCGCCCCTAAGCGGATCTGGCCGGTACTGCATGTTTCGAAAATCAAATATGTGGAAAGATCCTGCTAGTGGATCGGGTACCTAATAAGCGGTATAAATATGGAATAAAACAATAACAACTTGCCACGAGTATATATGTGGCTCTGGTCCACAACGCTCTTTTTCGAAACACGTATATACTCGTGTCTGGTCCTTAAAGTGTTAAAGAAGACGTGTCCGGCCCATGGGGATATTAACGTGTGTTGTCAGGCCTTACGAATACATTTTATTTGATATATACAAGCTGGAAGACCTCTCTCAACCCCAACCTTTTGGAGTTGGCTGGAGTTATGGTTTAACTATGTTGATAATATAGGCCTAATTCTATGTTTAATGGGCAAGGCCAACTGTTGAATATGTCTACTCTACAGCCATATATGGTCATGAGTAATCAGTGTGCCGTGGTAACTAGGGATGGTCATGACTCAGCCTGCTGTGGTAACTAGGGATGGTCATGAGTCATCAGCCTGCCGTGGTAACTAGGGATGGTCATGAGTAATCAGCCTGCCGTGGTAACTAGGGATGGTCATGAGTAATTAGCCTGCCGTGGTAACTAGGGATGGTCATGAGAATCAGCCTGCCGTGGTAACTAGGGATGGTCATGAGTAATCAGCCTACCATCATGATAACTAGGGATGGTCATGATGAGTAATCAGCCTGCCGTGGTAACTATGGACGGTCATGAGTAATCAGCCTGCCGTGGTAACTAGGGATGGTCATGAGTAATCAGCTGCCGTGGTAACTAGGGATGGTCATGAGTAATCAGCCTACCATCATGGTAACTAGGGATGGACGGTCATGATGAGTAATCAGCCTGCCGTGGTAACTATGGACGGTCATGAGTAATCAGCCTGCCGTGGTAACTAGGGATGGTCATGAGTAATCAGCCTACCATCATGGTAACTAGGGATGGTCATGATGAGTAATCAGCCTGCCGTGGTAACTATGGATGGTCATGAGTAATCAGCTTGCCGTGGTAACTAGGGACGGTCATGAGTAATCAGCCTGCTGATTTTGTTTAGTCCTGAGACAGAATAGAAAACAAGACTACGATTTTAAAAGGCCCACTAGTGACCATGCTGCTCCCCAGTGGTTACTACAGTACATTGCCATAGAGCCCTTTGCTAGTGCGTGCCACACTAATGTGCACACCACCCTAATGATTGGACTGAGTGCAACCTACAGACTGAAACTGCCATTCCTAGAGCCCCTTGTGGCCTAGCAAGGACTAAAAACAAGACTAAGAATGTAAAAGCCTGCTAGCCGCTATGCTGTCAGAAGAATTGAGATCACCAAGTTAACTAGACTGCTGTCGCTGGCTGCCACTGTTTTTCTTCTATTGAGGGCACCGGCTGTCACTCAAGTGTCACTCATTAATAGGAGGGACAGTGTGCTGTGTTGGTTCTTGTATGTTTTTATCGCCATCCTGTGGTGGTCAGTGGATGAGGCAGAATGCAAGCTTATGACTTGACCAAAGTGGTTGACACCAGAGATCGACTGACCGACATGGCCATTCCTATTTCCTAGAGCACCTAGCTAGCTCTTGCTAGCAAGGCTAAAAATATTTTCACACTACATCTCCCACTGAAACCTTTTACAATTGAATCCATGGGGTGGTACTGTTATTACCAGAAAGTTGTGTTAGCAAACATTGAGGAGGAACAATTTTTGTTACAAACTATGCAAGAGTTACACATTGTTAAGCTAGTGGAAACTCGAGATTGCAAGAAATGTGTGCCATTACCAAGCATCTCATCCTTGTCGAGAAGGGGGCTAAATATTGCTACAAAAGGGTCTGTTGACCTCTCACTTCAGATTACCTGAATGAAATGTGTTCAATGGAACCACAAGCATCTCACCTTCACAACCATGTCCAATCTTTGCATAATAAATATTTTTAGGAGGCTCTAGGAATGGCAATGTTGAGCCCACATAATTGTATATAATGTTTCAAACATAAGAACAGGGTTTGGTAAAAGTGTTTTTAGCTATGCTGTGCCATCATCTTGGAATAACTTGCAAAAGTTCTTGAAACTTGAACATTATATATCAATTTAGTACTAGGGATGCACCGATATAAAAATTTGCCACCGATACCGATACCGATTGTTCAACTAACACAATCGGCCGATACCGATATTTGTGGCAACAATCTTTTTTAAATATTAAAAAAAAAAAAAAAATTATATATATTTTTTTGTAATATTATTATAATTTTTTTTATGAAACTACTGTATATTTGTGTTACAAATTGTGCTCACCGATATGAACATAGGCCTCTTTACTTACTTAAAAAAAGGAAACATCAAGAAATAGCACTATCTCTCTCCCAGTATGTTCTGCAGGGCTGCAGCTAGATACTAATTCTCCCAGCATGGTCTACCTGCTGGGCTGCAGCTAGATACTATTGTCTCAACCAATGAAATTTTGATTGACAGTCGATCTGCCAATTACGTCACACACCGATTGCACCCGCCTCTGCTGTTACCACCAATCGGCAAGCGCGTATACATTTTTTACTTCGGCTTTTGTCCGCCATTGATTTTGAGTTGACGAGAGCTTTTCTACAACAACAACAATGGCGGCGCGGCTGACGTTTAGCTTTTAGCTCCGCTGGATGACTTAAATGAGGCATAATGATTTTACTGCAACTAATGTTATAATAAAACAAAGCCTTTCTATACATGTGTCTGATTGAAAACGTTATTAACAGATTGCAGAATGGGTAAAACTCAGGGCTCTGTGAGCAACGGAAGGAACTGAGCTAGTATGAACGCTTGCTACGTTCGGGTAAATAATATGCTGATGTTATTGAACGTGTAACACTAACTATATAACGTTAATGCCACAAAACGAATGCCTTGTTAATCATAAGTAGTAACTTTGATGCAGTAGCTTGTGTGTGTGTGTGTGGGGGGGACTGGGGACGGCGTTGTGCAGGTCACGAGTGAACTTTTTTTTGTCTCGACGCTACACAAATTGATGGATATTTATCGGCTACTGCCATCGGCACATTCGAGCTTATCGGCCGATAGGCCGATTGCCGTCAACAAGGCACTTATCGGCCGATACCGATACCCGACCGATACATCAGTGCACCCCTATTTAGTACCTCAGACAAAGAACGATATAGGTCAGTTTTAAGTTTTCAGAGGATGTTTTTCAAACATTGTTATCTAAAGATGGTAAGTTTGAGTGTTGTGTTCACTCATTGTTAACACATTCTGCGCCAAGAACGAGTTAACTCGTTATTGCCCGCCAATCAAATAACGCCAATAACGAGTTTACTCGTTTTTATGATCGTTATTTCTTTTATTCGCTATATCTATTCATAATTCATGGCTGCAGCCTCTGCAGACGCGTGATTTTTTAACGTAGCCTCTGTGAGCGAAGACGCTCTTTGATTGCAGCGAAGAATAAAAAGACGCTATCCGATTGGCTAACCCTAACCCTAAGCATAACCACGTCGAAAGAATGCCTAAGCATAACCACTTCGAAAGAATGCCTAAGCATAACCACTTCGAAAGAATGCCTAAGCTAACTACTTCGAAGCAGAGAATATATGTACAAGGCGGAAGAGACCCTTCGGAGCTAAACCAATCAGAGAGGGTATTTTCTTCTTCGCTGTACGCGGCCTAGCCAATCAGAGAGCGTCGTCGGAAACAGAGGCTACAGAAAAAAAATCACGCTCTGCCGACCCTGGTGAATGTGTCTGAGCTAGCAGACGGTCAACACCGCCCTCTACTGCCTTGCGGAGCTATTGCACTCCATTTGAAATGGGCTGGTGTGTTTTCTGAGCCGATCTGAGCCGTGGGGGCGGGGTTTAAATACTCAGACGAGGCAGGCGCTTACAACGATGGCATGGAACACTAACCCCGCCCGCCAGTTCATGTGTAACGCTCTGTAATGTCGGGGACAGGATCGCTGTGGATAACTGGAACGGCGATCAAATAATTGGATAATTTTTTTTGCATTACATCAGAGACCAGGTAAGGACTCTATATATCCAATATTGCATTGATCTGATATTTAATTCTACCGCGATCAAAGCTGTGTGTGTGGACTCTGTCTGTGCTGTGTACCGTTGGTGGCAGGGGGGGCGGTTCAAGCAACATTTCATGTATACACGAGGAGACAATACCAATAATCTAGCGTTGATTTCAGGATGATTAAAATTACAACGTGATAACTGGATTACACTAAAATGCCTTTTTCTCGTCTTTACCTGGAATTTCTCAGAATCACTCAAACTATACTCATATTCAAAGCGGTATAAAACGGAAATGTACGGATGAAAAAACAATCTGTGTTTTGCATGTTGACCAGAAGCAAGTCAATAGTTGTTAAAGAATATTCTATGGACAGACGGATATTGTTATTTAAAGAGTTGAGATAACTATGAAAAGCCAACAGTTCAGATTCATTGCCATCAAAAATAAATAATAGATTGTCGATATACCGGCCATACCAGGTGATATTGTGATACCAAGGATTGATAGGGTTGAGCACATACAACTTTTCCCAAAGGCCTAAAAAGAGACAAGCATAATTAGGAGACAAGCATAACCTCTTATTAAAACCTCTTATTAGGGGCGGAGACCGCATCCGCAAACTCAATCAGAGGGAAACATTCTGGATTCATAGCCTTGACGCTCTTAATGCCCCTGGGCTAAATGAGGATATTGACTTCATGTGTTATCTTTGATTTCTATCCTATATGTTTATTGCCATTGTATTGTGTGTATTCTTTGTACCTTACATAGGCTACTTAGGCTATTATATTTTTCTGTATATTGCTTACTGATTATTTATCTATGCTTATACTTATAGCCTGTTTGATATATATTTTTTATTTTTCTACACCGTCACTGATTGATGGCTCCGCCCTTGCGTGTGCCTTCCAATCATCACTCGTTTCAATCATTTGGTGTTTATTGCTTTATTGTTTCACCTGACTCTCACCTGTGGGTATTTAAGGGGGTGATGCGTTTGTACATTTTACTCCAATCCTGATGAAGACCGCTATGGTCGAAACATGTTGATTAGATTTTAAATGAATTAGCCACTTTTAATAAAGGCTTTTTAACCTTCTTCCCTCTGGATTTTACATCTTTTTGAGTGCCTGGATCGACTCTCTTCTCTGAATCAAGTATCTATTGTTCAGGGTGTAGCAACGTTATACTTTTTCATTCACATATTCATACTAAAATACGGTCTAAAGTATAAGTATGTTTTTATCGTTTTCTGCAGCTTTCTCCAGAACGTGATTTATAGACCTAAATGCATTATATTGATGATCAAATACAGTTTGATAGCAATCTGCGCGATAAAAAATTTCAAATGGACGTGCTTCTAGAAGTTACTACTGATCATCTGATGTTGACCGGATGGGGGGGGGGGGGTCGTTTATAATTCCGTGGCCAACGTTAGATGATTCATCTAGTGTGGGTGATATGATCATCAGAGCAGTTTATATCGAACACGTTAATCTTACCGTAGCTTCCTCATAGCGTTGGGCGATGAGTGTGGAGCAGAAATATTCCTATTATGGGATGTAGAAATATGCGATCCATTTCCAGGTTGTATAATAGTATATACGTCCAAATCATGTTGTTTATCAAGTTATTGGTAACGGATTGCTATCCGTTGTGTCTAGCTCGAGTCCTGGGACTATTAGCGAGTGATCGGACCGAATTGGAATGAGCACCAGCTTCCATTTCCTGTTTCCGCTCTGGGCGATCCGCCGATCGGCCACCAGATGGCGCTCTTGAACCGTTGGAGAGTTGAGAGGGGATCAACAGTAGATCTCAAGTCTCCAGGGGAGAAATATGATTTCGATCACAGATTTTTGAAATATTGATATCAAAGACGTGGTACGGCGTCTTTGGCAGAATGAGCATGGCGAGGAATGACGTGGTAAGGCGTTTTTGGCGACCATAGTGTTAACATCCCAGGGAACTAATGGGATAACTGGGGATGTTGTTTGTTCCTGACAAGAGTCTCAAAGTCTGGGGTGATGGTAGACAAAGCAACTCTGAGGTCATGCTCAATGTCCAATCTGTTCCTCCGCTTTGTCTTCAGCTGGACCAGAGCTGAGAAGCCACTTTCACAAAGATAGGTAGTACAAAAAAAAATTACATTTTTTATTTTATTTTTATTTTTAAATATTTTATTTGTTTTACACACACATCCGCGACCCACTCAAAATGGCCCTGCGACCCAAAACACCAGTTGAGAAACACACATACTTTGCTTTGTTCAAAACATAAATATTCTTAAGACACCTTTGTTTTTATATATGCTACTGTATATGAGATTTCCATGTCAAATTGTTATCCATTATAACACCCATAAATCTAAATTAACTTCTCAACACAATGAACGCCATAAGCTTCCCCCATCCTTCACCGTCTAACGCCAGCTTTTCATGACCATTTTCGCGATATTTCATGATCTTTGCGAAGCTATTGTATATTCTATATTATAGCTATGGAGACAATAGTATGGCTCATTTGACAGACACTATTTCTAGTCCAACATGTAAAAAAGAGTTTGTTTCTACACGCTGTAGTTTGTAGTTTATTACACGCTAAACATCGTCCATTTCCAAGATAATCAAGTCTTTTTCCATAGATCGCGAGATGAAACGCGTTATATGCAATAAGACCAAACGGTTCTGGTTGATCCCCTGAAACCCCAAATCAAAAGGTGTATAGCATGTACACATGTGCCTTCACAAAATTATCAAGGGGGGGGGGGGTAGTCTTACCCCAAAAATATGATCGCTACAAAATGCCTGGTTTATGTCCGGTAAAGTAAGACACTGTGATCGTTACATAAACATGTTTCAGGTTCGGTAAAATAGACATAGGGGGTCCTTAGTATACCTTAGCCCAGGGGTGGCCAACCCGCGGCTCACGAGCCGCATGCGGCTCTTTGCCCGTCAATGTGCGGCTCTTCCATCCATACAATTTTTTTTAAAGAAAAATAATAATAATTTACTTTTTGTTTTGTTTTATGTCACTCATTCCATAAGGACGTAGAATAAACATTTTTTTTTTTTTTTTTAAATGGTCCATTTGCATGTTCTTGGTATCTGAATCTAGGGACATATATGGATCAGTGTCAGAAATAGTGTGTCTGTTACTAGGCTTGAGTAAATTGTAATGAACCAAAGGAGAATATCAATTCTATTTAAAAAAATGTTTATCTTTGACTGTGAATAACACCATGCTAAAATTGACCAGACCTGAAAAATCTAAGCAAATGAATAAAGGGAAGATGATTAAACAGAAGGTTTTGTAGATACAGTACTGAATTCTGCCATCTTTTTTATAATGTAAATTTCTCCACCATTTTTCATCATATTGTAGGCTGACCAAACGTCCTCTTTTGCCCGGACATGTCCTCTTTTCACACCCTGTCCGGGGCGTCCGGGGGGGGTTTATTAATTCATCGAAATGTCCGGGGTTTCACTGTTTTTCAGTTTCAGTTTCAGTTTCACTGCCCTTTGCAAGCATCTGAAGGCTCGGGGCTGCATTTTTCGCCGAACATATAAATTACCGAATTAAAGCGCTATTCGTTGCCGTTCGAATGACATCTGGATCGCCAAAATCCGTGCCTCGGTTCTCGAGTTACATGCCGATATGTCAGGCATGCGACTTTTTACATGGCATTATCCAACCGGACTCCCGGAGAAGCATGCAGCTGCAGAGCCGCAGAGCCAGCGGCGCTCTCAGGGCCGCGCGCTGACGGCCGCGCTGTGAGGCAATAGTATCCAGCTGCAGGACGAGAGCACCAACACTCTCAGGACCGCAACACTTTAAGGACCCACACTTTAAGGACCCTCGCTTCCATTGGCTGATTTGGGTCACATGACCGTCCCACCCAATGGCTGAATTGGAGTATTGCACTGCGGGATTGATTGATTGATTGATTGATTGATTGATTGATTGAAAACTTTATTAACAGATTGCAGAATGGGTACAGTACAGCTCAATACACACAATTGTTAAGGGGATGCAGACCAGAGAAAGACCTCAAAGCAGTACTGTTACATTTGTGACATACAGTAAATATATACAAGGGGGAGGGAACTGTACATTTATGATGAATTGAAAATGGGGGACCCTGATGTAAACAAGACTTGCGCGATTTTGCGCGCCGCATGGGAGCAAATTCGAGACACATTCGGTTGCAAAAAGGTGTCCCACGGTCTCCTCTATGGCCGTGAATATTTTCACGCGGATCGGAATCACGGCGTTTATTCCACGCTATGTCCTCTTTTTTGGAAATCAAAATATGGTCACCCTATCATATTGCAACACAGTTTTTTGCAAGACGTTCACAGAAAGGTAGAGAAACTAACTGCGTTCTGTTTTATGGCAATAACGTTCAGGTTTGTGGGAGATAATCCCAAAAAATAAGATATAAAAAAGTAAATCCAGAAGTCAGATGATTGACAGGGGCTGGTGTGAGCTGGGTAGGGTAGTTTTTCGATATTTGAAAGCCCTGAGTCTCTTCCTTCAAAAGACTACACTCACTTTTGGATGTGCCACTTCCTCCTGTCAATATGCGCTGGTTTACGACTCAATGCCCTGAGATTTCTATAATCTTATATTTCACTAATAAGTTAAAATAATTGGTAAACAAACGTAATGCTGAAAATATACACTTTTACTGTATATCTCGGGCTTAAGAGGTTAACCCTGTGAGGCCCAAATAAAAAGACATTAGCAACTTCAGAGGCCAGAGGGTGGGACATATAAACACATTTACTATCAAATAGCATTGTGAGGCTGAACAACAGGACCAATTGACTATACATGTGCTTAAAGGGGAACTATCTTATAAATGGCCTTTTTCAGTGTTTACCATTGTTTCTTAGCTATGTGGAATTATATTACGGTAATAGGATCTATGTCTCTAATTCTCATATTGGCGCATTCTTCCAATTCTCCTCTCACAATATTCACCCTCACTGAACTGAGTCATCTGAAAATGTGCATATCTGTGATGTCAGAGATTTCTCAGCTGCATAATAATGTGGCAGTTGATGTGGCAGTTGGCACCAGGCCACACAGTGGTTGGAGCCCAGCCTCAAAACGGCTTAAGATCTTGAGGTAGAAAAATGCAGTCTTTGAGTACTTGATTAGAAATACAAAACAATGCATTTTTTTTTTGAAAAAAATAAAACCTAGGTGTTCCATAGACTCACAGGAATTGTGTAAAAGTGCCCAAATAGTGAAAGAAATAGTAAAATAGTTCCCCTTTAACATTTTTTTAAATAAACATTATTTTTTTAAATGGCTAAAAGTGATTTTGTAATTTTGCAACCGTGGGTCTCACAGGGTACTTTTAACCCTGTGAGGCCCAAATAAAAAAGACATTAGCAACTTCAGAGGCCAGAGGGTGAGACCTACAAACACATGAAGGGTGCCGTGACTGAAAGAAAAGGTTGAGAAACGCTGGTATATGGTGTGGCTCTTTGTGGTACCACAGTCATTTTTGTGGCTCTTAGTCTCTGACTGGTTGGCCACCCCTGCCTTAGCCAGAAGGTAATCCAAAAAGAATAATTCCAATGATCCCATCAGCTATCACGATTACTCGTTTATATGTAATTACACGTGTTTACGGGACACTATAGGTTTTGAGGCGAGCAGATCTGCTAGCTTTGGAAGAGCTCCTCCCTTTAGAGCGATTCTCGATAGTCCGGTTCATTCATCGACTCTATCAGAGTTCAAAAGGTAGGCGATACTGCCACCTGGTGATATTCGATTGGCATTACAATTCCAACGTAGGAAAACGAGCCAGGGACACATACTGTAGAATGATCCGGATGATGGTTTAGAACGGGGATCAGAGGAAAAATATCAAAGGATCAAAACCAGAGAAATGTTGGGTCTGGGCCTGAATGAGTTTTGACAGGCAGGCAGAAAAGTGGCCATTTTAAAAATAAAGCTTAGCTTTATACTTATAACACATGCATGAGCCTGGTCTCTTTTGAAAGATAACATTCTGAAGTTACTAATGCAAAAAAGGATAATCTCTTTTAGTGCTAATGAAATAGAGTAACAGAGGTTTGAACTTGAGTTGTACTTGAACTTGTGTACTCACATTTTTCTTTAGTGGTTGCAAGATTCCAGATTCCATTATTCCAGCATAGAGGTATGAGCTGGAAAACACTGCAGTTCCATAGCCTGAAGTCTTATGTAGTACAGGTCCAAACTTTATAAAAATCTGTTCAGAAATTTGTCTGTGAGAGGTTTTAGTAAAAAAAATTATAATAATCTTTCACCTAGTTCCTATATTCGCACCGCCCCATGTGGGGTATCGTTGGAAGCGGACACTCGTTGGCTACAACACTGACCAATCATTTTCGTCATCAGCTGTGATTGGTCAGTTCTCGAGCATATACTGTCCGACGTGGTCATTTGACGCGTGGTTTCTACAATCACACATTTTGAAGTTTATTGATATGCTAAACTTTAAAACTCTGCAAGTTATGTACAAAGCAAGAAATAATCAATTACCGGTACAATGTAACAAGCACATTTCTGGATAAAGAGGGGGGATACAACCTCAGAGGACCATTGAACTTCAAAAAACCTGTGATGAAAACCAACCTGAAAATAATGTGTATCTCCTCTTACGGAGCCACCCTGTGGAATGGGCTGCTAGAGGATTAACTAAAATATTGTGAAAACATAAATCAATTCAAATCTAGACTAAAAAAAATCTATTTTTGATAGGTACAGAAGGGAAGAAGAGCTTTAATTGCATATTAATAAAAAAAAATACGTATGATACTGTATTGTACGTTATATCATATTACATTATATAATCATATTATAATTAATTTGTATATTATATTGAACTATATTATTATATATACTATTATATTATGGTACTATATTATATTGTATATATCATGTACTATATATCTCATATCACATTATATATACTGTATACACTATTATGTACTATATATTATTATATATACTATTATATACTGCAGGTATACTATAATGTAATGTGTACTGTAATGTGTACTATATGTGTGTACTGTAATGTGTACTATATGTATGTATGTAAATAAAAAAATAAAAATAAAAAACCAAAGTCTTCAGGGGTAGGGCCCGACAAGCTTAGTGCTTCTCCCTAGCCCTTTTCGGATAATGCTGCAATAGCAGCTGGTAAAACTTTGGCGATTTATGGAATGACCGTTGTTATGTGTCCAAAGCCTGAAAAAAATAATAACTGAACTGACCAGTAAAACCTTTTCATCCTTTTTTTTGATTAGCAAAAATCATAAACTTTTTTTTTCAAATTCAAAGATTGTTTTCATCAATCCATGTTTTATGTTTGGTAATTTAATTTACACTGCTTTCAGCCAAAAACATGAAATTATATCCTGAACTAAAATAGATTGCGTCATCTGCAAACAAAACAAACTGCAATATCTTTGACACTTCACATAATGTCATTGATATACAAAATAAATAGTTTAGGCCCCAAAACCGAGCACCATTCAATCTTCATACACTCAGATGTATTACTAGCTAACTGTACATATTGTTGTCTATATCTCTTTAATTTGTATGCATGATATATCTAAACTGATTCATCTCCACAGAATCTATTTGCACCAGACCAAGTTTTAGGAACTTGTATTTTAAAGCTTTCAATCTTGTTTTATTCATTCATTCATTTAAAAAAGTTTTTATTTAATTTAATAATTTTAACTGTTTTTGTCATTTCAAAATACCTGGCAATAATATAGGTTTCAGGCGAGCAGCCCGAGATTTGCGCATATGCGTACAAAACACTATATCTCACAATCTAGAAAACCAGCCTGGATTATTGTGAAACGGGGCGGTTTTTAGCGCACAAACAAAGGTATGTAGAAACTGTTTTGTCCCTGTTAGAGTATAAATAGTGCCTGTCAAATGAGCCAATACTATTATCTCCATAGCTATAATATACGATGGGTCCGCAAACATCGTGAGAATGGTCACTAACGCTGGCGCCAGGGAGTAAAGATGGAAAAACAGCGTGGCAGTCAATGAGTTAATCATGCAAGCATTTTTTTTTTTTTTTTAAGATTTTCTTTAAAGGAACATGGTAACTTTTGGGGAATTTGTATTTGCCATTTGAAAAGTACCCTTCTCATCTCAGCATGCTAGCTAGTTTACACAATGACTGGAAGTGGATACGGACCATTAGCCTACTATCAGAAGTAACAAAATACACTTTCCAACAACTCCAAAACGGTCTTATTTACATGTTTACACGTGACTCTCAAAATAAACAATCACATTCAACTGGTTCATTTGTACACAATTATGGCTCTAAAATGTGACAGTGGAATGAAAACGCCATTCAGTTTCTTCTGTAATTTATTCCATTTGTTTCGTAAACATTTTTATTTTATTTTTTTTTAAACTTTGGTCATTCCGCTGGCTCTTTTTTGCGTTTATCGCATTTTACTCTGGTCAAGAATGACCGACAGAAACAGGCTGAAGGGGTACAGATGGGGGGGAAGACACTCTGGGAAAGGCACGGCTGCAGTCCGGGATTCGAACTCGCTAAACCCCAGATCCGTGACGAGCACGGTTGTCCCCGGCGCCGAAATAGCGCTCGAGGTACGCGGCAAGCTACTGGAGCTCCCTCGTAAACATTTTTAATCCCATTGTGGGCCTTTTATGACTAAATATTTGCTGAGAAAACTGACCTGGGCGACTCGTAGAGGGGAACAGTGCGGATGTGGAGCTTCTGGATCTCATCGATGGTACCGATAGTCAGGGTGCTGTTGTTGGCCAACGCCAGACTGTAGAACAAAACATTGCATCAATGTGAGAGAGAAAAAAATCTATACACCTTCTTTTTGAAGTGCAACGAGACTTTGATAAGTTGTATACAAGTGATCAATAGAAAAGAAATCGGAGCCTCAGCTCGAAGATCAAAATTAAAGGAGAGGCCTTTCGTGTTCATGAACCCCTGCGGCACACGAGAGGAAACGTGAGGGAATGTCAGTGTTTCCTCTAAAGCTACAAAAACAACATTAGACAACAGTTAGTTCCAGCCAAGTCATTTGATTGGACGAGAGGCATTCCATGAGCACTGATATTCAGTATAACAGCACTGGGACGTTTAACTATATGCATCACTCTGCCACAATAGAGTAGGAAATAACGGTCAATTAGGCTACATTAACGGTCGTTATCAATATCAGCTTGTTTGCTCCCAGGGGAACGGTGGTATACCAGAAGTTGTCTGACTGTCACCACTGTTACCCTCCTGGGCTGCATCAGGTGGAATTTCTCTCAGGTATTTTTCAAAAGATGCTACTGGGCAGATTTCCTCGCTCCTCAAACATAGCGTCCCTCGGATTTTCTTGGTCTCTCTCCAGTGGGTCTTGTGTGATATTGCTTAAATACATCACGGTTAGAGATGCACTGAAACCGATACGGTATCAGATATTTACATTTTTGTCATTTAGCTGATGCTTTTATCCAAAGCGACTTACAAGTTTTGTACAACAAGACAGCAGGAAGGGTACAACTCTATCAGCTGAGTAACAATGTTCATCAAAGTGTTGAGTGCTACAGTGTAGGTTAGTATATTAGGACAAGTGCATGACAGTAAGGTTAGTTAGGGTTAGAGTTTCTTCTTTTTTGATAATGATTGAAGAAGTGTGTCTTTAGTCAACGGCGAAAGATTGGACGGGTTTCGGCTGTCTGTGGTGGGAAGTTTGTTGCACCATTGTGGGGCAAGGACCAAGAATAGGCGACTTCTCTTTGATGACCCTCCCGGAGCTCGGATAGGAGTATGTCTGAGGCGGCCAGAAGATGCAGATTGTAGGGGTCTTGAGGGTGTGTAATTAGAGACCATTGACCGGAGGTAGGCGGGAGCCATTCCCTTCACCGTGGATATCAGGCTGATACCACGCTAAAATCAGTATCTGGGAATTACCCCAATACTAAAGTCTTGATAACAAGACCTGTGTATAACAGAAATCAAAGCAAAGTGACTTGATTTTCTGCACTTTTGGCACATGATCTCTCTAACAGACAGAAATGTCTTTTATCTTCATATTTTCTGTCGCAGTCTATCCTGTTAAATTAACGGTCAATTATCAATCAGATTGCTGATACTTAAAAGTCCAACTGAAATTTAAACACATTTATTTAGTGTCTGCATCAATACCACTATTAATACCATGTACACCGTTTTGTCTATTCCTGCGAAAAATAAACGTGTTGTTAAAAATAACAAACTTTGCATTTAAATTAGTTTACAAGAGTGTCACCTTTCTTAGCTTCTTAGTACTTTAGTGTTCTGGTTCTATGGACATACACAATCACAACAGCCAATCATAACGTTTTAGCCCAAGGCTGTTTGTCTCTCTGTGTGGGAGGTGAGGGACACAATTCTGGAGAGTACAGAGAGTTTGCCAACTAGCTGGTTTATGAACTTCTTTAGTTAACGCAAACAATAGAGTGCAATATCTGCTGGTGCCGTTGGAGTTTTATTTATTAATTTAGAAATATTTGGAACGTGTCATTATGGTGGCCGGGCTGGGAAAGCAAGGCCATGTTTCATGGATGAAGGCTGATATGCAGTAGCCTCGTCTCGGGCCAGGCTTCAGACAGAGCTAATCCAATGAGCTAGCTGGCTGGGCAGCTTGTGTTAGCTGCCACTCAACACAGTGAAACAGATTGGAACTAGAAAACAGAATACCCGAGGGACTTATGGTAAATGGACTGCATTTATATAGCACTTTTATCCAAAGCGCTTTAAAACTTGCATCACATTCACCCATTCACTCACACATTCAGACACCAACAGCAGAGGCAACCATGCAAGGTTCCAACCTGCGTTGGGAGCAGTTAGGAGTCAAGCTCAAGGACACTTCGATATGCTGCCAGGAGGAGCCTGGCATCGAAGCAAGAACCTTCTGATTACCTCAAGACGACCGCTCTACCTCCTGAGCCACTGTTGCCCCCATTTAACGGTTTGGATAAGAGACGTGATGTAGTATGAAGCATTCGTGGCAGTTTGTGTTAGCCCTGTCACCAGTTTGTTTGATAAGATAAGATATTGCTTTATTGATCCCCTTGGGGAAATTGCCTGCTAGTTAGTTAGCAGCAGTAGCTAGCAGGTCAAACCAGTTAAGAACGTGTTGTTTGGCTCAGGTGTGCTCGAACGGACTTACGAGAAAGTTACAAACAAATTTCTTCGTAACTCCACTTAGGAACTTCTCAGGCCGATCGAACGGTTTCTTTTCAGAGATTAGGAAGTAGGAGGACAGACTGGTGTGCGCCCGTGTTTTTAACACATTCGGGGCCAGACCCGAGAAAAGTCGGGTTAACTCGCCATGCTCTGGGTGCCAAAATCCAGGTTTTAATCGTTATTTATTTTATTAGCTATATCCATTCATTTTTTATCCATCCAGTCTGATGTTATCATTGGGAATGGGTCTGAGCTCGCAAAGGTCAAATACCGCCGCCTAACGCCTCCAGGCTGGTATTGCACATCATTGGAATCCCTCTGGCTGGGGCTGTGCATCGATCTAAGAAGTAGGGTCCAGGTTTTACTTCTCGGGCATGCACTATCGTTATAACCGATGGACTGGGGACACTCGGAGCAGCGTGGATTATGTGTTTTGGACATATAGCGTTGGATCAATAAACGCGATCAATATTTGGAATGGCGATCAGGAATTGGATGAATCTTTTTGCACTACATCAGATGTGAGGTAAGGACTACCGTACTTTTCGCACTATAAGCCGCACCTGAATATAAGCCGCAGCAGCTAAATTGAATGATGTGTACATATATAAGCCGCACTGGACTATAAGCCGCAGGTGTTTTAATGTTTAATTACCATATGTAATTAGCATTGGGACACAATACTGTCGGACAAATAACAAGAATTAACTCATTTACATGTTGTATTAAGTTTAGCAAATAAGGGAACAGATAAATAACATTTCAATGCAGTCAAAAAAGCAATATTTCGATTTTGACATTTTCGGGTTTGGTCACGTCGGGTCACATATAAGCCGCACCGTTATATAAGCCGCAGGGTCGAAAAATGGGGAAAAAAGGTGCGGCTTATAGTCCGAAAAGTACGGTATGTTACGAATCTTGTGTTAATCCGATGTTTCTTTCACCGCCATTGGAGCGTTGTGTGTGTGTGTGTGAGGTTCGCGCCGACCAAAGTACGGAGAAGCGATTTTTCAGACGCCGCTTCTGTTCGTGCATGATGACACATAATATCGATAATCTAGCGTTTATTTGAAAATGTCATAAATCAAGCGACAAATGGCACGATTTCTAAGGAAATACATTGAAGCTCGATTTGCTGGAGTTTATTGAGATTAGACAGAACGCTCTAGAAATATATTCATATTCATCACGGTATAAAACGGAAATGTATGTATGAAAGAATTATCTGTTTCGTGCATGTTGACTGGAAGCAACTCACTGACGATCAACGTGTTATTTAGATCTATTGCTATTATATTTCATATATTTTAAGCACTCGCAAGTAAGTCCTATCCTACATTGGATAAAGCACTGGCGCTGAAGGGCCATCAGCGCCCTCTGCTGTTGGCCCCCAATGAGTTAAGGGCTTAATTTAGGAGAAATCATTGGTGATTACGTTCACGTCGATTCTACAGACATCTTCAGAATTAAATAATTATAATAATAATAAATATGACAATATTTGTATCATTAACTCATTGGAGCGCCAAAAACGAGATAGCTAGTTTCTGAGAGCCACCGCTTGATCGCCAAAAACGAGATCTCTCGTTTCTGGTTCCTTTTTTTTATTATTCTAAACACTCGCGCAGGCCTTTGTGAGTGTGCCTGGGACCTGCAATGATGATTGAATCCTGACAGGTGGCAGTATCGCCTACCTTATGAACTGCATGGGCCAGTTTAGTGTGGACCACACCACACCCCAGCGAGAGCTACCAAAGTACTAGGGAGAGCAGCAGTGAGCAGTACAGCAAACTAACGTTCGACAATGGCAATCGCCTAGAGCGAACTATTGGATATTAGAAGAAGACAAAACGGATTATTCATATATGTATTGATCCTGTACTGATCGAAGACACTTGGAGCTAGAGTGGAGTACATGCTGACAAAGGTAATGTCTATTTTATGTCCATTTTACCGAACCCCATCATATAACATGCTTTTGTAATGATCGCAGTGTCGGAAAACGACCCCCCCCCCCCCCCCCCCCCCGATGGCTGTGAAGAAACATGGTCGTGTTTACCTTTGACTTGGCAATAATATAGGTTTCAGGAGAGCAGCCGCGAGATTTGCACATACGCGCACAAAACACTATATCTCACGATCTTAAAAAACCAGCCTGGATTATTGTGAAACGGGGCGATTTTTAGCATGGTATATAGCGCACAAACGAAGGTATGTAGAAATAAACTGTTTTGTCCCTGTTGGAGTATAAATAGTGCCTGTCAATTGAGCCATACTATTGTCTCCATAGGTATAATATAGAATATATGATGGGTCCGCAAACATCGTGAACATGGTCAATAACGCTGGCGGCATGGAGTAAACATGGAAAAACAGCGTGGCAGTCAATGAGTTAACAATTACATTTTACATTTATAGCCATGACTCAACAAGGCATCGTGATGTCCGAAAATAAATAAAAGCACTGCAAATGACTGAGTAAATAAATAAATAAGAACTAAACCCAACCGCGTGGATATATTATAGCTATAGTGGAATAGACTGTATTAATATACCATATACCGTCTTGTTCTCTATTGTTATTTATTGTTGGTTTTATTTATTTTACATTGCTTAGTGTGCACATCGTAAGAGCCAGTGGAGAAACATTCCACTGTGCATCTTACTGTTCACGAGTTGAACCCACACAAATGACAACAGACACAAAGGATAGGTTTAACGAATTACATATAAATCTATACGATGGAGCAGCCTGATGCAGGCGGCTTGGTGAGGAGCTGTGCGCGCACACACACAATGTGGCATATCTACTTCTGCAGGAAGATATCGCTGATAGTGCACCGAGGAGCCGGACCAGACGCTATGCCACCACACGTCCAGGTACTGTCCACCTTGGGCACGTGCGCATCAAGGCACCCTCCCCAGATGCGTTTCCATAATGCGCTTTCAATTTAAGGAATGAGTGACGTTCTTCATTCATGGGAACCCAGCTGCAAACATTTTGGCCATTTACAAACACCTTTTCACACGTTCAGGCATCCGGAGAAGGATTTTCGTTAAATTGTTCGTACAAACTACTTACGAAGATAGTTACGTACACTTTCGATCATGAGGTCCAATGTTATTTACATTTTAAATTTTTTACCAATTAACACTTTGGTTGCCTAAGGTTAAATTAATGATATACCATAGATTGCCAGCGCTATTTGTCTATGGAGAAAGTCCCCTTCTTTGCAGGGCTATAACTTTTTAAATTCTATTGCTACATTGCCATTATTAGGGCCCATTCAAAGTCCTATATGTATTGTTCATTGTGTAGCAACGTTAAACTTTTTCATTCACATATTCATAGTAAAGTATGGTCTAATGTATAAGTATGTTTTCATCTCTTTCTGCAGCTTTCTCCAGAACGTGATATATAGCCCCAAATGCATTATATTGATGATGAAATACAGTTTGATGGCAATCAGCGCGATATAAAAAATTCCAACTAGACGTACTTCTAGAAGTTACTACACGTCATCTGATGTTGACCGGATGGGCGAGGGGGCGTTTATAATTCCGTGGGCAGCGTTATACCAATCATCTAATGTGGGTCAAATGTTGATAATATCAGTTCACATCAGTTATTATCGAAGACGGTAACGTTACACGCTGAAACTCACCCCAGTCTCCGCGCGCCGTTGGGCGATCATCGTCGAGTAGACATTTTATCATTATGGGATATATTTTTACCCGGTCCATCTCCAGCTTGTATAATGGTATATACGTCCAAATCATGTTGTTTATCGAGTTATTGGCAATCGATCACCGTGTAGCGTGACGAGCCAGAGTCACATGAACTATAGCGAGCGCCCGGAAGTACTACGGTCGTCATGACAACCTCTATTCAACATCCTGTTTTGGCGATTGCGCCGATCGGCCACCAGATGGCGCTCCTGAACCGCCAGAGAGCTCAGTGGGTCCTGCTGGTGGATCTCAGGCCAGCGGAGGGACATTATGAATCCGATCGCAGATTTTTGAAATATTGATATAAGGACGCTGTACAGCGTCCCCCGGCAACTTTAGCATGGCCAGCAAAGACGTGAAAAGACGTGTCCCGGCACTCAAAGTGTTAACACTATGGTCACCAAAAACGCTGTACCACGTCATTCCTCGCCATGCTCATTCTGCCAAAGACGCCGTACCACGTCTTTGATATCAATATTTCAAAGATCTGTGATCGAAATCATATTTCTCCCCCGGAGACTTGAGATCTACTGTTGATCCCCTCTCAACTCTCCAACGGTTCAAGAGCGCCATCTGGTGGCCGATCGGCGGATCGCCCAGAGCGGAAACAGGAAATGGAAGCTGGTGCTCATTCCAATTCGGTCCGATCACTCGATATTAGTCCCAGGACTCGAGCTAGACACAACGGATAGCAATCAGTTACCAATAACTCGATAAACAACATGATTTGGACGTATATACTATTATACAACCTGGAAATGGATCGCATATTTCTACATCCCATAATAGGAATATTTCTGTTCCACGCTCATCGCCCAACGCTATGAGGAAGCTACGGTAAGATTCAGCGTTATTTTTTAACGTGTTCGATACTAACTGCTCTAATGATCATATCACCCACACTAGATGAATCATCTAACGTTGGCCACGGAATTATAAACTTTTTAAATTGTATTGCTAAATTGACATTACTATGGCCCATTCAACATCGATTAGCTTTCGTTCAGGATGTAGGAAGGTTTTACTTTTTCATTCACACATTCATACTAAAATACCGTCCAGAGTATAAATATGTTTTTATCGTTTTCTGTAGTTATCGATTTCATAGAACATGAGATATAGCCATTTATGCATATATTAGATCATCAAATGCAGTTTGATAGCTATTGACATCAGATAAAAAAATTTCGATTGTACAAGGTCCATCTGCTGGTGACCGGAGGGGGGGTCGTTTATAATGCAATGACAGACGTTAAATGATTCATGTTGTATGGGTGATATATAGATTAGAGCAGTTTGTATGGTTAATAATAATCAAATGCTGAAGCTCACCGCAGCTCACCGCAGCTTCCTCTTACCGTTGGGTGATCAGCGTGGAGCAAAAAGATCGCTATTATGGGATGTTGATCTAGATGAACATTTTCCGGGTTGTATAATACTATATACGTCCAAATAACGTTGTTTATTGAGTTATGGCAACCGATCGATTATCCAGTGTGTCGAGATGGAGCCCCGCGAGCGTTATCGAGTGGCGGACGGAATAGGGGGGACACCAAGCACTTCCGGCCCCACTTCCCCACTTCCGGTTTGGCAGATCGGCCACCAGGTGGCGATATTGAACCGTTGGAGAGTTGAGTGGAGATCCACAGCACCCGTCAAGGATCCGTCGGTGAAATATGAATACCATGACAGAAATTTGAAATATTTATCTCGATGACGCCGTAATCCGTCATTGGCAGATTAAGCATGGCGAGGAATGACGGCTTAATCCGTCATTGGCGAAAAAAGGGTTAAATGTGGTTACAAAACAGAGTTGAGAGTAAGGGATAAAAAGATACTAGCACTCGGCATCCATAATCACTCCCAATTTTCAAAACGTGTATTTTGCATCCGACATGATAAAAACACTGGAGGCTGGGGCTTCAGAGCGGTGTGTTGCTGACCTGTCGGGGTAGCCCTCAGAGTTGAGGGGGCACATGTAGTTGACCTCCTTGAGGTTGACGTTGGAGAAGACCAGCTTGTGGTTGGAGGAGTAGATGACGGTGGGTCGGTCGGAGCACGCAAACACATTGGAGGTGGACAAGGAGCGGAAGGTCCTCAGAACCGTGGGCTGGGTGCCCAGAGTTACCTTCTTACGCTCGCTCAGGACGCCTGCGGGAGGACAAATAGAACACGTGGTCAAATCCAGAATGGCTGAGGTTAACTAGAGGCTGTGGATAGTGCATTTGGGAGCATGGGTTTTCAATTCTACCAAAAAGAATGTGCCATTTAACATGGAAATTAAAAGTATTACATTACATTGCCACATTATGGCTGTCAGAAGGCAAACAGGTGTTTGCACTCAAACCCAAAAAGGTAGTCATCTGTATTAATAGCTCCCTTTTGTAAAATAGACTTAAAATGGCCTCAACCAAAATTATGTAGATATATTTTGGACATAATCTCACACACAGACATACAAAAACTCTAAACAGTTTTGTTTTGGAGTAATTACAGAGTTATAACAGGAATTTCTGTCTAGATTTGAAAACAGTAATACATACTTGAGGACACAGAGTTAAAATTAACAATTTTATAATCCTATTGGACAGGCCTTTATTTTCAAGTGCTTTCGTTTTTAAAACACTGGAATCTAGAGAAAAGAGCCACCAAAAGACAAACATGAATATTCTGAAAAGGAAGGAAAGACCGGAGTCAAGGGGAAAGTTGTATAGGCCTGACATGAAATGACTGACTAGACTGACTCAAATAAGATGCAAATAAGATGCAAAATAAGATCCTGTGATATCGGCCATTTAAATCGGCTATCTGCCTTTTCCTGCTCCAAACGCATTATTATATAGGCCTTAAAAATCGATAGGTCAACCTCTGCCTTCAATCACCAAAAGAGACAAACAGCATAATTTAGTTTTCTAAAATGTAGCTGAGTGGTTGCAAGTGGCTCCGGAGACCCCAGGAGTGTATAATGGCCTGTCAGAAGTTCCCCAGCAAAATGAGGAATACATTATTTATTTTCACTCTAATCTAATTGATTAGAAAGTGTCATGGGGTAATGTAGAAGAGTGAGTGTACGAGCAAGTAAGTAAGTGCATCTAATAATAGCTACCTGTTTGAAGGTCCAGACCAAAGTAGAAGAGCGCTCCATCTCCCAGGGCGCACAGCAAGTAGTAGCTGCCTTCAAATGTGGTCATTAGGATGGACCGAGGGATGATCTCTGGACACGGATACAAAAGAATAAATATAGCCTGGTCTCTGGACATGGATACACGAAAGAATAAAGACAGTCTGATCTCTGGACATAGATACACGAAAGAATAAAGACAGTCTGATCTCTGGACATAGATACACAAAAGAATAAAGACAGTCTGATCTCTGGACATGGATACAAAAGAATAAAGACAGTCTGATCTCTGGACATGGATACACGAAAGAATAAAGACGGTCTGATCTCTGGACATGGATACACGAAAGAATAAAGACAGTCTGATCTCTGGACATGGATACACGAAAGAATAAAGACAGTCTGATCTCTGGACATAGATACACGAAAGAATAAAGACAGTCTGATCTCTGGACATAGATACACAAAAGAATAAAGACAGTCTGATCTCTGGACATGGATACAAAAGAATAAAGACAGTCTGATCTCTGGACATGGATACACGAAAGAATAAAGACGGTCTGATCTCTGGACATAGATACACGAAAGAATAAAGACAGTCTGATCTCTGGACATAGATACACAAAAGAATAAAGACAGTCTGATCTCTGGACATGGATACAAAAGAATAAAGACAGTCTGATCTCTGGACATGGATACACGAAAGAATAAAGACGGTCTGATCTCTGGACATGGATACACGAAAGAATAAAGACAGTCTGAGGTAAGATAAGTTGGGAAAATGGAAATTTTCCATTTACAAGTCAAACTCTACAAGAATATATGGCATAAAACTCTATGGTGACATGATTTACAGATTGGGAATTTCAAAAATGTATGTTGCTTCTTCACTTTTTGCCATTTAAAAAAAAAAGTCTTCCAAATAATTAATACTCTTCCCACCTCCTCCCCTACCCCCACCATCTCACCTCCTCCCAGGATCTCTCCTTCCCCGACCCTCTCACCTCCTCCCAGGATCTCTCCTTCCCCCACCCTCTCACCTCCTCCCAGGATCTCTCCTTTCCCCACCCTCTCACCTCCTCCACTGCCCCCACTCTCTCACCTCCTCCCAGGATCTCCCCTACACCCACCCTCTCACCTCCTCCCAGGATCTCCCCTACCCCCACATTCTCACCTCCTCCCAGGATCTCTCCTTCCCCCACATTCTCACCTCCTCCCAGGATCTCCCCTTCCTCCACCCTCTCACCTCCGCCCCCCACCTTCTCACCTCCTCCCAGGATGTCCCCTTCCCCCACCCTCTCAACTCCTCCCTTTCCCCACCCTCTCACCTCCTCCAAGCATCTCCTTGTGCAGCGCGGTAAAGCAGGGCAGCTTGAGCATGCGGGCCGAGATGTCCGTCCACAGGCCCACAGCGCAGAGCGGAGACTCGCCGCCACCCTCCCCCAGGGGAGTGATGTCCAGACAGGCCACCTCATGCTCCATCTCTGTGGTGCTGAGGGAGAGAGAGGGATGTGAATAACATACACATAGAGTTATGGGGAGTTCAGGTGTGTGTTGAAACGTTGTGCAATTAAATTCACCATGGGAGCGAAATATACAGTGTGCAGATATCCTTCTTTGATGCAACTTAAACATTTTGTATCCTGTACCTGTGGAATTGTTTTGGATGTTCGTACATTTCCTCTGACTTAAAACATCTACTAAACTTTTAATAATCCATTTGTATAGAAATCTTCTCACCCACCATCTCAAACCTTCATCAAAGGTGAACTAGCATCGACTTCGTAGAACAATATAAATATAAATATCTTGAACAGTCATTGACAATAATCTGACATTTTATGCAAATTCTGATGCAGTCTGTGAGACATGACAGCAGCGTTTGTACTAAGGAAGTGAAATGCTTTTAATGTAGATGGGGAAATTATGTCATTGTTTTACAAGTAATTTACTGAATATCTTCTCACGTTTTCTATGATTGCTTGGTACGGTAACCTGACCATTAGAGATAAAAATAAAATAAAAAAACACCCAAGCACATAACCCTGCTAAATCTTCACATGTAATCTAGCACTTTAGATATTGCTTTGTTGTGTTGTTGTGTTCTGTATAATTGTCCAGGAGAATCTTTTGTACTTGTGTTGTTTTCCTCTTGTGCTCCTGGCTGCAAGTCAAGTTTCCCACCTGGGATAATAAAGTTGAACTGAACTGAACTGATGCACTTAGTTTGAGATACTGTAGCCATCTAAAAAACATCATGCTCAAATTGTGAAACAAATACTCTACTTCCCAAAAGGAGGAAATACAAATAGCCCACAAGAAGACTCAGTTATGCAATACTGCAACGTTTTGGGGCCCTAGGTACACCAAAAGTCAAATCAAAATATCAAGGCACACCTATTTCTAGTCACTGTAATCAATTGTGCAAATAGTCTCAAATGACATGATTATATTGTCATTAGAGATATTAGCCTTTGTATGGCAAACTTACCAATTATAGAATTTAAATCTCACAGGCAGCAATGAAATGCAATAAAAAATATGTAGGCCTATTTATGTATATTAATCAGAATGAGAGCTTGCGAGACAAGTGTGCAACACATTGTTGTTCATAAAATTAGCAAAAGGAATTATGACAGTAATATAAGCCAATGTGTGTTATGATTCGGGGGTGATATCAAGGCCTATGACTGATGAAGTAATCAAATGTGTACAATTTGAGATTACAGAAACAGATGCGAAAACAGTGTAATGTCAAGACCATCACAAGCAGCACTTGTACATAGAGAGCGAGTGGACAACTCTGTCGTCACAAACTAGACTGGCCCATCAAACGCCGCCCTAATCTTTCATGGCTCTAGGGTAGAATTGAACTTCCAGTTTACAAAAATACAAGCTGATGCATTACTTGGCTATATTGGGACATAATTAGTTGACTGGAGAAACTGAATATACCGCCATTAATGTGGTGTCTCATCAACATCACAATTTGAGTGAGGGAGAGGGGGAGTGAGGGGATCACCTGAATCTTCCAGCTATCAAATAATTAATAATCATACATTATTTTATATAGCGCCTTACATATAGTATCTCAAAGCACTTTACAGACATTGCATTACATGGACAAACACAGTAGGACATTCACAGTAAATCACCAGTTGAAGTGTATGGAGGGAATTAGATGTTGAGCCAATTCAAGATGAGTAATGCATTACAGTAATCTAGACAGGAGAAAATGAGGGCATGAACAAGCTTTCCAGTGTCAGAGGGGGACAGTAGTGGTCTATTACAAGAAATGTTCCTGAGGTGAAAGTAACTTGTCTTGGTGATGTTATTGATGTGTGGTTCGAGTTTGGGGTCAAATAGAACACCCACATTTTTCACTGTGGGGGAGGTTGTTGATGGAGATGGAGCAATCAGGGTTTTTATGGAGAAAGTGAGGTGGGCCTATTAGAAAGATTTCAGTGTTAGTATTGTTGAGTTGGAGAAGGTTGTCATTCATCCATCATTTTATTTCAGAGAGGCATGAGGAGAGGGCAGTAGTAGCAGCAGTGGTGTCAGGAGAAGAGTGGATGTATTACTGCGTGTCATCGGCATAGCAGTGATATTGGAGACCAGTGATATATGTGTTCTGAAGATGTGGCAGACGGGTAACATATAGAGGGAGAAAAGTATGGGACCAAGGACTGAGCCTTGGGGGACACCAGATGTAACAGGGAAAGAAGTTGAGGTATGACCATCCATGGTAGTAAATTGCCATCTGTCTGATAAATAGGAGTGAAATACTGTAGGTGGCGAGCTGAGCCTGTGATGCAAACTGTGTGTTCTACGGGAGAGTAAGATATTGTGATCAATGGTGTCAAATCTGTGGAAGGAATGCTTAATTTTCAAGAGCCTCTTCAGCTTACTTGGCAGCAGTGGCATTAAACAAGTCAGCTAACATAACTTTTCCCTGCAGATGACGCACTCGGGTTGAGGGCTATAGTAGGGCTGGGCGATATGGCAAAAAATCATATCGCGATAACGATATGATAATGTTATCATATTTCTCGATATCGATAATTATCGAAATTGTTATAAGTATAATTTATTCAATTTTTTTTTTTTAAACAACAGATGTATGTTTATTTTGCAGCAATTCTTTGTCGTTGCCGCCATCTTTAGTGTTACATCCCCTCACACCCAGTTCTCAGGCTGCAGCTGGTTTAAAAGCGAAAGTAAACCGGCTTCTCTGCTGGCTGTGGCTCCAGGGGAGTTGAACAGTTCTGGCTCTGCTAGTTTATTTTCGATCTTTTGGCGCTTTTTTGGTGGACAAACCACCGCACATGTGCACCGTGACTCGTGACTGGAGTCTAGCTCTGCTAGCACACATAGCCTACTGTGTACAGACGGTTTCAAACTGTATTTTAAATTAGAAAGCAAAAAAAAATAAATCTCAATTTGGTCAGTATTGTTATTTGGACAAGCAAAGCCATTACTTTAAGTTGCAGGCAAGAAAGACAAGTATGTCCACTGTCTCTGGTTTTAAAACTGCCCTGTTGCAGGTCAAAAAAAAAAAATAGATGGATGGATATTCTTTTTCTTCGATATCGATTATTAAAATATATCGCGATATTTATCGTTATCGTTATATCGCCCAGCCCTAGGCTATAGACATCTCCAGACAGTCCAAGTAACCATATGCAAGACAATTTAAGGAACAAATTTTGGTTGACACTTCTTGACACTTCTTGCTCTTTTTTCTTGATAGACTGCCTTCACTTTTGTTCACTGGTTTAGGTGGCCTCTGTGCAGGACATCTGTCCATTATAGCATCACAAAATAGATATTGTTCATAAGATTTAGCTAGCAGCTTGTCGAGTCCAGACATTTGACGTGCAGCAGAATAATCCCCCCCCCCCCCCTCCTGTTACCAAAATGTAACCAAGGATGTGAATCTAGTGGCGCATTTCCACTACCTTGTGGAAATAAAGGTTTCTGATTAGAGAGCTTTGAAAAATTAAATAGAGCCTGAATACTGTATTCTACTACCAAGGAGTATACATTCAATTACACCTAAAAAGATGTGATTAAGAGCAGTGAGCTTGAAATGTCACTGTTAATAACTCTCTATAAATAGTCAGATCCAGCCTTCTGATTGGTCGACAGCCTGGGCATACATCCCATATACCACGTCTTACTTAGCAGTTCTATATTAAATAATATCAGGGAAATGGAAATTTGCTACATTGTAACCAACAGGTTTTAGCCTAATATCAACTTCTGCTGTGCAATCAAAATGTGAGCAAGCTGAAGATTCTCGAAGACACGCTGACGTCACGAGACCGCCGCCATCTTGGTATTGGGGAAACAAACGGATTTCTACTGATCAAATGTATGCGTTGAGCTCCGTTTTTATTACATGTTTTATCACATTCTTGTTAATTTCATAACCTTTTCATATAATTTGTTTCGAAAATATTGAGGCCAACATGGCATTTCACTATTTCGAAAGCCTTTCTGGTGATTCTAAGGCGAGATATGAGTCAAAGCTCGCCCTGATTGACTTGAAATCATGTCCATACAAAACACCTGCAGACCATTGGGAGAACAACAGGCAAAGACATGGCCATCTCTCGAATAATAAATAGTATACTAGTAACATATAAAAATAAAAAAGGCATGCAGGCTACTTGAAGCATCCAGTGCACATACACTGAGAATGGACTATATGGCGAAGTAGCTAGCAGCTAACAATAACATGTATCTGCTGTTTACACAGCCAATACAACTTAATTTACTATATAAATATTTGTTCCTTATTCTCACCTGTTATGAAATGGGTAGAGCAGATATACCGGTACGTATGATTTGACTTGGGGGACCAGTGTCTGCTTTGATCGACTCTCCCATCTGTATCTACGTGTGCCCTCTTGATAGCCACCAGCCATTTTTTCCTCGACTCTGGTATTATATAAAACTTGCTATTTGGATTTTTGTTTTTGTTATTAGTACAAAACGTAACACAGCAGCTCTTTGGCATTGTGATTCACTGAAGAAAAAAAATTACCTTTGATTGTGTTTAATTTGCCACTTTTCCGATCCGTTTCTGCACTAAATGAAGCGTTCACAATGTACCTGGGGTGAATGTTTCCCCCATGCCATAGTTGCGTAGCAACAACAGACAGGAAGTTGACTTCGAGAATGATAATCTTCACCTACTTTAGGGAATATTCTGCGTGCTTGAAAACACCTGCACCTTCACCAATAGCCGATTAAAATCACTTTTCAAGCATCTTATGGTTTATAAATAAAAATGTATGGTATAGAGATAATGACGGGGAGTGCTGATAATGTGGAAATGATATAATGGAAGCAATAACCCAGGCCATGATATTTGGAAATTATATTACAGCTAAGGTCGCTGCCGCCCTTCACTGTGCAGACGATGTACTTTAGCTGTGATAAAACGTCCACAACCCCCAGCCTGTCATGTGTTATTGCTTAAATATACATCAGGGGCAGAATACTGTGAGCTATGGATTTTTATTTTTCAATGCCGAGAATATGCGTTTGTTGTTCTTCTTCGCCAGGGATATATATCTATCTCTACCTGATCTGTTTGAGCTCCCCAGCCAGGATCTGGAGGTAGTAGAGAGCCCGTCCCACAGCCAGCACAACCTGGGTGTGGTTGCAGGCAGCCACGCTGATGTTCCTCCCCTGTGGCTCCTTCCACTCACTCACGAGGGCCTTGCTGTCCTGGAGCACCAGGCGCACAGAGCCTGAGGTGATCTGGATGGACAAACACTTTTTAGATGCAAAGTGCCTCAGAGAACCCAGGATCCCAGGGTTCAATGGCAAGGTAAAAAAAAAGAAGGAAGATGACACATTAAAACCTGTTAAGCTGTAAGGTCCCCCAATTGGGGGGGCCTGCTGTTTTATCATAAATCGATCAATACATACCGAATGAATTAATGTTGCGTTTCTTTTTCAAATGTAGCCAAGAGTAAAGACCCTAACCCAAACCCTACATGAAAACAGCAGTCAAAGTGTATATTTTCTGCACCGTTTGTTTACGGATGTTTTTAAAAAAAAATCCGAAAATAAGAATTTATCGGAATAATGCGAATTCTATCGATTTTATAGTAAAAACGCGAGGAAATGACTAAATCCAGATGTTTCATTACGATTTACTCAAGCATAGTAACACAATATTTCTGACACTGGGAATACATTCCCTGAGGTCCATAGATGTTCCTAGATACCAAGAACATGCTAATTGACCTTGTAGAAGGGGAGCAATCTTCCATTTACTTGGGCATGTACTTTTAGGCGGACTTCCTGAAAATAGGGCTACAGCTTAACAGGTTAAAAGCTGCGTCAATGGTATGGTATGGAAATGTAACAGTTCCCTTAAATGGGCGGGACTTTTACATAGGCGCTATCGTAAACACTGAGATTGTTAGACAAGTCTCAAACAAACTTGTCTTAAGCTGGATCTACAGGTCAGAAAAACGTTTTAATTGTTAGATGTGGTCCAATATTTACCAACATTTCTATGGTAAAAAACAATGGCCACATTTGGCCAAAATAAGCCCGGCAATGTGGTGCCTTGTGTAAACCATGTGAAGCATTAAATGGTAAATGGACTGCATTTATACAGCGCTTTAACAACTTTTATGCAAAGCACTTTACAACACATTCACTCACACACCAACAGCAGAGGCAACAATGCAAGGGAGCAGTTAGGGGTTCAGTGTCTTGCTCAAGGACACCGACATGGTGCTGGGAGGAGCCGGAATAGAACTGGGAACCTTCTGATTACCAGACGACCGCTCAACCTCCTGAGCTACTGTCGTATTACGGGAAGTGAGAGCGTCTTGGTTGCTCTCCCTTTGAAAAGGTCTCTGCATTAACCAAAGACAACATGGAGAGTAGGGCTGCCCAACCCTAATGGAGAGGTAGCATTCACTCTGCCGTTTAGGACCGATAGGGGGGAAAAGGTTTCATATGATGGATTTTGATGATGATCATACTTTATTAGAAGGGATTTGTATGTACCCCAGAGTGAACAGGAGTGAACAGGTATCTACAAATCCTTGTTTAATCATCTTCCCTTTATTAATTTGCTTAGATTTTTTTTACACTTGATGAAAGGGCTGGGCGATATAACGATAAATATCGCGATATATTTTAATAATCGATATCAAAAATCGAAAAAAAAAATTATATATATATATATATATATATTATATATACCGGTATATATATATTTTTTTTTTGTGACCTGCAACAGGGCAGTTTTAAAACCAGAGACAGTGGACAGACTTGTCTTTCTTGCCTGCAACTTAAAGTAATGGCTTTGCTTGTCCAAATGACAATACTGACCAAATTGAGATTTATTTTTCTCTTGTCCATTTATTTTGTTTGCTTTCTAATTTAAAATACAGTTTGAAACCGTCTGTACACAGTAGGCTATGTGTGCTAGCAGAACTAGACTCCAGTCACGAGTCACGGTGCACATGTGCGGTGGTTTAAAAAAAAATTATAATAAAAAAAATGTAATAAAAAAATTAAAGTTTAAAAAATATTTTTTTTTATATACTTATAACAATTTCGTAACATTATCATATCGTTATCGCGATATGATTTTTTTCCATATCGCCCAGCCCTAACTTGATCTCAAGAAGGTGCTGAATGAGCTCAGTGAGCGAGCTCGGCTTGCTCACAATTGTAACATGGTGTTATTCACCGGCACAGATGCACAAATAAATCATAATTTATATTCTCCCTTTTTTCATTACAATTTACTCAAGCCTAGTAACAGACACAATATTTCTGACACTGGAAATACATACCTAGATGTTCCTAGATACCAAGAACATGCGAATTGGCCTTGTAGAAGTGGAGCAATCTTCCATTTACTTAGGCATGTACCTTTAGGCAAGATTTCTGAAAATAGGGCTACAGCTTAACAGGTTAAGACTGTTGGTTGATCAAGATTACTAGAAAGAAAACGCAAGATGTAGTTCTCTCAGTTCTGTCATATTCACCACCGCTCATTTTAAAACCCAGTAAAGTATATCTTACTGAAATAAAACGCTCATTCACTAAATTATTCATGAGAAAGTGAAATTATCTAAATTCCCCCACTGTGTGAGATGCTATGAACACTTAACGATTCAGGCTTTGGAAGGGTACGCTTAGACTGTAGTAATGGTATTTCCATGTTAAACTGACAGGTGCACACTGATTATACATGCATTTGTGATGGCAGACCGCCCACTGTGTGTGTATGTGTGCGAGTGTGTACCTGGATGAGCTGTTGGTGGGCCACGTTGCCACAATAGAATGTCTGCTGGTTGTCCACAAAGCCTGGCAGCTCCGTCTCCTCCACCTCCTCGCCACTGAGCATGAGCACTCTGTAGGAAACCACACTCTTAAGATGATGCATTTTTAATGACATTTAGCTGCCGTTGGCGCCGCAGAGCGTGACAAGATAATTCTTACCGTGTCTGCCCCACAAATGACAGCACCAGCATGTCATCCGTCTCTCTCCCAGCCTCGGAGCGGAGGGGCCACAATCCTTGGAGGGAAAGAAAGGAAAGATATTCACAACTACACAGGATAGGCTGCTATTGTATCTTGTGTCATATACTAGGCAGTGGTGGAAATAACTACATATTTGCACTCAAGTACTGTACGCAAGCACAATTATGAGATACTCATACTTTACTTGAGTATTTTTATTTTAGGGAACTTTGTCCTTTTCACTCCACAACATTTGAAGATGATGTACTTTAAAATTTGAAGCCTGCCACTTTCAAGAGGATGTAATCCGAGCAGCATAACGACCACACAACACTTTAACATAACCTTAAAGGTCAATGGCTCAAGGATTTGAATGCTCCCAAGCACCGGAATACAAGAACGTCATATCGCTGCTGTCGGGACAAAACCTCATAACTCCAAAAACCCAACTTTTCAGCAGATGAAAAAAACGAACACAGATTTGAGGGTGAATAGAGTTAGGAGGTTTAGACAGATGATCGGTTTAATGCTTTCCCATTGTTTAAACTTAAAAAAAAAAATTTAAATAGAGTTATGAGGTTTTGTCCCACCAGCAGCGATATGTAATATGTACTTTTACTTTTGATACATCAAATCAAATAAATACATCAAATACCAAAAACCATTCTACTTTTCTAATGGAGTATAATTTATCTTCCGCTTGTACAGACAGGAGCTAGATTCCTCGATGTCGGCGTTAGTAGGACAAACAGCATGGATTTTACTGAGAAAGGTTTCTACCGATCAACATCATCATTGGTAAGTAAGAAATAGAGCTAGGGTTCCAAATATCATAACTATCCCTTTAATATAATGTAAGATGTGAAAGATCAGAATTATACCTTTAATATGATGTAAGATGTGAATGATCAGAATTATACCTTTATACCTTTTGAAAGGAAGTGCACACTCTAGTCTTAGGGTCTTAGGCTGTGTCTCAAATGCAAGGACATTCAAGTTTCAGTAGGAAACTTCCATTTCTAGCTACCGTGTTTTGGCAAAATTTCGAGAAAGCGTGCAGTGGTTCCTTAGGTGGAGTAGGATATCCCATAAAACCTTGCGACACTTCTAACCAAAATTGTCAATATAGAATCAGATTAATTCATTTTAGTACATTCAGTTGTTTCTAGAATGTCATTAAAATCACTTAAGACGCTGGAAGGACGCTGCTAACGTTAGTTAGCTCTGCTGTCTGGAGCAGTTCGACAGTAGACTAGGTTGTTGCATTATATCTGATGTAGATATCAAAACTGCTGGTTTTTCATGATCAACATATATACCCATCTAGCAGCCAGTGTTAATTTAGTCAACAAAAATGATGACTGAATATGGTAGTCAACAAAGCTTTTTCCCCTGACGAAAACGAGACGAGACGTCACGTTAATGGAGAGATCATGTGACACTAACGTGACGAAATTATTCATGCAATGTCGTTGACTAAAAACGACGACACAAAATGTAGTTTGCAAAATAAAATCTTGCTAAACGTTTATTCAACATCAACTTATATTTTACTTGCTAGCTAACAGGAACTTGTTTGCAGACAGGAAAGTAACAAACATAATTGTCCATGCGGAACCCTTATCGCCAACACATCGTTCCGTGGGTGTGTCGCTCTAGTTGTATGGTCTTAGGGGCACCACTGTTATGCTGGGGGTGTTGTTTCCCCCAGGCAGATATGGGAGGATGGACTGGATGTTACGTTGTTGTTGTGAAGCTAGCGTATTAGCAGGTAGTTGTGTTGTGTATGAGAAGGGAATTATCAACCTGTAAAACCCCATATTGAGCTGGAAATAAAGCACCATACAGAAAAGGAAACTCTCCTCTTTCTTCCCTACATTACTGCATGACGGATCTCTTTCTGCCCTACATTACTGCATGGCGGATTGCTACATTATGTTGATCCACAACAATAGAACACATTTTATTTATTTTTTATTTATCCTTTATTTATCCAGGAATGTCCCATTGAGATACAAGATCTCTTCTTCCAGGGAGTCCTGACCAACACAGCACACAACAAGTTTCAACATAAAACAGGGCATTAAACAAAAAACATACAATTCAAATATAAATACAGAGGGTCATTTGTGCAGTGGCAAGGAGCATAATCACATCAACAATAGCATCAGGTAAAACAGTTACATGTTTCATAAAGGGCTAATCGTAGCATACCTTTAAAAGCATTCACAGTAGGAAGTGCCTGTAGACAAAGTTTCACTTGCAGCGTATTCCATAAAAAGGGAGCATAGTGGGAGAATGCAGCTTTACCAAGCTCTGACTGCATCAAAGGAACATTTAACAGCATCCCATTTGCTGCTCGTCTGGTATTAAAAAAGCAAGTATAAAAGGACAGAAGTCTGGAGATATATAAGGGCAGCTTACCTAGCAATGACTTAAGGATAAAAATCAACATGTGTGATTGTTTTCTTTGGTACAGAGAGGACCATCCTAATGACTGATACAAAGTGCAGTGGTGGGTGCGAGAGCCTGCACCTGTTACAAAACGTATGGCAGTATGGTACGCAGAATCCAGCTTTTTAAGCAGGGAGGAAGGAGCATGCATATAGATTACATCGCCATAGTCTAATACAGGCAGAAAGGAACTCTGCACAATTCTCTTCCTGGCTTCAGACGGGAAAAAAAAATTTAACCGGAAGAAAAAGCCCAGTTTAGGTCTAAGTTTTCTCAGTAGGTTCCCAATATGAACATCAAAGGCCATCTTTTCATCAATCCATATGCCCAGATATTTATAGGATGCTACTTTGTCAAGGCATGTCCCTTCCAGTGTCAGAATCGGGGGGACAGCTGTATTAGCTCGAGAGCGAGAGAAGGTCATGTACTTGGTCTTTTTTGCATTAAGGACCAGTCTTAGCCTTAGCAAGGAGTGTTGTAGTGTATTAAAAGCATCCTGTAGAAGCTCTATGGCCTGAGTTAAAGAGGAAGCCACTGTGTAAACAACTGTATCATCGGCGTATAAATGAAAACGTGCTGGGTTTATCCCATTTCCTAGTTCATTTATAAAGATGGAAAATAAGACAGGGGCCAAAATAGAACCTTGTGGAACACCTTTGTTTACAGTAAGAGCAGCTGAGGTATAATCTTCTACTGAAACACACTGAGTTCTTTCAGATAGATCGTTTTTAAACCAGCTCAAAGCCATTTTACCAAGACCTATGCAGCCAAGCCTAAAGCCTACATTAAATAGCTTACATAAGTCTAACCAGCTAGCACTAACGTTAGCTTTTTTTGTTTAGAAAAAGCTCACGCCGACTTATGAGGCTGTAACTGAGTGGCGAGATTAAACAAAAATTACTAAATCGAAACTAAACAAAAAAGACTAAAATGAACATGCTCAGGCCTGTAGTTGACTAAAACTTGACTAAAACAAAAAATAGATAAAGGTGACTAAATATGATGAAAACGAAAAAGAGCATTTGAGACGTGACTAAGACGACCTCTGGCAGGAGGCTGCGGTTCATCAGGGCCAAAACCTGACGCCACAAGAACAGTTTCTTCCCCTCTGCAGTGAGCCTCATCAACAAGGACCCTCACTGACCCCCCACTGTGTTACATTAACACACCCTACTGGACTACCGTAATTCCTCTAATAGTAACCCTGGCTTGTATTTGTTTCAACTGTAGCGGGTACCAGGCTTGTATTAGGAGGAGGCCTGTATAAGAGAGAGGCCTATATTTCTAATTTTCAAACGGATCATAATGAATAAATCAACATTTTGTGTCAGTTTGAACCCAGTAAAATGTACTGGGTTCATTTATTGAAACCAAGTACTGTATGAAATAGTAAACAGTGCAATTACAGGTGGTCACTGGTCATTTCAACGTTTTCAAAGTGAAATCAAGTAACTAGCTCAGTATGCAGCTCAGTATATTAGTAACCCGGCTTGTATTAGGAGGCCGGCTTATAATTGCTTAGCTCAAGAGCGCACCCGGCCATTAATAGAGACCCGGCTTGTATTTGAGACCCGGTTACTATTAGAGGAATTACGGTATGTTACAGTCTGTCCTGTTTTTAAACTCACACCTGCAGAAGGGGCAGGATTATTATGGGCATTGGGCCTATGCGCCATTTCAGTTTGTGTTACGTTACTCAGTTCAGTTACCAGCTTCCAAATGGCTATTTCATTTTTCCAACACTCGTATGGTCGGGATTCGTCGAACTTCGGTGGAACTTTGTAGTTAGCAGTAGCCATCTTCTGCTAACCATCCTCTGCTACCAATGTTAGTCTACTATAAATAAACACTACGTTCATCTTCTGTTAACTTGGTTTATTTCATCAACGTGCATAACACCAATACAGACCCAATAACGAGCAGTCGACCTGCAGCTCTAACTTCACACAGACTAACTGCGCATGCGTTTCACAGCCTCAAGAGGGCAACCTAGACTACCGTATAGCCAGTGGTTTAGACGCAAAGAGATTACATGTTAACACCTACCACTGACACTCTAGTCTTAACAGTACTCAAGTACTCAATCGTTTCAAGTGAACTCGAGTGTGTTTTGAGGGTGCTCGATTTTCTTAATTTTCTTTACCAAAAGTGCTTGTTTCTGCCACTGAAACAGAAATCTTGCTCCGAAATCCCACAAGGTGTGACTTGTTGCAGGAAGACAACACTGGTCAGCTGTGGAGCATGACAGTGTACCACGAAAACTTTGAAAGATAGCGTTGAAAGATAGCATTATCTAAAAGATAAAAACATGTTTGTGCATTTCCAAATTGTGCCAACAACATGTCACCCACTTTGCGTAGTGTTCATAGGCTAGTATTGATACAGACATGCTGTTCCATGAGCGGAGAGACCTGTTGCAGACAGAGTGGAGGTAATGACATTATTACAAACGGTAACAGACTGTTTTGACTGACTATGCATTAAGCAACGGGTATATTACTGTGCATTGCTATGTCTGCAGAGCGAGACATAATAAAACCGGTAGTGTGTGTGTGTGTGTGTGTGTGTGTGTGTGTGTGTGTGTGTGTGTGTGTGTGTGTGTGTGTGTGTGTGTGTGTGTGTGTGTGTGTCTCAGCGCAATATCACCTTATTGCTGCTGCCATGCGCTTTAAGATGCGTTCTAAAAATGTATTTCCCAAAACAATTACTCAAGCACTAGTGAAGTAATTAATGAGAGTACTCAATCTAGGAAAACAGTACTCGTGCCCATCCCTAGTCTATAGGCCTCGTGTTTTTGTCTGCCAGACTCGTATACAAATATGTAAAAGAAAATATTGCAGTCTTGGCAATGTAAATAACAAGTACTTTGAATTTAGATTGATTCAACATTTATTTAGACAACACAGCAAACCAATGAATAAATAAACAAGACAGACAGTCTAACAGTGGTGTAGCCAGCCAGAAATCAATGTATGAGCTGGGCTCCTCTATAAAATGTGCATGTTTTAAAGAACTTAATTCACCCAGTGCCATGGAATTCTACACCATTAATCCCCCACAGTGCCGGCAATTACCTACAAATAGAATGAAAGTCTTGATGCTCAACCATAGGAGCCACTTTCTCATCATGCAAAGAACTGTGAGAGTTTAACTATCCTGCTCACTGATCTAATGTAATAAGGACGGACTGGCAGCGAGTCAGACAGGACAGCAGCGCAGATGGTAAGGTTGATGCGGTTCTACATCAAGGAACTGCCAACAGGTAGGCCATGCTGTGCCAGAAAATGAATATAGGACCTTGAGATCCAAGCGGGTTGATATAGCTCATGCCGAGAAACACACGTTCACACACCTTTGATTCTAAGCAGATTGAAGCTGACATGCTCGCAGAGAAACATACACACGGGCGCGCACACAGACACACACACACAGACACGTGCACACACAGACACACACACACAGAGACACACACACCTTTGTTTCCAAGAAAGCTGAAGCTGACATGTTTGTGCAGAGAACATACACACGCACGTACAACACACAGGCTCACACACACACACACACACACACACACACACACACCTTTGTTTCCAAGAAAGCTGAAATGTTTGTGCAGAGAAACACACACGCATGTACAACACACAGGCTCACACACACACACACACACACACACACACACACACACACACACCTTTGTTTCCAAGAAAGCTGAAATGTTTGTGCAGAGAAACACACACGCATGTACAACACACAGGCGCACACGTCTAGACACACACACACATTTGATTCCAAGCAGGTTGAGGCTGGCATGCTCATGCTGACTCACACACACCTTTAATTCCCGGCAGGTCGATGCTGGCATGTTCGTGGATCCCAATGCCATTGCGGATGATCCTGAGGGAGCCCTCCTTGAAGGCACCTGAACACGTCACCAGCTGAGGGGACAGAAAGAGCGTGAGGAGGGTGGAGGGGGTGGTAAATGGTAAATGGACTGCATTTATATAGCACTTTTATCCAAAGCTCTTTACAACTTATGCCTCACATTCACCCATTCACTCACACATTCACACACCAACGACGCAGACAAGCTGTGATGAATAACTTTGTAGTCTGTGACTGTGCCCTCAACAGTTGAGATGTATTGGTGACATCGCTGTGGCTTAGTAATGGTGTTTCTCTGCGAAGGTAAAGGACACCATCAATGTGTGATTCAATACTGGGAAGAGGAATAGCAGTGACATTGCTGCAGTCTGAATAGAATGGATGAGGATTCTGGATGGTTATATATCCAAACTTCAAATTATTTATTATCATTATTATTTATTTAGAACAATTTGTTAATATATAATATATAATATTGCAGCAAGCGTTGTCTGCATCTAGCTTTGTAAAGTGTAACCACTTTTGGCTTGCCATTGCCCCGACTGCTTTGTTGTTGAATCGTTCAGCCACAGACTCATACCCCCCCCCCCCCCCGACACTCAACTAACCGCCTCGGACAGTCCTTCATACCAGCGGCCATCAGGCTCCACAACAGTGGGCAGCGACTAGCAGCCTACAGGCTCCACAACAGGGGGCAGCGACTGCTGCCAGACATTGACCTAGGACTAATAGGAACCCAAGGAGGACAATAACACTACCTTAGGCATACTGCACCTTATGTGGATGCTGTGATACTGTGAATAATGTATATTTCAGTGGATACTGTGATACTGTGAACAATGTATATTTCAGTAGATAGTAAATTATAACACTACCTTATGCATACTGCACCTTATGTGACACTGTGAATATCGTGAATATATTTTTCAAGTTAGTTAGATAGTAAATTATATTGACCCATTTGTTTACACTGCTTGTGTTGTTTTTACTACCTGTACCCCCCCCCCCTTCCCCCATGCTGCTATGATGCCTGAATTTCCCCAAGGGGATCAATAAAGGAATATCTTATCTTATCTTATAGTTGGGTCAAGAACCAACATTCTGTGACCATTCTCTGGCTAATATGTTTTGATGATTGATTTGACTTCTATGGACCTTTTATAAAATATTTAGCCCCCGTGTCCCTCTTGAAAAATTTACTTTTGATCCAGAGCACCTAGAATCATGTATGAATACACTTTTTTGTGTAAGTCAACCATGACGATTCCAATTCTGACATCAGTTTGACTCTATGACATCAATTTGAGCCATAAATCCAAGATGGCCACCATATAGAGCGAAAATGTAACTTTTAATGTCAAAACGAATTTTACCATGGTACTGCTGTACTTTAAACAAACTACCTTCATAAGGATCTCAGCAAAATAATTGATGAATGTACACTATGATAAGATAACTAATTATACTTCAAAATACGCTCTCTTAAATAGCTGTAACTTGAACAGATTAACAATGAAACCACCTTTTTTTTTTCTTATTTTTTTTTTAACTTTATAGCATTTTCAGCTTTTTCTGGCCACGCAGGACCGATAGAGGGAGAGAGGGAGAACGGGAGGAGAGGTAGGGAAGACATGCAGCAAATGGTCGCCGGGACTGGGAAACGAACCCGGGACGACCGCTTCGCGACTCAGCACGCTATGTGGTTGTGCTGGTCGGCCGTATTACTTCCGGGCACTCGCTAATAGGTCCCGGGACTCGATCTCGACACACTACATAGCGATCGATTGCCAATAACTCGATAAACAACATGATTTGGACGTATATACCATTATACAAGCTGGAGATGGACCGGGTAAATCTACATCCCATAATGATAAAATGTCTACTCTACGATGATCGCCCAACGGCGCGCGGAGACTGGGGTGAGTTTTAGCGTGTAAAGTTACCGTCTTCGATACTAACTGCTATTATCAACATTTGACCCACATTAGATGATTGGTATAACGCTGCCCACGGAATTATAAACGCCCCCTAGCCCATCCGGTCAACATCAGATGACGTGTAGTAACTTCTAGAAGTAAGTCTAGTTGGAATTTTTTATATCGCGCTGATTGCCATAAAACTGTATTGCATCATCAATATAATGTATTTGGGGCTATAGATCACGTTCTGGAGAAAGCTGCAGAAAGAGATGAAAACATACTTATACATTAGACCATACTTTACTATGAATATGTGAATGAAAAAGTTTAACGTTGCTACACAATGAACAATACATATAAGACTTTGAATGGGCCCTAATAATGGCAATGTAGCAATAGAATTTAAAAAGTTATAGCCCTGCAAAGAAGGGGACTTTCTCTATAGACAAATAGAGCCGGCAACCTACGGTTGATAATGAATTTAACCCATGGCAGCCAAAGTGTTAAAATGAATAATATTTACTCATTTTAAGTATGTTTGTGTTTCCAATGCACAATATAACGTTAATATATAAAATAAAAAATACTCGTTTTCCTGAACAGGAAGTGACTCACTCCTGCCGCATTTCTCCTGCCGCATTTCTCCTGCCGCATTTCTCCTAGCCGTATTTCTCGGCCCGGGCTAGACGCAATAGCGCTCTGAGTGCGTGTCACTGTTTGATCGCTGTATCCGTCGCAGCCAATCAGTGCGTAATGCGCTGTGCGTTGAAATATGATGTATTATGTTGGAAACCGGGCGCGATTTGAAGCGGTCTAAGCAGCAGCGTCAAGAATTTCCGTAGCCGCATTTCGCGGAGACGCTCTCTGATTGGCCGACGCCAGTATTTTTTTCCGTAGCAGCATTTCGCGGAGACGCTCTCCGATTGGCCGACTCCACTTTTCTATGTTCCAATTTTAGGTTTTCTAGCTTGGTAGAGATACTTGTGTTGTTGTGAGATGCAGCTATTTGTCTTAGAGCGTGACTGCAAGTTCTTTCGACGGTTAAGCTTAGGCACTCTTTCAAAGTTGGTTAAGGTTAGAGTTTGTCTTAGAGCATTCGACGCGGAAATGGACAAAGAAATCAAGTACTTGTTGTTGTTGTGTGGTGCTAACTGCTAACAGCTAACACTTGGCTAACAAGCTATATGGCGGATGCAGTCTGGACAGTGGACAGTGGTCTGGATATACATCATCAACAGCGGATTATACACTTTATCAAGCCCACCACGTTTCAATTAAACAAAGTGAGTTTATGCTGTTGTGTTGTGATGCAGCTATTTGTTGTTAATAATAATAATAATAATAATAATAATAATAGATTGGATTTGTAATGCACTTTTTGTTCGCTGGGATCCCAAAGTGCTACACTACATGGTTAAAACAGTTAAAAAAATAGAATAAAATAGTTATTAGTAAAACAAATAAAATAAAATACAGAATAAAAATAGAACATAGTTAACACTTTGGGTGCCGGGAGCCGTCTTTAGACGTCTTTGCTGGCCATGCTAAAGTTGCCGGGGGACGCTGTACGTCGTCTTTATATCAATATTTCAAAAATCTGCGATCGGATTCATAATGTCCCTCCGCTGGCCTGAGATCCACCAGCAGGACCCACTGAGCTCTCTGGCGGTTCAGGAGCGCCATCTGGTGGCCGATCGGCGCAAGCGCTTAACAGGAAGCGCACTAGAGGTTTTGCTAGACGTCCGTATTGCTTCCGGCCACTCGGTACATGTCCCGTGACTCTAGCTCAGGGGTGGCCAACCCGCGGCTCGCGAGCCGCATGCGGCTCTCTACCCGTCAATGTGCGGCTCTTTCATCCATAAAAAAAAAAAAAAAAAAAAAAAAAAAATTTTACCTTTTTTTTCCATAAGGACGTAGAATAAACATTTACAATTTTTTTTTAAATGGTCCATTTGCATGTTCTTGGTATCTGAATCTAGGGACATATATGGATCAGTGTCAGAAATAGTGTGTCTGTTACTAGGCTTGAGTAAATTGTAATGAACCAAAGGAGAATATCAATTCTATTTTAAAAAAAGAATTATCTTTGACTGTAAATAACACCATGCTAAAATTGACCAGACCTGAAAAATCTAAGCAAATGAATAAAAGGAAGATGATTAAACAGAAGGTTTTGTAGATACAGTACTGAATTCTGCCATCTTTTTTATAATGTAAATTTCTCCACCATTTTTCATCATATTGCAACACGTTCACAGAAAGGTAGAGAAACTAACTGCGTTCTGTTTTATGGCAATAACGTTCAGGTTTGTGGGAGATAATCCCAAAAAATAAGAGAAATTAAAAAGTAAATCCAGAAGTCAGATGATTGACAGGGGCTGGTGTGAGCTGGGTAGGGTAGTTTTTCGAAATTTGAAAGCCCTGAGTCTCTTCCTTCAAAAGACTACACTCACTTTTGGCTGTGCCACTTCCTCCTGTCAATATGCGCCGGTTTCCGACTCAATGCCCTGAGATTTCTATAATCTTATATTTCACTAATAACAGTTAAAATAATTGGTAAACAAACATAATGCTGAAAATATACACTTTTACTGTATATCTCGGGCTTAAGAGGTTAACCCTGTGAGGCCCAAATTAAAAAGAAATTAGCAACTTCAGAGGCCAGAGGGTGGGACATATAAACACATTTACTATCAAATAGCATTGTGAGGCTGAACAACAGGACCAATTGACTATACATGTGCTTAAAGGGGAACTATCTTATAAATGGCTTTTTTCAGTGTTTACCATTGTTTCTTAGCTATGTGGACTTATATTAATAGGATATATGTCTCTAATTCTCATATTGGCGAATTCTTCCAATTCTCCTCTCACAATATTCACCCTCACTGAACTGAGTCATCTGAAAATGTGCATATCTGTGATGTCAGAGATTTCTCAGCTGCATAATAATGTGGCAGTTGATGTGGCAGTTGGCACCAGGCCACACAGTGGTTGGAGCCCAGCCTCAAAACGGCTTAAGATCTTGAGGTAGAAAAATGCGGTTTTTAGTACTTGATTAGAAATACAAAACAATTAATTTTTTTTGAAAAAAACCTAGGTGTTCCATAGACTCACTGGAATTGTGTAAAAGTGCCCAAATAGTGAAAGAAATAGTAAATAGTTCCCCTTTAAACATTTTTAAATAAACATTATTTTTTTAAATGGCTAAAAGTGATTTTGTAATTTTGCAATCGTGGGTTTCACAGGGTACTTTTAACCCTGTGAGGCCCAAATAAAAAAGACATTAGCAACTTCAGAGGCCAGAGGGTGAGACCTATAAACACATGAAGGGTGCCGTGACTGAAAAAAAAGGTTGAGAAACGCTGGTATATGGTGTGGCTCTTTGTGGTACCACAGTAATTTTTTTGTGGCTCTTAGTCTCTGACTGGTTGGCCACCCCTGCTCTAGCTCGTCACTCTACATAGCGATCGATTGCCAATAACTCGATAAACAACATGATTTGGACGTATATACCATTATACAAGCTGGAGATGGACCGGGTAATAATATATCCCATAATGATAAAATTTCTACTCGACGATGATCGCCCAACGGCGCGCGGAGACTGGGGTGAGTTTCAGCGTGTAACGTTACCGTCTTCGATAATAACTGATATTATCAACATTTGACCCACATTAGATGATTGGTATAACGCTGCCCACGGAATTATAAACGCCCCCTCGCCCATCCGGTCAACATCAGATGACGTGTAGTAACTTCTAGAAGTACGTCTAGTTGGAATTTTTTATATCGCGCTGATTGCCATCAAACTGTATTTCATCATCAATATAATGCATTTGGGGCTATATATCACGTTCTGGAGAAAGCTGCAGAAAGAGATGAAAACATACTTATACATTAGACCATACTTTACTATGAATATGTGAATGAAAAAGTTTAACGTTGCTACACAATGAACAATACATATAGGACTTTGAATGGGCCCTAATAATGGCAATGTAGCAATAGAATTTAAAAAGTTATAGCCCTGCAAAGAAGGGGACTTTCTCCATAGACAAATAGCGCTGGCAATCTATGGTATATCATTAATTTAACCTTAGGCAACCAAAGTGTTAATTAAAAACATAGTATAAACAGACAATTTAAAAACAAAGCGCAATAAAATTTAAATAAAAAGCTAACAGTCAAAGGCCTTTTTGAACAGATAGGTTTTCAGGCCTGCTTTGAAAGAGTCCAGGCTCTGTGGTGCCCTCAGCTGGATGGGGAGGCTGTTCCACAGGCGTGGTGCAGCCGTGCAGAAGGCTCGGTCACCCATGGTGCAGAGCCGGGTATTGGGGACCTGAAGGAGCAGGCTACCTGCGGATCTGAGGGTGCGGGTGAAGGATTGTGGAGTGATGAGTTCCTGAAGGTAGAGGGGTGCGTGTCCGTTTATGCAGTTATGGGTGATCGTAAGGATTTTGTAGTTGATCCGGGATGAGACGGGGAGCCAGTGTAGTGAGTGAAGGATGGGGGTTATGTGATCGTGTTTACGGACTCTCATCAGGATCCTGGCAGCGCTGTTCTGGATGTATTGCAGCTTTTGGATGCTCTTGCCAGGAATCCCGATGAAGAGTCCGTTACAGTAGTCCAGTCTTGAGGAGATAAAGGCATGGACAAGCTTCTCTGCATCTGACAGGGTTAGAATGGGACGGAGTTTTTAGCTCACACAGTACTTGTTGGCTATAAGCTATATATGGATGCAGTGTGGACTGTGGAGGGACATGCATGGACAATGGACATCAACACAGTCTGGACAATGGAGTGGATATACTTTATCAACCCCTTCTGCCTGCTGTCAACTTAACAACAAGGTAGATTCTCTCTCTCTCTCTCTCTCTATCTCTCTCTCTCTCTCGCTCTCTCTCTCTCGCTCTCTCTCGCTCTCTCTCTCTCCCTCTCTCTCTCTCTCTCGCTCTCTCTCTCTCGCTCTCTCTCTCTCGCTCTCTCTCTCTCTCGCTCTCTCTCTCTCTCTCTCGCTCTCTCCCTCTCTCCCTCTCACAATCCTGTGTCTCCGAGAAATGCGGCTATGAAATGCTGAGATGATAATAGCACTTCAAAACGTGCTGCTGTGTTGTGAACTATAACATTAATTTGGCTGCTGCTGATGCATAATGTATGAATGAATGAATGGTGAGTTGTTTAAAATGACAACATATACATGTGTTAATTATTTATTGGATTGATCCGAGAGACAGAGAGAGAGATTGCTCCAGAGCATTTATTAACGTTACGTTACATTTTCAACTCGACCTAACGTCGAGTTGCGACCCACCAATGGAAGATAGTACCAGCCGCTACTGGTTGGGGCGCTCCAGTAGCACACCACATAGCGTGCTGAGTCGCGAAGCGGTCATCCCGGGTTCGTTTCCCAGTCCCGGCGACCATTTGCTGCATGTCTTCCCTACCTCTCCTCCCGTTCTCCCTCTCTCCCTCTATCGGTCCTGCGTGGCCAGAAAAATTCTTTTTTCTTAAACAAATTAAGAAAAAAAAGGTGGTTTCATTGTTAATCTGTTCAAGTTACAGCTATTTAAGAGAGCGTATTTTGAAGTATAATTAGTTATCTTATCATACTGTACATTCATCAATTATTTAGCTGAGATCCTTATGAAGGTAGTTTGTTTAAAGTACAGCAGTACCATGGTAAAATTGGTTTTGACATTAAAAGTTACATTTTCGCTCTACTATATGGTGGCCATCTTGGATTTCTGGGTCAAATTGATGTCATAGAGTCAAACTGATGTCAGAATTGGAATCGTCATGGTTGACTTACACAAAAAAGTGTATTCATACATGATTCTAGGTGCTCTGGATCAAAAGTAAATTTTTCAAGATGGTGTCAGCAGGTATTTTGGATTTGGCCATCTGACACAAAATGCCGGGATTTTTCGGAGGGACACGGGGGCTAAATATTTTATAAAAGTTCCATAGAAGTCAAATCAATCATCAAAACATCTTAGCCAGAGAATGGTCACAGAATGTTGGTTCTTGACCCAACTATTATCTTAATCAAGTCAAATCCTAGGTAACTGTATTGTGCGTGTGAACGTTGAAGTTTTTTTTATTTATTATTTTATTAGCGAAATGTGGCACCGGTGGATCGGTACTCGGTAGTACCGACGTGATTCGGTCGATACCCTTAAAAGTACCGGATTCGGTACCCATCCCTACTTGCAACGTTCTCGAGAACCGCTCATTCAATCAACTTCGCACTTGACACTGCACTTACTTGGGCCCTCAGCACACCGCCAAGTGAGAAGAAGACCTGATGAGTGCTTCTCGAGAAAAACAGACTCCTTTCATTTTAGTTAGATAGTGGTTTACTACAACCTCAGTGTTAAGATGCGTCTTGGTGCGTTTCCAGAAAATGGTTCAGTGTGGATGGCTGTGTGGGACTGATCCGCTCCCAACCGCTTGGGTTCATCTTGTGCTCTGCCACCCCCACAGTTTATTTTTTCTCAACTCACTCGAATCTCAGCTGCGCCCGCCCACCAACCCACAATGTAAAAACTAAATAAGAAATACAAAACAACCATCTTATGTATCATGCAACATGCATTTAATTAATGCAATAAATGTTTTGAGTCAATTCGTTTGGACTAAAGACATTATATTCAAACAAGCTCCAGTAAAAGTTCAAGCTGACACATTTAATGCCAAGAGAGAACAATAAATTCCTTGTCTTAAAAAATCCCTCTTAGTTTACCCTTGTTCAAGTGTAGATCTGGATGAGAGAGGATTTGTTAAAGAAAGAGAAAGAGAGGATATGTTAAATAAGAGAGGATACTTTAGAGAGAGGATAAGTTAGAGAGTATACGTTAGAGAGAGAGGATATGATAGAGAGAGGATACGTTAGAGAGAGGATATGTTAGAGAGAGGATACGTTAGAGCAGTGTTTCTCAAAGTGTGGGGCGCGCCCCCCAGGGGGGGGGGGGGGGGGGGGCGCAGAGGCATGACAGGGGGGGCCTTGAGATTTATTAAAAAAGAAAAATTGGATTACAGAAAATTTTCACTAAAGTGCTATCTGTTGCCATATTTGGATAAGTTTGACCATTTCTCAAAATCTGAAAATCATTATTTAATAAAACACAGAAAAGGATCACCAAGTTACTCTGGATAAAAAAAAACTTTACAGACAACATTGAGACAAAGCTTCCTGACACATCTCCATCCAAACTCTTGGAAGAACTCATTGAAATCTCATCTGATACCACCTGGAGAGCTAGTTTCAGAGTGTGGTGCTGAGAACCAAGTATCTCATGATGCAGCAGTTAAGGTGTTGATACCATTCAGCACCACATATCTGTGTGAAGCTGGCTTTTCATCCATGACAGCTCTGAAAACAAAATATAGGGCCAAGTTGAGCCTTGAGGATGACATGCGTGTTGCCTTGTCAAAGACTGACAGCAATAAAGACTGTTTGCTTATTTCCTATGTTTGCTTTGTAAATTCCCAGTCACTGAGTGAAGATCTGCATATTTTGCAAATATGTCAAAAACAGAGCGACAGCTGATGAGCTTTTCAAAATTATTGACAGTTACCTGAGAGAACATGGACTGAAATGGGAGAACTGTGTGGGCTTTTGCTCTGACGGTGCGCAGGCCATGGCAGGGAAAAGGAGCGGGCTACAGGCGCTCATCAAGGGGGTCTCGCCAAACGCGCAATGGACGCACTGTAAATTCACAGAGAGGCGCCAGCGTCAAGACAGCTTAGCCCTGAGCTGAATGAGGTTGACATAAGTTATAAACGTGGTAAATTTCATCAAAACCCGACCCCTGAAAGCGCGCCTGTTCTCTGCGCTGTGTGAGAAGATGGGAGCTAACCATTCTGCAGTGCTGTTTCACAGCGAGGCAAGGTGGCTCTCGCGAGGGAAGGTGTTGTCAATTTGAAAGGTCACGATATTGGTGTTATTTCAATAAATTTAAACATGGCCCATTTCATTTTGTTGGGGCGAGGGGGGGAGGGGTCCAAAATATTTTGGTCCGCCAAAGAGGGGCCTGACAGAAAAAGTTTGAGAAGCACTGCGTTAGAGAGAGAGGATACGTTAGAGAGAGAGGATACGTTAGAGAGAGGATACGTTAGAGGGAGAAGACACGCTAGAGAGAGGATACGTTAGAGAGGAGAGAGGATATGTTAGAGAGAGAATACGTTAGAGAGGATACATTAGAGAGAGAGAAGATACATGAGAGAGAGAGGATACGTTAGAGGAGAGAGAGAGGATATGTTAGAGAGAGAGGATACGTTAGAGAGGATACATTAGAGAGAGGATACATGAGAGAGAGAGGATACGTTAGAGGAGAGAGGATACATTAGAGAGGATACATGAGAGAGAGGATACATTAGAGAGAGAGGATACGTTAGAGAGAGAGGATACGTTAGAGGAGAGAGGATACGTTAGAGAGAGAGGATACGTTAGAGGAGAGAGGATACGTTAGAGAGAGGATACATGAGAGAGAGGATACGTTAGAGAGAGGATACGTTAGAGAGAGGATACGTTAGAGAGGATACATGAGAGAGAGGATACGTTAGAGAGAGAGAGGATACGTTAGAGAGAGGATACGTTAGGAGAGGATACGTTAGAGAGAAAGGATACGTTAGAGAGGATACGTTAGAGAGGATACGTTAGAGGAGAGAGGATACGTTAGAGGAGAGAGAGAGGATATGTTAGAGAGAGAGGATACGTTAGAGATACATGAGAGAGGATATGTTAGAGAGAGGATACGTTAGAGATACATGAGAGCCAGAGGATACGTTAGAGAGAGGATATGTTAGAGAGAGAGAGGATACGTTAGAGAGAGAGGATATGATACAGAGAGGGAGGATACGTTAGAGAGAGAGAGGATACGTTAGACTTAGTGAGAGAGGATATGATACAGAGAGAGGATACGTTAGAGAGAGAATACGTTAGAGAGAGGATACGTTAGAGAGAGAGGATACATGAGAGAGAGAGAGTAGGGCTGGGCGATATAACAATAATTAGCACGATATATTTTAATAATCGATATCGAAGAAAAAAATATCGATTTTTTTTTTTTTTTGTGTGACCTGCAACAGGGCAGTTTTAAAACCAGAGACAGTGGACAGACTTGTCTTTCTTGCCTGCAACTTAAACTAATGGCTTTGCTTGTCCAAATGACAATACTGACCAAATTGAGATTTATTTATCTCTTTTATTTTGTTTGCTTTCTAATTTAAAATACAGTTTGAAACCGTCTGTACACAGTAGGCTATGTGTGCTAGCAGAGCTAGTCTCCAGTCATGAGTCACGGTGCACATGTGCGGTGGTTTTAGGGCTGGGCGATATAACGATAACGATAAATATCGCGATATATTTTAATAATCGATATCGAATATCGAAATTAAAAAAAAATCGAAAAATCGTTTTTTTTTTTTTTTTTTACTTTTTTTTTTGTACCTGCAACAGGGCAGTTTTAAAACCAGAGACAGTGGACAGACTTGTCTTTCTTGCCTGCAACTTAAAGTAATGGCTTTGCTTGTCCAAATGACAATACTGACCAAATTCAGATTTATTTTTCTCTTGTCCATTTATTTTGTTTGCTTTCTAATTTAAAATACATTTTGAAACTGTCTGTACACAGTAGGCTATGTGTGCTAGCAGAACTAGACTCCAGTCACGAGTCACAGTGCACATGTGCAGTGGTTTGTCCACCAAAAAAGCGCCAAAAGATCGAAAATAAACTAGCAGAGCCAGAACTGTTCAACTCCTCTGGAGCCACAGCCAGCAGAGAAGCCGGTTTACTTTAGCTTTTAAACCAGCTGCAGCCTGAGAACTGGAGTGTGAGGGGATGTAACACTAAAGATGGCGGCAATGACAAAGAATTGCTGCAAAATAAACATACATCTGTTGTTAAAAAAATTATAAAAATAATTTTTTTTTTTTTTTTTTTTTATACTTATAACAATTCGATAATTATCGATATCGAGAAATAAAATAAAATTATCATATCGTTATCGCGATATGATTTTTTTCCATATCGCCCAGCCCTAGGTGGTTTGTCCACCAAAAAAGGACCAAAAGATAGAAAAGAAACTAGCAGAGCCAGAACTGTTCAACTCCCCTGGAGCCACAGCCAGCAGAGAAGCCGGTTTACTTTAGCTTTCAAACCAGCTGCAGCCTGAGAACTGGAGTGTGAGGGGATGTAACACAAAAGATGGCGGCAACGACAAAGAATTGCTGCAAAATAAACATACATCTGATGTTTAAATATATATATTCGATTTTTTTTATCTTTTTTTTTTGTTTGTTATCGATATCGTTATTGCGATATCATTTTTGGCCATATCGTCCAGCCCTAAGAGAGAGGATACGTTAGAGAGAGTAGGGCTGGGCGATATGGCCAAAAATGATATTGCGATAACAATATCATATCATATACATTTTTTTTTAACACTTTCAATGCCCACCACGTGATAACACGTGTTATCAGCCCAATGCCTGAATGCCGACCACGACAATTAGCGTGTTATTTTTTTATTAGCGATCTGAATTCATATTTCATCAACCGAGTCCCCCGTTGGTAAACCAGCCCAGCCCCATCAGGAGCTCAGATGTGAAAAAACCGCCCCCTATCGTCTCCCAGATGGTAATGCACCCTTTTGGAATGGACTCAATGAAAATGGATGAGAAAAGAAAAATCCGGAATCCACATTTTACTTCTCAGGCATGTAACCCGAGCCGATCGGATTCATTGTGGACCCTCAGAACAGCGTGGAATATATATGTACAGTATGTAGCGTTGGATCAATAAAAGCGATAGATTTTTGGAATGGCGATCAGGAATTGGAATGATCTTTTTGGAGGACATCTGATCTGAGGTAAGGAATCTTACAAGTCTTGGGATAATCAGAGTTGTATTCGCTGAGATCTCAGTGTTCGCCCTATGTGTGATGGGTCTGTATGTGCGCGATCGCTTTGAGGAAATCAGATAATCGATTTTTCAGATCGCCTATATAGCGTGCATACGTACACATATACTATCGATAATCTAGCGTTTATTTGAAAACGATTCATAAATAGGCCGAAAAATTACAACGTTTTTGTGTATTCTAGAATATTCCAGTACAGGGCGTTTACTCTGGAATATTTTTATTTTCCTTGAAAACGAGGGCTTTTCAAAATGCTATAAAACGAAAATGAACCGATAAAAAAATAATCCGCTTCGACAATGTTGACTGGAAAACGAGTCATTGATAAGCGAGGGGCAGGTTAGACACATAGCCATAATTTAAAACATAGATTAGGCGTTATTAATGCTAACATTGAAGTGGATGGTGGGCATTCAAGCACTAAATCGTGCGCCCCCTGCTGGCACTGAAAGTGTTAAACAACAGCTGTATGTTTATTTTGCAGCAAATCTTTGTCGTTGCCGCCATCTTTAGTGTTACATCCCCTCACACTCCAGTTCTCAGGCTGCAGCTGGTTTGAAAGCGAAAGTAAACCGGCTTCTCTGCTGGCTGTGGCTCCAGGGGAGTTGAACAGTTGTGGCTCTGCTAGTTTCTTTTCTATCTTTTGGCGCTTTTTTGGTGGACAAACCACCGCACATGTGCACCGTGACTCATGACTGGAGACTAGCTCTGCTAGCACACATAGCCTACTGTGTACAGACGGTTTCAAACTGTATTTTAAATTAGAAAGCAAACAAAATAAATGGACAAGAGAAAAATAAATCTCAATTTGGTCAGTATTGTCATTTGGACAAGCAAAGCCATTACTTTAAGTTGCAGGCAAGAAAGACAAGTCTGTCCACTGTCTCTGGTTTTAAAGCTGCCCTGTTGCAGGTCACAAAAAAAGATCTTCTAAAATATATCGCGATAATTATCGTTATATCGCCCAGCTAAGAGAGAGGATACCTCGTGAAAAAAAAATCTAATCTACAAATTCCAATCTGGCTTCAGAACATCCCACTCCACTGACGCATGCCTTCTCTATTTGAACGACCACATCAAACAAGAGGTGGACGCGGGCAAATACTGCGGCATGGTCATGCTGGACCTACAAAAGGCCTTCGACACTGTCAATCACACCATTCTGATTGACAAACTAAAAGCAATTGGTTTTGATAGTTCAGTGAGCTGGATGCAATCCTACCTGGAGGGGAGAGAAAGGATGGTGGAGGTAAACGGTACCCTATCCCCCCCCCCCCCACTCCCAGTGAGCTGTGGTGTTCCACAAGGAAGCATACTAGGACCGCTACTGTTCATAATTTTGCAAATGCTTGTGACTGCAACTTGTTCCTGTTCGCGGACGACTCAGCCCTGCTGGTCTCTGACAAGAACAAGTTACAGGTTGAAAAAAAAAACTCAGCTCGGAACTAGGCAGAATCTGCACCTGGCTCGCTGATAAACTATCATTACACCTGGGTAAAACAGAGTCCATTCTCTCGGTTCAAATAACAAACTCAGCAAGACCGACGGCTTCTCAGTTACAGTGGGTGACAATATTGTCACAAGGAAAGATGAAATTACATACCTGGGTTCCATCCTAGAGGCAAATCTTTCCTGTGACAAAATGGCATCCAATGTAATCATAAAAGGCAACCAACAAACTAGATTCCTGTACCGGATATCCTCTCTGGTAAACAAGAATACCCTGAAGACTCTGGCAGGAGCACTCATTCAAGGGTACTACGACTATGCTTGCACCTCATGGTACTGGGCGATTCTTGCTAAAATGTGAATCACGATTTTTCTCTCTAAGAATTGAGATCACGATGATCTCACGATTCTATTTTTTAATAAAATCATTTAAAAAGTAAAGTAAAAAAGAAATTAACAACTTTTTTCTTTTTTTTTTATAAAAATAAATCTTCATAACTTAGAAATTAGATTGCATAGGTCTATGAATAGAGATCGATTTTTTTTCGATTAATCGCCCAGCCCAAAGCACCTCAAAGGCGCTAAAAACAAAATTACGAATACGAACATCACAAAACAAACTGGTCAGACTACTGCTTGACCTTACTCCTAGAACCCACCTCACCCCTGCCCACTTTGACAACCTAGGATGGCTTAGAGTAGACGACAGAGTACAGCAACTTGCAATGGGCCTGGTCTACAAGATACACTACACCACTAAGGTACCCATGTACATGTCAAAATACTTCCCAAAGGTCAGTGAATACCACGACCACAACACCAGAGGGAGCTCCACAAATCATGTTAAACCCAGATTCGGCTCAAACAAGGGACTAAACACGTTTCGCAATTATGCCACATCAATGTGGAACACCCTACCCACAGCTGTAAGGGAATGTGAATCACTACCCACTTTCAAAACCACTCAAAGAGCACCTACGGGAGACTGCAATTCGAAACTGGCCCCTGTAAATGTCTAAACCCTCCAATGTAGTTTCCCCCCCCCCGCCTACCCAACCCTGCCCCCCCCCCCCCCCCCCCCCCACCACCCACCCAACCACCTCCAATGTAGTTTCCCACCCCACCTTTGAGCTGTACTGTATTGTACCCATTCTGCAATCTGTTAATAAAGTTTTCAATCAATCAATACGTTAGAGAGGATACGTGAGAGAGAGGATACATTAGAGAGAGGATACGTTAGAGAGAGGATATGTTAGAGAGAGAGGATACGTTAGAGAGGATATGTTAAGAGAGAGGATATGTTAAGAGAGAGAGGATATGTTAGATAGAGAGAGGATATGTTAGAGAGAGAGAGGATATGTTAGAGAGAGAGAGGATATGTTAGAGAGAGATACGTTAGATAGAGAGGATACGTTTCTTCGTCAAATATCTTCATTTGGAAATCACTGACCCAGTAAAGTAATTGTGTTTATAGGTGTAGTATTTGCTGTGATCAGAAAACATTGTATGCAAAGGAGAAGACATGGTCGCTAGCAGCCTGAGAAAGTTGATATCTGTCCAAATGCATACAGAGTTTTCAGATCTACAGACCATTTCTACATAATCTTGTAGTCAAAACTCTGCTTCTGAAACCAAACAAAATCACATATTTTTCTTTCAGAAGCAGAGTTTTGTTCACAAACAGTAAAAGGGCCTGTATGGGGAACAAGTGTCAAATTTTAAAGCCGGGTGTTGTCATTACATACACATGGAAACTCCTTTTAGTGTTGGTACCTACCTGGCCCTGGCCTTGCCTCTCCAGGTCAACCACACACATGTCCACGATGGGGCCCAGGTTGGTAAAGGTCTCCATCACTGCCACATACGAACCCTGGTCGTTACTGTCTACATTGAGCTGGTGAAACACAGGCCAACGTCCTCATTACAAACCAGGTCAAAACAAAGTCACCACACCAATAGCTTTACATAAAGCATCTGAAGTTGTTGTGACATTCCATGATTACAACGACAGGGTTTGCGATGGTTCAGTTTGCACAAAGATTTTGAATGGATGAATTAATATTATACCACGTCCTGGGTGAATACTCGATTCAGATTGGCTGGAGGGGTGTCGATTATTTTTCTATAGTACACAGCTAACTGTTTAATGCACACATAGTTCTGCTCAGGATTAAATCATGCTTCTAAATGCATCCGCTACCCAACCTTCACTTCATAATCCCTTATCATGGCACATGCTGTCCGCATCCTAACTATCGCCAAGCAAGTTTAGCTCAAATCCCCATCGGTTTCATGGCTTGGCCTCACACAGCGCCAACTGCAGATCTCGCTATCTCAAAGATGACAGATAAATATGCAGCAGCATACATGAATGTTTTTTTTATGAATTACCAGTACTATATTTGAGGAGCCTAATAATAGGGACTTTGATTAATAATTTTCGTATTTGTGCCTGTTTTACAAGGAACATATACAAATGTCATACTCCTTGCTGTTTTACAGAGGCTGTCAGTGGAGCCCGTCAGTAGCACTGATGATGGGAGCTAACGTAAGATGTTAATAGTATATAGTGTCTCTGCTTCAAGGTTTGCTAACCGGGTAAGATGTGCTTCATCTCGCTATTCAGCCGAATGCACTGTCCAACCTCGGTGTGCTTACATCAAACACCATGGATTGTTTTACGCTGCTGTGTTTTACACACGTATAGTTTTTCTGCAATTACACACGCAGTATTATTCTTTTGGGGCGATTATTGTTTTTCCAAGATAGAGCTAGCAAATTTATTCCTGGATTTGCATAATCCCTTCAGATCATGGCACATCCCATCTACAAAATCCAAAAATTACTGTAGGCTATGACTGACCATGCATATTTAATGTGAAAAAAAGGGTTTTTGATTTAGGGACAATGAGATGTCAGCCTTTTTGTCAAACATACTGTCAAATCATATTCACTGTTTGTAAACCATAGACAAAGTTATTGACAGAACGGCTCACTAGCATAAAGCTTTATAGCTCCCTTTCTGGCTTCAGTCAAGTAACAGGTTGTCAGGCAGTTGCTAAGGAGGCACAGAGGGACTATAATGAAAAAAATAAGTAGGTGTGCGTTTAGTGGTTCTAAGGCACTCCGCTGCATGTCGGGTAGTTCTTTGCCTCCACGTTGTGCCTTAAAACTGTTGGTTATCCCTTACTTTTAGCTAGTTTAGACCTTTGCATTGTGATTGGCTGAGTGCCAAAATCTCCTGATAATGTAATCGTAACCTAGAGTAGCAAAACATTTCATTTACTGGTACACTTCCATGCTGCTACACCAGCAATAATACAAATGTGTTATCAATACCGTGGTATAATAGCAATAATAGACTCAAGGTTGTGCTATACCTATACTGTTGTGCTGATTTACCCCACACTGCATTCAGCCTTGCATCACAGCAGTGTCAATCTCATGATATAGCAACTCCCTTTTGTGTAGTAAGTAAGAAAGGTTTATTTAGAAGTGCACGTTCTCACAGAGCAGTCACAAAGTGCTTCACAAATACCTTTTTTCTTCTTTTTTTGTATATATAAATAAGGCCATAAAATAGTCTAAATGGGGAAAAAACAATCAAACATGAGCAACAAAGACCTTAAGAAAACACTCCAGTTTGAATAAATGAGTCTTCAAGAGATTGCAGATCGTATGGCTATAGGAATATTATTGCTTACGGTAATTAAACAGACAAACTGAAAATAGCTACATTATGATAATAAAGACTTATTTTCTTCATGACCATATCCTGTTACAATATTTAGTTTACTCGTGTATACAATGTATTACTAATCAGCATGTCAAGATGCAAATAAAGTCTTTATCCTGTTTTAAGACCTCAGCATTCTGAATATCAATGTCCATGTAAACACACACAGTGTGGTTCTTCTCAGCTTACCTTGACCAACTGGGAGTCTCCTAGTCGGGAACCCACAAACACCACCCCATTATCCAGGTAGGTCAGACACTCTGCAATGGATGTCTATTAGTAGAGTGAATGAGAGAGAAGCAACATCATTTCACTTTCTTATCCTGGGGTTTTATTGATGCAGTAATTTACTGAACAGGTCTCTAGGAATAGGGGTGCTGACCGTATCGCCCTAAACAACCCATCCCATTATTATGTGAAAAGCAATCCATGTGTCTAGATCTGCGCTTCTACTCTGCTTGATGAATATCAGGCCTGAGGTCTTTCGGCTGTCTTGCGAGATAAAATATCCTACCATTCTAACACCTAAATAAGTCATTAGTGGCCAGATACCACCTGCCAAAACATGTCTGCCTTCGACATTGGATTTAGTTTGTGTGTTCTGATAGTGTGTCTAAATCAACTTAACGGAGAGGTGGGAATCTGGTAAACAACCCTAAAGGGTTGTGATGAATTGTTCATCCTCCAAACAAGTGCCAGTTGAGACATTAGTACCAGGCAAAGCCATGAAGCACTACAATCAGTCAGGGAATATATGAGAGAGAGAGTTTAAAAAAGTAAACAAGCAAGCCAAGAGGAAGGGTGGATAAGCACACAAACAAGTGTGTGTGTTACAGCGGATACAAATGCCAGAGAGGAGAGAGATGGATCAACAGAGCCATAAAGTGAGAGAGAGGGGAGAGAGAGAGAGGAGAGAGGAGAGAGGAGAGAGGAGAGAGGAGAGAGGAGAGAGAGAGAGAGAGAGAGAGAGAGAGAGAGAGAGAGAGAGAGAGAGAGAGAGAGAAAGAGAGAGAGAGAAAGAGAGAGACAGAGACAGAGAGACAGAGACAGAGAGACAGAGGGAGAGACAGAGGGAGAGACAGAGGGAGAGACAGAGGGAGAGAGAGAGAGACAGAGAGAGAGACAGAGAGAGACAGAGGGAGAGAGAGAGACAGAGGGAGAGACAGAGGGAGGGAGAGACACTGAGAGAGAGACACAGAGAGAGACAGAGAGAGACAGACAGGAGACCTCTCCTAGCAGCTCCACGTGCAGGTCCTTCAGCACCACAGCTCCGTCCATCAGCTCCTCCTTCTCCAGCAGCAGCATGAACAGCCGGCCCTCCATGTCCCCGAGCAGGTAGCGCGAGCCGTTGGGGTCCACCCGGTTGTGGCACACAATGGTGCTTTGCTGTGGTGGGAAACACAATGCATTTCAATTAATTTAGATGAACTGTCTGCAACACAAAGCTTAACTTTGGTGAGTGTGTTAGTACCACCATGGTTGTGGCTGTAATGTTAGGAGACTCTTGGGGACTCAGTGGGAATGTGCCAGAGAGCTCCCAATACGACACTTGTTAAAATTGGAATTGTAAAAATAAATAAATTAAATTCTGTGATTCTTATACTAAGTATTGCAATTCAATAGAGGTGCGCAAATACAAGTGTACGGCAACATTATGGGCTAGCCTAGCTTAGCACAAATGAATGGAAGCGAATACGGATCAGCTAGCCTAGCTTCAAACTCCGGGAGGTGTTTTTGGCCAACAGCTAGGCTAGCTGATCTGTATCCGCTTCCATTCATTTGTGCTTAGCTAGGTTAGCTTGCAGCCGGATAGCTTTCTACTGAACACAGAGAATAAATTGGTTTATTGGTATCCATCTTCTTTTCTGACTGTGAAGAAGACAGTAAGCGCATTTCCCATAGCGTGTTCCTTTAAGCCAGTGCTTCTCAAACTTTTTCTGTCAGGCCCCCCTTTGGCCCCCCCCCCCCCCCCAACAAAATAGTCATGAAATGGGCCATGTTTAAATTTATTGAAATAACACCAATATCGTGACCTTTCAAATTGGCCCTATATTTTGTTTTCAGAGCTGTCATGGAAGAAAAGCCAGCTTCACACAGATACTGTATGTGGTGCTGAATGGTATCAACACCTTAACTGCTGCATCATGAGATACTTGGTGGGCCATGAGATGAGATACTTGGTACTTAGCACCACACTCTGAAACTAGCTCTCTAGGTGGTATCAGATGAGATTTCAAAGAGTTCTTCCAAGAGTTTGGATGGAGATGTGTCAGGAAGCTTTGTCTCAATGTTGTCTGTAAAGGTTTTTTTTTTATCCAGAGTAACTTGGTGATCCTTTTCTGTGTTTTATTAAATAATGATTTTCAGATTTTGAGAAATGGTATTTTCATGGAGAACAGTGCAGCTGCAACAGATAGCACTTTAGTGATAATTTTCTGTAATCAAAAAAAATAATAATAATAATAAATAATTTAATCGCAAGGCCCCCCCTGTCATGCCTCTGCGCCCCCCCTGGGGGGCACGCCCCCCACTTTGAGAAACACTGCTTTAAGCGATGAATCACATTACTACATACAATTCAAGACCTTACAGACTTTCACTCTCAGGACCCAACCCGCACATCTCCAAAAACATCCTTTGACAGAACATCATTATGTGTTCTTTCATTAATAGCCTTGAAATGACAATATTTAAAAAGTAATCGATTTTCTTTTACATCAGTGCATCGATATAATACTGTGAGGGAAATAAACACAATAGCATATTTATAGATTTTTCCTCCTCGTCTGTGGGCTATAATCAAATATTTTCCAATGCACCAGCTAATATATTAGTTGTGAAAGTGTTTTTCATTTGTGGAAAAAAAAGGATTGAAAGGTCTAGCCTCTGGGTTTCACATTAAGAAAACAATTTGTATACAGGAATGTAGGTATGCAATGGCGATGCTATGGGCTTCTTGGAAGTTAAATACTGACATGCTTAACATCCAAGAAATGTGCTAGATTTACTCTTAAAAAAAAATCTATAACTTTTTTTTAAATAGCAGTGATCAAGCTTCATTATATACAGTGATTTAACATTACCTTGATGGTGGGTGGTGCAATGGCCAAGTATTTGTCCCCATTGTGGTAGGTGATGGATTCTTGTCCTATGATTATAGCGCCCCCAAATGGCTCTGGCACTATACAACAAGCACATACAGTGAGCAAAATAGCAAATTACCTTATCTGCAAGATGCACAATAAAGATAGTATTTCACTAATTGCCACTTATTTATAGCTAATAATTGCTAACAAACACCAAGACAGAAGACTCGCAGCATTATCATGTAGCACAAAGTGTGTAGTAATTCAATAACGTTACAATCAAGTAGATTATTTCTGAACCACAGAGAAACAAATAGCAACTCAACCCTTTAAGGGATATGTGTACTGAGCTGTCCGATATGTATATATACAGATAATCATATATATATATTATACATATAGGGCGGCTACGTGGCGTAGTGGGCAAGGCGCTCGCCACGAATGACGGAGACGCTGGGCTTGCCTGTTCGAGCCCAGCGCTCCACATTGCTTTCAGTTTAGCTGGTCGTTCATACTAATAGACATTGGCCGTATTAGGGGGTGGGAAACTGATGGGTGGGGATCGGGTGTTGTGGACAGCGACTCCTACAGGTCGGTTGGTGCGCCTGCGCAGTAGAATCAGGAAGTGTCGGGGGCAGCGTGAGCCTCCCACGCGTTACTCCTCGCCACTGAGAGATCGAGCTGCGCAGGTGAAAAGATGCGACTGCTGTTACCTCAAGTACCGGAGGGGACTTGTGCTATGTATGACTTAGTCCACATTGCAGCCGGCTTGTGGGAGGCAAGAAACAGCGTTCGTGACAGGGGAGGGTTGAATTGGATGATACGAAATTGGGATGGGAGAAAATATAGAAAATGGGAGAAAAAGTGGATAAAAAAATATATATATATATATTATACATATAATAAAGTATAGATGTGTACTGAGCTGCCTGGTATAGCCCTCTTCATTACCTATTGTAGCACTTTCTTTACATTTACCAATCCATACAATTTAGTTGGGGTGAATAAAGAATCTGAACACTGAAAAACATCTGAAAGAAATAATGTGAGGCTTTCAAGATGTTACTTATATTGGCCACATTTCATGCTGTTCAGAGTACATGGCCAATATTCTACAAACCAATGGCCATGCAAACACAATGGGTGCCTTATTCATGGGAGAAAGAGTGCTTGTAGGTTGTGGAGAGTAGGGCTGACCTTCGATTTTTTTTTTGGAATTCGAAGCTTCGGGGCCGAGATTCGATTTTAATTCGAAGCTTCGAAATAAAAAATACAAAAAACTATAATTATTATAATTTTTTTTTAAATGTTTTATGTTGTGGGACTTGTACAGCACTTTGTTCAACTTTGTCAGTGCTGTAAAGTTTAAATCTTAGACAAACTAAACACTTTGCTTTCATGAAATATTGTAAGCCGTCATTTGAGGCTTTATAAAAAGCAGCACAATGAACACAAATCTGCCAGTGCCGAGTCCGACCTCATCTTAAATAACAAACAGCATTGCTTGTTGTAATTAACAAAGAGAGGCAGAGTTGATTTAGCAAAAAAAAAATTAAAAATCATATATATTTTTAATAATCAAATTTTATTTTCATATTCGAATCCCATGCCCATCGAACAAAGCTTCGAAGTATTTAAGACAGCCCTAGTGGGGAGGTTGTGGTGGAGATACTTTAGTCTTGGCTGCAACAACCTTGGCTTGGCTTTCCTTGGCTGTTCTAACCTACTTTTGAATTGCAATGTGACTGAAACAAACAGCTGACCAATCATGCAAGACCTTTTTTGTGATAATTAGGAGGTTTTATCAAAATAGTTTCCATCCAGCTTTTCCAAATTGATCATTAATAAAGGGCATAAAATAATTGGGATGGAAACACAGCTTTACATTCACTTCAATGGACATAATCATTACTATGTATCAAGCAGTTTCTGCAACAGGATTTAGTGCCACATAATTATTATTTTATTATAATTATTTAAAGAAATGATCTGTGTATAACCTATTGCTGATGGTGGCTAAGGAAGTTCATATTTTGTTAATAAATACTAATATTGCAAAAGCAAGTGATGCAACGTACAATGCACAAAGACATTTGTTTATTATTTTCTGACAACTAATTTAGGCTTACCGGTATATATTATTTTATTATATTTTTTCAATTTTGGCTTAATGTTTAGGCATCAGTATCGGTGTTTTTAAACCAATCTGCATCCTTGTGAATAACTGTTTGAGTGTGTAAAGGATGTTGCTAAAAAGAAAGAGCATAATGTGCTCTGCCCTGGATAAATAAAAAGGTAAGAATTTCCTTATTTAATGTAATTATAACAACATAGCTATACTCCTCACCTGGGATGACCATGGATGCCTCTGCCTCCACATTCTCTTGTTTCCATGGGCCCTTGTTGAACTCCTTCTCCCTGAGGGACACCTCGTACGTCTTCACGTGGCGCCCCTGGGGGTCCTAACAGCACAAAGAGTCACGATGAACAAGCTGACCGCTACCAAAACAAACCTCTCTATGAACCAACTTTCTGACTAAACCGACCCCTAGACCCGTTTCCTAACCAATAATGTTGTCAATCACTAGAGTCAATCCACGCTGTTCCAAATCAGTATACAGTAGGAGGTGGGGGGGGGGCATAGATAGAGCCAATATATTGCTAAATTTTGTGCGCCAATATCATATTGATAGTAATGCCACAATACTGTGAAGTATCGATATTGTTTTTGATTGAGAATCCCATTTTACTGAAATAAAAATTATTGGAGTGAGGTGAACAGAATGTTATGTATATACCGTATATATTAATCTTTTTATTGCAGATGTTAACGTTTTATTCTTACATAATTTGCTGTTGAAAAAAGGAAATAAATCACAATATATCTTTTTATATATTGTGACTCTAGTATCGAGATAATATCGTATAGTGAGGCCTCTGGTGATTAATTTCCCACCCCTATTATTAGGGTTGGGTACCATTCACAGTGATTTCTCTTTATTGCTTTAGCAATTTCATATAATTAGGGGTGCACGATATTGATTTTTTGACCCCGATACCGATAACTTTATGCTCCTCAAGCCCGATACCGATATTTATTGTATTATAATTTTTTTTTTTAAATGTATATTCCTGTAGTTTTGACCTAACCAGATTTATCATGCCATGAGCGTTACTACTATGAACAAAACAAAGCCAAGACAACAGTTTTGAGTGATAAAGTGACCATATTTATTTTTCCAAATAAATATAATTTGAATCAGAAAATTCACAATCCGTCAATAACTTATAATACATACAACCTAACAAGTCACCTGCAACATCACCACCGCTACGATGGTGTGTTAAAAGCCTACGACGACGCGCGAGCAGCTAAAGCTGCTGTGAATCCAAAGCCAGCTACAAAGGAACCCGCTGCGCTTGTACCTATTGACGAGGCGTTTGCTAAATTAAAGAAGTTTGACAGAAATGACCCAAGGGCTCAAGCCGCTAGCTTTTAAGCAGTGCTTGGTGGTGCAAATTAACCTGGCTACTACGGAGCAATAAGTGACTGCGTATTCAACCGAGGGTTGCATCACAGTCATGAAAGGGGCTAGATTTTTAACACAATAACACCATCGTAGCGGTGGTGATGTTGCAGGTGACTTGTTAGGTTGGATGTATTATAAATTGTTGCCCTTTTCCCTCCTTGTGGAACTTCTGCATTGCATTTGTTACAAATAGCAAGCGAACTTTTTTCCTGATCTCGTACACCTGAATTTGCATACAGACATGCCCCGCCAGCTCCTTATAAGGCGAAGGAGGCGTGTGCTAACCAGCGAGGGCCATGTGTAAAACAGCAGAGGGTCGCACCATGCTGACCCATTCAACAGGTAGCGTGGAAGCGATTTGCAACTGATCTCAAACTTAGATTCAAATGTACTGTCATTATACAGCACAAGTACAATACACCATCCAACCAGAGTGCAATAGAAATATACAATGCACATGTGATGAAACACAGACATCTCATTTAGTAATGTCAATACTGAACGACTGCGTGCTTGTCATGAGTCTTTCAGTATTGACATTACTAAATGAGATGTCATGCTATATGTCATGTTCTACTGTATGACTTACTACTAAAATACCTAATAAAACAAGACATTAGAATAATAGAAGCCTAATTTTGCACGTATACAGTATGTGTGTGTGTGTGTGTGTGCTCGAACGCTGAGGCTGCCGTTTCTCCACGCATTTATTTAGTTCTAGCAATAGGAATAAAATCTTTTATAAATAATATCAGAGAAGAAGACAGTATATGGCATATTAATACAGTATATTCCACTATACAGTAGCTGCGGCGATCGGTTTAGTTCTTATTTATTTTGTTTACAGTGTGTGTGTGTAATGATGATGTGCAATACCATCCGGGAGACGATAGGGGCCGGTATTTGCCCTTTGCTAGCTCAGACCCAGTCCCAATGATAACGTCAGGCTGGATAGATGAAAAATTTATGGATATCGCTAATAAAATAAATATGGATTAAAACCCGGATTTTCTCGGGTTTGGCGCCCAGAGCATGGCGAGTTAACACAGACTATCTCGGGTTTGGCCTCCAGTGAGTTCATCTTTTTTTTATATATATAATTTTTTTTTTTTTTATCTCGAAGCTTCGAATGCCGGGCCCCGAAGCTTCGAATGCCAAAAAAATGCAAAGCCCTAATTTCCAGACTGTTCTATAAAACTAACGATTTTTATTTCAAACGTATTCAAGTATAAACATCATAAACATGTCACAACAGCATTTAGAATGTATATTATCGTCAATTCGTTAGTTTCAAAACTACACTTCCCTTAAAGTTCTATGGGGTTCAAGGTTCAGAGTTCTGTATGAATTATTTCAATAACTGTTATTATTTGGGATAATTCTACCACAAAAGGTAAAGTTTTTGACAAATATTGAAACGCAGTTAGTTTCTCTTCCCTATTGTTAGCATGTAGGAACAATTAGATCTGAAATTTGTTTCAAAACGGTTGCACTGTGGGGAAAATAAAAAAAGTACAGTAGATTACAGTAGATTTCATTATCTGTTCTTATGCACGCCTGGTGATACTAAATCCAAATTTAACTCGGGCATTTGAAAGATAATATATATATATATATATATATATATATATATATATTAGAGCTGGGCCGTTAACGGTGTTAACGTGCTGCGTTAACGCTATACTAGTATCGCGCGATAATATAATTAACGCATTAATCTTTATATAAAAAAAAAAAAAAAAAAAAAAAAACATGTTTTTTCTTTTTACCTTTATTTACCCAGGGCAAGTTTCGCTGAGCAGTGAGCACAGATGCTCTTTTTCAGGAACGCCCTGCTTCACATTCACACAGTTCCATTCACACCTGGGAGCTGCCCAGTACAACCACAGTTGACACCATTGGCCACTGAGCAACTCCACTGGAGCAGTTGATTCAAGCCATGTCACATAGTTCAAGTTTGAAATGATTCTTTCTGTTTTGCTCCTGAGAGTGTGCTAGATACTGTACTGTACTGATAATATTATTTATTTGTGTTAACTTCTGAATAAAACAACGTATTAAACACAAGTACATCTTATTGAACATTATTTTGATATTTCATTACCAATTATCATAGCAAAACAGCTTTTTCAAACAGTCTGTAATGCATTTTGGAAACGGGAGATGGGCTCATGGTGTAATGGGCCACCTGGCCTGAGAAACATAAGGAGGAAAGAAAAAGTAAGGACTTACTTCTGGTCATTATTTGGGTAGAACACACATATTTTGAATGCCTTCGGCAGGTTTTTTTTTTTTTTTTTGGGCCATTTTAATCTAGATTAATCTAGATTAAATCCAGGATTGCAGATAGATTAATCTAGATTAAAAAAATTAATCTATGCCCACCTCTAATATATATATATATATATATAAATGTGTGAATTGGCTATAATAAGGTAATTTATAAGCCTGCCATTCTATAATAATATTTCAAATTGCATTGGTCCGGATAGGAGAATTCAGTACTGTATCTACAGAACCTTCTGTTTAATCATCTTCCCTTTATTCATTTCCTTAGATTTTCTTTGTATACATGATCTCAAGAAGGTACTGAACGAGATCAGTGGCAGTTTTTAATGTTTGGTCATTATTAGCATGGTGTTATTCACTGTCAAAGATGCAAAGAAAAATCACAATTCATATTCTCCTTTGTTTCATCACAATTTAAGCAAACCTAGTAATATAATATTTCTGACACTGGGAATACATTCACTGAGGTCCATAGATGTCCCTAGATACCAAGAATATGCAAATATCCTTGCAGAAGTGGAGCAATATTCCATTTATTTATGTATATATTTTAGGCGGATTTTCAGAAAATAGGGTCCGGGCTTAAGAGGTTAAAGGGGACATGCATTGCTATTCCTTTCATTATTTGGGCAACTTTACACAATTCCTGTGAGTCTATGGAACATATCTGTAAAAGAAAATTCCAAAAAATGCATTGTTTTATATTTTTAAACAATTACTCAAAAGCAAAGAAATTCAAGATTCCAAGCCGTTTGGGCTGGGCTCCGCCCATAAGCACGTTGAGTGACAGTCGCCCACAGTCTGCGACTGGCACAGAGAGAGAGGTAGAACAATTGAGGGGGATACTAATTAATTTCGCGCGGGGGGCATAATCCCATGGGGCAATGCATTGGTAACTTGTTTCAAATGACAATATATACCGCTGTGAATATTATTGCACGGATCGGAATATGGGACGTGCGCGTGGGAGTCAAAGATATATTATATTTGCCAGTGATATCCCAGGGAGAAGACCCTCCACCAGCCCCGTGCGCACTAAGGCTGAGCCCGAATGTTCGAACGTTCATTCATTACGTTGGCACTCGAATTCTAAATCAAAATTCGAATTTTTTATGTGTCTATTCATTCGGTTTAAACCAATGGGGTTTTTCTTCACAGTTGCAGATAAAGAGTAGGCTACACTAATATTATAAAAAAAACTGCCGAGTTATATTCATTAAAGAAAGTTGATTTAATAAAAAAGAAAGACTCATTTAATCAGATTAATCACTTTATTCAAATTGAGGATTTAGTTTGAGGATATTTATATAAAAGAATATTTGAAAAAAAGTTTTAATTTTTCTTTTATTATTAAAAACAAAGGTTCGAACGTTTGTTCGAAAAACCCTGACGAAGTTCGAATCCCAAAAACAGGCTTCGGGGACAGCCTTAGTGTGGACACATTTACACACTCCTGCGCGCGGTCCCTCTCTCTCTCTACCAGGGAGAAGACCCTCCACATGCGCCGGTCAGGTTGTTTGTAAAATGCGTGCGTTTGTGTTTCCCCGCTCGCCGGTCAGGTTGTGTGCGTGTAAATGCGTGTGTATTTGTGTTTCCCCGTGCGCCGGTCAGGTTGTGTGTGTGTAAATGCGTGTGTTTGTTTCCAGAAGCTCCTGTCCCTCTATCTATCTCCCTCTCGCTCTCTCCCTCTTTATCTCTCTCTCTCCCTCTGCACCCGCTTGAGGAAGTGCAGGTATTTCCACTTGCATGGTTGCGCTACAACCATAGAGGGGGCGTTAGTTATGCAGATCAGTGCCTTATTCACGTCAGCAAAATAGTCAAATCAGAATGACCTAATTCACTGGGGGAGGAGATTGTCTCAACTGAATTAGAGCAATCCGCCAAAATGGTAATTAGAGACACAGACCCATTGATACTAACCCCCCATTGCTATAAAACAATGCTAAACACTGGAAAGGGCCATTTATAAGACACAGGACCTCCGACTTAAGCCTTTTTTAGTTCGTAAATCCTACAACGAATTTACGGTACAATACGAAGCCGTTCAAGAATGCCGAATAAGTACGTAAATCGAGTTACGAAGGAATAACTTTGACGTATGTCCGTTCGAGAATGAGGACGATTGACAACATCATTGGTAAGTAGGAAATAGGCCTAAATTCTGAATTTACCCTTTAACTCATTGACCGCCAGGGATTAGACGGGGCCCCGTTCTAGCACTGCCACGCTTTAAAAGATAGGAGTGTGTCACCTTGTATAACTATATTATAGCTATGGATACAATACTATGGCCCATTGGACATCACCTATCCATCTTTCAATATGTGAAAAAGAATACATTTTTCCATTCATACGTTCCTGTGTTATACCATGGTGAATACAAGTATCGTTATAGCGTGGTCTGGGGTAATTCCTACTATAAATGTTGCCGTTTCTTGCCTGTACACGCTATTATTCCCAAATAAAATCTATATCATAGGCATTATGTTTCATCATGAATGCATGAAAGGGGGGGGGTAGGGCTGGGCAATTAATCGAAATAAAACCGCGATCTCGATTCATAGACCTATGCAATCTCATTTCTAAATTATGAAAAAAAAATTATTAAACAAATAAAAATATTTATTATTATTTTTCTTTTACTTTTTACTTTTTTAAATGATGACGATTCTGACTTGAGTTATTTTGTATGTTACAAGATACTTTTAAGTTTAAGTCAAGCACTTTCATATATGTTATGTTTAAGTTTAAGTCAAGCACTTTAATATGTTATGTTGTCTGTTTAAGAAAGAGTGCAATAAATGATTTTATTGAAAAAATAAGAATCGTGCGAGAGAATCGTGATCTCAATTCTTAGAGAGAAAAATCGTGATTCACATTTGAGCAAGAATTGTTTTTTTATGCTATGATTGTCACCAACGTAATACGTTGTAGAGTAACATTACACACATGTTGCGATCGGGGTGAAGACATGGTTGGATCAACGCAGGATTGATATCATATAGCCCTTACCTTCACTAGGATGTACCCCAAAAAGAATATTCCAATTATCTGATCGCGAGTCCCAGTATTGGTGTCGATCGTGTCACCAAAATAATCCACCACACATCATGCATCGGGAGCATTTGACGCGTCTCAATCCGATCGTTATAACCGCTCCATTCGCCCGACAAAGAAAAGTGAGCCCGGTGACATTTGACCCTTGCACAGGCCAAGATACAAGGTTTCAAAGGGTGCTCGATACCGCCGTCTAGCTGGATGCAGCCGGTATTGCACTTTGGCGATCTCAGACTCATTCCCTATGGTAACAATGAGGTCCCCGAATGAATAATGAATAAAAATATCGGGGGAAAAAAAGGAAAAACGATCAAATAACGTATATATACGTGGTTGGCGTTCAAAGGATGGCGCCCAATAACGTATATAAACGTTGTTGGGGGGGAATGAGTTAAGGCATCAACCGTAATCCAAACACAAACAAAAGGATGATACAGTAGGACACAAGTAGGAGTTTCACGATTAATCAACTGAATCGAATAAATTGATTACAAAAGATAAACATTACTGCATCGATGCTTCCAATGTGTCTAGTCTGATGGAAATATAAAATAGGAAGAATAATTTCATTCAGATTCAAATAAAACAAAAGTAAACTTAAATGTTCAATTGTCTGGGGCATTTTTTGGATGAAAATGTATCATTTACAAGATGCACTGATTAATTGATAAAATAAGCATTGAATGAATCGATTACTTAAATAATCATTAGTAGCAGCTCTGGACACATTTCGCTGTGAAATTCATTCTTCCCCGTCCACACAACACACCTGGTAGATAAAGCAGACTGTGGGCGCCTGGCAGCCATAGAGGAAGTGGACATCGATGACCTGCAGCTCCTCTAGGCGGATGTTAAAGGCCTTTAGCTCACGGTTTTCAGGGTTCAAGGGGATCACCTTGAACAGCCCATCGTACAACCGCAGGCCGATCATACGGCACTCCGGGTCCACAATGCCGATGATGCCCGTTTCTGACGGGCGACCAATGCGGTCCTGGCAATGTTGAAAAGCAGATAGCATTTGGTTAGTTTTATACATGCATTTGAAATTTTGAAAAACAACACAGAGATGGTACATGAATAGGGTTAATTCTCAAAGAATGTAATGGTGGCATTGATCTGCCGTGATCTGTATTTTCTTTTTTGAGTCGTGTGTGTGTGTGCCATGGAAGATTCAAGATAGCCTTCAATACATTTATTTTTTAATTATTTGCCTAGTTAATTAATTTCCTTCCCATATTCGCAAAGCAGCGACACAAAGCTTTATGCATTTGCAGCATATCCCGTGTGTGTAACATTTAGCTTATGTGTATTGTAAATAAAAAATTTAAATAAGACAGTTTAGCCCATACTGCTGCTGTGTCTTTCAGCACTATTTCTGATATCTTATATCAATCAGTCAGGCTCGGGTTTTGACTCTGGCTCTGGCTACAAATGTTGCATTACAGTTGGGCTTATTGTCAGGCAGGGACTGAAAGTCACAGATTCGGGCAGGGACTGAAAGTCACAGATTCAGGCAGGGACTGAAAGTCACAGATTCAGGCAGGGCCTGGAAGTCACAGATTCAGGCAGGGCCTGGAAGTCACAGATTCAGGCAGGGCCTGGAAGTCACAGATTCAGGCAGGGCCTGGAAGTCACAGATTCGGGCAGGGCCTGGAAGTCAGAGATTCGGGCAGGGCCTGGAAGTCACAGATTCAGGCAGGGCCTGGAAGTCAGAGATTCGGGCAGGGCCTGGAAGTCACAGATTCAGGCAGGGCCTGGAAGTCAGAGATTCGGGCCTGTGCAGACCCCTAGTTCCAAATCTTCAAATATCTATTATTGCGCATTATGTCCACAATGGGGCAAAACAATACAAGGGGAGACAGAACTAGTATACTGTAGATATTATCTATTTAAAACACAATAAATTATCTTCAAGATCAACATATCTACACCAGCATACATATAGAATGATGTAATGTATTCTCTGAGAATGGGCTGTCTCTCGGAGTGAGATCAAATTAATGAAAGTTTACCCTTAACACTTTCAGTGCCCATGACATCATATCTCGTTTTATCAGCCCAATGCCTGAATGCCCACGACGTTTATTAGCGTTTTATTTTTTTATTAGCGATCTGAATTGATATTTCATCAACCGAGTCTCCCGTTGGTACAGCAGCCCCTGTAGGAGCTCAGATGTGAAAAAACCGCCCCCTATCGTCTCCCAGATGGTAATGCACCCTTTTGGAATGGACTCAATGAAAATGGATGAGAAAAGAAAAATCCGGGATCCACATTTTACTTCTCAGGCATGCAACCTGGCGCTCAATATAAAGAAAACAAGAGAGATCATAGTGGATCAAGGCCTGACCACTCCCCTCTGGGCAATACGAGGTAGTGGAGGGGGTCACCGAGTTCAAGTTCCTGGGTCTCAGTGTGAGTGAGACCCTGTCTTGGAGCACCAACACCGCCTCAGTGATCGGGAAAGCCCAGCAACGCCTATACTATCTAAGGAAGCTGAAGCAGGTTGGCCTCCCACGAAATCTCCTTGTCAACTTTTACCATTGTGTGGTTGAGAGTGTGCTGACCTACGGTGTGTGTGTGGTTCTCCAGCTGCACAAAGGCAGAGCAAGAGGCTCTACAGAGGGTGGTGAAGGCGGCAGGCAGGATCGTCGGGACTCCTCTACCAAACATCAGCTCCGTCTTCACCTCCCGCTGCCTCCACCGCTCCAAATGCATCATCAAGGACCAGTCGCACCCAGCACATCACCTCTTCCAACTCCTTCCCTCAGGAAGGAGATACCGGTCCATACATGCCAAGAGTACAAGATTTAAGAACAGCTTTTTCCCCCAAGCAGTTAGACTGTTAAATACTCATTGACTGTCCCCTCACGTGCACCATGCACTTACCCACTGCACTTGATAATCTCTGATTACCACCCATTATGCACTTTATTATTTAAAATATTCTGTTATGTACAGTGTTATATGTGTTATGTGTTCATGTATGTATATATGTACTACGGTCTGTGGGAGCTCCCCTGAAATTTCATTGTATACTGTGCAATGACAATTAAAAGTCTATTCTATTCTATTCTATGTAACCCGAGCCGATCGGATTCATTGTGGACCCTCAGAACAGCGTGGAATACATATTTCCAGTATGTAGCGTTGGATCAATAAAAGCGATCGATATTTGGAATGGCGATCAGGAATTGGAATAATCTTTTTGGATAACATCCGATCTCAAGTAAGGAATCTATTTTACCAGTCTTAGGATAATCAGACCTGTTTTCACGGAGATATAAGCTTTTTCCCTATGTGTGTGTGTGGCTGTGCGAGCAATCAGGAAATAAGAGAATCGATTTTTCAGATCGCCTATATAGCGTGCATACGTACACATATACTATCGATAATCTAGCGTTCATAAATAGGCCGAAAAATTACAATGTTTTGTGTATTCTAGAATATTCCAGTAAAGGGCGATTATCACGGAATCTTTATATTTTCCTTGAAAACAAGGGATTTTCAAAATGCTATAAAACGAAAATGAACCAATAAAAAACAATCAGTTTCGACAATGTTGACTGCAAACAAGTCATTGATAAGCGACGGGCAGATTAGACACATAGCCATAATTTAAAACATAGATTAGGCGTTTTAACGCTATCATTGAAGTGGGTGGTGGCACTCAAGCTCTAAATCATGCGCCCCCTGCTGGCACTGAAAGTGTTAAGGTATATAAACATTCATACAGAACAACACGCACAAGGTGTGATAAATATGGAACAATATATTTTCCTTGACATGAAACGGGGAAATTGTAATCAAACCATTGGGGACCGGCATGATGCCTCCGTCTCTATTCATTATTCCATATCTAGAAGTTTTACCCTGAGGGATGATTTACAATAAAGTGTTATTGAAAGAAAAAGAAAGTAGGCAGTTGTTGAGTTATTGGCACGTTCCTCAGCTCAAGGAATAGACCTACATTTGATTTTCAATCCACCTGAAAGTGTCTCCTGTCCATCATGCAGCGTATTATTTTTCACAATCTGATATTAATGTTCATAACCGTTTTTTTATAATTTTTTATTAACTCATTCTGCGCCAAACCCGAACTTTCTCAGATTTCAAATCCAAGTGTTGAGCGCCAAACCCGAGATAGTTCGGGTTTAGATCATTTTTTTTCGATTTTCCCCATTCTAAACACTCGCGCGGACCTGCCTGTGTCTCCCTGGCACCGCTCCCTACGTTAAAATTGCAATGTCGATCGAATACCGACAGGTGGCAGTATCGCCTACCTTTTGAACTGGGTCTCTCAGTTGTCTCTTTTTTTTTTAAACTTTGGCCATTCCGCTGGCTCTTTTTTGCGTTTATCGCATTTTTCTCTGGTCAAGAATGACCGACAGAAACAGGTTTTGAATGGGTACAGATGGGGGGGAAGACTCTCTGAGAAAGATACGGCTGCAGTCCGGGAATCGAACTTGCTAACCCCAGATCCGTGACGAGCACGGTTGTCCCCGGCGCCGAAATAGCGCTCGAGGTACGCGGTGAGCTACTGGAGCTCCCCCTCTGTTGTCTTTCAGTGCCTCAGTACCTCCGGCTGCAAGAATCCCCTCCCCCTCAAAGTGAATCAGCACACAGCCATCTGTCGTCGATTTGCTCGCCTGAAACCTATTGTTTCACGTATTATAGCCAGGCCCAATGCACACGAGTAATGGCGATCGCGATGGAACTACTGGGATTATTCATTTTGGACTACCTTCTGACAAAGGTAAGGTCTATTTTAGGCCTATTTTACCGAACCTAAAACATGCTTTTGGTAACGATCGCAGCTTCGTTTGAAACAAGGCGATGTTTAGCGTGGAATAGCGCACAAACAAAAGTATGTAGAAATTAACTGGTTTGTCCCTGTTGAACTATAAATAGTGCCTGTCAAATGAGCCATACTATTGTCTCCATAGCTATAATATAGAATATACGATGGGTCCGCAAACATCGTGAAAATGGTCAATAACGCTGGCGCCAGGGAGTAAAGATGGAAAAACCGTGCGGCAGTCAATGAGTTAATATAGAATAGATCATTTTTCTCATCATGTTGAACGGAAAATGCATCTGCCTCATATGACACCACCTCATATTGTACACAAATCATATGGCAAGACTTTTCCCTCCAACAGTGAGCTAATAATAATACCGACACAGAAGTCAATTTTCACAAGACCAAAGTAAAGGTGGCTACATGTCTTCGTCTCTGCTGTGTGACCCCTGTAATTAAGTGTTCCTGTAAATTCTGTATTATGTATAATTCTGTATGTCTTACTTGTTGTGTTATGTACGCATCTACAGTAGAAAAGTAGTTCCTCCTGAGAACAAATAAATCTATCTATCTATCTATCCATCTATCTATCTACAACAGCGATATTGCCAAGCACAGGAAATGACCAACACATGCTGTGTGAAAAGATATTGATCATGAATGAGGCGATGGATATTCTAGTCGGGTCACAAACCCCACAGAGGAGGCTGTCCGTACACTCTTGGGAGTAGAAGGAAGGTTGCCAACCATCTCATAGAACACGGAAAATGTTTCAAATGCTATTTCAAATTGCTTAATTCATGCTCATGAGTACCTCAGTAGTCGGGGTTCCCAAACTTTTCAGGCCGCGGTCAGAGAGCCGCGACCCTCACTATTATAGGAGGTAAAAAAAAGCTTTTATTTTTTTTATAAATGGAAATGTATGGTTGAAACATGCACACGTTCAAACGCACACACACTAATAAGCATTGGAGGCTTTTAACCAGGGCCGGACTGGGGAAATCATTCAGGCCAGGAAATATAGTGCAAAATATAGCCCCAGTCAGGCCACTTTTTAAGCAGGGGGTCCCCCACCAGGACATTTCTTGTTACAAAGACTTCATTTCCTGCATTCTGGTGCAGGCATTTTTTTATTTGTACCCTTTAAATGCCAGTGTTTATGATGGCATGACAAATTATTGTTAAAAAACAGGCTAGCATATAACACTGATTTTGATGGATTTTCAGTTTTTTTGTAATGTCAGATTGAAAATAATACAATCTTTTATTCAACTTCAGCCCTGATCATAACACCACATATTAATTTTATAATTCTAACCCTTTAAATGCCAGTGTGTGTGATGGCATATATTTGCAATATATCAAATGCAAATTAGATTTTTCTGGGGGGGATTATTACAGGCTAACATGTGTCAATGATTAGCAACAACAGTTTTTTGTAAGGGTCCCGCCTCCACCAATCACATGCGGCTCCTTTTGTGTGTGTGTGTGTGTGTGAAAGCAAGAGAGAGAGAGAGAGAGAGAGAGAGATAGTTCTCCAACTTGTGTGAGTTGCAGTGATCTCCTGGTTGTTCCCCACCTAGGTTATCTAACTATTGCGCTGCTGCAACTAGAAACACTGTCCTGGCCTGCTTCTAAGTCCAGCGGCTCACGACCCTCCTGTGGGTCGCGACCCCGACATTGGGAACCCCTGGACTACTCTACTCAAAAACGAGTAATTAAGCATTACATCACGCGCAGGAGTGGTTTGTGACCAATAAACCATGCCTAGGGGTGGTCGTTAGGCCCGAGGCGCAGCCGAGGGTCGTTAGACCCCCCTAGGCATGGTTTATTGGTCACAAATCACGACTGCAAGTGATGTAAAGCTTTTATACAACTGCCAGATTCATCCAACCTTATTTCTATACAATAAACACACATTAATCGAAGATTTATTGAAAAAACCATCCGCCAGAAAAAGTTGTTCCCACAACTACAAAAAAGACAAGTTGCCTCCATGTGGAAGCAGCTTGAAGTGCATCCAACCAAACTAACACATCCAACTGTGTATTATTGGAATGATTGAGAGAAGTTGCCTCATGTGGAAGCAGCTTGAAGTGCATCCAACCAACTAACACATCCAACTGTGTATTATTGGAATGATTGATTGAAAATTTTATTACCAGATGCAGAATGGGTACAATACAGTACGGCTCAATACACACAATTGTTAAGGGAATGCAGACCTACTTTCCATAGAACTTCATTCTTAGATGCTTCTATATAAAGTAGGTAAAACAAATTAAAAAGTCTTCTTTGCCCTATAGGAAAAAAACGTTTTCTTCGCCCTATTCTTTTATTTATTTTTTTAAACCTACTGTAGAGGGCCTAAACTTAACCAGTTGGAAACCAAGCGTACAGTAATAAAATTAGCAATCAATCAATCAATCAACTCAATAGGCCATGCTCACTTAGAACAGCGCAGCACCCAGCTCTCTGACTATCCCCCGCGTTGCAGGCAGAGTGTGTGTGTGTGTGTGTGCGTGCGTGTGCGTGCGTGTGTGTGTGTGCGTGTGTGTGTGTGTGTGTGTGTGTGTATGTGTGTGGGGGGGGGGGGGGGGTGTGGCGGTGGGTGGAGACTAGAGCGAGCGCTGACAGTCGAAAGGAAAAAGAAATTGAAAAAAAATCGCAAATTAATCCATCAATCAATCCGCGATTTTTCTTTTGTTACAGAATGATTCAAGACCCATCAATTACATCATCCAACATTGTTTAAACGACTAAGACATTCGCTGTGACAGAATCGCTTGATATTTAGTCGTTTAGTCGCCATTAACATATCCATTTGTAAAGATTATTGGCCACCTTCTTGTGATCCGGCGGAGTGATGTGATGTGGGTCGGTTGTGGGCGGGTCCTGGGCCAGCAGCGTGGATTGTTGCCAATAAAGACGTGTTAATGGCCAATCAGAATCGAGAAATTTGCATGCCGTTGTATAATTGAAAAGAAAGATTTGTCTGGATGACACAAAGCAGCATGTCGCCATACTGCAACACAGACACCTTTAACAGAGTCAGTACACTGGGTACAGCACATCAGTGGTGCACCAACATGGATTCAACTGGAACTGCAAGAATCAGGTTAGGGATTTCTCTAACCTTAACTCATTCAGCGCCGGGGATTTTCCTCATCCTGTTCTAGCTAGGCCACGCTTTAAAGATAGGGGTGCGTCACCTTGTTTGTAGAGCTATATCTATATTCTATATTATAGCTATGGATACAATACTATGGTAATTTGACAGTAACTATCTTCTGTCCAAGATCCAAAAAATTATTAATTTGTTCATGTATACGTTCGCGCGTTATCCCGTGGTGAATATAAGTATAGTTTCGAAGTGATCCGGGCTAATTCCTGGAAAGCTGAGTTATAGGGCGCTACATGAATTCTACTAAAAGCATTGGCGTTTCATCCCTGGACACGCTACTATTTCCAAATCAAATGTATATAATAGGTATTATGTTTCATCATGAATGCATGAAAGGGGGGGGGGGGGGTTCGTTTCTGATACCGGTACTTTGATTGCCAGTAACGGCATTCATGTTGAAAACTACACACTAGGGATGGGTACCGAATTATTGTAATTTTTTTTTACCTTTTTTTATTTTCATGTCAACGTTCACACGCACAATTATATGCTTACCTAGGATTTGACTTGATCAACAACAAAGCAGTCGGAGCAATGGCAAGCCGAAAACTGTCGAAATGTAGTTATTTGAAGTTTGGATTTTTTTTTTTACGACTGAGGTAGGTAAATTAAATTTCTTGAGACTAAAGTACAGAAAAAAGGTACCGTTGGGTACCGGTATTGATTCACAGGTACCGGTACCGTATCGGTTCAAATGTGAAAGGTACCCATCCCTACTACACACGCTGATCAGCTGAATCGATATGAAAACATTGTTGGATCAAGTTGAAATTGATGTCAGATAGTCCTTACCTTTGATCTGGGCTATTCCAAAAAGAATATTTCAATTGTCTGAACGCAATTTCCAGTATTGGTGTCCATCTGGTCCCGGACATAATTTGGCACAACTTATGGATCGAGTGTGCCAGATGCGTTTCAAAGTGGTCGGATGAAGCTATTTACTCGGCTCCGTCTAAATTTAGCGCCCGGAGGGATTTAAGTGTAACACAGGGTGAGATATAAGGTTTCAAAGGGTGGGCGACACTGCCATCTAGCAGGATGCGGCGGGTATTGCACTTTGGCGAACTCGGAATCCTTTCCTATGGCAACACAGAGGTCAGTGGATGAATAATGAATAAAAATATCAAATAAAAGAAAAAACGACCAAATAACGAGTTTACTCATTATTGCCGTTCAACACATGGCGCCCAATAACGAGTAAACTTGTTGTTGGCGGGGAATGAGTTAAGTGTGAAAATATATTTTCCCGTTTAGTGTCAGACATCTACCAGTATTTCACTTGTCAAGTGAATGGTGATAAAAACAAGTAGGGTACTTGATGACCCGTGCCCAGCCCAACACTAGTTCATGCCTAATAACACCTTAGACCAGGGGTGGGCAATTATTTTTCCCGGGGGGCCGAATGAGCAACTGAAAATATGTTGGCGGGCCGGGCCAAAATTCCAAACTCAATTATGCATAATATACATTTTATTTCTATATAAAAAGCAGTAAATGGCATTGTTTTGACCCCTGGTAAGAGTGTGTGTTATTATTTGGCAATTAAAAGGTAAGGTTAGCTTTCAAAAATATCATTTATTCAAATAGAATTTATTTCCAAAATGATAAACAAAATGTGAAACATTAATAACAAAGGGCATGTATGAAAAAGTGCTATACAAATAAAGTTATTATTTTGAGTTTCATATACTATTGAAACAAGGATTTTCTTAGCTTTCTAAAGACATCACATCATCTTATAGCCAAAATAAACAAGACACGTCACTGAACTGTGTAAAGAAAAGTGTCCCAGTAGCCTTTTTTACTTTACATGCCTATATTAAACATTTAATGTTTTCAGAACTGTGCAAAAAAAAGAAAAAAAAAGATCAAGTGTCCCATTTCACTTGTTATATTTCCACATTTTAGTGTTCTTCAGCTCTTTTTTTTTCATTCAGTGTGATAAATCCAGTCTCTGTTGAGCTTTAACAAGTCCATCAAAGTCAGGTTGCATGTCTGAGGTGGAGATGCGAAGCACAGCTGCCAGATGTTCATCAGTGAGAGAGGATCTGTACCTGGACTTGGTAAACGTAATGACTGAGAATGTCTGTTCACATATAGGTGGATCCAAAGAGAACCAACATCTTCTGAGCATGTCTTCTCATGTTTGGAAAGTTCTCCTCCTTGAGAGCAGAGTAGAACTCTAGCAGTGATGCTGACTTAAAGTGCTCTTTCAGTAGTGAATCAGACTGCAGGTCAATGAGTTCAAGCTGAACATCAGTGGGTGCACTATCAACACTGCAGGTAAAGGGAGAGGAAGTCAGCTGCATTTCATCCTCAACCTTTTTGAAATCTTGAAAACGCCTTGAAAATTCATCATGCAGTGCTCCTAACATGGATGAGTACCTGTGCCGGTAATCAGCTGATGGTTTGACTTCTTTCAGGGTTTTCATGTGTTTGAGATTGTTGCTGCCTAGTTGCCTTGAAATTAATTGCAACTTTGTCATGAAGGCTTTCACATGGCTATGCATTTCATGAGCAAAAATGCCCTTGCCCTGCAGTTGTGTGTTCAGTAGGGATGGGTACCGTTCACATTTGAACCGATACGGTACCGGTACCTGTGAATCGATACCGGTACCCAACGGTACCTTTTTTCTGTACTTTAGTCTGTAAAAATTGTATCTACCTACCTCAGTTGTGAAAAAAGAAATCCAAACTTCAAATAACCACACTTTCGACCGTTTTCGGCTTGCCCCGACTGCTTTGTTGTTGAATCAAGTCAAATCCTAAGTAAGCGTATATTGTGCGTGTGAACGTTGACATGAAAAGAAGAAAAAATATATATATATATATTATTATCATGTACCGCGGGCCGTACAATGCCCAGGTCTGCCTTAGACAGACAAAAAATCTATTATACAGTTGTAGCAACTACAGAGTAATCGTCCTCATGTATCTTGCATCAATAGAACCCACCTGTACATTGCCATGGGCACGGGTGATGATGTCAATGCTTTCTCCGGTCTGTTTGTATTCCAGGATGCAGGCATTATACTTGGATGTTAGAATGAACAGCAGATCCTTGCTCTCCCCCTGCACATGGGAAAAGACGATGGCATCACAGACTAAGTACAAACAAGGTTCTACAGATATTTGACAATTTGTTTCACAAAACAACATGCTAGAAAAGTTAAAATGTGTAAAGGTTATATTTCTAGTTAGGCGAGTGATATTGTGCTTTCATGCTTTGATACAAGTAAATGTGTATGCATTACTCTGCTGTGTTTTCTGCGATTGGTCACTAGAAGTGACAATGAATTTTTTTAACCCTTGAAATGAAGAATCATATAAGTCATGTGATCTTCGGACAGCCCATTTGTTTGCAGTTGTAATGTCAATCTTAATTACTTGAGTGTGAATGACCTGAAACAGCCCCTATTGTCTTTAAACTATGAATGTACACAACAACACTCCAACTTACCATCTTTAGATAAATAGGTTTGAAAACATTGTTTATCTGAAAACATATAAACAGACAGTTGGGGCTCATTCACATCTAATCAGACAATGCAGCACCTCGTCGGCGTCGCAAGGTGGTGCGTTGGTGTGGATGGGCCATTTGTGTGACATCATCCCTCGTCTTCCACTGTGATCGATTGACCACTGCAGCGTGGGGAGAGCTTGCGTCTGGGAAAAGTTGACTAAAGTTCTACTTTCCAACGTATATGTGAATGAGCCCTTACTCTCAAGGAGTAAATGATAGAATAGTACCCCCCCCCCCCCCCCACACACACAGACACCTACCTTAGGCCTGAAGAGTTCCATGACCGCGATTTTGCCATACATGCCCACTTCCTTGACAGGTCGCAGGCCTTCCGCTGTGACCACATATATCTCCAACCGTGTGTTCTTAGCGATGAGCAGATTCAGATCCTCCGCAGAGGTGAAATGGCCTAAGAAGAGGGAGAGCAGAGGAATATTTTGAAGGTTATTTTTCTTATAGCACGTTATCCTAATTACCAGTACAGTATAGTGGTGCTGCATTTGAAGTGGGGGTACATTGGCTATTTAGTAGGGGTGGGGGGAAGAATCGATATTTTGCATGCCAATACTATATCAATACACTGATGGCAAGTATTGATATATTTATTTACCAAAGAAATTCAGATTTATAGATGACAATCCCATTTTGCTTCAATGGAGTGAGGTCAACAGACAGGTATCTTATTAGATAAAACAGATGTTGACAAAGTTTTCCATTGGTGACAACATTTGCAGTAGAAAAAAGGTAGGCCTAATAAATCATATATCGCAATATCACAATATTATCCAGTCATTGACACTAATGGTTGCCCGATTAACAGGGGCAAGTAAAAATATATTGGGGCAGGTGTAGTTCTTTTCGTTGTGTGTTTTTAGAAACTGGGAAATAACCTTTTGTATGCTAGTATTCACACAACTTATATGTTGTAACTTATAACAGATATGTGTCCATGAACACTTGTGGTAGGGCTGCACGATTAATCGATTTTTTATCGAAATCGCGATTTAGAATGATGCAATTATCAAATCGCAAAAAAAGAAAAAAAACACATTTATTTTTATTTTTTATTTTTTTAACCAGGAAGTCCCATTATTTCCCAAAATCGTGCAGCCCTAACTCGTGGATGTGTGCACTCTCTCACTCCCCCCTCTGTCTCATCATCCCCAGCTGCCTGAGTGTGTGTAGGAGCTGTCCACCTTGTGGTGATGTGTGGTGCTACATTTTGCACTTGCCTGCCGGAGCAGACAGATTTTTGTTTGCATAATATAATGTTCTAATTCACCCATATATGTTAAATAAACAAGACTAGGCTCGCCTATTTACAGCCAGACCCAGATACATGCCAGTGGAGAATCTGGATTAACCCTGAAAACTTTTTTTTTTTTTTTTTCATTTTAAAGTTAAATGCATCAATCTGGTGCACTTTGAGAGCAAAATAAAGAGGCTAGATATATGATGAACTTTGTGCTCAAAACACAAAATCGACTAGACTGCAGTGCTTTCTCCCTGCAGCCTTTTCCTCTGGTCAGTATTTTACATTAAGCACCCCCCATAGCCGAAATTAAATGCCGCTGCTGAATGCATATAGGGGAAACACTATGATTAATGTAAACAAATTGTGTACTGTATATCTAGGGTAGGGATGGGCATTTTAAAGAAAATACAGATCGATTGATCGCATGCTATACTTGATTGTGTATTACTCGAAAAGGGGAAAAAATAACGTTACAAATTTTTTAATAATTTTATTTTTATTTTTTTACTTATTTTTGTTCATTCACGTATATGTTTAAGGAATCCAACAAACAGTTATAATCTTACACATTCATGTGAAAAGATATGTAAAAAATTATAATAATAATAAATAAAAAAAAAGATTTTTCTCATAGCTACGAGTAATCGATAACTCATGCCCATCCCTAATCTAGGGGTGGGCGATATGACGATATTAAATAAATATCGGGTACAGTTCATAAACTATACACTTTTTAAACGTATCGCGGACATCGTGATGTTTCTCACAATCCCTCACATCAGTTTATATAAGCCGCCGCGGTTGAGATTACTTACTTTGGCGCAGCGCTTGCCTTTACTCTCTCCGTCTCTCGAAAAAAAATGCACACTCGCCCCAACTTACACACATATACACGCACGCGCACACACACACACAGAGACGGAGAGGCGGCGCCACAGGTTTGTTTTGAGGAGACAGCCGGGGATACGAGAGTGAGAGAAGTGGAGAGAGCTTCGCGAGTTTAAACGTTAGCCCTACATGTTTTATTCAGAAACGTCAATGGAATATGGAGGCGCCGAGGTGGATGAACTGGTAGTAGCCTCGCGTTCTAACGGTTAGCAACATTGTACCTAGCCTAATTGAGCTAATAAGGCACTGGATTCATACAGTAGCTTGATAGCTAGCGTCGAAATCCTCCGTGTGTCGCGTTGAAGATGACGTCATCACGGCGCCCCAGCTACACTGACAGGGGGTGGGGGTACCGTCTTTATATCTATATCGCTGCTGTCGGGACAAAACCTCATAACTCCATTTTTTGAATTTTTTTTATTATTATATAAATCAACTCCGTAGATCATCCTCCATATGTGTGTGTGGGTTTTACAAAGTTTAAACAACTGTGTTAGTTTTTTTCATCTGCTGAAAAGTTGGGTTTTTGGAGTTATGAGGTTTTGTCCCGACAGCAGCGGGGGTACTACCGAGCCGAGTAGGTACCGTGAAGACCGTGGAAAAGAGGCATAAGGGAATACTTCATAATGTTTCATGCAATTAAAAAGTAAATATATACATGATGATGATGCACTAGGGCTGTCTTAAATACATTGAAGCTTCGTGCGATGGGATTCGAATATATATATTCGAATATATATATATATTTTTTTTTTTGCAAAATCAACTCTGCCTCTCTTTGTTAACTACAACAAGCAATGATGTTTGTTATTTAAGATGAGGTCGGACTCGGCACTGATAGATTTGTGTTCATTGTGCTGCTTTTATAAAGCCTCAAATGACGACTTACAATATTTCATGAAAGCAAAGTGTTTTGTTTGTCTAAGATTTAAAAATGTTTAAACTTTACAGCACTGACAAAGTTGAACAAAGTGATGTACAAGTCCCACAACATAAAAAAAAACATTATAATCTTTATTTTATTTTTTATCTCGAAGCTTCAAATTAAAATCTAATCTCGGCCCTGAAGCTTCGAATTCCAAAAGAAAATTCGAATGTCAGCCCTAAACCCCATATTAATCAGCAGGGCTGTACGTCCGAATGCACGTCGGACGTGTGCTACATGTCCGAAAAGAGTCAAAAGACAATTCCAAGCAATAGACCACTGCACTTCCGCGTTACATTGAAATCGGGGAGGAGATTGCGGAGGGAGCAAATTAATGAATGTGGATGAGAGCCTTAATGTAAGTGGTTGCAGCTACGGCTGTGGGGGTGCTAGACATGATCGAATAGACTTTTATGCGCCTGAATCTCCTGAACACGACACGACCCATTCCTAATCGATCAGAACTAAATCGGCCGAGCTAAAGTCCCTTTTTCAGCACCTAGTCCCCATACGCATGCGCAGATTGTCAACAGTCTGAACGGCGCGAGACGACGTGCGAATTAATGTTGAATGTTCCATCAGAGGGGGGAGCTTCGGTGGCCAGTGTCCTTTCAGCCGAACAGGATAATGAAAAAATTATCCCACTCAATGGCCAGACGCGTCTTATGGCGACATCTACAATTACCTCATTGAGTCTCCACTTAGACTAATGTTTATATTTAAGTGCAGTGGTCTATAGCCGCTCACTAGGGCTGCAACTAATGACTATTTTGGCAGTCGACTAATCTGTCGATTATTTTTTCGATTAGTCGACTAATCGAAAAACTATTATATAAAAGAAAATATATATATATATATATATATATATATATATATATATATAATTTTTTTTTATTATTATTTTTTTTTGCATTACCTATCTTTGTGAAAGTGGCTTCTCAGCTCTGGTCCAGCTGAAGACAGAGCAGAGGAACAGATTGGACATTGAGCATGACCTCAGAGTTGCTTTGAGACTCTTGTCAGGACCAAACAACATCCCCAGTTATCCCATTAGTTCCCCCAAACTTACTGTCGGCCTGTTAAGCTAAGAAGTCTTCAGCTGGCTGGACCAGAGCTGAGAAGCCACTTTCACAAAGATAGGTAGTGCAAAAAAAAAATATATATATATATATATATATATATATAATAATTTTTATTTCTTTTTTTTAATGACTAATCGACGCAACAATTCCTCGTCAACGATTTCTTTTTTTTATAATCGACATCGTCGATTATGTTGACTAATCGTTGCAGCCCTACCGCTCACACTACCACCACAAGCTCCCCCCCTCTGATGGAACATTCATTCGTTCGCGTGTCGTCTCGCGCCGTTCAGACTCTGTTGACAATCTGCGCATGCGTATGGGGAGTAGGTGCTGAAAACGGGACTTTTTCAGGAGATTCAGGCGCATAAAAGTCTATTCGATCATGTCTCTAGCACCCCCACAGCCGTAGCTGCACCCACTTACATCAAGGCTCTCATCCACATTCATTCATTTGCTCCCCCAGCTATCTCCTCCCCGATTTCAGAATCCCGGAAGTGTTGCAGTGGTCTTAGTATGCCCGCAGCCGATTCTCAGCATACTGTCCTGAGTGCATGTCCAAAAAGGGCTCAACATAACAGTAGGGAAGGATGACAGATGTCAGGAAAGATGTAGGAGATAGAAGATTAACATATCAATGAGTACTAGTGTGGCTGAAAAGTGATATTTCATTTGAGTAGAATTCGTCAGATATCAGCAGTCATACCTTTTAGGCTTGGGCGATAGGAGGTGGACGTGGTAACGCATAGGCACAAACAACTCCATAAGGCACAAACAACTTTATCAATGATCAATTCAATCATCAATTGTTTATCTAAAGTAATTTACAAGTAAGCTAGTGACCACAGTGATGTCCATGTTGTCGGCTGTCAATACCACCATTCCTCCCAGGTATCATTCACTTCCATTCATTTTGAGGACCATTTCTAAATATCATACTAAACAAACTATACTGCAATATTATTCTGTGTAATATATTTTTGTGTCAAAAGTACTTTTAACTTTTCTTTTCTTAGCTAATGTTGCCATTTTCAAATGATCAGTAAAGGAACTATTTCTCACTTGAGGTGGTTTATTTGACCAACTGTTAACTTGTCACAGAATGTTTGTAATATTTCTTCCAGCAAGGCAGCATGTGATGTAACCATGGTAACCACCTCATAAATATTCCACACAAGGCAAAGATACACAGCACAGCACACTCACCTACAACTAATTTACTGGATCTGCTTTTATTTTTCAATAATTAATAAATCTGTAAAAACACATTAAATGTCAAAACGAAATGAAATGTTCTGTTTTATTTAAATCTGCACATCATAATCAGAAGTATGATATTTAGACTTGGTCCTCAAAACGAATGGATGAGGAGCCGGACACCTGGCAGGAATGGTGGTGTTGAGTCTGTTGACAGCAGATAACAGGGACAGTAGTGATCGCTAGCTTACTTGTAGATGTACTGTATTGTACCCATTCTGCAATCTGTTAATAAAGTTTTCAATCAATCAATGTACTTACATTATAGAGGTAAGACTGCTGACTTTACAAAGTTATAATAAAGTGAAATATCCCTTTAAATTTAGTTATTGTAGTAAGTTATTTACTAGCTTTAAAGTAGTTATTGTATCTGTAATATTATCCACGAACTAGCTAACTAGTTCTTATATATTTGACAGGCTTCACTTTAACTTATTTTACAAACAACCCGAGATATACCACCGCGAAATACCGGAGGTGAGGAAGTGGGTCACCAGAACCTCACTCACTGTCACTGCACTAGTGTTTATGCCAAATCACGGTAATGTTACAGACTTTACCGCTAGCCGACCCAAATATAATAAAATGTCCAGACCATATGTGACATATTAGAGAGAACACGAGTGGTATGATATGCATGCGTGATTAATATAGCAAGGCTGGTTATCCATGGACTGGAAAGAGTAACGCTATCTTGTATTAGCTAAACAAAACGTTATGTAGCTAGCTGTTAGCCGTTAGCTGCTTCTGTGTGTGTGGGCCTGGGTTGTAGCGCGGGAGCTTAGCTAACATGCAGGCAGGGAATGTGCGCTGATGTTGATGCGGTGTTCCATCACTGCTGCACAACTTTAAAAAGATGGCTATTTACCTGTGACGCAGGCATTGACTGCCGTAGGCTTCTGAGCTGTTACCACGTAGTTGTACGACATTTCAACCCACACAAAAAGAACACCAGCGAAGTGTTTTAGTTCTCCACAAGTGAAGACACCATTGATGAAAAAAAAATCCGGAAGTAGTTACTAGAAATTACACGTTCATGTTTTTCTTACAACGCCATCTGTGGCTGGGGAGACCTACTGCCTCTTTCTGGGTGTTATTGTCATAGATATCAATAGATATCTATGGTTATTGTTCCCTCTCTCATGCAGGGAAAATCCACCATAGAATAAGGAGTTTACGTTTTCGCCACCGTACTTTTGTCTGTCTGTTTGTCTGAAGTAATGGCCAGAGATTGCCATGGAATTTCAGACATTTCAAATAGTCCATGGGCCAGAGGCCAAAATTTCACCTGTCGGTGCCACTCAGGGTGAATAAACTTACATGTCATTTTTTCAAAGATCTATGTCTGTAGATGATATTTTTTGTATGATAGCCCTTCCAGAGTGGTAGCTTTATCATAATTATCAAGTCATGAAGTATACCTACCAGTACCCCCTCAGGAAATTGCATTTCAGATGCTGGTGCATACTGTATCCTGCTTTAGACTCACGTAGAGGACATCTGTCAATGTTTCACAATATTGTGTTTGGTATCATTATTTATGGCATCATAAAGGGGACTATGTAATCTTTCATTCAAGCTAAGATGTGATCATGTGAATCTTTCTGACCAATATAGAGGTCACTGGAGCTCTTTGAACAGTCAACAACACACATTTCTACACGATTTTTGCCTAAATGATATACTATCGTTTAGCCTTGTGTCATCTAGGAGCAACAGACACACAAAATACAATATCTACAATACTCTCAGGACCATAAGGATTCAGGAAATGTATAATATGCCTATACTATTTCATTGTTACAGGTCATTGTGAGCCTTAAATTAGAAAAGCAGTATTAGGCTCCTATTAAACTATACAAACCAGCCACTATAGTCTAGAATGGAAACATAGGTCCACCTGCATAGGATGGATTTTTTTTCACCACCTGTTTTTTTATTAATCCTTGGAGTGTCTATTTTAAGATTCTGACAGGTAACAGGTTGGAATAATGTCCCATGGGGTTTATTTTAACCCTTTATTACACTTTTCTGGGGATGACTGTGCCAGCGCTTTCAAAGGAAAGAGACAGGTGAATCCATTGAATAATCTGCAGAAGAACCCTAGATTCCAGAAGGCTTTTAGTCAGCTTGGCGCATTGTTGCTGGTAACAGATGAGCTCCAACAGGAGATGGAGTCCTTCACATGCATTATGGAAGGCCATGGTCGGATGAAGTCAGTTGATGCTGTGTGAGCCAAGATGCTGCAGAAAATGATGGGTGCTGATAAAGTCCTGGATGCAAACTCCAAAGTAGACATTGAACGCCTGCCTCCCCCCAAGGTCTGTCTCATCACACATGTACAGCGAGCTTCATAGTCGCCTGCTACAAAAGAGCAGAACAGCCAATATTCAAGAGGCCCAAAGCCTATAAGATAAGATAAGATAAGATATTACTTTATTAATCCCCTTGGGGAAATTCCAAAAACTATGAAGTATGGACTGGGAAAAACAATGGATGAGGAGGTGTTAGAACCTGTCTGGACGGTTGGACCCATCCTCTATCCTTCTCTTGTTGAGGTACTGGCCCAGAAAGTGGAGTCAGAAGAGCAAGAAGCTCTTGATAAGGAGGCAGCTTACACAAAAAATAACATGGATGAGGAGGATGGAGCGTACAAGTGTGATGAGGCGGAGGAAGAGATGGAGATCGAAGAGATAGACTTTGACAATAGTTTTAGTGATGATGATGATTAGTAGTTTAGGGTACAAAATACAAATAGAAAAAAATACTTGAATGTTGTGTCAACAAAGAAGATATCCAGTCCATGATATCCAGTGCATATGAAAACATATAGTTTGAATAAATAAATCACTGATCAAAATCGCATGGGAAAATGTGTTAATTTGTCTCTATATAATTGTTTATGCAAAACTATAATATTTAGGGCATAACAGCATGGAGACAATCTTTATTACAATATTATTTCCAATATTAACCTAAATCGATCTTGTCCAATGCACTACATTTCAGTAAAAAGGGAAAATAGAGATGTGATATACGTTTTTTTCAGCGTTTTTTGCTTTTTCTGTCCTGAAATTTAATCAAGATGTGTTTGAATCTTAAAAATAACAATTGTACTGAATTGTTTGGGAAAATGTTTTAATTTGTCTCCATATGTTGTTAACTTCAAAAGTTAGGCTGTTTTCTTTTTCTTATTTTTCAGGTTTTGGTTCAGGATAGGTGTAATAAAGGGTTAAAAATAGGGATGTCCGATATTATCGGCCGATATCGGTAGTAAAATGTGATATCGGAAAATATCGGTATCGGTAAAAAAAAACATTTTTTTTTTTTTTTTTTTTTTCATTTATTTAACCTTTATTTACCCAGGCAAGCAAGTAAGAACCAATTCTTATTTTATTTATTGTCAAAAGTATGCATGTTGGTTTAATTCAACAACAAGAGATATGTAATGTTAATTTTTACTTTTTTAATTATCATATTTTGCACAGATAATGCTTACATTTAGAAAGCCTTTTGAATGCATCCAGTGAAATTATTAATTACCTGAAATTATTCAGTTTTTTTGGGGGGAAACCCTGCATATATCGGTATCGGTTGATATCGGTATCGGTATCGGTATCGAAATTAAGAGTTGGACAATATCGGAATATCGGTATCGGTAAAAAAGCCAATATCGAGCATCCCTAGTTAAAAATAAACCCCATGGGACATTATTCCAACCTGTTACCTGTCAGAATCTTAAAATAGACACTCCAAGGATTAATAAAAAACAGGTGGTGAAAAAAAAACACCCTATGCAGGTGGACCTATGTTTCCATTCTAGACTGTATAGTTTAATAGGAGCCTAATACTGCTCTTCTAATTTAAGGCTCACAATGACCTGTAACAATGAAATAGTATAGGCATATTATACATTTCCTGGATCCTTATGGTCCTGAGAGTGTTGTAGATTTTGTATTTTGTGTCCCTGTTGCTCCTAGATGACACAAGGCTAAAAGATAGTATATCATTTAGGCGAAAATTGTGTAAAAATTTGTGTTGTTGACTGTTCAAAGAGCTCCAGTGACCTCTATATTTGTCAGAAAGATTCACATCTTAGCTTGAATGAAAGATTCCATAGTCCCCTTTAAAATGATACCAAACACAATATTGTGGAACATTGACAGATGTCCTCTACATGAGTCTAAAGCAGGATATGCACCAGCATCTGAAATGCGATTTCCTGAGGTGGTGGGTATACTTCATGACTTGATAATTATGATAAAGCTACCACTCTGGAAGGGCTATCATACAAAAATATCATCTACAGACATAGATATTTGAAAAAATGATATGTAAGTTTATTCACCCTGAGTGGCACCGATATCTGGTCTGGCCCATGGACTAAAAGGGAGATCGTCCTTCCTGTAATGCCTCATGCGAACCACACAATGCATAACATTGGTGGGCTTACTGAGATTCACCCCAAGAGATGTAGAGGTTGTGGCTGAATGTGGCTATTTCTTTAGAGTATCTTTTAAATGTGCTATAGATAACATTAATTTACATTTTACATTTACATTTAGTTATTTAGCTGACGCTTTTATCCAAAGCGACTTACAAGTTCTGTACGACAAGTCATCAGGAAGGGCACAACTCTATCAGCTGAGTAACAATGTTCATCAAAGTGTTGAGTGCTACAGTGTAGGTTAGTTTATTAGGACAAGTGCATGACAGTAAGGTTAGTTAGGGTTAGATTTTTTTTCAGCCACTAGATGTCGCACTAGAGCCACTTTGTCACTTTGCCTAACCCCTGCTCCTGATTGATTGATTGATTGATTGAGTGAAAATGTTATTAACAGATTGCAGAATGGGTACAATACAGTACGGCCCAATACACACAATTGTTAAGGGGATGCAGACCAGAGAAAGACTTTTGTCTTGTTTACATCAGGGTCCCCCATTTTCAATTCATCATAACATTTCAGGCTCCAAAACAGGGGGCAGCGACGGCTGCCAGACATTGACCTTGGATTAATAGGAACCCAAGGAGGACAATACACTACCTGAAGCATACTGCACCTTATGTGACACTGTGAATACTGTGAATTTATATTTCATTTAGTTAGATAGTTAAATTATATTGACCAAATTGTTTACACTGCTGTGTTGTTGTTTACTACCTGTACCCCTTCCCCCATGCTCAGTATATTTTTACTGTATTTATTTCTGTATATTTTATTTCATTTTTATTCTATTTTACTCTACTCTTATCCTAGGCAACTTGATTGATTTGTGTTATTATTCTAATTCGTGACCTGTCCTGTCTAAATGTTTAAATGTTGAGCGATTTGCAGTGTCAAATTTCCCACGGGATAATAAAAGTATTTCTATTCTATTCTATTCTATTCTATTTATGACATACACACGACATACATCCAGACATTTATGACATACAAATGAGCAGGTTGGCACCTTGCATGGTTGCCTCTGCCATCAGTGTGTGAGTGAATGGGTGAATGTGAGGCATAATTTGTAAAGCACTTTGGATAAAAGCGCTATATAAATGTAGTCCATTTACCATTTGGACTAGATTAGCCACTTCTTCACACCCAAGCTTGATGTGGAATAATGACATACCTGTCTATTTCAGCATGGAATGTAAATCATTGTCAAAACATTAGCGTATGATAACACTGATCCTCCCTTTACACCAACCCTTTTCTAACTTATTAGGGTCCGACAACACCGATCCTCCCTTTAATAATAATAATAATACATCAAATTTGTATAGCGCTTTTCCTAATGCTCAAAGACACTTTACAGAACAAAACAAACAATACAGTTTTAGTAGAGAAAAGAAAATGTATATAAAAACTTGAGAGAGTTCAAGGCTTGAAAGCCAGGGTAAAAAGGTGGGGTTTGAGTTTTTTTTTTTATGATGGGAGGGTGTCTGCATAACGGATATGGTTGGGAAGGGCGTTCCAGAGGGTGGGGGCAGCTGCAGCGAAGGCCCTGTCGCCCCAGGTCCGGAGCTTAGTCCTGATGGGTTGGAGGAGGTTAGCATCTGCGGACCTGAGGCAGCGAGTAGGCGTGTTGTGGAGAAGGAGGTCAGAGAGGTAGGAGAGGGCCAGGTTGTTGAGGGCTTTGAAGGTGATGAGTAGAATTTTGAACTGAATCCTGTACATGATGGGGAGCCAGTGGAGATCGTGAAGGATGGGGGTGATGTGGTCATAGTGGCGGGTGGAGGTAAGCATGCGAGCAGCAGAGTTTTGGACATATTGTAGTTTATTGAGGATTTTGGTGGATGTGCCATACAGAATGCTGTTGCAGTAGTCCAGTCGAGAAGTCATAAGTGCATGGGTCAGTGTTTCGGTAGCAGAGTGAGGGGCGTGTTCCTGAGGTGGATGAAGGCGGTTTTAGTGATTACATAGGAGGAAGGAAAGGGTGGGGTCAAGAATGATACCTAGGTTGCGGGCGTGGGGGGAGGGGGTGACAATGGAGCCGTCGATGTTGACTGAAAAATCCTGGGTGGGGCGGGTCAGGGAATTTGGGCCAATGATGATTAGTTCAGATTTGTCACATTTGAGTTCAAGAAAGTTTTTTTGCATCCAGATTTAGGGTACACCAACCCTTTTCTAACTCATTAGGGTACGATACAGTACACACATAAAATAGACATGAATTGCAGACATAATATGCAGTAAAAATGTACATAAAATGAGCATTACATAGACAGTATAAAGCAGTGCAATACAATAGCACTCATGTACAATACAATAATCACATGGTGTGGATGCATGAGTCTAAGTGGCAGAGTGTATTAAAGGAGAATTGGCAATGTAGCATGGTCCTGTTCTATTTAGTGTACTGTTTTGTAAGGAGGAGAAGCTTAAAATCAATTCAAAATGTTACCAGAAGCCAGTGCAGAGTATAGCTAACACTGGACCAATGTGTTCTCTCCTCTTGGTTATAGTAAATTGAATGTGTTGGAGTCTTTCTGTGTTTTTTTATTTTAAGATGTTGGTCATCCATCCTAAAAGACAGGCAGAAATTGAGTTAATAGCTGCAGCATCACTTGGTTCAGAGATGTACAATTGTGTGTCATTTGCATAGCTATGGAAACATGCATTGTCCCCATGTATAATGAGAATAATAGTGGACAGAGGCAGCTCTCTTGTGGAACTCCAAAGTCGGTGTCATGTTTCTCCCTTTGATATATGTTCTGATAGTCAGAAAGACCAACTAACTTTTAAAGATGATTACTTCGGATATCATGGTCAGTTGCGTCGAACGTTGTGCTCAGGTCTAAGAGGACAAGAATTGAGACTTTATTTGCATCAGAGTTTAGTCTGAGGTCACTAATTATTTTAGTTGGATATCGGCCTATAGCTGGTCACTGCATTACTGTCTAGTTTGGGTTTCTTTAGTAAGGGTTTTACAATGGCTGTTTTGAATGCATCTGGAAAGATGCCTGTTAGAAGTGATGTACTGTATTTATAATCTTTATGATATGATTTGAAACACTGCATGTCTTTACTGTCACACAGTGATCGACACATCATGTTCCTGTATACCTGGAAAAACAAAACAAGCAGGGAAGCCATCTGTGAGGAACGCACTATCCTGGTTTATTTTATTGTGCAAAAAAACACAACAAAAAAGATAACAATTTCAACACACACAGCACATAAACATAAACATAGATTCCACAACCCTCACAAGGCATTCTGGCAGATGACCCCCCCCCCCCCCCCCCACACACACACCAAATCCATTTAAACCTGCCACTAAACATCTTAAAAAATACATTATTAGAAGAGTGAAATAGATGAGTAAAAGCTATCCAAGAGAAGAGCCTGATAGGTCTGATGTTAGTGGTTAAATATTTGAGAGTCCAAACTCAAACATGGTTGGAGCTTTCCATGGCTTATATTCTCTACCACTTGAAGGGTAACTTCAGAATCTTGGGACTCCTAGCCCTATTTCCTACTAACCAATAATGTCGTCGATCGGTAGACTATTTTCTCCACACAGTCCATGCTGCTCTTCATACTGGATACCTGCAGCTCCAGGTAGTTAGCAACAAAACAAATACAAAGTCAATGGGGCCATGCTGCAGTCTGTAGAAGCCCCAACATAAATCCTGAAACCTAATCCACAGCACAGCCAAAGTAGGTTTCAACTGTGTGGCTGCATTGACTTTGCATTCGTTTTGTGACTAAAGCATGGATTGTGCTGAGAAATGTATCTACTGATCAACACCATCATTGGTTTGTATGCAATAGGGGCAGGGTTCCAAAATTCTGAACTCACCCATTAATATATTGTTCAGGTTCTCTTTGGATGACTGATGTGCTGTATTTTTAAAAGTGCAAAGTAAAAAAAAAAAAAAAAAAAAAAAAAAAAGGATGAGGTAATTGCATCACCCTCAAAGTGTATTTATTGTGAAATCACAACTGTCTTCTCTCCAATAGCTTCGGGCTAGCCAGGTGCAGCATCTTACATTTTCCACACCTGTGTGAGAAAACAGAGATGCAAATGACAAACAACTGAATGTGTAATTGTTACATTTAAGGCCCTTACTGGTAAGCTACCTCCTTATATCACATCATTATTGAAATGGAGTGTTGGAACCTATCAAACCCGTTCTAGTGATTGGCTGGTCCTTGAGGTCCCCCGAATTAGCTCGGAAAAGGGTAAATCTGCATTTTATTATGATGCCGCTAGCTCATGGAGTGAACTCCAACAATCCCTAAACATTTTGATTCTCCTCTCTATTGCAGAATTTAAGACCTTGATCACTAATCATTGTCAATCAAGTTGTACATGTTTTATTTAACATTAACATTGATTTGTTATCCTTGCTTTTGTCTATACCCTCGTCTTGCTGTCTTATTATTATGATTTTATATGCTGTGATTTCTAGGCTGTCTTTATGATTGCTTATCTCGTATGTAACCTTGACATAACTGTTAATGAGGGAAACGTCAGTTGCCTTTCAAGTATAAATAAAGGTTTGAAATGTTCTTTATTCAGGCCACTGAGCCACCAGGGTTTGAAACACAGCAGGTTCAGTCTAGACACACTGGGACAGATGTTAAGACAGTTGGCCAAAGTCAAAGTAAGCCAGTCATGCCAACACCACACAGCTACATCCTGGCCAGCAGAGACAAGGCAAAGGAACCTGAAGCAACAGAGAATATATTTGATATCTGTATAAACACATTTGATTTGTGTGACTGTACAGCACTATTTACAGTATAACGGTATACTATATATAGTGGCGGCACGGTGGTGTTGTGGTTAACACTGTCGCCTCACAGCTAGAAGGTCCAGGGTTCGATTCCCGCTTGGGGACCAGGTTGCCGCGTTGCCAGTTACCCAGGTGGGGTATCTCCCATGCCTTTCTGTGTGGAGTTTGCATGTTATCCCTGTGCTTGCTAGGGTTTCCCCTCCCGATAAGATAAACCCAATGGAAAAACATGCAGAACAGATTGCTAACGCTGTCGTGTCCCTGACAAAGACAGGCAGGAGCACTTGGATTGGTCCCGGGGCGCGGTACCTCGCGGATGCCCCTATCTGCTCCCGGCTGCCCTTGGGGGGAAGGACGATGGGATGGGTCAAATGCAGAGAGGAAAATTTCATCTGCGACCCAAAAGTTAAATAAATTGCATGTGTGTGTATCTGTGTGCCACCCATCGCATGTGTGTGTCACTGCATGACGGCATTGTCAATGTGTGCAATGAATAAAGACTTCTTCAAAGTCCAGTTTAATTTTAATCTTAATAAAAAATCAAACAGGACATGCAGTGACTGGTACCATGAGAACTCAAAACGATGAGTTGCTAATAGTAAGCATTATGGTTATCCAATCCACCATGCCCAAATGTATCTTCAGACTTCCACAGTATCAATACCACAATAGATCTTACCACCTGAGCTACAAGGACATCCCTCTTGCAACGAATCAGGTCTGCTCATGTAAAGTGGCATTACTCGATCTTGGCAGAATCATGTATGACATATTGGACCACTTCCATCAACTTGGTTCTCCCTCCATAACATCTTGTTTGCTATGGCCTTGAGTTCATTTTGTTCAGTTGCATCTTGGTACATGTTCACTGCCTGGCCCGGGCAAAGACCTCTCGCAGCCATGGCGAGTCCTCATAGAGACGAGGGTCACCCAGGTACTCCGAGGTGCGCTTGTAGAAGTAGTAGTATAACACAGAAGCTGTAAACAAGTAAATATTTTAAGATACTGAAATGAAATGCCAACAAACAGACATACTGAATGCTTAAAGATAGAATATGTCATTCAAACAGTGACCTCTAGGCAAAAGAGCCCCACTTGGTATTGCACTTTGTTTACATTTTTTGTTTTGGTCTGATGTGTGGGTTGGAGTTGAGTGGAGATAAGGGAGGGGCTATTGCTGGCCATACCTCCAGCTTTGCCTAGAGAGGTCTGGAGAAATGCACGGTATAATAATGTTACTAAACTCCAACCCACACTTCAGACCAAAACTAGAAATGTAAACAAAGTGCAGTACCAAGCAGAGCTATTTTGCCTAGAGGTCGCTGTTTGACGGCATTATAGATTCTACCTTTAAAAAAAGATGGTGTTGTTTTACACCAGTCCTTCATTACAACTATAGTATTGACTGAATTACCCCTCCTGTTATGTTCCTATTTCAGTTACAACTGTCATGTCCCCGGGTCAGTTTTGCCCTGGTGTGTTTAAACCACCTCCCAACAATCATAATTCCTAACTTACTTCCCATTCGTATTTGGCCTTACTTACTCACTCATTTACAATGATACAAACTAGTCATTTGTACTTAAAGGAACACGCCAACATTTTCGGAAATTAGCTTATTTGCCATCTACCCTGGAGTTAGACAAGCAGAAACATACCCTTTTCTTCTCTGTGCATGCATTAGGCTTAGGGAACAGCTGCACCGTTAGCCTAGCTTAGCATCATTCCCTGGAAGTAGGTGTGCCAGTGTAGCCTAGTTCCCAACAGTCACGAAATACACTCCAAATAAAACTCCAAAACTTTCCTGTAAACAGGTTGTGACCTGTGTATTTACCATGTGGAGAAAGAAATTATAATAATTAGACATTTTTGTTTTCTAAGCAGATATATACTCGGAATTTTTTTGCCGAACCACTGCTGCCTGGACACAGTGATTTCATCACCTCAAAAGCCCTATTGTAACTTCCGTCAATCAAACCAATGTGACTAAGTTACTACCTAGCGACTAAAGATCCGGTATGTATGATGGGGGATGAACATAAAAATAATTCTAAAAAAAAAAGAAAAAAAAAAAATAGGATATACAGTACCAGCAATAGCTCCTTCATTATGCACAGGGGTGCAGTGGTAATTTCAGAAGTGGTTGGACGGTGTTTTAATGACCCCACGTGCACGCGCGCGCATACATGTTCCCTCGCGTGCGCACAGAACAGATGATTATTATGCATAAATAGTAGGAAACATGTTTGTATAGGAAATTACTCATTTTAGTTTAGTTTTTGTAAATATTGCCTTGAAATAGAGAAGCTGAAAAAGGTAGCAGGATGTAGCATTCAATATATAAAGAAATTATATTGTCAACAGATATGGTTGAAAAACAAACAATGTTTTAAATGTAATTGTAGATACAATATTGTAGTTACAATTTATTTAATTGAATTAACTTAAACTAGAAAAGTAAATACAAACTAAATTAACAATGTAACTTACAGTTTACAGAAGGACAGTTTCCTTCTGAGGCACAACTTAAGAAATGTCTCATCCTTCCTCTGGACCATTTGTCACGTAGTGAGAGGTTCCACAGCTCAAGCAAACTCCCACCAATTGGTACACGGCTTGTATTTAGTGTTTGCTCTTCTCGTTCTTTGTTATGCTATTGTTATGCAAAGACTAGGTGATATGCGAGTATCGTTGGCGCACGGCACAACGAGTCGAGTGAAAGTTGTGAACGCATTTTTGTGTGCACGTGCGTGCACATCCGTGCGCATACTTCTGCTCAGAAAAGTGGTGGAACGGCGTGGTACAGCGTGGCATGACCACTGCACCCCTGATTATGCAACATGAATAAAGAAGTGCCTCGAAGCACAGTCAGACAATCAAAAGTGATCAGCCCACCCATCTAGCCCCAAATGGAAGTATATACCCTACATTATATCAAATCAGAAGAGCCTGGAGCATTGCAACAGAAAATAACAACAGCAAATTACAGATGAAAAATTATAAGCAGCATGATGACGGTGCGTCCACTATTATTGAAATAAAATTTCAATTTAAACTGTCCATCACCGCTAAAATCATCCAACCCCACAACTGGACGTTTCTTTACCAAGAAGACACTTAAATGGCCTTCACAACAAAAAAGAAAAAATATCATGGTATTTCCACACAAAAAAACAACATTGCTTTTGCAAAAACTGCATGATTGGAAAGGCATATTTGTTCTAGTAAAGTTGCACAACTCGGTCAAACATGGGAGAAAATACTCCTACTAGCGACTATGACCACATGAGTCAAACAAATAATATATACACACAAAAAAAACTGCTTCACCATAAACATTTGTACAGCCTGCTTTTTTGTTTTTAATTATCTTTTTTCCTCCTTTTTTCCATTTTTCTCCCATCCAAATGTTAGTCGTTATGCCAATTCCCAATCCCCTTCCTGGTCGTTGCGCACTCTACCCCCTACCGTCGGTCCGGGAGGGCGGAGACTATCACATGCTTCCTCCGACACATGTGTACCCAGCCCACCGCTTCTTTTCACCTGGCAGCGCGGACTCTCACTGAGAGAATGTAACGACCAGGACCCACCCTCTAACACTGCCTATTCTCCACTTGCACAACCTGAAAGTAGGCACTTCCGGCTGACTTCCGGTTGCGAATGGTACTTCCTGTCCCATCCAAATACATTGGTTTTAGCTACTTTTCTCCCCTTATTTAAACAACTTTGTCGTCACAGAGAGGCAATGAAACGTTTGTATTATTATAGTATAGAATGTATTTAATAAGCAAACGTTTGTCAGCAGGGTTTTTGGGCTGTATTTCATGTAAAAACGTTTACTGTTAGTTTCCTTGCTCAGCCAGCATTAGCCTTCATTAGCTAACAGAAGCTAGTGGTTAAACAGGCCGGATTAGCTTTGAGCTAACTATCTTTCCCGACCCATGTATTCATTCCATTCTAAACATAACGTTAGTTTACAAAACATGACCTGTCTATATAACGTTGAGGAACAAATTATATAGACGGGTAATGTTTTGAACAACTAACGTTACGTTTAGAATGGAATGCATCGGCAAAGATCGTTAGCTCAAAGCTATTCCGGCCAGTTTATCAACTTCCTGTCATTTAGAAATATGATTTTATAGTGAAAATCATTACCAAAACGTCCGGAAAAACCTCACGGGAGCATTATAGACTGTCATACAAATGTACAAATGCTATAAGGTGGCAAGAAATGCACTATAAACAATACTTTGCGGCGTCGTTTCTTGCGCTAGCTTCTGTTAGCCAGCATTAGCCTTAATTAGCGTGAGCAAGTAAACTAACAGTGAACGTTTTTACATGAAATACAGCCCAAAAACCCTGCTGACAAACGTTTGCTTATTAAATACATTCTATACTATAATAATACAAACGTTTCATTGCCTCTCTGTGACGACAAAGTTGTTTAAATAAGGGGAGAAAAGTAGCTAAAACCAATGTATTTGGATGGGACAGGAAGTACCATTCGCAACCGGAAGTCAGCCGGAAGTGCCTACTTTCAGGTTGTGCAAGTGGAGAATTGTGTTAGTATGGACGGTCGGCCAACCCGGAAGCACAACAGCTGGATTCGATCCCACTGTCTCTGTGGTGGTAGACAGACGCTTAGTCCGCTGCACTACCCGGCCGCCCTGTACAGCCTGCTTTTAATGACTTTGGCCACCGCTCCACTATTGTAATGTTTAGGATTATAAGATTGTCAGTGGACCACCCACTCAACCTTAATCACTAAACAACTACAACTACACACTCCCTAAATAACAAAGAGCATTGGTACGACCTTCCTAAGCATCCACATTTCAAAATATTCGCAAAAACAATTAACAAGTGGCGTGCGTTTCACTACAAATCTAAAGCCTATCCCTTTAATGTTTCCATCCCTCACTATGAACCCCTACCGCTGACACACGCCGGCCTAGGAGACGGCTCCTGACAGGGTCTTCTAACACCCCGACCAGCCTCTGGTGTGCCTACCAGGCGAAGGAAGGGTCCATAGAAAATGGCCCAGCTGCCCTAGCTGGTTGGAAACACCCCTTATTGGAGATTTATTTAACAAGAAGGGTCTAAAACATGGGCTACTACACACACAACACTGTCAACCATATTTAAAAATGTGGATTATGCTCAGTTGTAAACACCAAATCTTGCTCAAATTAGTTACCATTGACTGAAGGAGTGCTTGTTGTATTGTCAATGTAACATAATGAGGAGACGGTAGCCAAAGTAACCAACAAAAGATATTTAATTTATATTTACCATGATTTGTAAAAAAGGAATAACAACATAACGACAAACAAAACACAGAACTGTACAAACAGGATCAGCATCTCACACAGGGGAGAACAGAACAGTTATACACGAGGGGATGACGAGACAAGACACACCTGGGTTGATTGCAAATGGATACACCTGGGAGGGAAACGATAAGGACTACAAGACCAGGACGCGTGAATATTAAAGGCAACCAACTTGTGTTCAGCTTTTCGTTCAGCGTTTCTCTGATTGGCCACACGGCCAATCAATCAATCCACTAGCACGCGGCCTTGCGGCAAGAGAGACAAGAGAGACAAGAGAGACGCGGCAGTCGCGGCAGAGTGGCTGCGCATGCGCATATATGTATGTATATATATATGTATAAACATATCTACTAGAAACACTGGTGTTCTGTTGTGCGACTGTGCTAAACTCTTCCACCACATGACCGACATTTGACATACAGTAGTACACCTCCTATCTATGTTGGGATTATGTTTGGTCATGACAAAACAATAAAAATCGCTACTGTTAGTAAGCTGCCACCACCCACTTCAATGACAGAGCTCTCATATTTGCGAATGCATAAACTATATCTTAAATTATGGCTATGTGTCTAATATGGCTGTCGCGAAGTCATTGATAAGCGACAGCCATATTAGACACATAGCCATAATTTAAGATATAGTTTATGCATTCGCAAAATATGAGAGTGCTTGTCATTGAAGGGCTTCCTACAACGGAGGAACGGCCGCTGCTGCTGCTGGAGCTGAACCGAGTCAAGCCGCGGGCGGCACACGCAAGCCGGGGAAAAAACAACCGCGTCGCCCCGCTGGCTCTTCAGCAAGGAGCCTCCACAGCTCCAGTTAACCTAATTTATACCGTAATGAATCATTAAAAAATATACCGTTAACTGGAATATGTTGTTTCTTTACACATATGTTGGATTATGTAATTGGGTTTTCATGACAAAACAATAAAAATCGCTACTTTACATCAGGGTGAACGCTGAACCGAGTCAAGCCGCGGGCGGCGCACAAGCCGGGGAAAAAACAACCGCGTCGCCCCGCTGGCTCTTCAGCAAGAAGCCTCCACAGCTCCAGTTAACCTAATTTATACCGTAATGAATCATTAAAAAATATACCGTTAACTGGAATATGTTGTTTCTTTACACATATGTTGGATTATGTAATTGGGTTGTCATGACAAAACAATAAAAATCGCTACTTTACATCAGGGTGAACGCTGTTACACTGCCACCACCCACTTCAATGACAGAGCTCTCATATTTGCGAATGCATAAACTATATCTTAAATTATGGCTATGTGTCTAATATGGCTGTCGCGAAGTCATTGATAAGCGACAGCCATATTAGACACATAGCCATAATTTAAGATATAGTTTATGCATTCGCAAAATATGAGAGCGCGGTCATTGAAGGGCTTCGTTCTACAACGGAGGAACGGCCGCTGCTGCTGGAGCTGGACCGAGTAGAGCCGGCGGCGGTGCACGTTAGCCGGGGACAAACCACCGCATCGCCCCGCTGACGTTAAAAACGCGAAATAACGTTACTGATGTACAGTGACACCCAGAGTTTCTAGTTACAGTAGTGACGCGTGACTCGAGATAGTCCTAACACTGTAACAGTGTTTATTATTAAGAGTCAGATAGTCCTAACAGTGTTTATAGTCCTAACACAGTGTTTATTAGTAAGAGTCAGATAGTCCTAACAGTGTTTATTATTAAGAGTCAGACAGTCGTAACAGTGTTTATTATTGCGAGTCCTAACAGTGTTTATTATTTCATAACTGTATAAAAACGCGAAACATAATAATCAGTCAGCAGCGCTCCACTGCTACCGCAGCCCAACACAAGTGCGTTGGAACAGCAGCCCAACACTACACAAGTTGGTGCTGCCGCGCTTGCTCTTTGGATTTCATTTGGGACGTGGGACGGCTGCGCTTGCCTGCGCGTGGGGGCGGGGGGGGGCGCGGCCAATCAGAGAAAAGCCGAACACAAGTTGGTTGCCTTTAATATTCACGCGACCAGGACAGGGAACTACAACTAGACATAACACATCACACACTGGGAACACCTGATCAGGGTACAAACACACCCCATACACAGGTCACATCACAACATGTTTACAGGAGAGTTTTGGAGTTGTATTTGGAGTGTATTTCGTGACTGTTGGCAACTTGGCTACACTGGCACACCTACTTCCAGTGAATGACGCTAAGCTAGGCTAATGGTGCGGCTGTTCCCTAAGCCTAATGCATGCACAGAGAAGAAAAGGGTATTTATATGCTCCAGGGTAGATGGCAAATAAACAAATTTCCCAAAAAGTTGGCATGTTCCTTTAAAGACCATATCGTTTTCAATACAAAACACACATTTTGCAGCACCTTCATTGTTTTTCCCATGATAAGATGTCAAATATAGATGTTTACGGTGTGAACAGGTTTTTTTTCTGGCTTCCAAATAGACATAGACTTGATCTGCACTTGATCTGCACTCCTTCCTGCATATTGGTACCCAACTGCTGTACTGGCATCATAAAATAAATTATTGGTCATCTTCAATTTGAGGATGTAATCAAGTTTAATGTGGAAAGAAAATTATGTTTAGGGGTGTTTCAGTGATGTTAAACTCTGAAACAGGAAATGTTTTACCTGAACATAATAGCATGTGACCACTAAGTAATAGGCTTTTGTGTACACTGCTGAATTGGGGTCTTATGGCTACATATGTGGACACTTATACTGCCATCTGGTGGTGTCAGAAGAGTATAACATACAATATTAAAAGTTCAAGATGGCGGCGAATAGGAGGGGAAATTCAAGTGGCCACTCCAGATTTATATAAGCATTGGACATTTGTCATGACAAGCAAATTTGGAAAAAAAAGTGTAAAAATAAGAACTTAGCATGTCACTAAACATGAAGTACACGTTTGTGTACTTATGGACTGAAGCTCATCGAAACAGCTAATATACTAGTAAACATGCACACATGTAAAATGAGAAAACAAGTATATCTGGTGCAGTTAAAAGGCTGTACATTGTATAAATGTAATACATAACAATTCAATCACTAAATACATAATACATACATAAATTAGTTGGGTTAAAAACGTTGCACAGTACCATTGAAAACATTTACAAATAAGTAATGCATGAATGACATTGATTTGTATTTGATTTTGTCATGTTTTTATTTCCAGAGTGTTTTTCTGTGCAACAAGCTATGCAGATACTTGGGTTGATTGATAAAGACAACTCAGATTTAGACTTATCTGATAACGATGATCCCATCCTGGATACAAATTACCAACCATCAGCACAGGAGGAAAGCAGCAGTGAGGATGAGGGTGACAGTAGTGATGATGAGGACCCCATTCCTGAGCCTCTAACCCAGGCCTCCAGCCTCTAACCCAGGCCTCCAGTCTCTAACCCAGGCCTCCAGCCTCTAACCCAGGCCTCCAGTCTCTAACCCAGGCCTCCAGCCTCTAACCCAGGCCTCCAACCTCTAACCCAGGCCTCCAGTCTCTAACCCAGGCCTCCAGTCTCTAACCCAGGCCTCCAGCCTCTAACCCAGGCCTCCAGTCTCTAACCCAGGCCTCCAGTCTCTAACCCAGGCCTCCAGTCTCCAGGCATCCAGCCTCTAATCCAGGCCTCCAGTCTCTAACCCAGGCCTCCAGCCTCTAACCCAGGCCTCCAGCCTCTAATCCAGGCCTCCAGTCTCTAACCCAGGCCTCCAGTCTCTAACCCAGGCCTCCAGTCTCTAACCCAGGCCTCCAGTCTCTAATCCAGGCCTCCAGTCTCTAACCCAGGCCTCCAGTCTCCAGGCCTCCAGTCTCTAACCCAGGTCTCCAGTCTCCAGGCCTCCAGTCTCTAACCCAGGCCTCCAGCCTCTAACCCAACCCAGGCCTCCAGCCTCTAACCCAGGCCTCCAGTCTCTAACCCAGGCCTCCAGTCTCCAGGCCTCCAGCCTCTAACCCAGGCATCCAGTCTCTAACCCAGGCCTCCAGCCTCTAACCCAGGCCTCCAGTCTCTAACCCAGGCCTCCAGTCTCCAGGCCTCCAGCCTCTAACCCAGGCCTCCAGCCTCTAATCCAGGCCTCCAGTCTCTAATCCAGGCCTCCAGTCTCCAGGCCTCCAGTCTCTAACCCAGGCCTCCAGTCTCCAGGCCTCCAGTCTCTAACCCAGGCCTCTAGCCTCTAACCCAGGCCTCCATTCTCTAACCCAGGCCTCCAGTCTCCAGGCCTCCAGCCTCTAACCCAGGCCTCCAGTCTCTAACCCAGGCCTCCAGTCTCCAGGCCTCTAGTCTCCAGGCCTCCAGCCTCTAACCCAGGCCTCCAGTCTCTAACCCAGGCCTCCAGTCTCCAGGCCTCTAGTCTCCAGGCCTCCAGCATCTAACCCAGGTCTCCAGTCTCTAACCCAGGCCTCCAGCCTCTAACCCAGGTCTCCAGTCTCCAGGCCTCCAGTCTCTAACCCAGGTCTCCAGTCTCCAGGCCTCCAGTCTCTAACCCAGGCCTCCAGTCTCTAACCCAGGCCTCCAGCCTCTAACCCAGGCCTCCAGTCTCTAACCCAGGCCTTTTTTCCCCACTATGACGTTTCGTCATTTGTTGTACGTACCGTGACAATTAAAAAAAATATTTGAATGTTTTATATTTTGTTAAAGGCATACAATGTCATCCTGCAATTACTGTTTGCAGCTTTTCAAATGATCCATGCATTAGTTTTAACTGTCCAAAAGTGCAATGTTTCCAAAATGTGTGTGTATGTGTTATTAATAGGGGTGTAACAGTACGTGTATTCGTCCCGCGAATTTACGGTACGGCCGTCACAGTGCGGTACGTAGAGCCATACGAAGGATACGCCTCAGCGCGCTTGGCCGGGCACACCGAGGCACATTTACATTGGAACAGCTGTAGGGTCATCATTACAATTTTACAGTTTTCTTTTGTTTTCTTGTTCGCCCAATAATGTTAACCAAATGAAACCAATGGAAAGAAACGCACCAACAAACACACCAACATTCTCCCCCGCCGGACTCGAGTAGGGTAAATCTGCAGTGCCACAGCCCCATACATTGCCGGACTCACAGGCACAGCTGATTAAATTAAAAAAATAAACATACTTTTCCTATAGAAAATTATTCTATTTAATAATAATAATTATAATAATTATCATAAATATAATATATTAAAAAAAAAGAAAAAAAAAGATTTTAAATAATAATTATTATAAATATTATTTTTCTGTTGTACCGAACTCGTACCGAACCGTGACCCCAATACCGAGATACGTACCGAACCGTGGCTTCTGTGTACTGTTACACCCCTAGTTATTAATACATGCAAAAGCAGTCAGGAAAAAAACTGCTGTGTTCAAGGTGGAAATAAAGAGTTTTTCATTCTATTACACAATGGTGACTAAATTGGGTTTTATGGAAATTCGGACCAAGAATCCACATATGTGGACATCATTTTTCTCTAAAAGTACATCATATCAAAAGATGATTCTTAGTTTTTATTCTAATTAGGGTCCAATAAGCCCAAATAGCCAAGAGAAATAAAAAATGCATGTTAAAAAAAAACAGCTTGGGCCTTAGGAGGATAGGGGGGCTAAATAATATTTACTGTATGTCACAGCACATTCTATGCATTAAGGAACAGTCTCTATGTGGCTTAAGGAGCAGAGATGAGCAAAAAACTCAGGTATTTCCCTTTAAACAACAACAAACAGACCTCCTCTTATCCACTTATGAGCTCAGGGGAATGAAAGTCACACCCATACAGTATGTTGTGATAGCGAGATGCCTACTGGTGAAATACTGTATTGCAATTGCCCAATTGGGTTGGGGTTAGACTTGCTCTTTAATTATTATGTTTGCTCTGCTTTGTTTAGTCGAAAACATGAATCCTGTGTAGTTGAATCCAAAACATCTTTATCCCACTTAGTTATCCTGGATATACACAGGCTCTGAGTCAAACCAAAATGAGACATTATCTCATTATATCTCATAATTCTCAAATGCAGCTGAGGAAAAATAACAATTGTATGAGTCCTTTTTTAATCGGATTACATGAGATTATTCTTATTTAACACTATTGTTCAGACATTAGTACAGAATGTACAGAATGATACAGACATGAGAAGAGACTCACACAAGCTGAATATATGTTCCTCCGAATACTAAATTTTAGCTTACTCAGAAGCGTTTTATATGACCTAAACATAAAGTCCAACTTCTCAAAATTTCAGTGGAGAGTTGACATCTTGAATTAGAATGTAGAATTTGTTATTTTCACTCCAAGTTGCATTTGTTTCATTATGGGAGTGCCCAGTAAACAAGAGACTCTCCATTGAAATTCTGACAAGTTGGACCATTTCAACAACTTCGGGGTATGTGTTTGACAAATAAGTGGCTTGGATTTTATGTTTAGGTAATATAAAATGCTTCTGAGTAAGTAAAATAAAATGACATGACATACCATTACCCGGGAGATCAAAAGTTCAGTTTATGTTCTTCTATGTTAATTTGTCTGGCTGTGATATGAAGCAAGCAAAGCGTAGCAAATTAGTTACACATGTGGGCCCTTTTGAGGACTATTTGCCCACAGGCACTTTGCCGACCTCTAGTGGCTCGGGTGTGCATATTTTTTTTATGCAATATATATATATATCGAATTAAAGACCCATTTGTTGCCTGTCGATAGCCCTTTCAGGTGACAAAATCCGGTCAGCGGTTCTCGAGTTACATGCCAATATTTGAGGCTTGCGCAAAGTACACGATATTGCGCAAATACTACTCCAGACTCTTGGGGCTCTAGTTCCATCAATCATTTGGCAATCTCGAAAATGATTGGACAGGGTTGTAGCCAATGAGTGTGGCTTTCCAATGATACCCCATCTGGGTATGAATATATCAGGGATCTAGGTGAAAAACTCACGAGCGAAAACAGGAAGAGAAAAACCTCAGAATGAATTGAAGTCTATGAGAAAACGGAGCTTTTCTTTTGTACACAGTTTACCAAAATCACGCCTAATCACTCATTTCAGAAATGGATCGTTATGAAATTTGGACAGGTACTACATAAGGTTCAGGATCTCGGGAGTTTTTTAAGACATACGAATTTCTGGGGAAATACTACTTCTGGACTACTAACTACTACAACTCATGTTCAGACCTATGTTACTCTATTTCATTAGCACTAAAAGTGATCTTTCTTTATTGTATCATAAACTTCAGAATGTTATCCTTCAAAAGAGACCAGGCTTATGCATGGGCTATAAGTATAAAGTATAGTATTTTGGTTTGAAAAAAGGGTATGCAGTCCTCAAAAACGAAAACAAAAATGGCCACTTTTCTGCCTGCATGTTAAGAGGTTAATCTGTGTTAAAACTCAAGAGGGACACAATTAATTGAACAGATATCATTTTTAAATGAGATCAAACAAATATATGTTGACATTAAAAAATAATGGGTTTTAACATCATATGTCTTACCACTTCTTTGGACGACAAACAGAGTCTGAAGGCTGTCTGTCCAAATAAAGCGGTTTATCCTCAACCAGCGTAGATTCTGCAAAGATACGATACAGTTCATCAATAGTCACAGGTTCATCTGCTTATCTAAATCATTCAGATTTGCTAGAGAAATACATAGCTCATTATGCACTCACAAACCTCCTCCTACACGTTATATTACACAATATACTACTCTCTCTCTCTCTCTCTCTCTCTCACACGCGCACACACGCACACACGCACACACACAAACACACACACACACACACACACACACACACACACACACACACACACACAGGCACGTGCACACATAGAGCTCAAGGGGTGCTTGAGCACCTGCCTTTTTGAGCCTCATAAAAAGAGTGCCCTTTTTGATTTATTTTTTTTTAATTTTATATATTTTTTTTATTGAAATTTTTACCGTTACGCATATAGACTGCCCTTCCAACTGAAAAATTTCAGGATAGAATAAAAATATTAGATAAAGAGAGAGAGATGCCCCATATTCCATTGCAGTTTGCACGGCCTCCTCAGCATGCCTCTCCGCGGACCTATATATTTTATGCATAGCGTGGGTGGTGATGATGATGATGATAGAAACTAGGGATGTCCCGATCCGATCACGTGATCGGGATCGGGCCGATCACGTGATTTTCCGAAGATCGGGATAGGCAAAAAATAAATAAAAAAATCAGATTTTTTTTTTTTATTATTATTCAACAAACATGACCATGTTCACGTCTTAAACTCATACTGAGGCCTTAGTTTTGGTTTTTAATTGCATATCATCATTCATTTATTTATTGTCACACAGAGCAGAATACGTTTTTTTTTTTTTATCCAAATTTCTCACATTACATTCACCGTTATCCAGGTGAAAAGTTAACTTCATTCAAGCGAGGCATTGCAATCCTTGACATAAATCATTTGATGTATAATTAAATCAAAGGAAATGCGTTTGGGTCGCGTCTATATTAAAGGCAGCCCAAGAGTGCTTCCGCATTTGCCGGTAACACAATGCGCATTTTCTTTTTGACGCCGCCAAACAGACGCTTCAGGGTAACTCTTCAACTCCCCCCCCAGGTGCTCGCCGTGCATGCGCATGAGGTCCTCGTTCTTGGTTCAGCTGTTAGCAACGCTGGCGTATATTACTGTTATATAAACACAATTCTAGTGCTTAATGGACAGCACTCAGTCAGTCAAGTAGAGGATGTTTATCTGGAGAATACATTTTCTGGTACAGATAGCGTTGAAGAGTGACCCTGAAGCATCTGTTTGAGTTGTCAGCGGGTTATGGGCGGAATACATTTGCTAGCAAGTGTTGATGACCAAAATAACCTCTAAAACACTGCTAGAATACACAAGCAGTTGTGTGATGTGTGACATCTCTGAACACAGTGAGGGAAAACGGACCAAAACATTAATAAATATCTGTTATGTGGTAACTTAGGGTATGTATGTTTTTTAAATAAATGCCCAGTGCTTTGTCACCACCTGTCAATCTGTTCTGTTATTCTATGCATAGCAAAACCTATTAATATTACATATGTGTTGGCGGAATCGCGTCAATGTTTGTTATGAATAAAACGGCAGAAATAACATAAAGTTACAATGTACAGTTGACAGCTGGGCTGTGGGGCTGTGTTAACGTTACAATGTACAGTTTCTGACAGCTGGGCTCGCGAAATAACGTTATGGCGTTATGAGTGAATCTGGTCCTCGTTTGGATAAATATGTATTCCATTTCCGCGATTAGTGAGTGGCAAAAAAGAAAATGCGCATTGCGTTACCGGCGTAGGGCGGCCAATCAGGCGAATGCGGAAGCACTCTTGGGCTGCCTTTAATATAGACGCGTTTGGGTCTGAGAGTGTGGCTGGTCTGCCGTTCTGCAGCTGGATACTATTGGTTTGTTTTGGCAAAATTCTTCTGCTCTGTGTGACAATAAATAAATTAATGATGATATGCAATTTAAAACCAAAGCTAAGGCCTCAGTATGAGTTTAAGACGTGAACATGGTCATGTTTGTTGAATAAAAAAAGAAAGGTAAAAAAAAAAAAAAAAAAAAATGTTTTTTGATCGGATCGGGAAATATCGGTATCGGTAGATACTCAAAATCACATGATCGGGATCGGATCGGGAGCAAAAAAATGTGATCGGGACATCCCTAATAGAAACCGCTGTGGCGCATACAGTTGAATGCTGGTATTACACTCATTGAGGGACACGAAGAAGTCAAGCCCGATGGGATTTGGGAATATCAAATACAAATCGGGATTGGAATAAAAAAATGCATTTATATTAAACAATACAGAATATAGGGTACTTCTTGGGGTCTGTAGGGTAAGAACTTATTTCCTCCCCCCTGAACATTTATGGAGATGTATGGGACTTTTAAGTCAGTGATAAAAGTGTCTTTCAAGGATAAGTGAGCTCCTGCACTGATTATTATAGTTCAATATTCAATATTTGATCACCAAAACCCCCCAAAAAACATAAAAAGCCCCCCCCCCCCCCCCACACCCGAAAAGGGCCCTTAGAAATCGGGCTTGCACGCTATGCGCGCTCGGTTAAAACACACAGGTAGGGCCTATAGTGCCCTTTTCAGCCTTGGAGCACCTGCCCCTCTAAAGTCCTGTGCACGTCCCTGCACACACACACACACACACACACACACACACCACACCACACCACACACACACACACCACACCACACCACACCACACCACACCACACCACACACACACACACACACACACACACACACACACACACACACACACACACACACACACACACACACACACACACACACACACACACACACACACACACACACACACACACACACACACACACACACACACACACACGCACACACATACCATGATCCAGGAGTGGAGGATGATGCTGACAGTTAAATAGAGGGCAGAGATGACCAGCAGAGCTCTGAATCGCTCCAGCAATATAGACACCAGTCCTACTTGGAACACATAGGTGTTGAACAACATCAACAGGATAATGATCAGGTTAAACAGGATGGAAATATCCTGGATGCTGTTGGAGAGAGAGAGAGAGAGGGATGGAGAGAGAGATATTTTTTAGATGAAATGTAAATGTTTAGTCCCCTTTTAGTCCTTTAATAAAGGTGAAATGCAGTTGTCATAGCAACACGGGTGAGGGGGGGAGGTACAGGTGCAGGCAGTGTAATAGAAATTACAATAACGTATAGGTAATAGTAGAGGCAGGGTGCAAACCACAGGGGAGCTAGGGGAGCTATAGTGAAATTTTGGGGGGTCTCTAAAATACTGAATGCTATTTTTGCCATGCATTTCTATTTTTCTCAATTTTCTGTATTGTCATCATCGTGTATAATGCGTAAAATTACTAAATGTATGATCAGGATAATGTCAGGGGAATATGAATGACTGTATGTAAAAACGTAATGGCTATAGATGTTTGGCTACTAAAATACCAACAATCTTCTTGGGGATGGGGATTATAGTCATGTACCTAGTTTAGTTTACTCAGTTTATTGATCAGGGACAGTGCATATCAATCAACAGTTATACATTTATAAATGAATACAAATAAAAAAAACTGTAAATATGCCAACATTAGCAGGGTTTGCTAGTTTTCAGTTGTAGTCCCTGGGCCAGATGTTTAAGACCTCTGTCATGTACCTCTTGTATCAGAAATCCTAAAAAGAAGCACAGAGCACCTTTTCCTTACATGAAAAGCACAAGCTGGACAGCTGGCTCAGAGGACGTCAGCTCGCTGAAGGAGTTGACAAACAGGTCGAAGGAGAGTAGGCTCAGCTGGATCAGGAGGACCAGGGAGTAGTTGTGGGTCTGTAGCATTTCCGGCCCGAACGCTGGGCGCCCGGGCAGATTGTGGCTCCAAGAAGGATCCAAGGTTGCGCCGCGTTCACACACACATTACACAGACACATAAATCCACACGGAGGAGCTGGCTAGCTTAAATATGGCAGGCAATGATCGATGTCCATGGTGTGACTGTCCAAATGTGGTTACAGTCTAACAGCCAACATGGCTAAAGCATTGTCTCAGGGCTCCATTTTTCAATCAGCCAAATTACTATTTTTCACCCAGAAGCACTGAAGTCCGTTCAAAATGGACAACTGAGCTGAGTCGTAGGATGGATCCTCTGGGAATCTTGGAAGCCAGCATACTGAGAGTATTGAGGATCACAGTTCCAGTCCAAAAGCATCCAGAGTCAAATGGAAAGAAGCTTACCGAAAGCACATGACGTCTTGATATATTTGTGTTGTGTTTTCTTGAAGTATCACATTGCTACGGTGCAACATCCATCCTGCATATAAATCCAATAGAGATTCTGTGGATGGAGATGACAGACACATTAGACAAGTGAGGAAGTCTGTGTTGGTTTTTAGCCCCTCGCTGATGCCCCTATCTTCTCCCGGCTGCCCTTGGGGGGAAGGACGACCGGATGGGTCAAGTGCAGAGACTCAATCGCATCGGTGACCCAACTAACTGCATGTGTGTGTGTTCCTGTGTGTGTGCCGCCCATCGCATGTGTGTCTGCCTGCATGCTAAATAAAGACTTCTCTAAAGTCCAGTTATTATTATTATTATAGATAACATTCAGCCTCTATTAAGGGATTAAAAGGAGGTGTATTTCTATTATTGGGGTTAACTTGTGGAACAATGCTGATATACAGTTAAGAATGAGTAATACGCTTTTGGTTTTTAAGAAAATGGTTTGTAAAGCTATTTTTGAAAACTACAAGGGTGAATAATACTGTTTTTCTTTGCTATTTTCTTTTAGAATACTGTTTTGGAGTCTTGCTTCAGTCTGTACCTTTTCAGTCACTGTAAAATCAAATATTGTTAAATGATGGTGTATATATTGTATTGTGTCAGGTGACTGAATAAAACTACTACTACTACTACTACTACTACTACTACTACCACTACCACTACGACGACGACAACGACGACGACGACGACGACGACGACGACGACGACTACTACTACTACTACTACTACTACTACTACTACTACTACTACTACTACTACTACTACTACTACTACTACTACTACTACTACTACTACTACTACTACTACTACTACTACTACTACTACTACTACTACTACTACTACTACTACTACTACTACTACTACTACTACTACTAGATGTCAGACTAGAGCACCAGCATGTCATTTATCCAATTAGGTGCATTCCACGTGGGGAAATGGGAAGTAGGGAGGTGATACACATGTAAACATGCTGACCTGGCCAAAATTATTTAAATGATAAATTAATTAATGAATTTATATATAGATATATATTTTTTTATAAATGATTACTCTACATAAAAAGGATATCTATAGCACCTTTACATTTCCCTTTAAAGTTGACATAATGTATCTTTCTTAGCAATTTTATACAAATTACTTTAATCTGTGAAACATGTTTGTTATTTTTTTTTGCAAAGAAACTAGTCTAAATCTAATTTATATATATAAAAAAAAATCCAGCACCTCTTTCTTTCCTTGTATTGAACACACCAAGTTTGGTCGGTGTAGCATACATACACCACATTGTACATTGGTTATTTCCTTCCCACGCTGGCTGCGTACGTACACATATACCCAAGTGTAAAACATGTTAACAAACTGGGCAGTACATTAGGTAGACAGTGTTCCTGACTCTAAAAAGCACAGCTAATTGATTCATTAAAGATAAATGATTGCATATGCCCTTGTGACATCATAAAGGGCAATAATTCTGAAGAGCTTGTTTAGGCTTGTTAATCAGAAGACAAACCCTGGCCAAACAACAAAGAGTATAGCAATTCTTCCCCATTCATCCCCTAACATTTCAGACTGCCAAATTCATACAAAGACCAGGCAAAACCCATTTCCCATAATATGTCCCCTTTAAGCAAATGTGTGAAAACTGTTTTCATCTGTATTCTTGGTCATGCCATGCATATATAATTTATATGCTCATTCTAACATTTCCATATAATTTCTGTTAAGAGGTACATCTCCATACCTTAGACAGCATCATGTTATTCAAGTGCCATTACATTACATGAACAGCTCCAACACCGGAGCATTCAACACCGACACCGGAGCATTCAACACATCCGCCGCCGCCGCAGAGGAACACACGGGAGGACGAGACGGGAGAGAAGGTACCGGGGCTAATCAACTCGACGGTGAAGCAGGTAGCCGGCAGGCTAACACAGCAAACTACCGGAGCAAAAGGACCGGTCCCTGCCCTTCCCCCACCGAAAGCCACCCGCTCAGCGAGACATCACCACAGGGAGCCGGCGGGATGGAATCAACACAGCCCCCTGCCCCCTCCCCACGGAATTTCACCACCCGGGCATCGAGACGGAATCAACACAGACGCTAGCAGATGAACCAGGACAAGATAAAGAATCACACCCACCCCCCCCTCCCACACACGGACCAAATAATAACAACACAACAACTCAGACTACCATTGACCTCATCCTGACCTCTGACAAGTCCAGGATCTCCAATAAAGGGGTTATAGCATGCGGGTTAAGTGATCATTATATGATATTCTGTACCCGCAAAAAGCTAAAACAAAAGGCTGGCTGTCACAAAACAGTCACATCTAGAGACCTCAAAACCTACTCTAGCGAGGCCTGTAACCTTGAACTGGAGAGCCTGGACTGGTCAGATGAGCTCAATGGTACACTGGTTGAAGAAACATGGCTTGGTTTCAAAACCAAATTTTCAACTATACTAAACAACATGGCTGTGAGGTTCGCCTCTCCCTGGACCTTTAATTCCCTTTCTCCTCACTTCTCCAGCCCCCACCCTCGCGCTCGTTTAGCCTCATCTGCTCTTCAGCAGCCCACACCCTTGGACTATCTGTCATTATCTGTTTGATTGGTTCGTGCCGAACACACTCTTCTAGTTCAAGTATCAATTACCTTCACGCACCTGATGTGTATTCTAATTAGCGCCCCTGTGGGCTTTAAGTACCTCGCTCTTCCCCTCAGTCCTGGTCGGGTCGTTCCGTATCATATCTCTATCAGCAAACTCCTACGGGAGGTTCTCAATCTGTAGGCTCCTACGGGAGTCTCTGTTTCTGTCTGTTATGCTGTTTCATCTCCGGCGTGAGATGCGCTCAAGCCTTCGCCACCTGTCGCCGTTTGCCTGGAGGGAGACACTGTACTGCGCTCTCTAATCCTCTACGGGAGGTATTCCAGTGTTCCACTCCAGACCTCCGAGCCAGACGCGCTCTTCACTCCAGACGCGCATCCAGACGCGCATTCAGACCTCCGCGCCAGATGCGCTCTCCGTACCGGCGCGTACTCCAAGCAGACGCACACCACTCAGACCTCCGCGCCAGATGCGCTCTCCGTACCGGCGCGTACTCCAAGCAGACGCGCACCACTCAGACCTCCGCGCCAGATGCGCTCTCCGTACCGGCGCATACTCCAAGCAGACGCGCACCACTCAGACCTCCGCGCCAGATGCGCTCTCCGTACCGGCGCGTACTCCAAGCAGACGCGCACCACTCAGACCTCCGCGCCAGATGCGCTCTCCGTACCGGCGCGTACTCCAAGCAGACGCGCACCACTCAGACCTCCGCGCCAGATGCGCTCTCCGTACCGGCGCATACTCCAAGCAGACGCGCACCACTCAGACCTCCGCGCCAGATGCGCTCTCCGAGCCGGCGCGCTCTCCTCCAGACGTCTAGCCTGCGCGCGCCTACTCCATCCCTGTAAGCAGCTCTGACCCTCGCCCTGTTCCTAGTCCTCCCTGTCCAGTCCTTCTAGTCCTCCTAGTCCTCCCTGTCCCCAGCCCGCCTCCGCGGGCCTCTGTCCCTGTTTCCCCTCTCTAGTCCTCCTAGTCCTCCCTGTCCAGTCCTTCTAGTCCTCCTAGTCCTCCCTGTCCAGTCCTTCTTGTCCTCCTAGTCCTCCCTGTCCAGTCCTTCTAGTCCTCCTAGTCCTCCCTGTCCCCAGCCCGCCTCCGCGGGCCTCTGTCCCTGTTTCCCCTCTCTTGTTCCTCCTAGTCCTCCCTGTCCAGTCCTCCTAGTCCTCCCTGTTCCTGCCCTTTTTCCCTTGCCCTGGCCCTGTCCGTTAGCCTTCCCTTAGCCTTCCCCTTAGCCAGCTCGCCTCTTAAGGGCACTGTGCCTTTTTCCCAATTCTTGTTTTCCTGTGTTTTGTGTTCTCCCTTAAAGGGACAGTGCCGTTTTCTGTTGTTTTCAATAAATGCCCTGTTCTCGGCTTACTCTCATACCTGTCTTGTGTTGTGCGATTGGGGTCGGTTACAAACCATAACAGTACGACCCGACCAACAGTACGACCCGACCAGTCGACGACCCCAGCCAGCACATACGGTGTATGTTGAGTTTGCCTTTTTTTTTGCTTCCCTGTTAGCTCCCCTGTTAGCCCTGTTAGCTTCCCTGTTAGCCCTGTTAGCTCCCCGGTTAGCTTGTTAGTCTCCCCTGTTAGCTCCCCTGTTAGCCTGTTGACTCCCCTGTTAGCTTCCCTGTTAGCTCCCCTGTTAGCCCTGTTAGCTTCCCTGTTAGCCCTGTTAGCTCCCCTGTTAGCTTGTTAGTCTCCCCTGTTAGCTCCCCTGTTAGCCTGTTGACTCCCCTGTTTGCTTCCCTGTTAGCCTCGTTAGCTCCCCTGCAGCTTGTTAGGCCTCTACTACCAGCATGGCCCCAGTCTGCTAGCTTAGCCCCGGCTGCTAGCACAGCCTCTATGTTAATGCAGCCCTTGCTGCTAGCATAGGCCCTGTAGCTAGCCTTGCCCAGGCAGCTAACCCGGTCCCTCTGCATGGCCCCAGTCTGCTAGCTTAGCCCCGGCTGCTAGCACAGCCTCTATGTTAATGCAGCCCTTGCTGCTGGCATAGGCCCTGTAGCTAGCCATGCCCAGGCAGCTAACCCGGTCCCTCTGCATGGCCTCCACTTTTTGTGTAGCCTTCCCACTGCTAGGACTGCTCCTTCAGCTAGCAAGGTCAGTTTTCCCACTGCTAGGACTGCCCTTTCAGCTAGCAAGGTCAGTTTTCTCCCACTGCTAGGACTGCCCCTTCAGCTAGCAAGGTCAGTTTGCCCCACTGCTAGGACTGCCCCTTCAGCTAGCAAGGTCAGTTTTCTCCCCCAGGCAGCTAACCCGGTCCCTCTGCATGGCCTCCACTTTTTGTGTAGCCTTCCCACTGCTAGGACTGCTCCTTCAGCTAGCAAGGTCAGTTTTCCCACTGCTAGGACTGCCCTTTCAGCTAGCAAGGTCAGTTTTCTCCCACTGCTAGGACTGCCCCTTCAGCTAGCAAGGTCAGTTTTCCCCACTGCTAGGACTGCCCCTTCAGCTAGCAAGGTCAGTTCCCCACAGCTAGGACTGTCCTTCCAGCTAGCTTGTTCTCTCATGCTGGTCCAGCCCTGTCTGCCAGCCTAGCTCCGGCAGCTAGCGCAGCCTCTATGTTAATGTAGCAGTACAGCTAGCATAGGCCCTGTAGCTATCAGGGCCCTGGCAGCTACCCTTTCCCTCTGCTAGCCCCTTCCCTGTTCCCCTCTCCAGTGCCCCTGTTCCAGCCCTGTCTGCTAGCCTAGTCCGGCAGCTAGCGCAGCCTCTATGTTAATGTAGCAGTACAGCTAGCATAGGCCCTGTAGCTATCTGTGCCCTGGCAGCTACCCTTTCCCTCTGCTAGCCCCTTCCCGGTGCTCCTCATAGTTACCCCTCAGCTCCTCTAGTTACCCCTCAGCTCCTCTAGTTACCCCTCAGCTCCTCTAGTTACCCCTCAGCTCCTCTAGTTACCCCTCAGCTCCTCTAGTTACCCCTCAGCTCCTCTAGTTACCCCTCAGCTCCTCTGGTTACCCCTTCTGCTACCCTGGTTACCCCTCAGCTACCCTGTTCCTTTGCTAGCCCCACTTTTGTTGTAGCTTCCCCTGCTAGCATGGCCCAGTACTTTTTGTTTGTTGCCTTGTTTTTTCCCCTGCCCCTCTGTCTGTGTTTTTGGGTCGCCCGGTGGCTCCCGTGGAGGGGGGAGTACTGTGAGGTTCGCCTCTCCCTGGACCTTTAATTCCCTTTCTCCTCACTTCTCCAGCCCCCACCCTCGCGCTCGTTTAGCCTCGTCTGCTCTTCAGCAGCCCACACCCTTGGACTATCTGTCATTATCTGTTTGATTGGTTCGTGCCGAACACACTCTTCTAGTTCAAGTATCAATTACCTTCATGCACCTGATGTGTATTCTAATTAGCGCCCCTGTGGGCTTTAAGTACCTCGCTCTTCCCCTCAGTCCTGGTCGGGTCGTTCCGTATCATATCTCTATCAGCAAACTCCTACGGGAGGTTCTCAATCTGTAGGCTCCTACGGGAGTCTCTGTTTCTGTCTGTTATGCTGTTTCATCTCCGGCGTGAGATGCGCTCAAGCCTTCGCCACCTGTCGCCGTTTGCCTGGAGGGAGACACTGTACTGCGCTCTCTAATCCTCTACGGGAGGTATTCCAGTGTTCCACTCCAGACCTCCGAGCCAGATGCGCTCTTCACTCCAGACGCGCATCCAGACGCGCATTCAGACCTCCGCGCCAGATGCGCTCTCCGTACCGGCGCGTACTCCAAGCAGACGCGCACCACTCAGACCTCCGCGCCAGATGCGCTCTCCGTACCGGCGCGTACTCCAAGCAGACGCGCACCACTCAGACCTCCGCGCCAGATGCGCTCTCCGTACCGGCGCGTACTCCAAGCAGACGCGCACCACTCAGACCTCCGCGCCAGATGCGCTCTCCGTACCGGCGCGTACTCCAAGCAGACGCGCACCACTCAGACCTCCGCGCCAGATGCGCTCTCCGTACCGGCGCGTACTCCAAGCAGACGCGCACCACTCAGACCTCCGCGCCAGATGCGCTCTCCGTACCGGCGCGTACTCCAAGCAGACGCGCACCACTCAGACCTCCGCGCCAGATGCGCTCTCCGTACCGGCGCGTACTCCAAGCAGACGCGCACCACTCAGACCTCCGCGCCAGATGCGCTCTCCGAGCCGGCGCGCTCTCCTCCAGACGTCTAGCCTGCGCGCGCCTACTCCATCCCTGTAAGCAGCTCTGACCCTCGCCCTGTTCCTAGTCCTCCCTGTCCAGTCCTTCTAGTCCTCCTAGTCCTCCCTGTCCCCAGCCCGCCTCCGCGGGCCTCTGTCCCTGTTTCCCCTCTCTAGTCCTCCTAGTCCTCCCTGTCCAGTCCTTCTAGTCCTCCTAGTCCTCCCTGTCCAGTCCTTCTTGTCCTCCTAGTCCTCCCTGTCCAGTCCTTCTAGTCCTCCTAGTCGGAGGTCTGAGTGGTGCGCGTCTGCTTGGAGTACGCGCCGGTACGGAGAGCGTATCTGGCGCGGAGGTCTGAATGCGCGTCTGGATGCGCGTCTGGAGTGAAGAGCGCGTCTGGCTCGGAGGTCTGGAGTGGAACACTGGAATACCTCCCTCCAGAACTTTGGAAATTACTCAATAATCAACTAGGCTGCAGTAAAAAACTTAAAACCAGATTCTCAAACATAAACATAAAGACGGACAACACGCTCATCACAGACAAGCTGGATGTAGCCAATTACTTAAACATTTTCTTCACAAACATAGCCACAACACTGGTAAGCAAACTACCCTCCCACTCAGGGCATTATGGGGTAGAACACATAGTAGCATACTACAAGAACCTAGGGGTCCACAAAGACGACTTCAAACTGGAAATGGTAACAACATATGAGGTACTCAAAAAACTGAGCGCCCTCCAACCGAACAAGGCCACTGGCCATGACAACATCCCCTCCAAATTCCTCAGAAACTCAGCAGCCGCCATAACCCCAGTCATCACACACATAATAAACCTCTCCATAAAACAGGGACACGTCCCCAAGGACTTCAAAATTGCGAGAGTAACACCCCTGCACAAAAAGGGCAGTAAATTAGACCCAGGCAACTACCGCCCTGTTTCTATCCTTACCTCCATCTCGAAAGTCATTGAAAAAATAGTATACGAACAGGTCGAAAAGTACTGTGGTAAATATTGAGTTGAATTTCATAAATAACCTTGTATACTGGTTAGCAGAAGTGGGTGCAGGGCTAAATGAGGAATGAGACGCAGCGACAGTTGGATAGATAAAGGTCACACCTAATGTGACCAGATTAGTACTGTATGGTAATAAGGCCCAAAGGGTCAAAGCGTATTCACACCCCCCCACCAGAGGACATCATGCCCGCCCCCCCTCGTGAGACAAGACCCAACACAGCGACCACACGGACAGGGGCCCCCAGCAGAACCCCTCTGTCTCTGTCCCATCACGTCGCCACAACCCAAGGGGGGGGGGCTGCCAGCCCCCACAGAAGACGCCCACGGACCAACTGGATTCTATTATTGGCTAGAAATTATAGTATATAAGGGGATACAAAATGGTAGTTCGGGAGCCCTCAGACCAGACACAACCCCAGGGGTCTGGGGGGCTCCACCGCTCCTTCCACGAGAGAGACTGTGCTGCTTTTTATGTGAGTAACTCATGGACCCTTGGTTGGTTAAAATAGAATGTAAAGATACTTATTTTAGAAACCAGGCTTACTCATATAAAAAAGGGGCCTACAGTAAACTATGTATGTTCAAATTATGTTAACGAGTGACTGTTTTATGTACATGTTGGGGTTTGAAGATGCAAACCTGATTGTAATTTCGGTACACAAATAGCCCTGTTAATGTTCTCTGATAAATCTTTTGTATGTGAAAGGCAACCTTCTATTCACTCTTGGCCCTGGCTCAAATAAATCAGTTGAGTTGAACTACAGTTCTGGTTTGTCTGGCGTACACGTTTATTCCTCATCTGCTTAAGTCAGATGAGGAGATCAACAATTCTATCAAGTATGATCCCTTCCTCCTCCTTCCAGATAATCAATCTCATTGTATTGTACTACAATAACCTCAAATTATTGTAGAAGTTCTGTGGGAATTTACCACAGTACCTTGCGGAAAAAAATCTAATCTACGAATTCCAATCTGGCTTCAGAACATCCCACTCCACTGACACATGCCTTCTCTATTTAAACGACCACATCAAACAAGAGGTGGACGTGGGCAAATACTGTGGCATGGTCATGCTGGACCTACAAAAGGCCTTCGACACAGTCAATCACACCATTCTGATTGACAAGCTAAAAGCAATTGGTTTTGATAGTCTATCAGTGAGCTGGATGCAATCCTACCTGGAGGGGAGAGAACAGATGGTGTAGGTAAACGGTACCCTATCCCCCCCCTCACAGTGAGCTGTGGTGTTCCACAAGGAAGCATACTAGGACCGCTACTGTTCCTAATTTATGCAAATGACATGTCGTCAGCTTGTGACTGCAACTTGTTCCTGTTTTTGCGGACGACTCAGCCCTGCTGGTCTCTGACAAGAACAAGTTACAGGTTGAAAAAACCCTCAGCTCGGAACTAGGCAAAATCTGCATATGGCTCGCTGATAACAAACTATCATTACACATGGGCAAAACAGAGTCCATTCTCTTCGGTTCAAATAACAAACTCAGCAAGACCGACGGCTTCTCAGTTAAAGTGAGTGTCAATATTGTCACAAGGAAAGAAGAAATTACCTACCTGGGTTCCATCCTAGAGGCAAATCTTTCCTGTGACAAAATGGCATCCAATGTAATAAAAAAAGTCAACCAACAAACTCGATTCTTGTACCGGATCTCCTCACTGGTAAACAAGAATACCCTGAAGACTCTGGCAGGAGCACTCATTCAAGGGTACTACAACTATGCTTGCACCTCATGGTACCAAAGCACCTCAAAGGCGCAAAAAACAAAATGACAAACATCTCAAAACAAACTGATCAGACTACTGCTTGACCTTACTCCTAGAACCCACCTCACCCCTGCCCACTTTGACAACCTAGGATGGCTTAGAGCAGGGGTTCCCAAACTTTTCAGGCCAGGACCCAGAAAATAAGGCGTCAGAGAGCCGCGGCCCAATGCACATCGTCAGGCTTTTTTTTCTTTTTTTTTGCCAGGCGACCGATTTTTTAAGCCAAATATCACTTCAATCCTATTAAGTTAGTTCAAGTTAGTTATTCATTTATATGTGCTATTTATGAGAGGGCTAACTTGTTGCAAAATAATAATGATAATAATAATAGCCTCATTAAAATACGATTGTTGCTTCGGTTGTTTTCAGCGTTTTATGTGCATAATCTGTTATTTAGTTTGAAATGTTCGTTGAAATAAGTAGATTTTTCGTTTTTGTTTATTTATTAAGTTAATATAAAACCATATAGTCACATTTTAGAATACAATAGAATAGAATTTTAGAATACAACTAGAAACACTGTCCTGGCCTGCTTCTAAGTTCAGTGGCCTAAAATTTTTTTTTTTTTTTTTTTTTTTTTTTAATCATCTCGCGGCCACCTTTGGGTCGCGACCCCGACTTTGGGAACCACTGGCTTAGAGTAGACGACAGAGTACAGCAACTTGCAATGGGCCTGGTCTACAAGATACACTACACGACCAAGGTACCCATGTACATGTCAAAATACTTCCCAAAGGTCAGTGAATACCACGATTACAACACCAGAGGGAGCTCCACAAATCATGTTAAACCCAGATTCGGCTCAAACAAGGGACTAAAACACGTTTTGCAATTATGCCACATCAATGTGGAACGCCCTTCCCAAAGCTGTAAAGGAATGTGAATCACAAACCACTTTCAAAACCACTCTCAAAGAACGCCTACGGGAGACTGCAATTCGAAACTGGCCCCTGTAAATGTCCTAACCCAACCCCCTCCAATGTACAGTAAATGACCATGTATGGTTTTGTCAATATTCCAATGTACAGTTTTGCTTGTACAGTTGTACAGTGTCTCCCACCCACCCACCCCTCCTACCCAACCCCCCACCCCCACCCCACCCATTGATTTGATTTTACTTTTTGGAGTTTGTTCTATGGCACAGCAAGATAATGTTTTCATACATTGAAAGATTACAGTACCATCAATGACACTGTTCACTTGAATGGAACAGCCTGCAAGACTAAAATTAATTAGATTTTGTTACATAAGATAATTTCTTATACAGAATGTGTATAACCCAGATTATACATTATGAATACTGTATGCAGCACATTGCTGAATGTTTACAAGACTCCATTGAATTAGATTACATTACATAAGACAATTTGACATGGAACATGTGTAACCCCAATTATACATTATGAATATACTGTATTATCCAAAATTCACCTTTGACATTTTCCCCCCAAGATTGTGTAGACAACTCTGATGATGCCATGATATTCCAGCAAAACAGAACAATAAAACTTCATCCCTTAAAGCTCCAATGTGTTTTTTTGGGGTGTATTTACATATTCCAAAGAGACTGATAGAGGGAAAATAGCTATTTTGTTTTCTATTATAGATTGGAATAGGTTGTAACTTGTAACGTAAGCAAAACTTTGTCCTTGTAGGCTATCAAGAACTTCAACTAGAGAACAAAAACATCCCTCCATTATTATTTTCTTTCGTTTTTTTCATGGTTGGGTTTCCCATTTGTTTATATTTGGATCACTGATTGGGCCTTTAAGTAACTAAATCTTCGGTCCACTTATTGTTATCGATGGCTGAAACACAAAACCTCCTATCTGCAAAATTTCTGATTTTCTGATTTCACTTTGGACAGGACTCTACCAAGCAATAACATCATTGGGAAGTACAGTAGGAAATAAAACATACATTTTCAATAGACCTGTCTCAAACCCTGCCCCTTTTCTTGATCCTCCAATCACAACTGTCGCTTACCTCGGACAAACTTGGTTTGTCCGAGGTAAGCGACAGTTGTGATTGGAGGATCAAGAAAAGAGGGCAGGGTTTGAGACAGGTCTATTGTACCTGAGACCACGGAGCGTCCTGCATGGGTTTGTTAAAACTTTAAAGGTTAGCTCTTGGCTCTGGGAACAAAACTACACAACAATCACATCCTTTGAATCTCAAACATAACATTAAAAAGCATTATCGCATGGCAAAGATTATTTACGTGTTTATTTCCTATCTCAAATAAGTGACATTTTCAGATAGGAGGTTTTGCATTTCAGCCATAACATTTTCTTTACAGTGTTAGACAGATACTACCATTGTGGCCTCTAGTGGAATCAGTATGTACCTAAGTCTTTGCCCTTGCTCCGAGGGCATCTTGTGAGCCAGGCTCACTGTCACAACAGGCTTCTTCACTGTGACTCCAGGTCCACCCTCTAATGACCCCAGACACAGATGGTGCTATTTATAGCATGCCACCGGCATGGCAGGTGTGAGGAAGATTACCAGTTTCAAACTTTGTGTAGGATCGGAGAGTTGATCCTTATTAATGTCAGCTAACCTACTGACTGTGACATTTGGGTGGTAGAGATGAAAAACACAATATTTTACATACAAAAATACATAGCCTGTGTGACAAATCATGTCATGATGAAGGCCCATTTATATTAGCTTTTTCTAAAGAAAACCTGTTCCCCCTTCATGACTAGTCCTATAGGCTACACAGGCTCAGCGTCATCATGCATCATATTATGTCACTTGCTTCATTTATTAATACTATTTCATTTCAAATAATTGTGTCAAATATTCAGTTATCATTTCACCATAAAAGAATATAGCCACAAATAGAGGGACTACATAAAAACACCAAACCATTGTGGTTGTTACTGTGCTACAGTACAAGCGAGTGGTCTTTGCTGGACTGTAACTAAGCACTGACCAGCTTAATCTTCTTAAGAAACTACCTAACAGCTTGTTGCTTTACATAGAATGGTGACTATTGAATTTTAGCATTATATTATTAACAAATTATAGTCAAGCAATTGTCAAAACATAGGATTATGTGTACCTGGTCTTGTCTGTGAAGTGAAGATTCAATTTCAGTGTCTGGAGTCTCTGTAAATCTCTCCAAATTACACGTGCTCACGAGTATCCACAAACCAACGCACCGCAGACTAGTCGGCTAGTTTACAGCTCCCCTAGTGACGGGTTCTGTCCGACACATCTCTAATAGAAGGGCATTTGAATTTGTATGATACCATAATATGAGTTGAGGTAAAAAAAATATATATAATAATAATTTAAAACAACAACAACAAAAATACATATTCATGGCATTCTGTTCTGTAACTTTTATGACTGAAGCACACAGAAATATAAATGAAAGAAAGGTATAACGTCCCAGAGTTGCAAAATCCACGTTACTTAGCGAAGAGAAAAATCTGAAATTGCTCATAGGTTCCTTATAATAAGGTATATGATCAAATGGTGAGAGAGCACGGATGAATGTCTGTCAGGACTTTTTGCTCGCATTTAGTATAAACAGTATGGTAATGCTTCTGAGAAGGATGCCTGAAACCAGTCCAGAGGAGAACCGATGTCATCTAGTGGTCAGTCTGCAATACTACAGACATACTAATGTGGTGATGATGTCAATACTTTCCCGAGCCATACTTTATCTGATTCTAAATCGTATCACTATTATTTGTTATAAGATCTATGCACATAGTCACTGTTCTTTGATGTGCCATTTGAATTTGGGCTGGTAGCTATAAGCAGATATTGTTAACTTGTGATAGATAAATAAAAAATACATCAACTACAAGAAATATATATTTTGAAAGATTATTTTACATGTTTAAAAATAGTCTCAAATACAATATTTTATTTTGTTATAATTAGCATGCAGGAACAGCTGGTTGTTGTGGACTTGCTGCAGGTGCCTTGACTCAGTTCTTTAGGATCCTGATCCATCATCTGTGGGGAAGCTGGGTGGAGGCTAGCTCTTAGAGCAGGTTGAAAAGTCTCACAATGATCTGCTGTAGTGTTACCCTGTTGGACTAGAACATCTTTCTCTTTAAGAAACTGAGATGTTGAGCCCATCGGTGTAGACAATATTGATCTCCTGCAGAAGCTGTGTGATAAACTCCCTCAGCAGATTGAATGGAGCTGTGAACTCTTGTAGCTGGTTGGAACAATATTATCCTGTGTTGCAAGCATTCTGAACTTACCCTTTAAGGTTAATCACAATAATTATGAATTCTGAACTTACCCTTTAACATTAGCCACAATAACTATTTCCTACTTACCACGTACAATATCCATGCTGTTCATACTGGATATCCACATCTCCGGCTAGTTAGCCACAGGGAAATAAGTGCTGAAACCTACTTTGGGTGTATTGTGGAGTAGGTTTCAGTGTTTGTTTCAGGGTCTTGTACAGACTGGCACGTGACCCTTTGTATTGATTTTGTGACTAACTAGCCAGAGCTGCGGGTATCCAGTATAAAGAACAACACGGATTGTGCTGAGACAGGACTCAACCAAGCAATAACATCATTGGGAAGTACAGTAGGAAATAGGAAATAAAACGTACATTTTAGGAGACCGGCCCTCATTTATCAATTTTTCTTAGAAAGTATTCTATTTTCATACGTAAGCACAGAATTTAGAATGTGTGCATGCACAAAAAAAACGGGATTTATCAACCGTGCGTACACAGGTCCTACGCTCCTCCGTGTTGATAAATACCTCTTTGTTCTACCGTCAATGCTCGTGCATGATTATCCATATATGGTCATGAAACACCCCCCATGGGATGTGAAATAATGGATAGGGTATTCTTGTTTACCAGAGAGGAGTTCCGGTACAAGAATCTTGTTCGTTGCTTGACTTTTTTGGTTACATTGGTTGCCATTTTGTCACAGGAAAGATTTGCCTCTAGGATGGAACCCAGGGCCCTCATTCATCAACGTTGCGTACGCACAGATATGTGCTTAACCCATGCGTACGACCATTTCTAAGCAAAGTGTGGGATTTATCAATATTTGAACGTGAACTTCTACGCACAGCCCAGAGCATGCGTAGCTGGCGCCCGTTGGTAGAATAATTATTACAACAAGGAAATAATCTTATGTGCATTAGTTTCAACACTGGCGTGTTCTGTATGAACCGTAATTCATTATAGTTCATTCAGGCATCATAGCAGCATGGGGGAAGGGGGGGGGGGGGGGGGGGTACAGGTAGTGAAAACAACACAAGCAGTGTAAACAAATAGGTCAATATAATTTACTATCTAACTAACTGAAATATATTTTCACAGTGTCACATAAGGTGCAGTATGCATAAGGTAGTGTTATAATTTACTATCTAACTAACTGAAATATACATTATTCATTATTCACAGTATCACAGTATCCACATAAGGTGCAGTATGCATAAGGTAGTGTTATTGTCCTACTTGGGTTCCTATTAGTTCTAGGTCGATGTCTGGCAGCAGTCTCTGCCCACTGTTGTGGAGCCTGATGGCCACTGGTATGAAGGACTGTCCGAGTCGGTTAGTTGAGTGTCAGGGGGGTATGAGTCTGTGGCTTCCTTGTCACCTTCACCTAATATGTTTTGATCTGGTCAGGTGCGCTGTCACCTAATATGTTTTGATCTGATCAGGTGCGCTGTCACCTAATATGTTTTGATCTGGTCAGGTGCGCTGTCACCTAATATCATTTCATCTGGTCAGGTGCGCTGTCACCTAATATGATTTCATCTGGTCAGGTGCGCTGTCACCTAATATGTTTTCATCTGGTCAGGTCCGCTGTCACCTAATGTTAATATGTTTTCATCTGTGTCCACTGACCACTGACACACAGTGGGGGATGTTTTAAAAATATAATTTAATATATAATATAATATAATAATTAGTGCTTCACCTAAAAATTTGGTCAGCAGCCTCCACTGCCTCAAAGGAACTAAAAATAAGATTACAAACATCACAAAACAAACTGGTCAGACTACTGCTTGACCTTACTCCTAAAACCCACCTCACCCCTGCCCATTTTGACAACCTAGGATGGCTTAGAGTAGACGACAGAGTACAGCAACTTGCAATGGGCCTGGTAAGATACACTACACCACTAAGGTACCCATGTACATGTCGAAATACTTCCCAAAAGTCAGTGAATACCACAACCACAACACCAGAGGGAGTTCCACAAATCATGTTCAACCCAGATTCGGCTCAAACAAGGGACTAAACACGTTTCGCAATTATGCCACATCAATGTGGAATGCCCTACCCACAGCCGTAAAATAATGTGAATCCCTACCCACTTTCAAAACCACTCTCAAAGAGCACCTACGGGAGGCTGCAATTCGAAACTGGCCCCTGTAAATGTCCACCCCCCCCCCCCCCCCACACACACAACCCCCTCCAATGTACAGTTTCTTCCCCCTCAAATGTATATACTCTCTTTTAGAAACTCTGTCTCTTACACAGTACTGTATATTTGTATATGTTGAATGTCATAAATGTCTGGATGTAACAGTACTGTTTATCTGTATGTCATAAATGTTATGATGAATTGAAAATGGGGTACCCTGATGTAAACAAGACAAAAGGGGATTGGGAATTGGCATAACGACTAACATTGGGAGAAAAACGGAAAAAGAAGGGGGAAAAAGATAATTAAAAAATCAATCAACCGTCTTGTATCATCCTGTATACCAGCGCGCCTTGCAGTAGTTCTTAGTTCTATTTACTACTTTAATTTAAAAATGTTCTTATATACTTTGATTCTATTGTCACCATGTATGCATATATATATATATACTTATTACATGTATTCATTGCTCCTATGTCCGCCCACTACAAACACAGGAACTTTCTAACCCCTGTCCCCACCTCCCTGTCTCTCTGTGAGTGGTTGTCTCGTAGTGATGGCCAAGGTGGTGGATGTCTTGATTGTCTCGGGCGATGGCCTAGGTTGCAGTGACTGTTCTACCCCATATTGGTTATAAGCACCATGGATCTCTGTCTACAACGTCTAAACCATGCCTGTTCTAGTTCATTGCTGGGTTAAGTACTTCCATTCTATTCACATATATGCTTACTACATGTATTTATTGCTCCTATGTCCGCCCACCACAAACATGCAAACTGTCTAACGCCTGTCCCAGTCTCCCTGTCTCTCTGTGAGTTGATGTCTTGTGGTGATGGCCAAGGTGGTGGATGTCTCATGGTGATGGCCAAGATGGTGCGATCCTCTCTACGTTACCCCCATACTTCAAATGGATCAGGAATACATACGTGTATCACCGACATCCAAGTAGGGGGATCCCCCCTTGAACGGATGTGGTGACATTGACTCTGGATTTCATAATCCATATGTCTATAATTAGAGAAACCATATGCAATACACTGGGGTGCTCTAAGGAACTGTTTTGAACCCAGATGAAACCCCAGCGGTTGTTGAAACTGTATTTAGATAAGCCATTCTCAACCCCCACTCTAACAGATGTAATCAGTGGAGAACAAAGACTGTATGTAAATATAAGTCACACCCCACAGATGGAACGGTCACTCACCCTACTAACAGAGATCAGAGACAGCTGGTCTAGCAGAGACCAGCACAAACTGGCTAAGGAAAATATAATTACATTATATTAGATTAGAATGAAAAAAAATATTGGAATAATAACAAGATCATAGTAACCTATCTGAGGTATTAGAGCAAAGAAGATTTGAATACCATTTTAGGAATGTCAAACTGGTTAAGTAATAAAGCTATTTCACTCTGGTTGCTAGAATCTAAAACCAAGGATGTGAGGTTTTGTCCGCTCCCCACCCACACGCTCCGTTCCTTTAAGGTACTTTGTTGAGTAATTGCATTCCCCGCCACGCTCCGTTCCTTTAAGGTTCTGTGAGGATTCTGTGATGATTGGTCCGTGGCCGAACGCACACTTCTAAGTCAAGTATCAATTACCATCACGCACCTGATGTGTGTTCTAATCAGCGCCCCAGAGGGCTTTATATACTCTTTTCCCCCTAATATTGATGTTGGATCGTTTTGAATATTCCCTGCATCTGCCTTTCTTTCCCGTCGCTGTCTGTTGCTCTCCAGGACTCTCGTGAAGTATCCCTGTTGGAGAACCTGATTCCCCGTACGAAGCTACGCCTCGTTTATCTGCCCGCTTTACGCGTTGCGCTCTGGTGAGTTTTTGGAAACAGTCTTTTTTGGATCAATCGTTTTTGTGTGTTTGTGAAACACCGAAGAGATCCCGTTTTTGTTATACTGTTCTCACCTATTTTTTGTTGTTGGATTTACACGTTGGATTACCGTATTGTTTTTTCTCTGGACACTGCTAACTGTGTGTATCACACCGAAGATCAAGTCACTTGGATATATTGTTTGGATCAGTCACCTCTCTGTTCTATTGTGCGCTGAGCTAACTGGGATTTCTCTCTCTCTCTCCGCTTCCGCCTGGAATGTATGCTGGGGGGATCTGCAGAGCGGCTCCGACGTCACAGGCAAATCCTTCACCATCACCTTCTGGGAGAATCTGCAGAGCCGCAAACATTCTTCACATGCCAGATTCCCCGTTTGTTCTGTTCTCCACCTAATTCAATCTTGTGACTCTGTGAATAAACACGCCCTTGTTTTTGGCTAACTCAGAAACAACTCTCTCTGTGCCGTTGCGCTTGGGGTCGGTTACAAACCCTAACATTACGATCCAACCACATTACGACCCCAGCCGACACAGAGAGAGCCCCTGCAGCTTGCCAGGCCTCTACTACCAGCATGGCCCCAGTCTGCTAGCTTAGGCCCGGCTGCTAGCACAGCCTCTATGTTTTTTTTCTTTTTTTTTTTATCTTTCTTCCCCTCATTTTTCCCGATTTTCTCCCATCCCACCCTTCCTGGTTGTTGCGTACTTTCCCCTACTGTTGGTCCGGGAGACCGGAGACTGTCACATGCTTTCCTCCGACGCATGTGCAGCCTGGGGCAGGCCAACCTGGCCGCGCAGGTTCTCACCGGGGAGAGTGTAGCGTGTGGGAGGCCACACTATCTCTCCTCAGATCCAACCCTCGCTGAGCAGGCGCCCCGACCGAACTGTAGGGGTCGCTGTCCACAACGCCCAGGACCCACCCTTCAGCTTTCCCACCCTCTGATACGGCCAATTGTATCAGTGCGAGGGGCCAGCCAAGCTGATAGCAACGCCGGGAGCTGGATTCGAACAGGCGAATCCTAGTGTCTCCCGGTGTTGGTGACGAACGTAATCTCCGTGCGCCACCTGCCCCCCCACAGCCTCTATGTTAATGCAGCCCTTGCAGCTAGCATAGGCCCTGTAGCTAGCCATGCCCAGGCAGCTAACCCGGTCCCTCTGCTAGCCCCACTTTACGTGTAGCTTCCCCAGCTAGCATGGCCTCCACTTTGTGTGTAGCTTTCCCACAGCTAGAACGGCCCTTTCAGCTAGCTTGTGCCCAGGCAGCTAGCCCTGCCTCATCGCCTGGTCCGGCTCCCACGCCTGGCCCGGTCCAGCTTCGACGCCCGGCCTCCACGCCTGGTCTCGCTCCCTATTCCACGGGGGGATGGCGTGTTCTCCCTCGGACCCCGGCCCGCCATCGCTTCCTATTCCACGGGGGGATGGCGTGTTCTCCCTCGGACCCCGGCTCGCCATCGCTCCCTATTCCACGGGGGGATGGCGTGTTCTCCCTCGGACCCCGGCTCGCCATCGCTCCCTATTCCACGGGGGGATGGCGTGTTCTCCCTCGGACCCTGGCTCGCCATCGCTCCCTATTCCACGGGGGGATGGCGTGTTCTCCCTCGGATCCCGGCTCGCCATCGCTCCCTATTCCACGGGGGGGTGGCGTGTTCTCCCTCGGACCCCGGCTCGCCATCGCTCCCTATTCCACGGGGGGATGGCGTGTTCTCCCTCGGACCCTGGCTCGCCATCGCTCCCTATTCCACAGGGGGATGGCGTGTTCTCCCTCGGACCCCGGCTCGCCATCGCTCCCTATTCCACGGGGGGATGGCGTGTTCTCCCTCGGACCCCGGCTCGCCATCGCTCCCTATTCCACGGGGGGATGGCGTGTTCTCCCTCGGACCCCGGCTCGCCATCGCTTCCTATTCCACGGGGGGATGGCGTGTTCTCCCTCGGACCCCGGCTCGCCATCGCTCCCTATTCCACGGGGGGATGGCGTGTTCTCCCTCGGACCCCGGCTCGCCATCGCTCCCTATTCCACGGGGGGATGGCGTGTTCTCGCCCCGGTCCCCTGGGACCCCCTGTGTTCTGCGCTGCCCGTCTGCAGCATCCGAGGAGGAGGAGGATTCCTTTCAGAGCGGCAGAGCCCTACTCGGTGTAGGGATGGAAGAGGATCCCCGTGCCCGGCCCCCGCCGTTGGATTCCAGTCCCCGTCTCCGGCCTCCCTCGCCGGTCCTCTGTCCCCGTCTCCGGTCCCCCTCTCCGGGCCTCTGTCTTTGTCCCCCTCTCCAGTGCCCCTGATCGCCGGCTTCCTTCGGTCCCGTCCGGGCAGGCCGGGGCCGAGTGGGTCGCCGGGTGGCTCCCGTGGAGGGGGGGGTACTGTGAGGTTTTGTCCGCTCCCCACCCACACGCTCCGTTCCTTTAAGGTACTTTGTTGAGTAATTGCATTCCCCGCCACGCTCCGTTCCTTTAAGGTTCTGTGAGGATTCTGTGATGATTGGTCTGTGGCCGAACGCACACTTCTAAGTCAAGTATCAATTACCATCACGCACCTGATGTGTGTTCTAATCAGTGCCCCAGAGGGCTTTATATACTCTTTTTCCCCTAATATCGATGTTGGATCGTTTTGAATATTCCCTGCATCTGCCTTTCTTTCCCGTCGCTGTCTGTTGCTCCCCAGGACTCTCGTGAAGTATCCCTGTTGGAGAACCTGATTCCCCGTACGAAGCTACGCCTCGTTTATCTGCCCGCTTTACGCGTTGCGCTCTGGTGAGTTTTTGGAAACAGTCTTTTTTGGATCAATCGTTTTTGTGTGTTTGTGAAACACCGAAGAGATCCCGTTTTTGTTATACTGTTCTCACCTATTTTTTGTTGTTGGATTTACACGTTGGATTACCGTATTGTTTTTTCTCTGGACACTGCTAACTGTGTGTATCACACCGAAGATCAAGTCACTTGGATATATTGTTTGGATCAGTCACCTCTCTGTTCTATTGTGCGCTGAGCTAACTGGGATTTCTCTCTCTCTCTCCGCTTCCGCCTGGAGTGTATGCTGGGGGGATCTGCAGAGCGGCTCCGACGTCACAGGCAAATCCTTCACCATCACCTTCTGGGAGAATCTGCAGAGCCGCAAACATTCTTCACATGCCAGATTCCCCGTTTGTTCTGTTCTCCACCTAATTCAATCTTGTGACTCTGTGAATAAACACGCCCTTGTTTTTGGCTAACTCAGAAACAACTCTCTCTGTGCCGTTGGGCTTGGGGTCGGTTACAAACCCTAACAAAGGAACTATTAATTCAGTATACTTTATATAGGAAATCTGGTATTAAAATATGGACAACTCCACATTGGGTAAATGCTGAAAATATATGTAACTTATTACATTAACCATACAAATATAGAAAAGGTTTTAGAGTTAAGACTCTGTGCGCTTCAAGAAAACCACAGCCCACACGATGAGGACACAGGGGGCGGACCGCCACCACCGGAAGACCGCCCCAACAGAGGAGAACGCCATGTATGGAATCAAGAAACCTAATTGGACCAAAGTATTATTAGAATGGGCTAGGATTGGTGGAAAATCAGAGTATTTAAGAGAGAGCGCAGTGTTTGAGAGGGAGGCCAGACAGATACCCACCCATCCCCAGGGGGTCTGCAGGGCCCTTATCAACGTGTGCGTATGATCATTTCTAAGCAAAGTGTGGGATTTATCAATTTGAACTTGTGCTTGACTTTGTGCGTATATTTAAGCGTAGCTGGCGCCCGTTGGTAGAATATATTATTACAACAAGGAAATAAGCTTCTGTGCATTAGTTTCAACACTGGCATGTTCTGTATGAACCGTAATTCATTATAGTTCATTGTAAAATAGCAACAGTAGTGCAATTATGGTCAAAACCCTATAAATAGCATTTGGAATAATAGGTATTTTCTCTCAGAATGAATGCAGCATGGTTTATATAGCGTTATCGGAATATACTGGGTGCACTGACTGACTGTGCTCGTTATTATTTTGCGCACAGACTGCAGAAACACGGGAACGTTTTGATTATATTTAAAAGGCTTTACGTTAAACGAAACAAGTGGAATTTCGAAGCTGTAAGCAGAATACAAGTCATATGAACACCCACGATATAGTGTTTTTCCCCTTCCTACTGTATAAGAAAGAATAAAAAACGCATTGCAATGAGACCAGGGTGTATGTGTATTACAAAACCCTTGCAATAATGTGTCTTAAATGAATGAAAAGCATACATGCTCTGGACACAGAGCATATATTGTGTGGGTGATATGACTTGTATTATGCTTACAGAATTCCACGTATTTAGTTTTACAATGTCAAAGCCTTTTAATATAAATCAAAACGTTCCCGTATTTCTGCAATCTATGCGTAAAATAATAAGGAGTTGAGGTAGATACACACTCAGAACGTATTACATGCTGCTGGTATGCTGATAGAGTAAACTATTATATGAATATGAATATGATATGATATAAGGTATACACTGGTCCGTCGCATACACTGGTATGCACAAGTTACTGTTGCATAATGTAGGCTATGGCTGCTATTATATGTAATTCATATAGGCTACCTAATAGTATATGATTTTTAGAGGCATCTATTTTGTTGTCGGTATTAGGCTAATACCGACAACAACATGGGGGGGGCCCTCTGATGTAAACAAGACAAACGTCTTTCTCTGGTCTGCATCCCCTTAACAATTGTGTGTATTGAGCCGTACTGTATTGTACCCATTCTGCAATCTGTTAAATAAAGTGTTCATTCATTCATTCAAAATAGATGCCTCTAAAAATCATATTATAGCCAATCGAATCGAACACAACTAATAAAGGCATTCATATTACAGCACGGTTATAATGACACACATATGATGAATTGAAAATGGGGGACCCTGATGTAAACAAGACGAAAGTCTTTCTCTGGTCTGCATCCCCTTAACAATTGTATGTATTGAGCTGTACTGTACTGTACCCATTCTGCAATCTGTTAATAAACTTTTCAATCAATCAATCAAACCACCAACGCCAAACAGTGGTCAACGAACGGTCTTTATTAGTATTTTGAGCTGTCCAGGCAGAATTGCAGCAATGGTCTTAGGGAGCCGTTGATATCTGACATCACCGTTTACAAGTCAGCCTTTTATTTATCCCATAACACGCGTTGTGTCTTCTTGGTTCGGCAGTGCCTCAGTGAACAATCTCCCGTGAAGTTTCTCAGAGTTCCGCTCGGGTCAGTCCATTATTTCACATCCCATGGGGGGTGTTTCATCACTTTCATGACCATATATGGATAATCATGCACGAGCATTGACGTTAGAACAAAGAGGTATTTATCAACACGGAGGAGCGTAGGACCTGTGTACGCACCAGGCATGCGTTGTTCATGGCACGGGGTACCACTCAGTGGTACCTCACTGAGTATTAAAGATTTGAGCAGAAGCGCGTGCACGCACATGCACGCGCTCGCGAGAACGCGCTGCGCTCGGCTCGGCTCGTGTTTACCTGCCGAGTCCCGGGCCCCGGCGCTACCTCGCATTATCATAACAATAGCCGCTATAGGCTGGTGTCTTCAACCAGTCTGGGACTCTTTGTGATGTAAATATGGAACGTCCCAAGTTGCCGCTGCCCACAGAGTGCACCGCCGTCCAAAGGTGAACGACGGCGAACGAAGGGCCAAATCAAAACAGCCGTCAATTCCGAATTGACAACTGTTTTGATTCAACCCCCCACCCACCACCACTCACCCCCGGACAACAACACACTCTGCAATACAAACAAAGTGTATTATTGTGCGCGAGGGAACATATGCGCATGCGCGCGGGGCCGCGCGTGCGTGTGCGCGCGGCGTCATTATCCTGCGTGGCGGCTCAGCAACACTGGTACGCACGGTTGATAAATACAGTTTTTTTTGTGCGTGCACACATTCAAAATTCTGTGCTTACGTATGAAAATAGAATACTTTCTAAGAAAAATTGATAAATGAGGGCCCAGGTATGTAATTTCATCTTTCCTTTCCGATGGCTCAGGGCCATTTGCCCCGGGGGGCAGGAGAACCACTCAGAATAGGTTGAGGCAGAGCAGGTATGGTTCGACGCTGCAGGTCGGACAGAAGGCGGTATTGTTGACAGAATCTGGCTATGGGGCGACAATAATGTGGTCAAGAGGCATGGTTTCTATCTTTAGCCTTTGGCGTGGTTTATTAATTCACATGTTAAACAGCAGCAGTACTAGAGTTCTCCTTCTGAGGCCTCGAAGTTTCTTAACTTGGCCTTGAACTTTCCCAGCGTCATGTCCGCTGAACCGTGTGTTACCAGGAGTGTGAACGGTTTGTACAGCTCCGGTAGTCCTCTCATCACCATCGCCATCATTAGCCCATCGCTTGGTGCTTCTCCTGTACTCTTCAATGCCGTCATGGCCTGCTCAGCTCTGATGACGTATTCGGTCACCGTCTCGGTGTGCCCCTTCCTCAGTCCTGTTAGTGTTATGTAGAGGGCCACGACTCTGGGTCTAACTTGCCCGATATAATGCTCTCTCAACACCCCCAGGCTTTCTCGGCCTTTGTCTTGAGTGTCGCGGAATATCAGCCCCAAGCTTGTGTCGTCGAGCAGTGGCGCTAACTCACAGTACACGTCTGTGTTACGCTTGTCGTCCAGGGCTTGTTCTTCCGCCGTCGGGTCTCCCGTGGGGGCCGTCAAGATCGTCGTCTTCAGTCCCACACCGTGCATGCAGCATAACATGCGCTCTTCCCAGAGCTCGTAGTCCTCTGCCTTTCCATTGAATGAGGGCCATTTGCTCCATCCCTTGGTCGCCATCCTCTTGGTTGATGGTAGGCGTAGCTTTAGCTCTTGTTGGCCTAGCGTCTAGCCACGCGGTGCTCCCGGCGCTAACCTAGCCTATACTTCAGCTAAACTTGCTACCCTTATTATTTCGCCCCGGCGTGATCTGGGCCCATAACCTGTTGACAGAATCTGGCTATGGGGCGACAATAATGTGGTCAAGAGGCATGGGCCCTCATTTATCAAGTTTTCTCAGAAAATGTTCTATTTCCACACGTAAGCACAGAATTTAGAATGTGTGCACGCACAAAAAAAACGGGATTTATCACACGTGCGTACACAGGTCCTACGCACACCTGTCATGATAAATATCACCTTGCTCCTACGCTGAGGCTCGTGCACACTTTCACGTATTTGCATACCAAAACCGCCCCGATTAACCATATACGGTAATGGAACACCCCCATGAAATGTGGAAAAATGGACTGACCCGAGTAGAGGGAAGGGTATTATGGAGAAATACGAGACAGGTTGACAGACGTGTACACGTATGGTGATGTCCAGTGGTGCGTTATTGAAATCATCTGGGGTGACACGCACCACGTGCACGCGCGCTCCCTGCGCGTGCGCGCGCTCCCGCGAATGCGCATTTAATGTCCCCTCGCTTGGGCACAGACTAAAGACAGTGCCTAATTGCTTCTACGAATGGAATGTAACACGTCTTCACAACAAGGTTAGGTGTGAATGTGTCTGAGAACGTATTTAACACACCTGACGACCGGAGCTATTGATATGCAAATAGCGAGTGAGGTCCCACACCGTGGGACCCCGTCCCATGAACAACGCATGCCTGGTGATGTCGGATATGAAAAAGAAGAACCATTGCTGCCTGGGCAGCGCAAACACTAATAAAGACCGTGCTGGAATATGACTGCCTTTTCCCGTTTTGTTCGATTAATACCCAGGGATTAAAGTTCTCCTCAATTTTATTCCAAATTTTCTACCTGCTGCATATGATTTCTAGAGGCATACAATCTATTTTGATGTCGTATTGGGTAGCCTATATATGAATGAATGAATGAATGAAAACTTTATTAACAGATTGCAGAATGGGTACAGTGCAGTACAGCTCAATACATACAATTGTTAAGGGGATGCAGACCAGAGAAAGACTTTCGTCTTGTTTACACCAGGGTCCCCCATTTCCAATTCATCGTAACATATATGACATACATGACATACAGATAGACAGTACACGTATGGTGATGTCCAGTGGTGCGTTATTGAAATCAATATATAAACAATATATAAACAATAATACGAGAGCATATACAAGAACAATGAATCTCACTGCCATGTATGATGTAGCCTAGCCTGCCTATGTGATCAATACAAACATGAACTTGAATTCCATCATGTGTGTGTGACTGCGGTCAAGTGAGCCGTCTTTTACTTTTGCGTGGTCAAATCAGCCGCTCCTGTTTTTCGAGTGCGCGATTAGTTCCAGGTTTACGGTAATGCATTCAAACAACAATTCTGGGACGCTGTTTTAATGAACCGACGTGACTTTTGAACACAGTCTCACAAGTAGATCTTACAGAAATACTTAATATGACATTGAATGCGCATCGAATCAATAGGACGGACGCTGTTGTAATGAACCGACGTGACTTTTGAACACAGTCTCACAAGTAGATCTTACAGAAATACTTAATATGACATTGAATGCGCATCGAATCAATAGGACGGACGCTGTTGTAATGAACCGACGTGACTTTTGAACACAGTCTCACAAGTAGATCTTACAGAAATACTTAATATGACATTGAATGCGCATCGAATCAATAGGACGTTTAGTCGAATCAATAGGACGTTTCGTATGTGCAGTATTATTGAACATCGAATCAATAGGACGCGCAGTATATTCGACCACTAAAGCTACAGACAATTCCACAGAGGAACACTTCCGGTGAGGATTTCAAAGTAAAGGATGGCATGTGGTTAATTTCTATTATTTCTTATAGTTTATGACACTGCCATGTTTGTACTTAATACTTCTCAAGACTACTTGCACAAATAATATTAACTACTTTTACTGTGTACTTTGAGTAATTTGAGTTTCAAAGTCCTTTTTATAGAACAATGAGCATTTTCGACTAACTTTGATGTTGGATAAAAAAAAGAAAATTCGCATAAGCAGTTTATGAAACTGCCATGGTTGTACTTAGTACTTCTTAGACTACTTGTACAAATTATATGAAATATTTTTACTGTGTACTTTTTGAGTAATTTGAGTTTCAAAGTCCTCAGAATCAGCATTTTCGACTAACTTTGATGTTGGATAAAAAATGTTCTTCCCATAAGCAGTTTATGAAACTGCCATGCTTGTACTTAGTACCTCTTAGACAACTTGTACAAATTATATGAAATAAACTGCTTATGGGAAAAATTGTTTTTATCCAACATCAAAGTTAGTCGAAAATGCTGATTCTGAGGACTTTGAAACTCAAATTACTCAAAAAGTACACAGTAAAAATATTTCATATCATTTGTACAAGTAGTCTAAGAAGTACTAAGTACAACCATGGCAGTTTCATAAACTGCTTATGGGAAAAATTGTTTTTATCCAACATCAAAGTTAGTCGAAAATGCTGATTCTGAGGACTTTGAAACTGAAATTACTCAAAAAGTACACAGTAAAAATATTTCATATAATTTGTACAAGTAGTCTAAGAAGTACTAAGTACAACCATGGCAGTTTAATAAACTGCTTATGGGAAAAATTGTTTTTATCCAACATCAAAGTTAGTCGAAAATGCTGATTCTGAGGACTTTGAAACTCAAATTACTCAAAAAGTACACAGTAAAAATATTTCATATAATTTGTACAAGTAGTCTAAGAAGTACTAAGTACAACCATGGCAGTTTCATAAACTGCTTATGGGATTTTTTTTTATCCAACATCAAAGTTAGTCGAAAATGCTCATTGTTCTATAAAAAGGACTTTGAAACTCAAATTACTCAAAGTACACAGTAAAAGTAGTTAATATTATTTGTGCAAGTAGTCTTGAGAAGTATTAAGTACAAACATGGCAGTGTCATAAACTACTTAAGAAATAATAGAAATTAACCACATGCCATCCTTTACTTTGAAATCCTCACCGGAAGTGTTCCTCTGTGGAATTGTCTGTAGCTTTAGTGGTCGAATATACTGCGCGTCCTATTGATTCGATGTTCAATAATACTGCACATACAAAACGTCCTATTGATTCGATGCGCATTCAATGTCATATTAAGTATTTCTGTAAGATCTACTTGTGAGACTGTGTTCAAAAGTCACGTCGGTTCATTACAACAGCGTCCGTCCTATTGATTCGATGCGCATTCAATGTCATATTAAGTATTTCTGTAAGATCTACTTGTGAGACTGTGTTCAAAAGTCACGTCGGTTCATTACAACAGCGTCCGTCCTATTGATTCGATGCGCATTCGATGTCATATTAAGTATTTCTGTAAGATCTACTACTTGTGAGACAGGAGGAGGACAAAGGGTTGCCGCCAGAGAAGACACAGGACAAAGGACCCCCCCCTCCCCCCCTCCCCACACACCAACACACAGACCTCACGGAGACAACAACAAAGCCCCCCCCCACCCTCCCCCACAGCAGCACCAGACACAGACGAAGACAATTACCTGGAACTTGACGACATCAATACCACAGCAAATAAAAATGGACTACACATTTTTCACCTGAATGTAAACAGCATAAAGCATAAACTGGATGAAATAAGAAACCAGTTTATGAGCGGTAAGGTAGACATAATATGCTTTACTGAAACTAAACTTGACCCATCTGTAACAGACCCTGAAATAGAGTTAGAGAACTATAGCCTACTATAGTCTGTAATGACAGAAACCAGTATGGAGGTGGTGTTTGTATGTACATGCATAAGGACACCAAATTCATTACCCGTACTGACCTTCATCATGAGACAATTGAAACCGTATGGGTGGAAATTCTATTTGAAAGGGCAAAATCTGTTCTAGTCGGCACAATATACAGACCGCCAGATCAAACTGGCTTTTATGATACTCTGGATGTGTGCTTAGCTGGAGCTGAGGATGCTGAAAAAATTCTTATTGGGGATTGGAACACAGATATGCAACAAAAAGATGCACCCGTCTTCAAATCCTTCAATAGGTTTTGTGATCTGCACGGCCTCAGCCAGCTAATCACCCAACCCACAAGGGTATGTGAATCAACTCAGAGTATACCATTGACCTCATACTGACCTCTGACAAGTCCAAGATCTCCAATAAAGGGGTTATAGCATGTGGGTTAAGTGATCATTATATGATATTCTGTACCCGCAAAAAGCTAAAACTAAAGGCTGGCTGTCACAAAACAGTCACATCTAGAGACCTCAAAACCTACTCTAGCGAGGCCTTTAACCTTGAACTGGAGAGTCTGGACTGGTCAGATGAACTCAATGGTACACTGGTTGAAGAAACTTGGCTTGGCTTCAAAACCAAATTTTCATCAATACTAAACAACATGGCCCCCCTAAGAACCACCAGGGTAAAAAATCGCGCTGAGCCATGGATGCACACTGAAATACTGACCGCTATGAAAGCCAGAGACAAAAAATGCTCTGAGTTTCGTAAAAGTCAGTCAAAGCTTACCAAAAGCACGAGCAGTGAACTCCAAGACCACGTGACTGAACTCAAACTAGAAAGAAACAGACTAAGAAATGACGTAAACTCCATGAAAAATGTCATCAATGACAAAACTGAGGAAAACAAAAATAAACCACGTGAACTTTGGAAATTACTCAACAATCAACTAGGCTGCAGTAAAAAACTTAAAACCAGGTTCTCAAACATAAACATAAAGACGGACAACACGCTCATCACAGACAAGCTGGATGTAGCCAATTACTTAAACACTTTCTTCACAAACATAGCCACAACACTGGTAAACAAACTACCCTCCCACTCAGGGCAGTATGGGGTAGAACACATAGTAGCATACTACAAGAACCTAGGCGTCCACAAAGACGACTTCAAACTGGAAATGGTAACTACAGATGAGGTACTCAAAAAACTGAGCGCCCTCCAACCAAACAAGGCCACTGGCCATGACAACATCCCCTCCAAATTCCTCAGAGACTCAGCAGCAGCCATCACCCCAGTCATCACACACATAATAAACCTCTCCATAAAACAGGGACACGTCCCCAAGGACTTCAAAATTGCGAGAGTAACACCCCTGCACAAAAAGGGCAGCAAATTAGACCCGGGCAACTACCGCCCTGTTTCTATCCTTACATCCATCTCGAAAGTCATGGAAAAAATAGTATACGAACAGATCGAAAAGTACCTCGCGGAAAAAAATCTAATCTACGAATTCCAATCTGGCTTCAGAACATCCCACTCCACTGACACATGCCTTCTCTACTTGAACGACCACATCAAACAAGAGGTGGACACGGGCAAATACTGCGGCATGGTCATGCTGGACCTACCATTCTGATTGACAAGCTAAAAGCAATTGGTTTTGATAGTTTATCAGTGAGCTGGATACAATCCTACCTGGAGGGGAGGGAACAGATGGTGGAGGTAAACGGTACCCTATCCCCCCCCCCCTCACAGTGAGCTGTGGTGTTCCACAAGGAAGCATACTAGGACCGCTACTATTCCTAATTTATGCAAATGACATGTCGTCAGCTTGTGACTGCAACTTGTTCCTGTTTGCGGACGACTCAGCCCTGCTGGTCTCTGACAAGAACAAGTTACAGGTTGAAAAAGCCCTCAGCTCGGAACTAGGCAAAATCTGCATATGGCTCGCCGACAACAAACTATCATTACACATGGGCAAAACAGAGTCCATTCTCTTCGGTTCAAATAACAAACTCAGCAAGACCGACGGCTTCTCGATTACAGTGGGTGACAATATTATCACAAGGAAAGATGAAATTACCTACCTGGGTTCCATCCTAGAGGCAAATTTTTCCTGTGACAAAATGGCATCCAATGTAATAAAAAAAGTCAACCAACGAACGCGATTCTTGTACCGGATCTCCTCTCTGGTAAACAAGAATACCCTGAAGACTCTAGCAGGAGCACTCATTCAAGGGTACTACGACTATGCTTGCACCTCATGGTACCAAAGCATCTCAAAGGCACTAAAAAACAAATTACAAACATCTCAAAACAAGCTAGTCAGACTACTGCTTGACCTGACTCCTAGAACCCACCTCACCCCTGCCCACTTTGACAACCTAGGATGGCTTAGAGTAGACGACAGAGTACAGCAACTTGCAATGGGCCTGGTCTACAAGATACACTACGCGACCAAGGTACCCATGTACATGTCAAAATACTTCCCAAAGGTCAGTGAATACCACGATCACAACACCAGAGGGAGCTCCACAAATCATGTAAAACCCAGATTCGGCTCAAACAAGGGACTAAACACGTTTCGCAATTATGCCACATCAATGTGGAACGCCCTACCTAAAGCTGTAAAGGAATGTGAATCACTACCCACTTTCAAAAACACTCTCAAAAAACACCTACGTGAGACTGCAATTCGAAACTGGCCCCTACAAATGTCCTAACCTAGTTGTACAGTAAATGACCAAGTAAGGCTTTGTCAGTATTCCAATGTACAGTGTAAAATGTGTGTGTGTCCCCTACCCAACCCCCCCCCCCCACCTCCAATGTACAGCCCTCACCCACCCAACCCCACCCCACCCACCCAACCTCCTCCAATGTACAGTTTCTACGCCAAATGTATATACACTCTTTTTCTGGACACTTTTGTATCACAAACAGTACTGTATTTGCAAATCTGATATGTCATAAATGTATAGATGTAGCAGTACTGTCTATCTGTATGTCATGTATGTCATATATGTTATGATGAATTGAAAATGGGGGACCCTGATGTAAACAAGACGAAAGTCTTTCTCTGGTCTGCATCCCCTTAACAATTGTATGTATTGAGCTGTACTGTACTGTACCCATTCTGCAATCTGTTAATAAACTTTTCAATCAATCAATCAATCAAAGACTGTGTTCAAAAGTCACGTCGGTTCATTAAAACAGCGTCCCAGAATTGTTGTTTGAATGCATTACCGTAAACCTGGAACTAATCGCGCACTCGAAAAACAGGAGCGGCTGATTTGACCACGCAAAAGTAAAAGACGGCTCACTTGACCGCAGTTCTGTGTGCGGGAGCTCACAAGGCTGTTGTCACAATGGGTGGTACAGTAATAACAGTCTACAATATCACGATGGACCATGCCATGTATAATATAATATAATAACTTTATTTGTAAAGCACTTTTCATACAGAGGTTGCAGTTCAAAGTGCTTCACAACAGTAAAAAATAGGCATAAGCGGGCATAAAAAGATAGACAGGTAGCAAGGTATGGCAAATCACAGTGTTTCACATTAGGATCTAGCATCCCAATAGGCTCTCCGCTTACAGTTTTCAGTAACACAAATAATAAAAATAGTTTAAAATGATTCAGTTTAAAAATAGTCTAAAAATTATAAAATAGAACAGACATAAAAAATACAGGCATGAGCGAGCATAGCAAGGTATGGTAAATCACAGTGTTTCACATTAGGATCTAGCATCCTAATAGGCTCTCTATTCAGTAATACAAATAATCACAGTGTTTCAGTAAGAAGTAAAAAGTGCAATAACCGACCCATGAATTTGATAGGCAGGGTATGGTAAATCACAGTGTTTCACATTAGGATCTAGCATCCTAATAGGCTCTCTATTCAGTAATACAAATAATAAAGTAGTTTAAAATGATTAAGTTTAAAAATAGTCTAAAAATTATAAAATAGAACGGACATACAACAACAGTAAAAAATTTAAATAGCAAGGTTACAGTAAAAAGTGTGAAAAATAGTTTAAAATGATTCAGTTTAAAAATAGTCATCAGTAAGAAGTAAAAAGTGTGATAACCGACACATGAATTTGATAGGCAGTGTAAAATAAGATAAAATTAGCATAGTAAAGTAGGCAGGGTAAGAATAGTGCAGGTAAGTCATTGAAATGCCTGAGCAAAGAGATAGGTTTTAAGCTGTCTTTTGAAGATGTCTAGCGAGTTGGCTTCCCTGATGTTTTGGGGTAGTTTGTTCCACAGTTTTGGGGCATAGTTGATAAAGGCTGCATTACCGATCCTCTTTTGACTGTTTCTGGGAGCCTCTAGTAGTCCAGCAGCTGATGATCGCAGTGTTCTTGCTGGCGTGTAATTTATTAGAGTGTTGGTGATGTAGCTAGGTCCCTGTCCATTTAGAGATTTGTATGTAAGGAGAAGGACCTTAAAGTCAATTCTAAATGTTACAGGAAGCCAGTGTAAAGCAGCTAAGACTGGACTAATGTGCTCTCTCCTTTTGGTTCTAGTTAGCAGTCGGGCTGCGGAGTTTTGGATTAGCTGAAGCCTCTCTGTGGTTTTCTTAGGGAGACCTGTGAAAAGTGCATTACAGTAGTCTAACCGGCTAGATATGAATGCATGCTTCTCAGCATCGTTCTGATTAATAAATGGTCGTACTTTTGCTATATTTCTGAGATGGAAGAACGATGTTTTCGTTACTTTGCTAATATGAGAATTGAAGTTCAGTTCTGAATCTATGATAACCCCGAGACTAGTGACCTCAGATTTGATCCAAGGGGTTAGTCCTCCTAGGTTCTTTATTAATGTTTCTTTTTTAGTTTTGGGGCCGATAATTAGATGTAGCCTATGTTCTATTATGACATGATCTGTGACGACAAATGTTCTAGAATGTTTGATTATGACATCTTACTCTGACAGCATGCCTATGTGATAAATACAAACATGAACTTGAATCCCATCATCATATTTACATAGTCTGTCCACTATGTTTATTACTTTGTTATTTCCCCCCCCTATCTATGTAAAGCGACCTTGCATGGGTCTCTTGAAAGACGCTATATAAAATGAAGCTCTATTAATATTATTGTTATTATTATTATTATTAAAATACTGTCTTTTACTGTTAGTCTCAGTGAAGTCAACACGGCATTATTTCCGGCGTTGGCTGCCTGGTGTGATCACAGCGCATGCGCATCATGCACACAACGCCGGAAATAATGCAGTGTTGACCAGTTTATAAAAAATATTTAAAATGTTTATTAGCAACGCCGAGCTTTCAAACCATCCCGTATCTCTGTCCGAAACCCTCCTGCAAATGTGAGTACCTTTGACATTTCTCTGTGATTCTTGTATAACGAACGGTTCGGTTAGAACCAGTCCTTCAGGGTAAATCTAGGTTGGTTTCCTATTGAGGAGCAAGTGACTGTGGATTCACTCGGTGCATCACAGTCACAAAAGGGGCTAGGTGGTTGACAGTGGTTGAGAAGTGAGAGAGAACCCTTGTAAGTTATCTCTATTTATACACTGTGGAGCGCAGTTCTGGAAGGTTCTAGCCTGTTCTAACCGGTTCTACTATTATGACATCATACTGAAGCTTAACTTGAATTACACTATGACACGGCGGCAGTTACACTAGGTGTTCTGCGTCTGCCCCCCCTGCCAAACAAGCAAGCCAACCTCTTGTTCGCGCATGAGCCCATTATAATTACACTACTGTCGCTATTTCACAATGAACTATAATGAATTACGGTTCATACAGAACACGCACCAGTGTCAGGAGTAATGCACGAAAGCTTATTTCCGCGTTGAAACTAATGCATGAACCGAGGAGCGCATATGCCGTAGTAACGATATTCTACCACTGGGCGTCAGCTAAGCATGCTCAGAGCTGTGCGTAGACATAAGCACAAAGTCAAGTTCACGTTCGAATTGATAAATCCCACACTTTGCTTAGAAATGGTTGTACGCACGGGTTAAGCACATATCTGTGCGTACGTCATGTTGATACATGAGGGCCCAGTGGTTTCTATCTTTAGCCTTTGGCGTGGTTTATTCATTCACATGTTAAACAGCAGCAGTACTAGAGTTCTCCTCTCTCTGAGAGGCAGGTGGAAAAGAGGTAGAGGGGAGGAGACATCTCATTATATACTCACCACCTGGTGGTATCATGTAGTGGCTCTGCCTAGAGCGCCCTCTAGTGGAAACAGTTATATATGCAGTTAGAATTTACTTGCAATCCTACATAGAACCTCTAACTTTAACAGGTATGAAGCTGATCCATGGGGCCGGTGGTGCTCATGTCCAGTATGAGGTAGAAGGTCACTGGAATCTCTATATCGATAGTATACACTCAGAGAGACAGGGACAGGGCAGGGTTAAAAAATCTCTCATGCCTGCAAAAAGGCAGACATGGGAGCAGATAACAGACATCCTAACTAAACTAGACAGAATAAACTAAGGGTCTGTCCACGACCAGGTGAGATCAGGGTAGGTTGAAGGAGAGAGAGAAAATATGGGTCTTTAGCGAGGATTTAAAAGCTTCGACAGAGCAGGCGCCCTGACGACGTCAGGTAATTTATTCCACAGGTAGGGAGCGTGGTAGGTGGTGTGGCCAGCGGATTTCTTTTTTACCTAGGAATCGATAAAAGCCCTGCATTTTGTGAATGCAGGGCACGAGCGGGCGAGTATCGTGAGATGAGATCAGATAGATAGAGCGGTGTGAGCCCATTTAAAATGTTGTAAGTGAGGAGTAGCACTTTAAAGTCAGATCTGGCCTGAATAGGAAGCCAGTGTAGGGAGGACAAGACTTTCGAGTTTTAGTTAGTATCCTTATAATTCAAGTACATGACGAGAGAGGATGAAAATTAACATAATAAACAATGAGAATTATTACTGAAATGCTTTTTCATAAAGGTATATGTTTGGAGGAAAGATTTGAGCAAGGAAACGCTATAGAGTTTATTTATAGCAGGGCATTCCAATGCCTGGTTCATATCGGAAGAACCTGGAGAGAAGAACATGACTCTATAGGCCAAAGACCTTCCATTTCATATCCATCCACAATAATTATTTTAATGATATGATATTTAATTGTAGGTACAATGTAACAAGTTACTTGCGTGTTGGTGATGTTTTAAATGTGTATAATTCTGGTGACACACACAACAGTGCAACAAAATGTTTGATTATGAATAGTCAATAAGGAATTGTGTGAGCTATAGTGAGTTGGTGCAAGAAGTGACTGGTTGTTTAAAGGGGCACTTCACCATAAAACAATTCAGATTTATTTCGCTCATAATCTCACACTGAACAGTTTTGCACACATTAATTTAGTTTGACAGTTATTGAGAGTAAATTAGTTTGAATATGGCTACCAGTGAGTGATGTTATCGGGGAACATTGAATTGTGTTACCATGAAATGATGTAGATAGCAATACTTTGCCTTATAGGGACTGTAATTATCACAACAAACATATAATAATAATTCAATGTCCCCGATGACATCACTGGTGGCGTCAAACTAATTTACTCTCAATAACGAAGTCCATTCTCTTCGGTTCAAATAACAAACTCAGCAAGACCGACGGCTTCTCGGTTACAGTGGGTGACAATATTATCACAAGGAAAGATGAAATTACCTACCTGGGTTCCATCCTAGAGGCTAATCTTTCCTGTGACAAAATGGCATCCAATGTAATAAAAAAAAGTCAACCAACGAACGCGATTCTTGTACCGGATCTCCTCTCTGGTAAACAAGAATACCCTGAAGACTCTAGCAGGAGCACTCATTCAAGGGTACTACGACTATGCTTGCACCTCATGGTACCAAAGCACCTCAAAGGCACTAAAAAACAAATTACAAACATCTCAAAACAAGCTAGTCAGACTACTACTTGACCTGACTCCTAGAACCCACCTCACCCCTGCCCACTTTGACAACCTAGGATGGCTTAGAGTAGACGACAGAGTACAGCAACTTGCAATGGGCCTGGTCTACAAGATACACTACGCGACCAAGGTACCCATGTACATGTCAAAATACTTCCCAAAGGTCAGTGAATACCACGATCACAACACCAGAGGGAGCTCCACAAATCATGTAAAACCCAGATTCGGCTCAAACAAGGGACTAAACACGTTTCGCAATTATGCCACATCAATGTGGAACGCCCTGCCTAAAGCTGTAAAGGAATGTGAATCACTACCCACTTTCAAAAACACTCTCAAAAAACACCTACGTGAGACTGCAATTCGAAACTGGCCCCTACAAATGTCCTAACCTAGTTGTACAGTAAATGACCAAGTAAGGCTTTGTCAATATTCCAATGTACAGTGTAAAATGTGTGTGTGTCCCCTACCCAAGCCCCCCCCCCCCCCCCAATGTACAGCCCTCACCCAACCCACCCAACCCCACCCCACCCAACCAACCTCCTCCAATGTACAGTTTCTACGCCAAATGTATATACACTCCTTTTCTGGACACTTTTGTATCACAAACAGTACTGTATTTGCAAATCTGATATGTCATACATGTATAGATGTAGCAGTACTGTCTATCTGTATGTCATGTATGTCATATATGTTATGATGAATTGAAAATGGGGGACCCTGATGTAAACAAGACGAAAGTCTTTCTCTGGTCTGCATCCCCTTAACAATTGTATGTATTGAGCTGTACTGTACTGTACCCATTCTGCAATCTGTTAATAAACTTTTCAATCAATCAATCAATCAAAACGGTCAAACTAAATGAATGTGTGCAAAGCTTTTTTGTTTTGGATGTGTGTGAGATTATGTGCGAAATAAATCAGTTTCACTCCTTTTGTTTGTCCCACTCTTTTCGTTTCTCCGTGTTGTTCTAACATATTGTATGATATGGCTGCTGGCGACAAATATCTGGAAGCAGAGAAATTGCCCCAGGACAGAAAAAAAGAAAGAGGCAACAGGCAAGGTGGTTTGGGGTGGAGTCAACGCATAGACCTCTAGTAGACTACAACACTGCACTACATGACCGTAGTTCTTTTGCGTTTCCACCCGACTTGTTTCACACGGTCGCCGTGGCATTTATCCAATGAGTTTGGAATGAAAACAAACGACATATAACTCTACTTCATCCATTTACCCCTCGACCGACGGACAAAAGAAAAGCAGGTAAGTAACGTTAAGCAGGAAGTGCTCTACTGAGCAACTCGACACACTTTGTTGCTCATTGTTCGGGCCGCCGCTACAATGTCGCGTTGCTAAAAGGGAACATCGCCGTCCTCTTTTTTGTTCTATATAGCATTTATTTCAGCGTTGTGTATACCATAGGTTATTACTCAATTTCGAGGCTTATGCTTTTAGAAAATCCAGTAGTAGGCTATTGAGCTAATGGTTGTAGCAGCACAGGGAACAGACGACAAGATGCTCCGTCTTTGTAAATCACAGACGGTTGATTTACTGAGCTTTCGCTTCTCTTGCCCATTTTCCGTGTTCTATATCCTGCTGTCCAACCGACAACCACTCTTGATTTGTGAGAACTCTCAAGTAGCCTATATAGCCATAAAGCAATAGCTATGTCATTCTATAGGGAAACTATGTTGGCCTGTGTGATGCATTGCATTCTCAAGCAGTGACTTAAAGGTCCCATGTCTTTATAAATGGCCTTTTCCAGTGTTTAGCATTGTTTCCTAGCAATGGGGGATTATATCAATGGGGTCTGTTTCTCCAATTCTCATTTTGACTCATCAGTCTAGTCTCGAGTTCACGAGATCCTCCCTCACTCAACTAAGCCATTCTGATTTTACTGTTTTGCTGACGTGAATAAGGCACTGGTTGTAGTCACCGCCCACAATCAACAATTCGCTCAACAACAGAGTGAGTGGAATTACTTCCTCAAACGCGGGTGCCGACAGACAGCAGAGAAAGAGGGAGAGAGATAGAGGGACCGCGCGCAGGAGTGTGTAAATGTGTGCGAAATGGATGGAGCTTCTCCAGGGCTGTACAGTGTGACGAGGTTATCGCAAATTGCCCCTATATGGCCTGTGTGAGTGGAGAAAAATATGTGGGCGCACCTTTACGAGTAGTGATTTCAACCCTTGCATTTGCATTTCACTCCTAAATTAATCCAAAGTGTGTGATGACGTAACTCACGCGAGCTGCACACTCAGGTATGAAGTTGAACAGCGGCAAAAATCGACTGAGCACTACGTGATTGTGCACGCAGCTTGTAGATGCCAGTCTGATTAGCTACTAGGCTAAAAATGAAGAAAACCACCAGTAACATTAGTATTGCATCATATTTTCGACGTGTTGGACCTAGTGAGCCGTCTAATGAAAATGTGACAGAGAACAGTGAGCCAACAGTAGCAGTAGCCACCGTTACAGGTATGGCTACCGTCGTTAGCGACAGCAACATGGCTAGCTCTAGTTAGCCCCTTTCGTGACTTTCGGTTTGCAAGCCTGTGGCTTTTGTGACCGGAGTCACTTGCCCACCCGCCCAGATCACCCAGTAGAGAAACGACCAAGCGCCGTCAAGGGGCTCGCGGTGTGTCAAGAATACATCAGATCTGAATTTCAAAGATACCCAGCGTACAATATGGGTCCAACACAGCTCCACGATGGGGTCTGGAAGCTCGCAGTTGCCAATAAACAGTTTAAAACATTGTTACTCGACGAGTGGTATTTACAGACCGAACGTCCATCTCCGCCGTTGGTGTCACAGCGCATGCGCACCATGCCGCGTTCACGTTACTGGGAAGAAGCGGAAGAACCAGCTTCCGACTGGGAAAAACCATTCACGTCAGCCTCCTAGTGGTAATTCCTACTAGGACATATGGGATTCTTTTATAGACCCCATATCTCCCACTTCGCGTCACGAATTGCGGAAGTATGGATGTGGGCGTTTCATCCATAGATATATATAGAGTCAAAGCGTGAAGCTTCCTAGTTGTAGCAACGAGATGTCCTCTGGTTCTTCCGCTTCTTCCCAGTAACGTGAACGCGGAATGGTGCGCATGCGCTGTGACACCAACGGCGGAGATGGACGTTCGGTCTGTAAATACCACTCGTCGAGTAACAATGTTTTAAACTGTTTATTGGCAACTGCGAGCTTCCAGACCCCATCGTGGAGCTGTGTTGGACCCATATTGTACGCTGGGTATCTTTGAAATTCAGATCTGATGTATTCTTGACACACCGCAAGCCCCTTGACGGCGCTTGGTCGTTTCTCTACTGGGTGATCGGGGCGGGTGGGCAAGTGACTCCGGTCACAAAAGCCACAGGCTTGCAAACCGAAAGTCACGAAAGGGGCTAAGCTCTAGTATCATTAGCACTGAGTCTGCAGAAGCCGACGTTACTAGCGAAGAAGATGAAGATGGCGATGACCTTATGTTTTGTAAATACTGCAAGGGACCGAAGCAGGCGGGGAAAACTGCGTTTGTAACGGGAAATCCCAACTTTAAAAAAAGATGGCTTAACTAAACACAGTATGTCCTATCGGCACACAGCCTGCAGAGACAGCTACATGATGCGATCCAATAAATCGTCGTCTATGGTGACAGCAGCCTTAGTTAGGCAAGTTCTTATTTCCGAGGCGGATCAACGGAGGCAGCTTAAAATAAAAATGAATATTGCCCACTTCATCGCCAAGGAAGAGGAGCCGTTTGTGAAGTTTGGGCCACTCATTACTCTTCACAATAAGAACGTTGATATAAATACAACCTACGACAACCATGTCAGGTAATATTTTTCCAATAATAGTAATACCTTGCATTTAAATTATTTTAGTTTTTCTAAATGCTACCCAAAACAATGTAATGGCATCTTAGGATGTGAGTGTACCATGATTAGTAATGTAATTGCATGTGATGTGTCATGTTATGTGACTATAGTATAATATGTGTAGTGTACATCATACCGTAGTAGGCCTCTCAATTCTTATAAAAAAAAAGTCCCGGATATACATAAACATTAATTGGCATAGATCTCTATAAACGGCCCAACACATTGATCACTTTAGGCACACACTGAAACCAATCAGGTAATTAATTACCCATAAAAATAATAAACCTTTCATGGGGTTATTTACAATAATAATAATTCATTTTATTTCTAAAGCACTTTTCATTGTGAAACAAAGGTATGCATGCAGAGTTTATTGTACTCCTGATTAATGCAATGGTGTGTGTGTTGTGATTATCTCATTCAAGGAGCACTACAAGTGCACACACACACATTGTTGTTTTTGTTCCATTAGTGATTTACACACTTTCTCAGTTGGTTCATTATAAAAGATACAAACCTGAAAACAAAAGCACTTAAATGTTAAATAAAAGGACCACAGTAATGAGGCAGGAGGAACATATTATTTTGCACTATAATGGTAAAATTGTTATTTAAAAAAAGTGCCCCTAAAAATATTCTGTGCCCCTAGTGAAAAAGCTTCGCGTACAGCCCTGTTCTCCCCCTCAGTCGGGAGCACTCGCATATCACTGTCAAAATATCATTGCGCGCGCTCCCACGCGCACGCCCATATTCCGATCCGTGCAATAATATTCACAGGGGTATATATTGTAATTTGAAACAAGTTACCAATGCATTGTCCCGTGGGATTATGCCCCCTCCGCGGCAAAATTAATTAGTATCCCCCTCAATCTTTCTATCTCTCTCTCTGTCTGCCAGTCACAGACTGTGGGTGACTGTCACTCAAAGCGAGTATGGGCGGAGCCAGGCCAAAACAGCTTGAAATCTTGAAGTGGAAAAATGCTGCTTTTGAGTACTCGATTAGAAATATAAAACAATGAATTTTTTTGAGAAAAACCTTACAGATGTGTTCCATAGACTCACAGGAATTGTGTAAAATTGTCCAAATAGTGAAAGAAACAGTAAGATAGTTCTGTTCCAAGCAGCCATGATGAGCTGTCATGCATAATATAGGCTATGAGTCAGAGATTAGCGGAGAGTGAGTAAGACGGCATGTCTGGTGTCTGTCTGGTTGTCAGCAATCTGTGCCCTTCTGTGGCTGCAATGTTTCGCCTACCACTTGTTCTTCAAAGTTACAATTTTAGTTTACAAGAGTTTAGTTTATGTGGTTTTATTTTTACTCCTGACCTTTATCAGATGGATGCATTTCTTGACTCAGCTGTGTTGTGTTTACGTAGGCCTAAACAGTACGATTATGAAGTCCTGTCAATAAACCTTTGTTTGAATTTAATTGACATGGGCATACTAAAAGGGCCCATCCCAACAGATGGTCAACAGACAGACAACACACACAGCAAGAGAAGAAGAAACATGCAGTAACAGACAATAGAGGAAACCGTAGGAGGTGATGCTGGTTTTATAAGGTCTATGCACAGTGACACAGCAAAGCGTCTTTGAGCATTTGGAGAAACGCTATATATCCGATGTATTATTTTTATTATATCAGCAACATCAGAATCTTAATCACCTTCATGAAAAGCATCAGCTCAACCTTGAGTCACATCATAGGCCTGATTAATGCATTAAGTAATTTTTTTTTTAATATAAACACCAAGGCCTGATTAATGCATTAAGTATATTTACCTTACAAATAGCATGGGCAAACATAAGTAAGCTCTACACACACACACACACACACACACACACACACACACACACACACACACACACACTAGTGAAACCTAATTCAATGAGTATTCATTTATAATTCATGATGCTTTCATTGAATAAGAGTATTGACCCCAATTTAACCCCTTAATTTCCTTCAAAAACCAATCTGGAGGCTTTCTGATCATAAAGCAAACAGTAAACTATGGCCTGGCTGAGTGGTAATAGCTGGTGACATGGCAGGCGATACTCTGGGGAGAGAAGAGGCGGAGGAGGAGGTTTCAGTTTGATCACAAAGTAAGAGGCAGACCATGAGGGCGAGTCTGGACTTGACTGGCAAGTAAAGCCAAGAAAGTTGTGAGTCAAACAGTATGTTCCGCTTGGAAAGAAAGGCTTGTTGTACATTAAGGCCATTCAGGTTTAGGTTGTTCTGCCTTACTTTATACTCAATAAACCGGGCAAAACCCAATGAACGGTATTATCAGGTAATTATATTATAGGCCAGTTTATGAGTTAACGTTGGTTCAGTGGTGTGCTGGAAAAAAATCAACTGCTGGCTTTTAGTCTCATTTAAATGACTCAACAATTCTTCATCATCAAGGTTGTCCTGAGATTTCCTGGGATTTTAGAGTTTGAGATGTTTAAAGGATGGGGTTCACTTTATTTTTTAACCCAGGCTCTATTTAAACACTGTCTGGCATGACGGTGACTAGTACAGGCCATACTTTCACTATCACTTCAGTATTGAAGTCTATTGCTCTATCCTCTCACCAGGCTCCAATCCAATGGGGCAAGTGTTTTGCCTTCAAAAACCATGAATCATGATACATGTCCGTTTCCAAAATGCTTGCAGTATAATTGACTCACTTTTCATTATAATGAAACTCATTATAACATTTTATATGATTGTAGGGTAGCGCAACAACCAGGAGGGAATTGGCATAACGACTAAATTGTGGCATGTGAACAAATGAGACAAAAAGAACTAATAACACTTTACTAATAACAACTGAACATGAGTTGGAAAAAGTTAAATAATTTAATTCTATGCCATCTTATTATTTATTCACTGTGTCCATGGAAACGATGATGGAACACAGCCATAAAGGTATGGTTTCCTTACACAGAAAAGATAGTCTGTTTATCTTTCTGATAACTATATCGCTGCATAATTCATGAATGTTAACACAAACTTAATATTTTTTTTCATGATATTATGTATACATGCAATTCAATGTTATTACTGCATTTTCTTTAAAACTGATTTGATCATAGAGGAGGTCATAAATTGTTCCAGTAATGAGGCACTTGGGGCAGAGCTTTTTTGCAGGCTGTGACGTGCAGCGCAGGGGAGTGTGGTCCTTTTTAACGCTTGCATTGTGGAGAGAAATGGCCCCACTTAGCAGATGTTGTCTTGTTTTCTGTTGACAGTCTTCTGTGTGTCTTAACACATTCATGGCCATTGGGGCCCGTCTAATCCCACTCTGTGAGGCCAGCTTTTCATTACAAGGTTTCACTGTGAGTGAGGTTGTTTGTAGAGCTAAATCTATATATTATATTATTGCTATGTGTCCATTGTCATTGTCAATTGACAGTATAAACCTTCCCTTCAATATGCCATAAAGAAATAATTTTTTCATCAATACGTTCCAGTTTTAAAGCGGCTTGAATATGAACTATATACCGCAATGTTCTAGGGTAATTCCTGCAAAGCTAGTTATAGGGCGCTAAGCTAATAACGTTAAATCGATTGGCGTTTCGGCCCTAGTTAAAAATCGAAATGCATATGATCGGTATCATGGTCCACCATGTATGCATGAAAGGTGGGGGGCGGCGGAAGTAGTTTCTGATTATTGATTACCAATAACGGCATTCGTTAATGCAACATCATATATTGACCGGGTGGATGGCTATGAGAACAAGGCCCGATCAAGCTGAAATTGACGTCAAATCGCTCTTACCTGTGGGTGGTTGGATTCCAAAAATTATTTCCCAGTTATTGATCGCCATCTGGTAGATCGATATGTCCATTGGCTGATGCTATATTCCTTTACTGCATACTGAATTCGGTGTCGCAATAAGTATTCCAGGCGATCGGTTGAAGCCCTCGATTCAGGCTAACAGAAAACCTAACCCAGAGTGAAAAAAAACGTGACACCCCGTCTGCAACAAGGGAAACTGCATTATCGAGACAGCGCCAATACCAGGATCTGGCCGGTACTGCACTTTCGGAGTCCGGATATGCCGTTTCCAGCCAACATACAGCTCCGTGACATTGAGTAGGATATTAAAATGGAATAAAAGCAAAACCGAGTGGTAACACGTATACTTGGTTGGCTGCTTAACACATTGGGCGCCGGGGGTTGTGCCCATCATTGTACCCAGTCTGCCACCGTTGAAAGCCTATGGAGATGTTTACCTTCTTTGCAGGGCTATAACTTTTAAAATGTTATTGCTATATTGACATTACTATGGCCCATTCAACATCGATTATCTATCGTTCAGGATGTGGGAACGTTATATTTTTTCATTCATACATTGTTGTGTTAATACCTTCGAGAATATAAGTATGTTTTTAATCTTTTCTGCTGTAATTCCAAAAACAGTAGTTATAGGCCCTGAAGCATATATAGATTATCGATTGGCGTTTCTTTCCCATACACGCTATATAAAAAAATTCAAATGTATATGATCGGTATACATTATGCTTCATCAGGCGTGGAGAAAAGGGGGGGGGGGGGTCGTTTATAATTCCTTGATCGTCAGTAACGGCTTTATTTACTATGGGTTGATATATTGATCAGACTGTTTGCAGTGAAATGAATAAACAATCGGGTTGAAAATAACGTTACTGCCCTCTTACCGTGCACAGATGAGACTGGAGGAGAAAGATCCCAATTATTCGACGCCGATCTCCAATATCCATTTCCGGTTTGTATGGCGCAATAAACGCCGAAATCATATTGATTATTGCGTTATGGCAGCGATCCATATGCACACCAGTGTTTGTCTGTAGTCCCTTAGCGAGATGTGACTGCCGGAGGATTTTCCTAGACGCACCGATGACACTATCTGGTTTTTGAGTGTAACTCGCCCGACCATCCACCAGGTGGCTGTATTGAGGCGTTGCAGTCTCATTTAGGGTCCCGCTGCAGCACGGGGGGTTGGGTGGATGAATTATGAATACCATGGCGGAAAAAATGAAATATTGATCTAAAAAACGCTGTACAGCGATGTTGGCGGGCAACGCATGGCGGGCAATACCGCTGTACAGCGTTTTTGGCGCTGGATGTGTTAAGGCTGGCACCCAATAACGTATATATACGTGGTTGGCCAGGAATGTGTTAAATCAATGTTTTGTCAAATGACATTTCATCTAATCAAAAAAACACATTAGCTTTAGACTAACACTTCCTCAAACTATGACACTCAAACACTGTTACTCTCTTTTTTTTTTTAGTCTTTTTACTCTTTTTTACTCTTGTATTTATGTATATTGATTGACTGAACACTTTTTGAACACTTTTTGTTTACATACTCTTGACTTTGTCTATTTTATACTTTCTATCTATTTTATCTAGCACACTCCCAGGAGCTCATACAGAAAAAAGCATTTCATGGACAAATATTCTGTATTTTACTATGACAACTATGTCTAGCTGACTAGACTAACAACATATTTGCTGACAGTTCATTGAGTGTTTGAGTGAGCTCTATTTTAGTACAGAGGTGTACAGCTTACTACGGTATTTTACTGTACAGTACCAAAACCAGAAATAATTAAAAACTTTTAACTCATTTTTAACTGTTATGAGAAGACTTTGGCATCATCCTGTGGGTGTGTTGGATGTTGATATTGGGCACCAGGGTGGTGGGTGAGAATTCCAAGCCTTTGGCAGGCTTCCGCTCTCCACTCCTACAGTGCTTGGTCATGGGTTTCTCTGAATACACATCATAGCTTGGCCCTCGGCCCACACTACATATCTCATGTCCACTCTCCTAGGAGCTGCATTAGCCCTGCAACTTCTCATTTGCTAAATGCGCCTGGCAATAAAATAAAGGAAGGGATGGTTCTTGGGTCCCTGTATGCCTTACCCTGTTGTGCATTTTTGTGTAGGTGTAGCTATGTTATCCTAGCTTGGAAACAATACACTTGGTCAAAGTGAGACACTAAGGCAACTGAAACAGATCATCTATTAGTATGAAATGATCATGAAAACTGATAGATCATGCAACATGCTCTTCTCTTCCCTTGCAGAATGGGGGTGTATGAAGAGAAGAAGGAAACATGCGGGACTATCTGCCTGAAGTACCTCCTTTTCACCTTCAACTTTCTCTTCTGGGTAAGTTTTAATTTGGTTATAAGGGGTGTGCGGAGGAGTGCTCCTTCTCATTCTCTCCCTCTTTTTGCTAGGCTTTTCTGTCTGTCTGCTATGCCAATATGCATAAACATCTGTCTGCCAGCGTCAAATGATTTGATTTATTCTCAAATTAGTTCAGAATTATGTTTTGAGCCCTCTTGGTGCTAGAATATAGAGTTACAACCATATGTATGTTTGGGACCAAATCAAAGCCATCAGCCATTGTCTTATGTAGTTATTTCCCTGGGGTTGCCCATGTGAAAGAGGCTATTTAAAACTAGATGAATCTGAACGCCATGGCTAAAATGCAAAGCACAAAGCCCCTTATGACTACTAAGTCTGTCTGTTTTTGAAATTGCATTTCAATGATGTACAGTGCTTTGGACTATATGCTTAGGGCTGTAAGGAAAGTACTGGTAAATCCCCAGTGAAGTTGTGTATCCTAATGATGCTGCAACACATTGACAGGAAAATATTCCCCATGAGTGAACCTAAGAGACACAATAATAGGGATTGTATTAATGCTATCATGGCTGAACTAGGTTTAAGGCTTTTTTGGATGCACAGGTGGCTCACAGGAAATGCACTTTGCACCTATGACACTGTCCTTGTTAGCTACACTAGTGCAGTCTGTTCGGAGCGTGCCGATTGCTTGGTCCCCGGAAGTGCTGCTTTCAACATTCTCGCAAACTCATCCGATCGACTTCACACTCAACACTGCACTCTCGTGGGTCCTCAGCAATAGTGTGCTATCGTACCACCATCTGGCCAAATAGCACCATATTCGACACTGCACACTCCCTTTGAGTTGATCAAATGAATGGTTCTCAAGATATGCAAAGGAAATATGTAAATTACTTTCTTTATAATTAGATGCAGCGATTGAGCTTTAAGCTAAATGTCCTGCATTATGCAATGGTTATGCATGATGTAAGCAGTGTTGTTTTCTCATGTTATGAACAACAATCTCGCACTATTTGTCTTTTAAATTATATTCAGTTGCTGTGACAGTTACTCATGCACGCTAGGTACATACTCCTGCAATTGACCAAGGCACTGGCATTAGAACTGGAGTTATGCCCCGGGCAGCGGACTATTGTTGTCCACCACTAAATAGTTAGTGGGTTGTGAGGACAAATTCCTGGTGCGGTATATGCAACAACAAAATGTACTTGGCAAATAAAGAGATTCTAATTATAATAACTTTCTACTCCTTAACCACTTTGATATACAGTATGCAGCCTATATAACCTACCTAGGAATTCTGGTCAAATAAAATGAAAATATGTACCTCTGATTGTAATCTAATCTCATAGTTTCATCTAGTGCAATATGTCTGTTCTAAATCTGCGGTACACATAATAATAATAATATTTGTCTATTTGTGCTTGTGTCTTTGACCATGTTGTTCTCTACACAATGTTGACTATTTGTGTTTGTCACTCTTTATGAGACTGTGCTCAGTTGGTTGTGTGCATTTACATTTGCTGTTTACTTGTTAGCCTTTTTATTTTTTTCACCTCAGTGATATTTCTCCCTTGATGTGGCAAGAAGGCGCAAGTGTGAGGTCGTAAATCTGCCATTCTTGTTGTTGCTCATTTCTTTTTTCACCAAATTGTTCAATAAACTACTGAAAATGGCTTTGCAGCATCTCTACACCTTTACCTTCATTGAGAATGCAATGATCTATGAACATGGTAATTGACAACAAGCACCCATTGATATTTATCAGGAATTCCAAGTCTGCAGCTTATTCTTTCTCAAGACCTGTCGATACCTACTCGGCTTTCTGTGTTTGCTGAAGCTAAAGGTGTCAAGTTACCACATATTGGACCATTATATGTTTTGACCTATTAGTGAGATCACACATGCAAATCAGATTTCAGGGAAGTACAAAAAAGCTCTCTAGCTCTCCAGGGGAAGAATGTGAAAAGGACACACGTTCTACACAAATCACAATCTATTCTGTATAGTCAAAGTTATTATCTAACCCTAACTAACCATACCGTCATGCACTTGTCCTAATATACTAACCTACACTGTAGCACTCAACACTTTGATGAACATTGTTACTCAGCTGATAGAGTTGTGCCCTTCCTGATGGCTTGTCGTACAGAACTTGTAAGTCGCTTTGGATAAAAGCGTCAGCTAAATGACTAAATGTAAATGTAAAAGTCATGCCTCCAAGAGGAGTTGACCATGAAAAAAGTGGATGGAATCTTTAAAGTAAACAAATAAGAACAGCATTAGTCCTGTAACCTACATTATAATTAAAACTAAGATCAATGCAAAGATGGATGTGGAACCAAGTAGAATTGTTTCCATGTCTAAATACTACAAAGTCTATACTTCTATATACAGGTAACACTGGTATAGTCTACTTTTATAGTGTGTGTCAGTCTATGCAGTGCAGTCCACTTTGTTTTGAGTTGTGTATTTAATAATACCGGAATGTGTCTGGGAGTGGCGTGAGCCTTCGTTTATAGTATCTGTGCAGTATCTCCACCTCTGCATTACATGTAAATTAGACAAGCTGTCGGCTTGATTGGTCTGGCACAGCGGCAAGTTTTTGGTGCAGTGCTGCAACGTCTACCGACTCCAATACAGGCGTGTCGTATCGATTTAGTCATCCCTCATATTCTGTTTAAGCTGCAGATTATGTTGTGGATGATGATGGAATATCGACCTTTTTTCAGTAGAATTCCATTGCTAGGGGAACAGCCTGGGCCCCAAGTGTATTTCCTGTCAGCGATATGTACAGTATAGGCAAATTAGGATCATAAGAAGAGGATGGGTCAGTGTCATCATGGACATTTTCAGAAATTGTGTCCCATTACTATTGGGAGACAAATCACATTGTAAGAAGTAGCATCTTCCCCCAGGGCTGAATGACTTATTTGAGAACATTGGAGCTGTGATCCATCTTCTTATTCTAGTTAGCAAACATTACAACAGGAAATAAACGTGGGCCCATTTATATGTATGATGTCAAGGAATATAGTATACACTGTTCACAATGAAGGGCTTCAGAAGTACAGGGAGTTTACCCAGCTTTGTAAATAAAATATACCAATGCTGGTGTATTTAGGCTTAATGGAGACTAGGGGCTAGATCCACAAAGAATGGATTGCACGGAGCAAGTTGCACCCTTACTTACAATTCATCATGAATTGAAAATGGGGGACCCTGATGTAAACAAGACAAAAGTCTTTCTCTGGTCTGCATCCCCTTAACAATTGTGTGTATTGAGCCGTACTGTATTGTACCCATTCTGCAATCTGTTAATACAATTTTCATTCAATCAATCAATCTGCACGGTGATTGATTGAATGAGAATTTTAGAGTAGATTGTTTTATCATCTGTATAAAGATGCAAAAAATATATATATAGAAAATAAGATTAGTCAACTAAGAATGGTTTACTTTTCTTGTTTACATACTGTATCTCTAAAGATTATAAAATCTTGGCACGGGTAGGTCGTTTTTAGGGGTGCACCGATGTATCGGTCGGGTATCGGTATCCGCCGATAAGCTCGAATGTGCCGATGGCAGTAGCCGATAAATTCAGTTGTGTCCTGCACAACGCCGCCGCCTCCAGTCCCCCACACACACACACACAAGCTACTGCATCAAAGTTACTACTAAATATTCAACATTCTCTTTTGAGACTCCGCTTCAGACTCTTATCATTTGGCACTAAAAGCTAAACATTGTCACCGATATGGCTGACCGCAACATGTCATTAATTGTGTACGCGAGGTGGTCGCTCAGTGACGACGCTAACATGAGCTAGGTTAGCTAGCATGAGCTACCGGGAGGTGGAAGACTAACGTTACTGGTGAAAATGTGATTTACGTTGGAATACTCCTTTGCCAACTTGCTGTACTTTGCTTGCAGGTCTGCAGCCATTATTGCTGGATTATGAATAGCCCCAACTTTAGCCAACGTAACGTTATGGCTAAACCTTTAACGTTAGTTAACGCTAGCTTTCGGTTAGCTGTTCAATGCTATTAATAAAACAACCAAGCGAAGCCATCACAGCTCCCCGTCAACACCCCTCTCTCGGGAAGATGGCATTTAAGAAAGTATCTGCTGTTAAAATGACACAAACATTCGTTTTGTGGCATTAACGTTATATAGTTAGTGTTACACGTTCAATAACATCAGCATATTATTTACCCGGACATAGCAAGTAAGCAAGGCATTACTCCGTTCATAGCTCAGTTCCATTCCGTTGCTCATTCCGTACCCAACTACCCATTCTGCAATCTGTTAATAAAGTTTTCAACCAGACAAATGTATAGAAAGGCTTTGTTTTAGGGCTGGGCGATATGGCCTAAATATGATATCACGATATTTTCTGACCTTTCGGCGATACACGATACACATCACGATGTTTTTCTTTTTTACCCCAAACAATTCATTATGAGGCTTACCAAGACAGTATTTGAGTTTGCAAGCTAACATTAAAGACAAAATAAAATACCCATGCATTTAGCATTTTTATATTAGATTTAGATTATTAGATTATATATTGCATATGAGATATTATATGATTTAGATATGAAATATGATGAATTGAAAATGGGGGACCCTGATGTAAACAAGACTAAAGTCTTTCTCTGGTCTGCATCCCCTTAACAATTGTATGTATTGAGCTGTACTGTACCCATTCTGCAATATGTTAAAGTTTTAAATCAATCAATCAATAAATAGCATTTTAGCATTTTTATGAAACTACTGTATATATGTATGTCTCTAAATGTTTTGATGAATTGAAAATGGAGGACCCTTATGTAAAAAAGCCGAAAGTCTTTTTCTGGTCTTCATCCTCCTGTACTGTATTGTACCCATTCTGCAACCTTTTAATACAGTTTTCATTCATTCATTCTGACGGAAACATAATAATTTTGATTGACAGTCGAGTCTGCCAATGACGTCACACCGCTTGCACCCGCCCTGCTGTTCTTAGCACCAATCGGCAAGCGTTATGACTTCCTGAATGTCCCGTGTGCTGAAGTGAACACTGAACATCAACAAAGCTACTAACGTTAGCTCCCCGCGGCCGTCGAGTAGGAGACCAGTGCTTCACAGGATGCTAAATGAGGCATAATGATTTTACTACAACGAATGTTATAATAAAAGCCTTTCCATACATCTGTCTGATTGAAAACTTTATTAACAGACCGCGGAATGGGCATATCTCAGCACAGGCTGAGATATGAACGAGTAACGTGTGGACAGATTGACGCGACACAATCCTCTTGGGCAAAACATATCCACGATACGTTGAAAAAGTGTATCGTTAATGAACTGTACCCGATATTTATATAATATCGTCATATCGCCCAGCCCTACTTTGTTTTATTATAACATTTGTTGCAGTAAAATCATTGTGTCTCGTTTGGTCATCTTGTGGAGCGCTGGTCGGCGGGCCGGGCAGCTAACGTATTAGCTTGTTGTGGTTCTCGCAAGCAGATCAATGGCGGCATGCCCGGAAGTAGAAAATGAATAAACGCTTGCCGATTGGTGGTAAGAACAGCAGGAGGTGGGTGCTAGCGGTGTGACGTAATTGGCCGAATCGACTGTCAATCAAAATGGTTCTATTGCATTGGTTGAGAGCGCTGGTTGAGAGAATAGTATCCATCTGCAGGCCGCCAGACGATATTGGGAGAGGGATAGTGCTACATGGCATGGTGGAATTAATACCATAAACATATTTCTTGATGTTTCCTTTTTTTAAGTAAGTAAAGAGGCCTACAAATACAAACATACACATACAAATATACAGTAGTTTCATTAAAAAAAAGAAAATTACAAAAAAAAAATATAAAAAAAGAAAATATAAAGAAAATTACAAATACTATACAAATAATACACAAATATCGGTATCGGCCGATTGTGTTAGTTGAACAATCGGTATCGGTGGCCAATTTTCATATCGGTGCATCCCTAGTCGTTTTCATAGGCTACTTTCTAGATGTTGTGGAATTAGTATCGAGGCTCTGATTTAAAATGATGAGCAATAAGCTCTGCAATAAAATTAGCTGCAAGGATCCAGGTTGTCGGGTCCAGAACATTTTCTAATAGTGTTAGAAATAGGTGTAAAAACAAAGGGTCCCCAGGTGAGTGGGTACAGGATAGACGAGTCAGAGACCCTGCAGCATATGTACTAAAGACGGACCCAGCTCTCATTAAAGTATCCTACAATATCATCCTTGCTCTTGATTTCAGTTGAGTTAAACTAAAATGTGTTCAAGGAGGCCTGAACATGTAATGGGATTCCAAAATGTAGTGGGATTGTTGATATTTTCCTAAATAGATTTTAAATAATATTCTGATTAGATACCCTAGTTATAATCAGTAATAGTAATTAATTGATCCTCTCTGTTATTTTAAGCTTTTGCCTGCGTCTGCCTGCAATTCTAGATGGATAGTTAGCTTTTTGGTGGCCATTGTGACCAGGCCAGACCAATAGCTCCCAGAGAGCTAACTTTTGACTGATGTGTTCTCTCAGCTGGCAGGGGGCGTAGTGATGGCGGTCGGTGTCTGGACCTTGGTGGAGAAGAGTGACTACATCAGCCTGCTCTCCTCCAAGACCTACGCTGCCTCTGCCTACATCCTGGTCCTGGCTGGAGCTATTGTCATGGTAACAGGGGTTCTAGGCTGCTGCGCCACCTTCAAGGAGCAGAGGAGGCTGCTGCGAGTGGTAAGTGCTAATAGTATACCAGTCAGTGAGGTAGGGGACACACAGAGACTGACATGTACATACTTATCAAGTGTGTGTGTGTGTGGAATAGCGTTCAACATTTAATTCATGGCCTTGAATCTCAAACTTTTTCAAGTCAACAACCTCAAAATTTACACATAAAATTACCCTTTTTACAAGGTTTTGCCTCAGTGACCCCCATCTGAAAAGACACTTGTTGTTAGATGTGATTTAGTCCAGAATCCCATTACTGTCAATGTTCATAGGTGGGGGGATAACAGAGGGGAGAGTGAAACATGTGACGGGAATAGTCATTCTTATACATTCTGTAGTGAATAAAACATTAGTAAAATTAAACTATTACTCATTCTTATACGTTCTGTCATGTCGATGTCTAATGCAGTGGTTCCCAAATTGGGTGCTGTGATAACTGTCCAGGGGTGCTGCACACAATCTGCTCATTGCACATTATAATTCTGCATATACATTTTACCACACCGCTTGTTAAAAAAAATACATATTACTCACAAAACAAGTATAGAAGCTGATTAAACATATCAATTGTGCATAATTTAAAATGGCATATCAATTTGAATGGCTATACTCGTTACTGAATGCGTATTTACCTTGCAAAGATGGTTTCTCAACTTTCGTTGTGTGCAAATGGGCAATAGTGTTATTTGTTCTAAAATATATATATATATATATATATATATATATATATATATATATATATATATAAAATATTTTCCCCCAATCAATGAAGACTACGACTCCAGCATCCATTCAGTTCTCTTTCTTCACAGCATCAGCTGCTAGTTTGTCCGCTAAAGCCCAAGATAATTGAGCAGAATTATGTACTAATACACTACCAAACGTACACTATTCTGTCTCTCATTGCCAGACTTATCTTCACAACAACAGTTTGGATAGCTTTTGTCTTTTGCAGACGAATGTTGCTCCCTCTCATAGAGTGCTGTCAATGTGCATATGTCAAGAGGGGGAGAGGGAGAGAGAGATGGAAAGAGAGATTGAAAGCGCTTTGTACAAGTCCTGTGTCACAGTCTCTCTCTCTGCTCTCAGAAGCAGGCGCACGTTATTGTTATAGCCTATGAGCTTGAGCTCTGACATCTTTGAAGAGCTTAGGGCTGCCGTGGGGGAAACCATATTTTCAGGGGTGCCTTGAAACCACTGGTCTACTGAGTAAAATATTAGTGAAATTAAACTCTTACTCATTCTTATACGTTATGTCATGTTAACGTCTAGTGAACAAAACCGTGAAATTAAACATACTCATTCTTATACGTTATGTCATGTTAACGTCTAGTGAATAAAACAGTGATATTAAACTCATACTTCCCTCAAGGACCCCCTGGGGATCCCTGGACCCCACTTTGAGAACCACTGATTGATGGGCTATACATCAAGCTTGAGGGACTTGATGTGATACACTCTCAAAATAGACGTGTTGAAGAAACACAAGATGTCTTGTACTTAACTAAACACATGTGGGTGTGCATTTGCCCCACATGTAAACACTACTTGACCAAGGTCAAAATGTGCCATGTGCACACACACACACACACACACACACACACACACACACACACACACACACACACACACACACACACACACACACACACACACATGTAAATACTACTTGACCAAGGTCAAAATGTGCCGTGTACACACACACACACACACACTCACACACTTCTTAAACCGTAGACGTTTTCCATGAACTGAAGGAGAGAGGGGGAGAGAGAGGGAGAGAGAGGGAGAGGGAGAGAGAGGGAGAGAGAGGGAGAGAGAGAGATCTCATTGTCACTTGAGTGCATAAACCGTGCCTTCATAATGGCTTAAAGAAAATAGAAATCCATCGGTTGGTTGTCATTTTATAGCGTCGTGAATATAAGCTTTATCGCAGTTTTCGTCTCGTATTCTTTCTGGAAAGCTATTTATAGGGCTAAAGGCTAGTCACGTTATATCGAACGGCATTTCTGTTGTGTATATATACGAATGAAATAAAACAAACTGCTTAGCATCCGGACTATTACAGAGCATCTATGGATGAAATGGGGGAAGCGGGGGACGCCGATTAATATTATTGATTAGCAATACAGTGTGCGTTCAAGTAGCCACATTCACTGATCGATCGCTTGCGTTTTACAACAATGTCCAATCCGGCTGTAATTTGGGTCAAGAGTGTCCTACCGTCAGCCCATGTGATCGCCGGCAGCATTTCCCCATTATTCATCGGCATCTGGTAGATCTATATGTCCATTGGCTGATCATAAATCCCATTATTCCAGGCTGAAATCTGCGCTTCGAACGGTGATCAACGGTGGAGGATGGTCGCTTGGGATCCAGGCTCATATGAAACGCCCATAGACTGTAAAAAAAAATTATCCACTCGCCCACAATGATACTGCAGTGGAGCGATGGCGCCCCTAAGAGGATCTGGCTGGTATTTCATGTCGCCGATTTAAAGGAGGCGGGTAGATGTGCAGAGTCGATCGGGGATCTTGATCCGTTTATTAATATGGAATAAAACAATAACAACTTGCCACGAGTTAACTCGTGGCTCTGGTCCTCAACGCATGGCACCGAAACCCGAGTTAACTCGTGGTTGGGCGGCAAAGTGATTTAAGAGAATAGTAGAATTATACAACAAAAAACTCATGTATAAAAAACCGACATTGCCATCCCCTAGAGCCCTTTACGGCATAGTGAGGCTCAAAACATAAATGTTGTTCTAGAGTTAAATGATGCTTTAAGTCACTCTTATTATTCACCATATGAAGCTTCTAGGGCTGTCTTAAATGCTTCGAAGCTTCGTTCGATGGGCATGGGATTCGAATATGAAAAAAAAAATTGAATATATAAAAAAATTTATATATTATATATATATTTTTTTGGTGCAAAATCAACTCTGCCTCTCTTTGATAACTACAACAAGTAATGCTGTTTGTTATTTTTAAGATGAGTTCGGACTCTGCACTGACAGATTTGTGTTCATTGTGCTGCTTTTATAAAGCCTCAAATGACGGCTTACAATATTTCATGAAAGCAAAGTGTTTAGTTTGTCTAAGATTTAAAAAGGTTTAAACTTTACAGCACTGACAAAGTTGAACAAAGTGCTGTACAAGTCCCACAACATAAAAAAAAGTATATACATTTTTATATTAAATTAATATTAAAATCGAATCTCGGCCCCGAAGCTTCGAATTCCATAAAAATATTCGAAGGTCAGCCCTAGAAGCTTCCCAAAAGGCCACTCTTCTCTGTCTGTGAAAGAATGAGTAAGATGTACTCATTTAGAGAGCAAGATAGAGACTCTTGGGAGGAGGGGTGTGGTTGTGTGCAAACGCATATCTCTATTGTTTTGAATGGTTAAAGAGACAGAACCTTGTACAGGGAAAACCTTTTCCCACTAAACAACCAGGCCAAATGGAACAGAGGCTGACTCCGAGTCTCTCGAGGCTGACCCGCCAATGGAGAGACTGACCTCATACACTCCTGCTGGCCATAACCTTACAAGGTTTTTCTCCTCTCTCTCGCTCTCTCAGCTATCTCTCTCTCCCTCCTCTACTGCTCTCTTACTCATACACTGTCTCCTTCACTCACACTCTATTTTTCTGTTGCTTACTTACTCATGCTTTCTCTCCAACTCTCTGCCTCCGTTTTGTACTCTGTGTAAGTTTGTCCTTGCTTATCTATCTATATTCCTCTCCGTCTGTCTCTGAATAATACTATCTGTCTCTGTCACACACACACGTGCACACTCCCAGTTCCACCTTTTCTCCCCACATTTCTCTTTTTCATTCTCTCTTTGCCTCTCTGTCTTCCACTCTCGAGCGACCCGTCAACAGAGCTGTGAGCGGAGGCATAGAAAGGATTAACTGATTTCATAGTCACTCTAGCTGTGGAGTTTGGAGTCCTGACTATGACCATCTCTTCTGTTTATCTACCGTCTCGCCAAAGCACTGTTGGCACAAAAGTACACAGCATATTATTAGTACAATTGTAAAACTAAGTAGTAATACAATCTACTTTTGTATCAACAATGTGTTTGGTGGCACAGGATATACTGTATGCTTTGAAGTAGGGCTGGGAGGTATATCAAATATGAAGGTATACCGTTATCCATGCAAAGGTATGGAATTTTTCTAATCAAACTATAACCTTTTCCCAATGAACACAGAGGTGTGTTACTGTTAGTTTGTCAAAAACTATAACCTTTTCCCAATGAACACAGAGGTGTGTTACTGTTACAGCCTTGTCAAACTAGAGCCTTGGAGGTCTCTTAGCATACCCTTGGGTTTCACCAAGGGTATAAACACTAGACAATGTGTTTCAAAGTGTGTTATATAGCCTTGAGTAAATACTGTTCGTAATAAGTGGTGTTCTTTTCTTTTTTTTGTATCTTAAACATTTATAATAATATAAATAAATAATAAGGATCTTGACATTTACTCTCACTCCATCAAACCCATTACCAGCTGCTGGCTGATAAACCGAAATAAAGTTGTGAGTTATGAGGAGTTGTCCTTATTATGCATGTGTGAGTATGCGAGCATGCATACATGCTAAGGGTTGCTTGACTACTGAGGAAATGGTCCCATTATTTAAAGAAACTAGATCAACTTATTTGATCTATAGCTTCTTTTTTTTTATCCACTTTTTCTCCCATTTTTCTATATTTTCTCCCATCCCAATTTCGTATCATCCAATTCAACCCTCCCCTGTCACGGACGCTGTTTCTTGCCTCCCACAAGCCGGCTGCAATGTGGACTAAGTCATACATAGCACAAGTCCCCTCCGGTACTTGAGGTAACAGCAGTCGCATCTTTTCACCTGCGCAGCTCGATCTCTCAGTGGCGAGGAGTAACGCGTGGGAGGCTCACGCTGCCCCCGACACTTCCTGATTCTACTGCGCAGGCACACCAACCGACCTGTAGGAGTCGCTGTCCACAATGCCCGATCCCCACCCATCAGTTTCCCACCCCCTAATACGGCCAATGTGTATTAGTACGGACGACCAGCTAAACTGAAAGCAAATGTGGAGCGCTGGGCTCGAACTGACGAGCCCAGCGTCTCCAGCATTTTGTGGCGAGCGCCTTGCCCACTACGCCACGTAGCCGCCTTTATTTGATCTATAGCTTAGCATTCACACTATAATTCAGTTTTCATAACCGTGTGTGCGTGTACATGTGTATGTGTGTTTTGGAATGCAGAGTGCATCCCACGGAGTTAAGATTAGAGCGATGAATCACGTTGGAGGAATGGAAGTCAGGAGGGAGAGAGGCTAGTGAGATATAGGAAAACGTTTAAAAAGAAAAGGGAGGTTATATGGGGAGAGTGGTGTGTGTGTGTGTGTCAGAGAGAGAGCAGGAGGGAGTGTGTGTTTGTGTGTGTCAGAGATTGAGCAGGAGGGAGTGTGTATATGTATGAGAGAGGGTGAGGGAGTCAATTTGATTGCATGTCTGAAAGTGTGTGTGTGCGTGAGAGAATGAGAGTAGGCCTATGTGTGAGTAAGTTGACCAGTGAGAGTAGTGTTGAGTGGAGTAGGTTCTCTGTCTGTCACCATATACAACAGCCATGATTCAGGTTCCCTGTGTCTAACCATATACAACAGCCATATAGGTTCTCTGTCTAACTATATACAACAGCCATATAGGTCATCTGTCTAACCATATACAACAGCCATATAGGTTCTCTGTCTCAGTCATCATATACAACAGCCATATAGGTTCTCTGTCTCAGTCATCATATACAACAGCCATATAGGTACTCTGTCTCAGTCATCATATACAACAGCCATATAGGTTCTCTGTCTCAGTCATCATATACAACAGCCATATAGATTATCTGTCTCAGTCATCATATACAACAGCCATATAGGTTCTCTGTCTCAGTCATCATATACAACAGCCATATAGGTACTCTGTCTCAGTCATCATATACAACAGCCATATAGGTACTCTGTCTCAGTCATCATATACAACAGCCATATAGGTTCTCTGTCTTGTCATCATATACAACAGCCATATAGGTACTCCGTCTCCGTTTTCAAAATGCTATAAAACGAAAATGAACCGATAAAAAAACAATCCGTTTCGACAATGTTGACTGCAAACAAGTCATTGATAAACGACAGGCAGATTAGACACATAGCCATAATTTAAAACATAGATTATGCGTTTTTAACGCTATCATTGAATAGCGTTGATGAATCCCACCTGTTCTTAAACTGAAATGCGCATTTGCGCTCAATGAATTTGCATACAGACACGCCCACCAGCTCCTTATAAGGCGAATGAGGCGTGTGTAACAGCCGAGGTTCGGCATCTGATCCCTGTCTGATCCATTCAACAGGAAGCGATTTGCGACTGATCTCAAAATGACACACACACGCGTCTCACGACTCGGTGCATGTGTTTGTGTGTGTTCCTGTGGGTCGCTCATCGCGTGTGTGTGTGTTAATCTGATGACAAATAAAGATTTATACGTATACACTATACTGTATAGTGTGAAATAAATCGTTCCAGCAGTGTTAGCAGTAGGCTTTGTCAATACTGAACGACTGCACGCTTGTCAAGAGCCAATCGCGCAGTAGGTTGGGAAATACCGGATCTGTCACCCAGTCATCGCTCTCTGAAAGGTCCCTGTGGCTAAAACCCAGAGTGCGCTCAGAACTTGTAGGTGTGGAGCAGAGGAGAGGAGAGGAGAGGAGAGGAGAGGAGAGGAGAGGAGAGGAGAGGTTGTAAATATGCGTTCTATGCATACACCCTGGGCGGCCAGAGCATCTAACTGTTCTAACAGCAATATATAATCCATTTCAGAAGCAGAACGCACGCACTAAGTTATAATAATTATTGAAAAGTTGGGCGGCTGGGTGGCGCAGCGGACATTGCGCTCGTCACCAACGCAAGAGACACTGGTATCGAATCCGGCTGTCGGCGTTGCCTCTGGCTTGGGCCGGCCGTCATACTAACTCAATTGTCAGAGTTAGCGGGTGGGAAGTCGATGGGTGGTAATCTGGACGTTGTAAACAGCGACTCCTACAGGTCTGTTGGGGCGCCTGCACAGCAGAGACAGGAAAATGGCGGGGGCAGTGTGAGCCTCCTACACGTTACTCCTCGCCAAATGAGAGTCCGCGCTGGCAGGTGAAAAGATGTGACTGGCTGCCTCCACATGTATCGGAGGGGAAATGTGATGGGCTTCTATCCTCCCTACAACCGGCCAGTGGGGGGCACATGCGAGCAACGATCAAGACAGGGGAGGGGAGAATTGGCACGGCTAAATTGGGATGGGAGAAAGAAATAGAAAAAGGAGGAGAAAAAGTGAATAAAAAAAATAAAAAAACGATTGAAAAGTTCTGGGTTTATAAAGTCTTATTTGGGGGCAATTGACCAATGGTTTGCTTTCAACCCATGAACTCCTCCCTCTCTCACCGTTTTATATATTTTTTTAATTTTCTCTACTAAAACTGTATTTCTATTGTTTGTTTTGTAAAGTTTCTTTGAGCATTAGGAAAAGCGCTATATAAATCTGATGTGTTATTATGAATGGTTGTTATTAAATGTTTCATCTGGGTAAGAGTGCTCTCGACCACTCTTAGAATTTGGTCTTGCCTAAGAGAAAAGCAAAAATAAAAAAACATTGCTGAATCCCAGGTAAGAATAAAATAAGAAGAAATGCTAGTTATTAACACTTTCAGTGCCGGCCGTGTTTTCCTATTTACCCCGTTGAATGCCACCATCCACGGCCAATGTTAACGTTAATATCGCCTAATCTATGTTTTAAATTATGGCTATGTGTCTAATCTGCCCGTCGCTTATCAAATAATCATTTTCCAGTCAACATTGTCAAGGCAGATTGTATTTTTATCGCTTCATTTCCGTTTGATAGCATTTTGAAAATCACCAGTTTTCGGGGAAAAAACAACCCATGCCTATGATAATCGCTTTTTACTGGAATATTCCAGAACGTTGTCATTTGTCGGCCTATTTATGAATTGTTTTCAAATAAACGCTAGATGATCGATAGTATATGTGTGCGCACGCTCGTGCCGTGCGCTGATAATCGCTGCTCTTATTTCCTCATGGCTTTTACAGTCAAAACAGCCATATCACATATCGCATAACCGCTTATATATCCGTGAAAACGAGTCTGATTATCCTAACACTGATAACATAGATTCCTTACCTGAGGTCAGATGGTATCCAAATGGTTTATTCCAATTTCCGAACGCCATTCGAAAAAATCGATAAATGTATTGATCCATCGTGTGTACAGTATAACCCATATTCGCCGTGGCTCAGAGGCTCCAGAATGAACTCTGGTAACTCCGGCTGCATGGGTGAGAAGTAGGGATGGGTATCGTTAGGATTTTATCGATACTACTACTCCTATCGATACTGCTTAACGGTTCGGTACTTTATCGATACTCTTATCGGTTCTTTTTGATAATTTTTTTATGATTTTTATATTTGCAGTTGAGAGCATTGGTCATCTCCCTACAGTAAAGATTAGAAATGATTGAATTATTGTAAATGTGTGTGGAGTGGTGGGAATAGCTGCTTCAATAATAACTTATAACAACAACAGACAAGTTAGACAACTATGTATACAAAAAAAACGATATACACTGAATGATTAGTTGTTACCTAAAGTCCTTGGACTCCACTGTAGAGAACGGGTGCAGGCCTTTGACAACAAACTTTGTCACAGCCCTGTGACACTCGTTCACCCTATCCTCTGTCATCTTTCCTCTAGCTGCTAGGGAGAAAGGACTTTGGGTGGTGGAGGTAGAGGGAGGATGTGTGGTGGGCTCACTGGCCTGGGACACATTGGTGGCTGACCTCAGCTTGACGATCTATAAAAAGTTTTTAGATTGTAGTATTTGTAGCTAAACAATTATTTTGTTTATTAGCCTATTTGTAATAATTCGTTATTAGCCTAGGAAACTCCGTATCTTGGCTTACCGGCTGCAGTGGACGTGGATGCAGATGGACCACTGCGCGCAAGGCAGTCGAATACGGCGCATTTCTGCACACTAATATAGTGTTTTGCAAACAAATGTTTTGATAGATTGCTCGTATTGCCACCCTTACTGGCAAATGTTTTGTTGCACTTGTGAACGCTTCGCTCTATCCGCCATCACGACTCAGTCCATGCAGAGCTGTCTGTGTCTGTGTGCAGCGCGCGTCGGCACGGAGACAGCGCTGAGATGCTTCCAGCTGCAGCACATCAGGTGTGCGGGGCTTGTATGTGCGGGGCTTGTAAGCGCTGCTGTCTGACGTGCTGCAGCTGCATACTATTGACAGCGCTTTCATTAAGGAGTACCCGTATGTATGTGTAGCGCGACTCGCGAGGAGTGTGTGTAATAATGACTCGCTGCTTCTCGTGCAGAGACAGAGAGAGGAGAGATCGTTCGCAACTTTTAAATAATAATAATAATAATAATAATAATAATTTCTCTAGAGTATCGATAGCAGTACCGAGGACGTCGGAGCTTATAAATACTCCGGTATTTTCTAATATAGTACCGGTTCCCGTTTAAAACCGGGGTCCGGGGGGCATCCCTAGTGAGAAGTAAAATGTGGAGTCAGAAATCCGTTCTCCCATTCACTTTCATTGAGTCCATTCCAAAAGGGTGATTTACCATCTGGGAGACGATAGGGGGTGCTTTTTTCACATCTGAGCGCCGGCGGTCCCTGGATCTCCAATGGTAGGCTCGCGTGATGCAATATGATTTCAGATCGCCAATAAAAAAATTAATAAAAAAACACCGAGAATACTCGTGACGTGGCATTCAACGGTCGGGGCGTAAACCCGAGAATAGCCGTGAGTGGCATACAAAGTGTTAAGAACGAAATCTGTTCTTATATCGCTTCGTGATTGAATGAGGCCCATTGTTATTATTGTTATTCATGCATGAGTGTGTGTGCAAGCTGGTGTGTATCTTCTCTCACCGGTTTCCTACTCGACCCTCTTCACCTCGAGCCTCATCACAATGTATTTAACAGTCTGTTCAGGGTCTCTGCTCTGAGCCTCGAGATGTAATCTGCTCCAGCTATCAAATCAAAGAGCGCGTCCACTTAACTGTGCTGATTTCCTCTCCCTGATATCGGTGAGTCACAGGAATTAGGTCAAGGTTTCCCCCTGATTATATCTCTCCTTGTCTGTAATTCTGAAGGAACTAGCAGACCCACCTCCGATACCAAACTCTGACGTGTCTGCTTCCAAATCTAATATTTCTGATCTACTCTGGACATAAAACTTTGCTTTAGATGGTGAGGTGACGCATTGGCTGTCTGAATGTGTTGTGCCTGACTTCATTAAAGTGAGAATCTGTGATGCCATCACACAGCGATCTCTAGGCAAGAGTCCGGCTTGGTATTGCACATTGTTTGCATTTTTTGTTTTCGTTTTATATCTTTTGTTATTATCATACTCAAATGAGCTAATATTTCATTACAAAATGTACATGTTGGAAAGTTTTTGTTCTCCGTGGATTAAATCTGAGCTAATTTTTTCAATGTGATGAATAACAAAATACCGTACTTTTCGGACTATAAGCCGCGGCTTTTTCCCCCATTTTTCGACCCTGCGGCTTATATAACGGTGCGGCTTATATGTGACTCGACGTGACCAAACCCGAAAATGTTAAAATCTAAATATGGCTTTTTTGACTGCATTGAAATGTTATTTATCTGTTCCCTTATTTGCTAAACTTAATACAACTTGTAAATGAGTTAATTCTTGTTATTTGTCCGACAGTATTGTGTCCCAATGCTAATTACATATGGTAATTAAACATTAAAACACCTGCGGCTTATAGTCCAGTGCGGCTTATATATGTACACATCATTGAATTTAGCTGCTGCGGCTTATAGTCAGGTGCGGCTTATAGTGCGAAAAGTACGGTAGTTTGTCATTTCCAGAGGGTTTAAAAAAAAATTCTATCATGAGTTATTAAAAAAGAATTATGTATCTGGTGAAAATATGTTTGCATACCCCATAAAATGGAAATTACCAAATATATTAACCCTTTCACTGCCACACTACCTTCTGTAGTGTGGCAGTGAAAGGGTTAACAATTTGGTATAGCGGCAGTGAAGGGGTTAACGTTTTTTGTTAATTACCCGCTTTTTAGTTAAGAAGTACCATGTCAAATTTGGTGGCAGTATTTACAAGTTAACATGAAAAGTATTTTGCGTCAAGCAAGGGAATATATCATTTTGAGAAAATGGCTAGTTGAAGTATTTTTTTTATAGTTTCTTTTGATGACTGCTTTATATGTTTTTATGAAACTACAGTAGGTGTAGAGGTAAAATATGATATCTAATGATTTTTCCTATCCAGCCAAAATCGCCAATTTCAACCAGTGTTAATTTCAACCATATAGTGAGATTTCTCTCATTATGCAGGTACATGGTAATGTACAAGGCAGACCAAAGTAAAAAAATATCACATTATCAACTATAAGAATGCAGTCGGTAGAATTTAAACCTCTGTCAAGGCCTCACAATCTCCCAACTTTGCTGTTACTTTCACATGCAACATCTTACTGGGTAGTTGAGTTGCCACAGACCCAGGGGTATAAATCCACATGGTGGCACTAGAGGAACGGTCATTGGGTCGCTACAGTCAACAGGTTTCTCTCTCTCTAAGCGTCATGAATTTTCACAGCAGATTTTCTGACCAATCAATTGGTTGACATATTTTATATCATATCCAGTCTCCACCCTACAGTATGTATTCTCAATCATGGACATGTATGTTGTATCCCTCTGCCACAAGAGGGCATCAGCGAGTTATTTTTCCAGTTATTTTTCCATCTCTGGCCTCTCTCTGGGCCAGTTACACTCACGTGGTACAGGGTACACAGTGTGATATCCTTTCGTTTCGGAAGAATTATCTACAGTAGGTACACACTGCTAGCTAGCTATGTTACTTTTGTGATCATTTGGGTGTCTATGATCAAAGCAAACATGGCAATTGTGACAGGAAAATCTACCCCGGTATTAACCACATCAGTCCATACAACCTGGGCTTCATGGATGGCTTTCGGCGTCAAATAGGATGAGTCGCTGTCTGGATCTGCACCTTATATTTTGATATTACTATCTGAGTTGGGCTTTCAGATTGAGTTATTCATAGTTTTTTGGGACCATTTACTTAGCTTCTGCCCTGACTTCACCTTGTGAAAAGGGGGGACCATTTCTAAACTGAAGGGACTGCTGACACTGTGGCACTTTCACCCTTTTGTTTGAAGCATCAACAAAGTAATCAATGACAAGACAAGTAGGCTGCTGCACTGCTATTATTAGAAAGATCAATGAAAGCAGCAGGACATGTAAAACCAAAACAAACATGTGGGAAATAGATTAGAAAACAGTTTCTAAATGTTTTTATTTCTGTACTAAAGGCTATGCAAACCTTTCATGGAAAGATCCATTCTCTATTGGTATATTGAAGAAGGATAACCAAAGTGAATTAAACTCATGCTCAGTTTATAGCAGCATTTCACATGATGTTTTGTGCACATTTCCATTTTATTTAATTGATCAATGATGGTTCTGTGTGACTTGAATTTATCCAAAATGTAACTTTAAAGTCAATCCGTCTCTTGTATTTTTGCCTCTATTGTAATCTCCTCTCTTTTTCTTTCTTTCTTTCTTTCTTTCTTTCTTTCTTTCTTTCTTTCTTTCTTTCTTTCTTTCTTTCTTTCTTTCTTTCTTTCTTTCTTTCTTTCTTTCTTTCTTTCTCTGTTCCTCAGTACTTTGTCCTGTTGCTGTGTATCTTCCTGCTTGAGATCCTGGCTGGTGTCCTGGCCTACATCTACTACCAGCAGGTAACGTCCACACTGTCTGATAATAGCACCTAATGCCCCTGGGATGAGACTAGAAGGGATTTGCTTTGTGGGCTATACCAGTGTTTCTCAAAGTGTGGGTCAGGGACCCTCATGTGGGTCTTGGGAAGATTACAATGGATCCTCGGATGATTCTCTCATGAAGCCAAAGCCCTGTCAAGTCTGTTGGGGTGGGGGGGGGCACATAGTCGTAGCATAATACATGCTGTCCTTTAGCCTAAACAATAACATGCCAAACCAGCTTTGAATCATAAGACTATTTATTCTGAAAACATGAGCCCTGGAAAAAGGTTTGAAAACCATTAGGCTATACATCCACACACGGCTATACATCCACACACGGCTATAGGGAGGTGTAGTGGTTACGTCATTGTTGTTTCCGGCCGGTCCACCTCGCTTGAAATTGCAATGTATTTCCAATGGACACATTTCTAAATCGTCTAGTTTAAAACAAATGAAGCACGAACATTGGCATGGTGTACCTTTCTGTGTGTATTCATCCACAATCTATAGCTCAACATAAAACAATTTGCAATTAATCGTAAAATAATTACGTATAATTTTATTTCAACCAAAAATGCTTAAACAATGTTAGTGATGGAAGGGAACTCATTTTGTGCAAAAATGGAAAGCTTGCCAATGTTCATGAATTATTACAATAGCCGATAATACATTTTCCCAATGATAAATCCCTATACGGGTGGACCGCACGGGAAACTAAAGTGTCAGAGTACACCTCCCTATCCATACACACATGGCTATACATCCACACATGTAGTGTGACACCAGAGACGCGGACGCTGAAGCACCCGGGAGAGCAGTTTCCTTTCGGTGTCCATGTTAACTGATTGGCCCCTTCATACCAGCCGCGTCGCCGCATGGAAACAGCCGGCTCGTAATCTTCTGAGATCGTTTTGGCGTCTGGTCTATTTTCTCCGGGAGCCACCTCTACATGTGATTGGAGCAGAATCTCTCATTGACTGGCGTAGAGAAATGGCTTCTGGTGTGAACAGCTAGGCTCCTCCTGTATCCCCAGCCTAATTTTTCCAAAGATATTTCACCATTGACCACCATGTATGTCCTTTTAATGTATTTTACAAGACATGTTGAGCTTCGGTTTGGCCTAGGGTTCTGAGTTTTACACACAAAGGGTCAACTGCAGCAAGACTGGCTACCCCAGTTCACATTTCAAACTGCAGAATGACAAGACTGGCTACCCCAGTTCACATTTCAAACTGCAGAATGACAAGACTGGCTACCCCAGTTCACATTTCAAACAGCAGAATGACAAGACTGGCTACCCCAGTTCACATTTCAAACTGCAGAATGACAAGACTGGCTACCCCAGTTCACATTTCAAACTGCAGAATGACAAGACTGGCTACCCCAGTTCACATTTCAAACTGCAGAATGACAAGACTGGCTACCCCAGTTCACATTTCAAACAGCAGAATGACAGGACTGGCTACCCCAGTTCACATTTCAAATAGCAGAAGGAGTTTGGGAAAAATAAAATTGTCAAATAGCCGTTATCCAATTAGGTCTTTAACAAGACATGAGGTGTAAGGAGGGAAAATCTGGTAAGAAGATATGGTAGGAAAACGGAAAAGAGAAAAGTTTAGTAGGATCCCTCTGTGTCTGGCATGATACTATGTCTGCTTATTGAGATGTGCCAGGAGTATTTGTCTGGATTAGGAGCCCACTGGATTCAAAACGTGTGCAGCGTGTCTCAGTGCTATGAATCCATGTCACAGATATAGATGTTTCTCCTTAGTGACAACAGGCATGACAGTATCTATATCTAGAAGCATCCATATACTGTAAACTGCTTCTCCTGTGCTTTTATGTCCACATACCAATTCAAATAAACAATGTTTTGTCCACCCTTATTTTTGGTGAAATGTTGTTTCATGTTGCTGGTGTGGGCACAGGAGAATGAAGATAAGAATAAAGCACTGGAGAATAAAGATAAGAATAAAGTACAGGAGAAGTACAGTCGGCCAATGCTTTCTTTCTTACTCAAGCAAGCAAGTGGCTTTTAGTTCAGTGTCGGTGAGGATGTGCGTACGTGTGTGTGTGTGTGTCTCTCTCTCTCTCTCTCTCTCTCTCTCTCTCTCTCTCTCTCTCTCTCTCTCTCTCTCTCTCTCTCATGGGCTATTATCAGTTTCTCATTTTCAAAGTCCCTCTTTCCTCTCTCTGTATGTTTTCTTTCTCACTGCTCTCCTGCTCTTGTTCTCTCGCATAATACACTGTTCTGCATGTCCTGCCTACAGTATACCATCCTCTTCGTTCTTCATAATCTCTTCTCGCTCTGCTTGTTCTACAGCCATGTCTCTGCTCTTTGTATAGTTACATTTCATTAATCGCATGAGAGGAGACTGGGACTGGGGCTGTGCCTCAGACGTGAATAATGCAGCCAGTACTGTGTGGCTGTAATGGTCCTGTTCACTATACTCCACCTGCCTGCCTGGCGTGTGCTGCTTCCATCTGCTGTTATAACTGAGTTATTATCACCTGGCTCTCTGCTGTTTTCATCTCACTGCCTGACGTTTCCCACGCTGACTACAGGTAAAAGGAAAGCTTATCCTCTCTCTTTCCCTCACCTCCCATCTCTCTCCATCTCCCCCTCATTCATTCTCTTGATCTCTCCTTTTACGCTTTGAATTACAGTGGTTTCCCAGCTGGCGTGTTGCCATAGAAACAGAGCCCCCAGATCTCCCATTCCCCCGGTGGTGGTATTCTGCCACTCTTATAGGGAACAAACCTTCACTTCCTCTGGCTCCCCCAGCATCAACACCCTCATGTGATCTACTACTGATCTCCTTGAGATTTCCTGTCAAGAGTAGCTGTAAGGGGAGAGTTGTGTGTGTGTGTGTATATACACATGTCAGTGTGTGCGTGTGAACGTGTGTGTATACATGCTTGTGTATGTGGGTAATCTGATCCTCATGTCAAGTATAATGAATAATATACTTGACGTTCACAGAATCAATCGTAGCTGATCCTACTCATACAGTTGATGCTGCAATATCTGTGCCATTATCCTCCATCCAATATTTGCTTTTTGATTGGTCTACAGTTTGATCAAAATGATGATGAGGATGATAGTCCCATAATATAAAGGAACCAGATCAAATAGTTTGATCTATAACTATGCATTCCCAGTCTATAACTCTATAACCGGTGTGTGTGTTGTGATTAAACAGCTAAATGAGGAGCTGAAGACGACCCTGAGGGAGACTATGGTGCAGAAGTACCAGCAGAAAGAGCAGGAGCATGTCACCAGAGCTGTGAATAAACTGCAGCAGGAGGTAAGACCCACACATCTGAAGAGGAGGAAGAAATTCCCTGTTCCCACAAAATAGTGAAATGTAAAATGAGGATTAGCTGTTAGGTTACAGCCTGTGTTGACTAGTGAAATGTAAAATGATGATTAGCTGTTAGGTTACAGCCTGTGTTGACTAGTGAAATGTAAAATGAGGATTAGCTGTTAGGTTACAGCCTGTGTTGAGTGTAGGTTTGATGGGATCAGGAAGGATGACGCCAATTTGCCTCCATGACATTCACTCTATAAAACGGAATAAATCCTCCACTGGATATGACATTGTGTTCATGATGAGGTTAAGTATTTATGCTGTAGTCCCTTGCACATTTGAAGTGATTTCAAGTAGTAACAAAAGGAAGGAAGGGCTTCTTTGTAAAAAAAAATCTTTAAAAAAAACATCTGAAATTATCAATAATGTACATCTTCTAAACCGTAGAACAAATGACATGCTCAAAACACACATTTGTTGATTTTGTTAAACAAAGAAGCTCATCTTCCCTTGTTACATCCAGTAATATGCCTTGTACATCTTCTAAAAACTAGAACAAACAACATTACACACTCAACCATGAACTAGAAAAACACATCATTGTTAATTCTGTTAAAGCAAAGATGAGCTCTTCCCCTCTTCCCTTGTTACTTATACACTGTCTGCCTTCCGCTTTTCTTTTGCTAATTATATTTGAAATGGGTGACTCCCTATCCCTCTTGCCAGTTCAAGTGCTGTGGCAGCAACAGCTCGTCCGACTGGGCAGAGAGCGCCTGGATCCGCTCCAGCGAGGCGAAGGGCAGGATGGTGCCAGACAGCTGCTGTAAGAGTCCCACCGAGGGCTGCGGCCACAGGGACCACCCCTCCAACATTTACAAGGTGGAGGTGAGTGGCACGCATCACCTCTGTGGTGTACGGGGAGTGGGCTGAGCACTGCTGTCAGTAGAGGGGGGTCAGTAGTCTGATCATGTCTGTGTCGAGATGAATCCATGGAGATTTTGGAGGCCCATGGGGATGGATGGCTCAGCCATCAGTCTTTAGCATAGATGAATACCTGCTACGAAGAACCATATAACTTCCATTTTATTGATTACAACGTTTCGTTACAAGGACCTTCATCAGGTTGGATGAATCTGGGAAGATGGTCCTTGTAGCAAAATGTTGTTCTCAATAGATACTGTGTTTTATTTGCAAGTGAAAAAGACTCTTTGTTCCATTGTTGTCTGCCCATGGTCTTTTTCTACGTACCTATCAACCTTTAAAAGTTCTACTGAAGTTTTCAGAGAAACAAATTTCTAACTTTACAGAGTTATATGGTTCTTCAATGCAAGGGTTCAATGTGAATATTTTTTTTTATCCACTTTTTCTCCCATTTTTCTATATTTTCTCCCATCCCAATTTCGTATCATCCAATTCAACCCTCCCTTGTCACGAACGCTGTTTCTTGCCTCCCACAAGCCGGCTGCAATGTGGACTAAGTCATACATAGCACAAGTCCCCTCCGGTACTTGAGGTAACAGCAGTCGCATCTTTTCACCTGCGCAGCTCGATCTCTCAGTGGCGAGGAGTAACGCGTGGGAGGCTCACGCTGCCCCCGACACTTCCTGATTCTACTGCACAGGCGCACCAACCGACCTGTAGGAGTCGCTGTCCACAACGCCCGATCCCCACCCTTCAGTTTCCCTCCCCGTAATACGGCCAATGTGTATTACTGTGGACGACCAGCTAAACTGAAAGCAAATGTGGAGCGCTGGGCTCGAACAGGCGAGCCCAGCGTCTCCAGATTTCGTGGCGAGCGCCTTGCCCACTACGCCACGTAGCCGCCCTGGGTTCAATGTTACATAAACACTTTTGAAGTAATTCAATTCATAAACCAAGTATTTGATGTATTAATTTCCTTTAGGGTGGCTGCATCACCAAATTGGAGAACTTCATCCTGGACCACCTGAAGATCATTGGAGCAGTGGGTGTTGGAATTGCCTGTGTACAGGTAGGTCAAGACTGCCTTTTACACACCAATCGCATACTATACTTACAAACACCTTTTTGAAATTTTTGAAAAGCACTCAGTGATTTCTATTTTCTCTCTCTCTCCCCCAGATAATAGGGATGGTGTTTACCTGCTGCCTATATCGAAGTCTAAAGGCAGAGCCTTATTAAGAGAAGGAGAAATGGAGTAGTTTGTGGATGAGGGAGGTAATCTATTTTTTTTTCTCCACCACATACCATACTCAAAGCAGCCTTTAGTTTTAATTATGTGCCATCAAGCAAATGGCTGAGGGAAAACTAGGTAGGAATAAAGGCGCTTCCATTCAGATGCAATTCTTGTTTGAGTGGAAACACATTCAGATGTGATACCTGTTTGGTGGAAACATACAGTAAGATTTACGGTGCACTCTGTCGTTTTTGAAATGAGGACCATGTTGACACAACCACACACAATTTGCCAGCCTGAAGGAATGAGGACCTTGTAGACTCCACGACTAAATTACGTGCTTATTCCACGTAATTGGAATAGTGGAAACTTAACTAATTAAGACTCAAAATAGCGTTTCCATCCAAATGTTCCGGTTCAGGGTTCTGTGAGAAAGCCATTGATTTTCACACTGATTTTCTTTGTTGTGGTACAGCCTCATTTGGGCTGGAAACTCGTAGCTTTCTTCCAATCTAACATATTTTAATCTATACGTTCATGGTTGTGCAGTCAGAAAGCAAACAGACTAGCTGGTACCCCCCGGAGTGGCGTAAAGATCAGTGGACTAACTGCATTTGGCAGAAAATGCTAATCCTGGTGGGAACGGCCTCTCTTTTCTGTTGAGATAATCACCAGCATGGTTTAATGAGCTATAGCCCACCTCTTGGGCCCATTACAAAAAACACAATAACGACAACATTTTATTTCCATGTTTAATAGCCAGTCATGCATTTTAAATATTTGTTTTACAGTGGCCCTTCTTAAACCCTTTGACATTTAAAAAAAAAATATATATTTTGTCATGTTTTCTCAGTAGCAGGTGAGGTGTTTTCTTATGAGCTATTATTTTCTGTCTTTATTGCCTAATGAACATTCATGTATAGTCGACATCCAATAGACATCCTGCTCGTTAGGAGACTGTATTATCAACATTTATTAGTTTCAAAATGTTCACCTTAAACACAGCATTTTGAGAGCATCAAAGCATCAACCATAGTAGAGGTGCACAAGTGTCTTGCTCAAGGGCATTATGGTTGAGGTTGGCACCTGTCCAGCAACCCCCTAGCTACCACGTATATATAGACTCCACCTATTTACCTCTGTTGACACAGGGTTTCAAACTAGCAACCCTTGGATAACTGGCCAGACTGTCTAAACTCATAGTTCCGATAGGGAATGAGAGGTCATGGTATAATGTAATTATGTCTCGTTTCTTATGACTAACAATACAACAGATTCTAGCAATTGTGCTGATATCACTCATAACAAGGTGCCTTCAGTTAACATTTGCCGTCATCATTTTATACAAGGGATTTATCTACTGATGCCAGTTGTCACTGGTAACTTTGTATAAAGGACCTACTGTATTAAGCTGACTACTCTTTCTCATATATTTGCTGATTACATCTTTGTGAACTTTTTGTAATCTTTTTTTTATGAAGTTTGTTTGTTTTTATATAAACCATGTTATTTTATTGTATTTAACAGACCAATGGGAGGAGATGATTGTTACTTTCTGCTTGTATGTTCTTTTCCATGTGTGCCTCAAAGATACCACTAAATTAATTAAAAAAAACTGCTGTATTTCTGTGTTTTTGTTGTGATAAAGTATTTTTAGTTTGAATAAACTATTCAACAAAAGATGTTTTGCCTATGCTGTATATTCTCTATTTCAAAGTTCTTTTAATTTATGTATTCAGCTACCACTGGCAGCTATCGGAATTAGTGGTATAAGGAGAGGAGGAGTCTGTGCTATGTTTTTCCAAACAGTTTGATAAAGCCAGTGGGATTGTTTCATGTAAAAATATAATTAAACTTAAACTGATTAACAATTCCAAGCTATTAAAAATATATCAGACATCAAGCAAATGCTCTTTGATTGACCGCTATCAGGTCATGCCGTTACCCAAAAGAATCAAGGGACAATACCCTGTGGCCCAAGCTAGTGGCCCTCATACAACTGGCACCAGCTTACAGGTGCATTAGTTTATTAACCAAAACATTCTATTCGCTATGTAACTACTGTGTGGGGAAGTGTATCTGAAATGTGAGCCATACACCCCACAATAGCAACTGGAGAAAGGGGAGGGTATCACCTTTTACATGGTAGCAATACAGGGTGTCGTAAGGATTATCTTGTTCACATTCATGGCCCTATGAGCCATTTGACCATTGATAATATTAGGAATGACTGGCTTGTTCAGGCCTACATCACGTCAATGTCCATAGCAATTACTAAATCCAAACACAGGGTGGCAGCACTTGCTAGGCTTTCATCATTGCAACAAAATATGCTTTGTCTTCTGGACGGGCACTCTAATGAAAACGTCTGGTGGTGTGTGTGCAAAAGATTACATAGTCTGCTGAGGCTGCTGATAGGCTCCGTCCTAGTGTATGCGTCTGTCTCGTTTGCCAAATGAGAATATATAAATTGGTACAGGAATTCACAAATATGAACAAACAAGCCTTTCAGTGAGTCAGGACTGGAGAAGCCACCAAGCAGACCACCTGTGGACCAAACCCCATCACATTTACCAACAATCGACAATTTCCTGATTTGATACCTCTGATTTCTCAATGGAGTGTGAAAGCCACTTGGGCCCTTCCATGAGTTGGATTATGAGTTTCAGAATGAGAATCATTGTTGTATTCTGTCACAGCATAGAGGAGTGAAATATTTAGTTATTGGCTCCTCTGCCAAGCAGCAGCATCAACATAGCAGCAGGGCTTTCCACTCTCCAGGACATTTACACAAGGCGTTGCAGGGCCAAGGCTATTAAGAGAATAGTCAAAGACCATCCAAACGACTACCTCTTTGCACTGCTGCAGTCAGGCAAGCACTACCGGAGTCTCATGGCCAGTACAAAGAGACTCGAAAGGAGCTTCTATCCCCAGGCCATCGGGATGCTCAATGACTCTATGCGACATTAACCCATACAAATACATTCATTGCACACACTAACTTTAAACAAACACTCACCCTTAACATTCACTTTACACTTTAAACACTACACCATATTTGATCTATTACAAAAATATTTGCACTACATCCACACCTAATTTTAGCATTTAGTTAAAGTTAGCATTTTCTAACCTCATTGTCTGCATTTTGACTTCATTGTACTTTAGGTTGTACTTTAGTTTGTATATTTGTATAGTGTGACTTTATTCTTTAAACTTTTTTACTGTATGAAGCACATTCTCATGGGCTCATACAGAACCAAGCATTTCAATCTAATGTACATGTACTTTATACGTGACAAATAAAACAACTTGAACTTGAAACTTGATAAAGTAGTACAAAAAAGAATTACAAAAAATTGTGTAAGATTAGCAGCACAGTGATGATAAAAAAATTACAATACAATAATCACTGTAATAATCACAGCATGGTTGTGTTGGGTTCAAAGTGAGAGTAGAATCAGTATGAGCATCAGTATGTACAGGGCCGCCTCAGGGGGTGTGCGAGCAGTGCGGTCGCACAGGGCCTCGCGGGAAGGGGGGCCTTGCACAAAAAAAAATATATATATATATATATATATATTTTTTTTTTTTTTTTGCAAGGCCCCCTTCCCGCGAGGCCCTTTTTCATCACAGACCTAAAATCTAGTTTGGCTTATATGCTTATATATTTCACATTAGACACGTTTGTAGAATGTTCCTGGCTCTGCGGCTCTGCAGCAGACATACTCACTATTGGAGCTCTGGGGCTCTGCAGCAGACATACTATTGGTTTCAACGAAGGGAGGGGTTACATCATGTGTACGCCGGCTTGCGTCAGCTGCGTTTGACTATTTCGCACGTGCAGCTTTGGAGGTTATGCTTAGTTATGCCAGCCAAAACGAAGAGGACGGTCATTCGGCAGATGGACTGAAGATGAAAGTTGTTGCATGTTAGACAGTTCAGTCAGGCTAGCCATCCCGGCTAAAGGCAGGGACAGCTAGTTAGCTTTAGCTACGTTATAATATTGAGTGCTAACGTGTGGTTCAGTCGGGATAGCCATGATGATGTCGGCTAGTAGCTAGCTTAGCTAAAGGCTAACTAGCGTTAGCTAACCTAGAGAGAGCGCGTGCAGCATTGTTATGCCAAGATGAAGAGGACGGTCATTCGGCAGATGAACTTCGTCAACTCCACGCGGTTGTCTCCATCCTCTTGGACGTTTGGTGAGTTTTTAATGCACTCTATTCTATTCCCGCCGTGGATATATCTCTCTCTCTCTCTCTCGGGAGCCAAACGGGCTGGCTAGCTGTTGTAGTAGCTAATGGTGTGTGGCCTGGTGTCAGCACCTGGTGCGAGGGAGGTGAGCTTGGTGTTTCATTATGAGAATATCTCCATGCTCAAGTCGGCTATAGTCCGCGAGGGACTTGTTGCCGGCACCGCTATGGTAAACACCACTCTGTAGTGGGACGTGTATTGCCTTCTTCTTCCCTTCTCTCTTCGGATGAGAAGAGGAAAACACAGCGGCTGTCTGAAGTGTTGGCCTGTATTGCTTTTCTCACATTGTACAGTTTTTCAGTGGTAGCCGCATAGCTTGCTTCTGCGTTAGCTAGTGGTTAGCGATAGCCGGGTTGAGCTAACTGTTAGCCAGTTAGCTGTTTAGCTACGACGTTAGCTGCTCGTTTTCGCTCGGCTGGGAACGTTAGCTTGATGCTATCAGTTAGCCTAGAGTTAGCTGTTAGCTTGTGCTACGACCATTGACATTAGCCGTGAGAATAGCAGGCCCTGGCACTCTGACTACGACATCATCTTTGACAGAAGATGTAGTCGGGTCTGCACCATGACAAGGCTCCGGCCATAGCTTCTTTTTGTCCCGCCAGCGAGAGGCCTTTCGTCAACGTGGAGACCTGTGTTGTGGCCTTTCGCCCTGCGTTCCTTGGTGCAGGTAAGATGTCCATTGGACATTACCCCACTCTTCCTTCCTTCCCCTCCCGAATGTTTTGTTAATAACGATGTTTTTTTCCAGGCAAAACATGTTACTTCACAACATTTGGAGATACGACATGTGCTGTGTGTGAATTGTCTTGGTCGTTTGTGTAGCTTGGGTAGCGTTGGCCAAAGCTGTGTGTGGCCTGGTGTCAGTACCTGGCTACTCTATTTGCAGTTAGCCTATTTAGCTGATGTCGGCCATTGGCTCCTTGCTACTTTGTTTTCTCTGGTATAGACCCTCTTCTCTTTGGATTTAAGCGTTGATCTTTGTCCTTTTGGATCTATGTATATTCATGTTGCCTTTGTGAAGTTATCTTTTCCTTCTGTTTTGTTCTTCCATTAAAAGTTGAATATCCTTTAGGGGCTCATCTTTGCTTATCTCTCTCATACATGCTCTCTCTCTAACACACACACACACATGCTCTCTCTCTCTCTCTCTCTTTCTAACACACAGACATGCTCTATATCTCTCTCTAACACACAAAATGACATGCTCTCTCTCTATATATTTCTCTCTTTCTAACACACATATACATGCTCTCTCTCTAACACACACACACAAACAGACATGCTCTCTCTCTATCTCTCTTTCTAACACACAGACATGCTCTATCTATCTCTCTCTCTTCAATTCAAATGGGCTTTATTTCACATTCTTGTATTTCTCTCAGTAGGTATGGGAGTTTTGAGTTATTGTCGATGTTTTCAAAGTCTCTTTGGGTGTTTGCAATTTGTGGGAAGTATGTCTTGGTATAGTGGGCAGGTTATTAAGAAGTGGAGCTCGGTTTCCACCTCATCTTGTGTGCAGTGGGTCTGTCTTCGCTTGGGAGCCAGGTCTGCCTATGGCGGCCTTTCTCGATGGCTAGGCTGTGCTCGCTGAGTCTGTACCTAGTCAAGGATCTTCAGTCACAGTGCTCAGGTATTCTGCCACTGTGTACTCTCTGTTTAGGGCCAAATAGCATTTCAATTTGCTCTGGTTTTGGGTTGTTTCTTTCCAATGTGTCTCTCTCTCTCTCTCTGGCCTTACTCTGGTGGAGGGTCAGGGGCATTGCCGGGTCTGTGCAGCGATAACACTGTATATTGACTGTAGAACGGGAGCTCTCTCTTGCTCTCTCTCTTGCTATATGTTGACTGTATTGTCGTGGAAATATATTATCATGTTTCTTATATATCTGTGTGGAGATATCATGTTATACAGCTTGACTCTCAGTATGACCAGGTTGACTGGTTAATGTGTGTATGTCTCTTTAAGAAGACTCCAAGGGACTGACATCTCCCCAGTCATAACAAAGTTGTTGTTTGCTTCCAGTTACTGAGAAACCATTTTGTTTACCTTCGTCATCATATCTGATATAATATGTTACGTCTGACAACTGTGTATTTAACATATGTCTGAACAGAACTCTTGGTCATTTTATGGCCAGAGGCTACTGTGTGAACATGTGTCTTTGACTGTAAACTGAACTTTCATTGTGGCCACGGTGAAATAACATTTCTTCTTATTGTTAAATAAACTCTTATTATTGTTAATAAACCTTTCTATTATTAATAATGACTCAGAATGATTTGTAAACGGCTCATCGTTTATCCTTAGATATTTCCCATTACAGAATCATGCCCAGCCTCGGGCAGCGCTATTATTTAAGAATATGTTGACTGTATAAATTATTATTATTTTTTTTACCTTTTAGGGGGGGGGCCTCGCGTTTAAATCTCGCACAGGGCCTCGCATTTCTCCCAGGCGGCCCTGAGTATGTATGAGTGGTTCGGGTGGCTGGGGTCCTAAATAATCCTGCTGGCCTTGCAGACACCATCCGTTGTATATATCCTGGATGGAGGGGATCACACATGTCCTGGGCTGTTTGCATGACCCTCTGTAGCACTTTGCTGTTGAGGGCACTGTCTCCACTGTCTGCTACAACACCTGGACACACCTGGAAAGTGGAGGTTATTGTATGACTACTAGTGAGGCAGTGCTTCACTAGTAATAGACAAAAACATAACACACATATTACATAAAAAAAAACTTTTAGATGCCAACATTTCATTTCATTCATCTGTTAAATATTTTTTTAACTGCCAGTGAAGAAAAAATGTTTCCCCAAGTGACACACACAGCTCCCAACCACTTACATTGGCTAGTAGTGAGGCACATTCCTCAAGTGCTTCACTAGCTAATGTAATTGAATGGAAGCAAATTAGCACCTTTGATTGGACAGTAATGGTTCTAAGTGCGTGCCCAGTGAAGCCGAGCCTCACTCATGCATTTGAATGAGGCTTGAATGATTGACAGTTCTGACACTTTTTTTTTAGACCAATCAGAGAACACCATTTCCTATCCCATGCTTTGAGAGGGCTTGGAGAGCCCTGTACAGTCAGTAACATTACTGTGTAGCTAGGCACTGTAGGCGAAATGAAACTTTGCACCAACATTAGGACCGAAGTATAAACTAGCAACATGAAGAGGACTTATGCATCTGGATCAGGAAAAAAGATGAGGTTAAAAAAGTAAGTAAAGTGTTTGTAAAACCTTGCTAACGTTAGCTAGCTGATTTCGTTAGCTAACGTTAGCTTAGCTTACATGATGATCATTGTGATGTAAGCTAAGCTAACGTTAGATCACATGGGGTAAATAAGCTTTGAGCTCTGGGAGCATCCTAAATGTCTTTCTTTCTGTCACTCTTTCTCTCACCCCCCCACACACACACAAAGGCAGTTGAATGACACATCACAGCTGCAGTCAGGGTGCGAACCATGGGGGAGCTGGGGGAGCCATGGCTCCCCTATATGAGACATCAGCCCCCCTGAAAATATGATTTGTGGATTTTTGGGGGGTCTCTAAAATACTGATAATAAATGCTATTTTTGCCATGCGTTTCTCATTTTTCTGTAATTTTCTGTATTGTCATCATCGTGTATAATAATAAAATTAGGCTATTTTGATGTATGATTAATGATTTGGGCACTAATTCACCGTAATAGACAATAGCATAAATCTATGGGGTTGCGGCACTGCAGATATAGCCTACTCGTAATAGATGGCAACATGCATGCTATTCTTGCGTTTACCATTTGGAGCGTGGCGGCGCTGCAGCCTGCAGGCACAAATCGAACTTCACCCACCGCTTAAAAAAATAAAAAGAATATCTTCACCATCAGGTGGGTGGCGATAATGTTGCATTTGCCTACTATAATAATGTTAGACTCGATGTGTTTGGTCGTGGACTTGTTGTTTGGTATTGGTTCATCCGTGTGTTTATGTGTAAATAGGACTGTTGTGTGTGAATTTTAGTGTTGGATCAGAGGGGTTAATCTGAGCATGTGTATTTCAATATGTGCGTCTTCATCATGCATGCAGACACCTGTGTGGTGTGTGTGGACTATGTGTGGTTCTGTAACGTTACTCATACCTAGCCATATGTCAGCAAGCGTCACAGTAAAGTCCTCGCTGTGAAGCACGCGCAAGTTTTGACCTCACAAGACCCTGCACTATGGCCAAGTGTCATAGGCCATACCCAACAATGTATCAAGGGGACCAATACAGGTCAAAGATATTGTTTTCCCCCAAAATCCAGCGAACATGGCTTCTGTATTCGGTTAGCACAGACTCTGTCTTCTGTTTGATATTCTAAAAAATAATATGATGAATAAATGCCTCGTAGAAAGCTTGAATTTCGGACTTCTTTATAATTTTTTTTTTAATCTCTCCTGTCCTCCCCAATTTTTTAATGCACCAGCCACCACTGACACACACATGTGGGGGATGTTTAAAAAAAAAAATGTTTGCTTCACCAAAAAATTTCGTCAGCAGCCGCCACCAAGACTTTCCGTTGATTTTAGCTCCGCCTTTAACACAATCCAATTCCATTAGGCCAGTGCTTCTCAAACTTTTTCTGTCAGGCCCCCCTTTGGCGGACCAAAATATTTTGGGCCCCCCCCCCTCCAACAAAATGAAATGGGCCATGTTTAAATTTATTGAAATAACACCAATATCGTGACCTTTCAAATTGGCCCTATATTTTGTTTTCAGAGCTGTCATGGAAGAAAAGCCAGCTTCACACAGATACTGTATGTGGTGCTGAATGGTATCAACACCTTAACTGCTGCATCATGAGATACTTGGTGGGCCATGAGATGAGATACTTGGTACTCAGCACCACACTCTGAAACTAGCTCTCTAGGTGGTATCAGATGAAATTTCAAAGAGTTCTTTCAAGAGTTTGGATGGAGATGTGTCAGGAAGCTTTGTCTCAATGTTGTCTGCAAAGGTTTTTTTTATCCAGAGTAACTTGGTGATCCTTTTCTGTGTTTTATTAAATAATGATTTTCAGATTTTGAGAAATGGTATTTTCATGGAGAACAGTGCAGCTGCAACAGATAGCACTTTAGTGATAATTTTCTGTAATCCAAATTTTTTTTTTTTTTTTTTAAATAAATCTCAAGGCCCCCCCTGTCATGCCTCTGCGCCCCCCCTGGGGCCCCCACTTTGAGAAACACTGCATTAGGCAATCCAGAAGCTACAACACCTCCAGGTTCCATCACCACTAATCCACTGGATACATAACTTCCTCTCTAACAGACCACAAGCAGTAAGGGTTAACAGTTCACTATCACCCACCATTATGGGTGTGTATTCAGTCCATTTCTCCACACCCTCTATACAAACGACTGTCAGAGTCCATCCACTACCCTCTACTTAAAATATGCACATGACACGGCCATCCTCGCACTGCTCAATAACAACAATGACTCTCTGCCTATCAACATTTTAGCACATGGTCCAACAATAACTTTCTCCACCTTAACATCTAAAAAATGTATATCCATCAAAGGAGAGAAGGTAGAGGTGGTGGAGTCTTTCAGATACTGTGGAATTACACTGGACAATAACCTCAGCTTCAATCAGCATACCATGGACATTTACAAACGTCAACAGAGACTTACAGCCATCTATAAACACCTGTCTGTCTCCAACCCTATATTATTCTCCTGCTGTATACCATAGCATTATTGAACCTCGTTTTCCCATATGCTTACAGACATCAATAAGAATAAACTCTTGATTTGATTTGATCTTTATTTATCGCGAACATTTCAACCATAAAACAAACACATTTGTAATAACAAAAAATCTATATAAAACTAAATAACAGCATTACTCTCAAGGTTCCAAACCAAGTCACCTACTAGCTACGCGATTAAGAGTTTGCAGATATAACTTCCATTAAAGCACAACAAGGACTTGTAACAGACACCAAAGAAATAAACGCGACATTCAAAGAATTCTACTCCAACTTGTATAAATCAGAAACGACCTTCGATCAAAACAAAATGGACACATATCTTAATCAAATTAACCTCCCCAAACTTTCAGAGGATGATGCTAAACAGTTAGAAACACCAATCACACTAGAGGAACTCAGGAAGGCCATATCCGAAATGCAAAGTGGTAGGGCTCCTGGAAGAGACGGTATCCCACCAGAAATGTACCTCTCATGCTGGGACATAATTGGACCCCTATTACTTAATATGATTTTATACTCAGTCAAGGAGGGGAACTTTCATAAGAACGACAATATTGCACTCATAACAGTCCTCCTTAAAAAAGACAGACCCCACCGAGTGCGGTAGTTATAGACCCTTAAACCTCCTCGGAACCGATATCAAACTGTTCTCTAAGGTATTAGCCATCGGACTTCAAAAGCATATGACGTCTTTAGTTCATCCGGATCAAACTGGCTTCATAAGAAACCGTTTGATCACTGACAACATAAGACGATTACTATACGTACTAGATGCCAGCAAGGACGACACCACACCCAAGGCGATGCTGTCCCTGGATGCAATGAAAGCTTTTGATAGGCTGGAATGGTCGTATCTATGGGCAGTATTAGAAAGGATGGGGTTAGGAAAAGGATTCAAGGATATGATTAAAGTATTATACAAAGACCCATCGGCCATGATTACAACAGGTATAATCACCTCCGGAATATTTCCGGTATCACGCTCTTCTAGACAGAGTTGCCCTCTTAGTCCCGGACTATTCGATTTATCACTAGAACCTTTAGCACAATATATAAGACAATCCCAACTCATAGAACCAATCGTAATCAAGGGCACACAACACAAAATTAGTCTATATGCGGACGACGTAATACTGTTCATGCAAAACCCTAACACCGCAATGCCTCATCTTCTCAAGTTGATTAATGACTTTGGCGACCTATCGGGATTTAAGATAAACTGGCCAAAGTCGGCTTTCCTTCCACTGAACGCCCCTGCAAAGAATACAAGTCTTCCAGAAGAAATACCAATGGTTAAACACTTTAGATGTTTGGGAGTTGAAGTATTCCCTACCATAAGCCAAACGGTGAAACACAATTACATAGAAATCCAAAATAAAATAAAATACGACTTTGACAGGTGGTCAAAACTTAAAAACTCAGTACAGCACGGGTTTCAATAGTTAAGATGGATGTCTTACCTAGAATCAACTTCATCAGCTCAATGCTTCCGTTACCCCCTCCAGATGGTTACTGTAAAAAATTACACTCTTCCGCATATACATTTATTTGGAATAACAAACCACCACGTATAAAAAGATCCACCGCACAGAGAAACAAAGCCGACGGAGGGATGGCATTTCCAATTTTTTTCCACTATTTTAAGGCGTACACTTTAAGACCACTGACAACCTGGTTTGAACCCTAAGCATCAGTATCCTGGAGAAATTTAGAAGTAAATATAGTAGCACCACAGAGACTGCAGGACATAGTATACACCAAAATATCAATTAAGCAATGCAAACTGAAATTTGGCCCCATAATTACTCATGCGATCCGGATATGGCGTGAAACACACAAAAAATATTCTAACCCACATAAATGGCATAATCATACTCCCTTATTCAATAACAATGCACTCCTGATTGGAAAACGACCTATAAGATTCCCTAGATGGGAAAAGCAAGGCATACATTAGGAGATGTTTTCAACAAACAGGGTATTTGTAGTTATGATGAAATAGAAAAAAATTTAATCTCACCGGTTCCACATATTATTTTTACGCACAATTATTGTTATGTTTGAAGTCTCACTGTGTTCCATTAAGGATACCAATTGCACACCACAGATACCACACATTTTTCTATGAAAGAGAGACATCGAGAGGTTTTGTATCAGATTTTTATCATCAATTACTAACGGCCTCGTATGAAACCCTCCACCTAGACTCTATTTGGAGGAGGGATATACCAGACCTGGAAATAGATTTTGATTGGCAAGAAGCCTGGGCAAATGTTCGACTTGCATCAAGGAACCCGGACCATCAACAAATCAATCTTAACTATATTCATAGGACATACTTGACTCCTATAAGACTGAACAGAATGGGTCTTAAATAAGACTCCAAATGCTCCTTATGTACAAATGGGGACGAGGGGACATTTATGCACATGTACTGGGACTGCCCACCAGTTAAGATATTCTGGAAAGAAGTGACCCAGCAATTATCAAATCTCTTAATTCTGAATATACCTGTACACCCCTCTGTATTACTGCTGAATGATGTTTTTGAGTATGCAGTACCTATACAGCTAAAGAGATTGGTTTTATCTGGTATTACAGTGGCTAAAAAACTGATAGCATCACGATGGATTCAACCGGAAAAAATGTGCCGAAAGGTCTGGATTCTTGCATATCTCGATGTGATTTATCTAGAAATATCTACAGCAAGAATTTTGGGTCTCAATTAATCCAAATTGACAATGTGGTTAGAAGTGGTGGAGAGAATAAAAGCGAGCATATAATGGTAGTGTCTGGTTAGGAGCGAATGATAATGGATGGATTATCCATTGGGGGGTCCAGGGTGGGGGGTGCGAGCAAGAGCATATGTGTGTAGGGGAATAGATAGCTGCCTCTCCCTGAACGTCAGCAAAACAAAAGAGATGATTGTGGACTTCAGGAGGTCGGGGGTCAAGGACTACAGCCCCCTCAGCATCGACCGGGCACCGGTTGAGAGAGTGAACAGTTTCAAGTACCTCGGAGCCCACATATCCGAGGACTTGACATGGACCACACACATTGACAGTGTTGTGAAGAAGGCACGACAACGCCTCTACTTCCTCAGGCGCCTAAGGAAGTTCCAAGTCAGTCAGAAGATCCTTAGGAACTTCTACTCATGTACAATAGAGAGCATCCTGACTGGCAACATCACCTCCTGGTTTGGGAATAGCACTGCACAAGACCGTAGCAGACTACAAAGAGTGACACGTTCAGCCGAACGCACAATTGGAGGGGGGCTTCCCACCCTCCAGAACATTTACAACAAGCGGTGCAGGGGGAAGGCTAAGAGAATTATTAAGGACTCGAGCCACCCGAACAACTGCCTCTTTGAACTGCTGCGGTCAGGCAAGCGATACCGGAGTCTTAAGGCGAGCACAGAAAGACTCAGAAGAAGCTTCTATCCCCAGGCCATCAGGCTGCTAAACGAACAATAAACAATATGCAACAACCATCAAATGCACACAGCACACACACCCGCACGCACACACTCACTTAAACAAACAACACACTGCAGCACCCACTCTCCACACTTTAGATCACACAAACACACTTTATATTTATTGATAAAGGATTTGCACTACAACTCGTACACCTACTGTAAATTGTACCTAAATTGCACCTCATCCCATTTCTGCCTTGCACTATATAGTATTGTATATTAGTACACTGCATAGTATTGTGTATTGTATATTATATGGTAACTCAGTTACGTCTATTCTGCATCGAACATTGTACATATGTCTATACTGAACACTGTGACCTCATTTTTTTACCTCATTTTTTTTTACTTCTAATTTACATACTATACTATGTTATTTTATTTCATACTTATCTTATCTTGTCTTGCACAGTCTCTGGAGCGTAACAGTAAGAAGCATTTTGTATAAAAGTATTCTGTACTTCTATGACAACTATTAAAGAAACTTGAAACTTGGTATTAGGGGCATATCTTGTATAAGATATTTATTTAAACAGTGATTTAATTTGATGTGCACTGTTAACAATGCTTGTATATCTAATCGTGTGTTGTCATGTTTGTTTATGTGTTTGTTTAAAAAAAAAAAAACGAAATAAAATACAATAATCAGCATAGCTCAAGACAATGGTTTTGTTCGAGAAGGGACAGAATGAAGCAAAGCTTATCTGGTCCTGCCCCTTCCTTACAATATCATATTAATATGTAATAAGTTATCTATCGATATCAAAAAATAATATACCTATCCACTACAGCAAAAGATAAATAAATGATTACAAAAATACTAGTTCACGTAATTTTTCAAGCTCCTCTAACTTATACTTGTCCAAGAATTCCTGTTTATATCTGCATTTAAACATTTCAACAGTATTACTTGTTTTTATTGCTACATCAAGGCCATTCCAAATGGATACCCCACAAACTGAGATGCACTTGCTTTTGAGAGTTGTACGGACAATAGGTTGTTTTAAATTCAATTTCCCTCTTAGATTATAACCCCCATCTCTGCCCATGAAATTGTTTGTATGTTGCCAGGAACTATATTTTGTATATATTGTGCAGTTTTGAATTTAACCAAATCTTTTAATTTCAGAGTTTGACTTTTAACAAATAAACAATTGGTATGATCTCTATAACCAGCATTCCTTATAGCTCTTTTTTTGCAGTGTGCATATCTTTTGTAGGTTGGTTTTATATGTATTTCCCCAAACTTCAACACAATATGACCTGTAGGGTACAATGAGTGTGCAATACAGAGTGTACAGTGATTTCTGATTTAAGATGTATTTCGTTTTACCCAGAATTTCCAAGCTTCTCGCAAGAGAATAACTCGTATAGCCAGCAAACTCATTTGTATTCCCTTCCCCAACTTATCTGATTGTATCGCCCTATCCCTGATCCACAAAGCACTCACTATCATACATGACCCAGACCACCCACTCTTTACCCCTCTTTCTTCTGGCCGTAGGTATAGACAAAGGTGTTGTTCCCACAGCCATATAAGCTTTATAAGTAACCTCCCTGTGAAATTACAATAAATCCAGTCTGTGGAGTGTCAATCCATGTCTCTGTTGTGTGACCCCTGTAATTACAGTAAGGGTTCCTGTAAATCCTATATTTTGTATAATTCTGTACAATTCTGTAGGCTATGTCTTACCTGTTTGTGTTATGTATGCATCTACTGTGGAAAATAATGTGCTCCTTGAGGACAAATAAACTATCTATGAATGGGTAAATTACTGTAAGTGTTAATACTGCTCACAAGGTACAGGAGAAACACAATTTGATTATGAAAGACCGACTATTGGTCAGCTATTACATTTGATAAAGCCACTAATCACACAGTGGAAAATGTGTCTATATTCTGTTAACCAAGAATCAAACTGAAATAGCTACCGGTTAGCTTGTCAGCTCAGAGCTACTAATTGGTTTCCATTTTGAATGGTAGCCTACTGCAAACAAGACATTTCTTGGTTTGTAGAAATGCCTATTTATAAACCTTCCCCCCACTATGTACAATTACAAGCAAGGTGATAAATACATAATAATAATAATAATAATAAATAAATAAATAATAAAACCAAAAATGTTACCGTCATGGTTTACCCTTTAACGTCCTCTCCAGTGCACACCAACATGTGAGAGCTGAGTCATGCCTAGCAAAAGGAGCGGGCAGGTTTTAGGGAGGAAAATACAGCAGTGAAATTTCCGTCAGAGCGAAAGTAGTGCAACACATGGCAAGTTTAATAGGGCACTTTTCCAAGGCACAGCCATCTGTGGAATGCAAGTTGTCTGTGTCTCTTGACACACAGAAGTCTGGCCTTTTGCTTGTTGTCAGACTTTGACTCTAAATAGCTGACAGAAATAATGACAGGCATTTTAACCATCAATTTGTCACACCACATTGAATCCTACTGATGAAAAGCATGCTAATAATATATATCCCTTCTCGTACTGGTCACTTTTCGGGTACTATGATACCTAACCACAAGACTGCACAAGTGGCATGCTAGCAATGTTAGTGTGGATGTCATTTCCCATATATCTCTCCACCAGTGATCTTGCCGACAGAACTGTGTTGTACACTCAATGCACACACATCACAGGTGGTAGTATATTTTCCTCTTGGCCCAATGTGCTGCAAGGTTGGCTATATTTTCAGCAGGGTTCCACACACCCCTCACCTTTGTCTTTTCCTGGGATGTGATTTGCTAATGGCTGTAGGCCAAACCGGCAGAGGGTACAGTCATAGTTTGTCTGCTCTTGCTGACAGGAGGAACACTAAGGCAGGCAGTCTCAGGGTCACCCACATATAGGTTAAGCTAAGGGTGTGTGTGTGTGTGTGTGTGTGTGTGTGTGTGGTCACAGTGCTTTCTCAGGGCTAGATATGTTGTAATTTAAACTATTGTCTGCTCTAGTCCTTGATGTCTTGCTGTGACGTCATTGATATCAATGCTCTATTGTCACATGTGAATGCAAGGGATACAAATATAGCCTACTTTTATTTAACCATACATACACAAAGGACTTTAGTGTCTCACTGAGCATAGAGTGTATCTGGCCATATTATTTTCATTGAAGACCTTGTCATTATTGTAAATATCTGTATGGACAAACATATACTTTAGGACTTGTGACATGGAGATGTAGTAACAACAACAACAACAACCATGGCATGATGAGCAGATAGCGTTAATTCAGAACCCAACTTGGTCACAAAGACAGTGATTTGCACTCTGAGCAATCTAAAAGCCCCGTTTGGAAATACTTCGGATTAATACTTGTGGAACCTCGAGACAAAGTTGTATGCAAGCTATGTAAACTACAGATGGCCTACCTTATTTTTTATGCTAACATTATTTTGTAGAAATTGAATAATGAAGAGACAGAAGCGTCATGCAGGTCCATTATGAATTGAAAATGGGGGACCCTGATGTAAACAAGACGGAAGTCTTTCTCTGGTCTGCATCCCCTTAACAATTGTGTGTATTGAGCCGTACTGTATTGTGTAAACATGAAGATATCGCTTCATGTTTATCACACCTTGTTCGGAGGCATGTTGCTGTGTATGAATGTCCATTCTATATATCGTAAACTTTCATTAATTTGATCTCGCTCCGAGATTGTTATATGAGGGGAAAACAGGAACGTTGTATTATCGAATGATTTCGTTTGCATGTCCAAGCATGTCCAAATTATCTATGAATTGAAAATGGGGGACCCTGATGTAAACAAGACAAACGTCTTCCATTGTGTATTGTGTGTATTGAGCCGTACTGTATTGTACCCATTCTGCAATCTGTTAAATAAAGTTTTCATTCATTCATTCATTCAAGTTAAAAGGCAACAGCGTTTTAGCTGGTATTTTCGTCCTAGCGGCAACGCTCTGTTAACGACAATAATGTGGTCAAGAGGCATGGGCCCTCATTCATCAACGTGGCGTAGAAAATGTTCTATTTCCACACGTAAGCACATAATTTAGAATCAGTGCACGCACAAAATAAACGGGATTTACCACACGTGCGTACGCAGGTTCTACACACACCTGTCTTGATAAATATGAATTTGATCCTACGTTTGAGCTCGTGCACTGTTTTAAGTATTTGCATACCAGAACCGCCCCGATTAACCATATACGGTAATGGAATACCCCCATGAAATGTGGAAAAATGGACTAAACCGAGGGAAGCGTGTTATGTGACAGGCTGACAGACGTGTACACACACGGTGATGTCGGATATGATATCTATTAACCATTGCTGCCTGGGCAGCGCAAACACTAATAAAGACCGTGCTGGAATATGACTGCCTTTTTCCGTTTTGTTTGATTAATACCCAGGGATTAAAGTTCTCCTCAATTCTATTCCAAATCGCGACGGATTTTCCGTAAATTTTCTACCTGCTGCATATGATTTCTAGAGTCATACAATCTATTTTGATGTCAGTATTGGGTAGCCTATATAAACAATAATACGAGAGCATATACAAGAACAATTAATCTCACTGCCAATGATGTAGCCGATACGCCATGTGTAGCCTGCCTATATGTGATCAATACAAACTTGAACTTGAATTCCATCATGTCTGTGTGCGGGTCACTGCGGGAACTCACAAGGCTGTTGTCACAATGTAAATAAGAACGTGCACTGAAAAGTTACAGTATGTAGTTGGTTGATTATTTGTATGACAGTCAGTAAACCCTTGCAAAAAGTATCCGTTTTATTTAATGAATTGAAAACATTCAGCATCGCCTTCCTCCCGGCATGCAGCAACAACATGTATCAGGCAAATGCGCATCGCAACATTGACTTAGTGGAATCCCTTTCTATTCACATAACTGCATTTGTGATGGAGCTTTGACAGCTACAGTAACAGTCTATTGCTCGATCCATCTCCAATATCACGATGGGCCGTGCCGGTGGCAAAGACCCGAGGGTGGAGAGGATCTTGAATGAATTCCATCATCATATTTATATGTTGTGTGTCTGTCTACTATGTCTGTTACTTTGTTATTCCCCCCCCCTATCTATGTAAAGCGACCTTGGGTCTCTTGAAAGGCGCTATATAAAATGAAGCTATTATTATTGTTATTATTATCACATCTGAGCGGGAGCTCACAAATAGACTGTTAGTCTCAGTGAAGTTTCAACGGAGGTCATCTATTCTAACCAACAAATTGAAGTAGAAAGCATTTCGTGACCAATCTTATTTGGAAACATGAAACACAAAATAATTCGCTTTTTATTTGAAACAATATTTAATCGCGTTTGGAGGTTGGTGTTTTGCGTCTGCCCCCCTGTGCCAAACAAGCAGGCCAACCTCTTGTTCGCGTGTGAGCCCGTTATAATTACACTACTGTCGCTATTTTATAATGAACTATAATGAATTACGGGTCATACAGAAGTTGAACACTAATGCACGGAAGCTTATTTCCGCCTTGAAACTAATGCAGAACTGAGGAGCGCTTATGCCGTAGTAACGATGTTCTACCACTGGGCGTCAGCTAAGTGTGCTCCGAGCTGTGCGTACACATAAGCACGAAGTCAAGTTCAAGTTGAAATTGATGAATCCCACTCTTTGCTTAGAAATGGTCGTACGCACAGGTTAAGCACATATCTGTGCGTAAGTCAGGTTGATGAATGAGGGCCATGGTTTCTATCTTGAGCCTGAACTGGCGTGACTTGTCTTTATTCACATGGTAAGCAGCAGTAACACAAGTCTTCTCTCTCTGAGAGACATTGGGGGAGAGAACGAAATGGGTGTATACCTTTGCTTTTATAGTTGCCATAAGGTAGAGTACCTGGGTGGCTCCGCCTAGAGCGCCCTCCAGTGGGAACAGATATATATGCAACTAGGCAATCACAGGTGGAGACAATTGTATATGCAGGTAAACAGTTACTAGTGTAAACAGCCATATGTACAGTTAGACAGTTACTAACAATCCTACACAGAGCCTCTGATCTCAACACGCTCCAAGGGGGTTTTCGTTCTCAAAGTCCCTTGGAACGGTGCCATGTAAATTTGCGCGAGCCGGAGACGGAGCCGTTCACGTCCAACGCCCATGCGCACTAGACAGGCACGTGCACACATAGAGGCCAAGGGGTGCCTGAGCACCTGCCTTTTTGAGTCTCATAAAAAAAGTGCCCTTTTTGATTTTTTTTTTTTTTTTTTTTTACCGTTACGCATATAGACTGCCCTTCCAACTGAAAAATGTCAGGATAGAATCAAAATATTAGGTAAAGAGAGAGAGATGCCCCATATTCCATTGCAGTTTGCACGGCCTCTCCGCGGACCTATATATTTTATGCATAGCGTGGGTGGTGATGATGATGATGATAGAAACCGCTGTTGAATGCTGGTATTACACTCATTGAGGGACACGAAGAAGTCAAGTCCGATGGGATTTGGGAATCTCAAATACAAATCGGGATTGGAATAAAAAATGCATTTATATTAAACAATACAGAATATACAGCACTTCTTGGGGTCTGTAGGGTAAGCACTTATTCCCTCCCCCCTGAACATTTATGGAGATGTATGGGCCTTTTAAGTCAGTGATAAAAGTGTCTTTCAAGGATAAGTGAGTTAAGTTATTATAGTTCAATATTCAATATTTGATCACCAAAACCCCCCAAAAAGCATAAAAAGGGGGCCCCCCGCCTGAAAAGGGCCCTTAAAAATCGCGCTTGCGCGCAGGCATGCGTTCTTCATGGGACGGGGTTGCACGGATAAGTTGCAGATAAGTACTCGCTATTTGCATATCAATAGCGCCGGTCGTCAGGTGTGTTAAATACGTTCTCGGATACATTCACACCTAACTTGTTGTGAATGACATGTGTTACATTCCATTCATAGAGGCAATTAGGCACTGTCTTTAGTCTGTGCTCAAGCGAGGGGACATTAAGGCGAGACACTGCAGGTGAATAGTCAAATATACTTTTTTTGTTTATTTTGAGATTTTGTTATATTTTGCTTCCTAAACATGTCTTCTATGAAACTAGTGACAATAAAACGTCAATAACACACATTTAGTTGTTTATTTTACATAATTTTTCCTTATTGCATCCATAAATGTGCACATATTTAATGGGGAAGTGCCTCATTTGCATATATAAACATACATTTCAGAAAACTTGCAATATATTTTTTCTTAGTTTATATGTACATAACAAATTGGGAAAGTTTCATAGTGATATCTATTCAAATATTCTTTGCCTATTAGGGGGTACTACACTGTACTACACTGTTTGTAGCCTGTGTGTAGTTCTGTTCAGTTCAATAACATCATTATTATTATTATTATTCAGTTTTCAGGCATGTGTTTAGGTTGTCTATTACTAATGGTTTGATTAGGTATTGTGTTTGTAAATATCTGTTTAAAAAAAAAGTATTGCATTTTACAATACAGAACTTTGAAGGCGTTTTCCCAAAAATTTGTTTTAAGAGTTTTTCCTCATACTCTGAGCCAGAAATCTCCACTTCAGTAGCACTCACATACAAGTCTTTCTCTGATCTGTAACCTCTTAACCTTGTCAAAGACTCATTTTCCAGTCAACATTGTATTAGTTTTACGAAATAAGAAATAATAACTACAACTTCTCTGTAAGCACCGTGTCTCAAACTGTATTACAACTCTGTCAGCTGTGTAACAATATTCATCAAAGTGTTGCATGTTATAGTGTAGGTTAGTTTATTAGGACAAATGCATGTTTATGGGGATATTTCTTAAGAATAAATACATTGTCAAAATCTTTGGTCAGATTATGTTCATGTGAACCCATCCATTGTGTGAACTAAAAATATGCTATGAGTATACTGCCCTGTCAAGGCTAACCGCAGTAACTCGAAAAAAGTCAAAATTGACTTATGAGTGAAATTGACATTGTCAATAAATGTTTTATCTTGTGACCAAGTTTCAGATGTTAATGTCACTCAGTTTTGGAGATATGGGGTTTTAAAAACTGCAGTAACTACAAAATCACACTCAAAACCCAGGCAGACCGCAGTAACTTCCAAACAGTGAAAAATGTCTTTAAAGTGTTTTGACTTGCCATCCTAAATGTGTTATAGGTAGATAGATGATAGTACCCAGATTTAACATGTATTAATGAAGTAATTTTTAGGCATACAAAAATATGACATAATTATTTTAATTAACCCCAAAAAAGCAGATACTGCACTCTGCTGCACGATTTCCTTAAATAATTATACAGGTAATGTACAGGCAAAGTGCAGTAACTTCAAATACAATGTTGTTTTCCCTCCAGCTTTCATAACTTAACCTAGCCATTTTGAAAATGAAATTTAACACCTGAATATATTGGAATGATGATGATCCAAATAAAATGGCTAGGTTAACACAAATGTCTAAAGATTGTGACATTGTATTTTTCTTAAAAAATATTCCCCTAACATGCATTTGGCTTTATCCAAGAACAGACACAAACATGCACATACACGCACAGCCACACCTTGGGGGCCGCAAGTTTTTTCTACAGAAAGGAGAAGTCGGACACGGTCGTAAATCTTTTGGAAATGACAGAAAGTGAATACAGTAGTTTCAGGCTCCCCTATTCGCTATCGTCATACTCCTCCTTCTGTGGCAGGGGGAGTCTCGCTTCAGAATTTCAGAGAAGCTGCAGTTTGACAGAGAGTTATTCAGTCTACTGAGAGGGAGACTCTCAGTTTGACAGAGAGGGAGAGATATTCAGTCTACTGAGAGGTAGACAGAAACAGAGGGGAGACGCATGCCACTTGGGGTTGGTAGAAACCATGCCACTTGGAAGAAAACACACATTGTATTTTGCATTTGGCATTATTCTTAATTCACACACACACACACACATACACACACATTCTAATCCTTCATGCAACCATTTTCTGAACACACACACACACACACACACACACACACACACACACACACACACTTGAAATGTTTATTCTGAACATATACATATTGTATTTTTCTTAAGACCTTGGAATACACAAATACATATTGTGAAGACCGTGGAATACACAAATACAATCCGAAAATTTAAAAAAAAACTTTTATTTTTTAATCTTTTATTTTGAAAAACGTTTATATTGAAAAAAAAATCTGAAAACTCCTCCCCTCCTAAACCGGATGTCCCGCCTCCTAAACCGGATGTCCGCCTCCTTGAACCTCTCGACCAATCAGAGAAGCCCTAAGGGGTCATAAATCATCTAAAAAAGGGGGCGTGGTTACAATCCATCAACCATGGCTATATGCCCTTATAAGGTATGACATACCCCGAAGTCCCGCCTCCTTGAACATCTCGACCAATCAGAGGGCTCAAAAGTGCCGTATTCACCTTCAATCAAACTAAAAGGGGCGTGTTTTGCATAATCTGTATTCTCTCTCTGATGACTGAGAGGGGGCTGATACATGACTGAGAGGGGGCTGGTACATGATTGAGAGGGGGCTGGTATACATGACTGAGAGGGGGCTGGTATACATGACTGAGAGGGGGCTGGTATACATGATGACTGAGAGGAGGCTGGTACATGACTGAGAGGGGGCTGGTATACAGGACTGAGAGGGGGCTGGTATACATGACTGAGAGGAGGCTGGTACATGACTGAGAGGGGGCTGGCTGGTACATGACTGAGAGGGGGCTGGTACATGACTGAGAGGGGGCTGGTACCATGTATTGTGCATCATTGTAGGTCAAACCATTAAAAAGTTAACTTCCATGGCAGCCATTTTGGATTTTGGTCTCTCAGAAATTGTCCCCGCCTTTTTTTAAATACACCCGGCTAAATTTGTTTATTAACCCTCCTAGATGACAAATCCATTGAGAAACGAGTGCCACAGATGACCCAACTACTAGGTCCATATCGTATCATCATAATATTATTTAAAAAATCATTAGGATAAGAGTTCCCTTGATAAAGATGCATGAAAAGGCTGTATAATATACAACACCTGTAGCTCAACTGCAAAAACTGCTTTTTTTATTTGATTAGATTTGTATTTGGAAATTAAAAACACATCATAAAAACAAATGATCTTGACCAATTTGTATTCCTGAGGATATCACCTAAAAGCATTCATTAAAACACTTATTTCCAAGGTGGTCCTCGATGGAAGACATAAAAACACAGCACATATAGCCTACTCAACTGCTAATTTTTGCTCAACTGCAAAAATGTATGCCTACTTATGTATCAGCCTACAGGGAAAAACACATTCACAACAGGCAGCAAAGTTTATTTTCAGCCAAGTATGGTAATAAGGTAACTATTAGGATATATATGGTATGGATTACTTACTCTTATAACTTATTACTATCTGTGGTAGCTCTAGTCTCCACCTACACAAATAGTTTTTGTGCTGTCCATTGAGCATGCACCTTCATGTGGTAGGCACATTAACTGTAGGTCAAACTCCCCAAACAAACAAGCACACCATTGATTTAATTGCTATATAAATCACACATACAAAGATCTAACTATTACTCCTCTCTGAACATGAATATAAAACAAAAAGGTGATATATTAACTGTGTAAACCTTATGCAATATTCATCATTGATATTTGGATACTTGAAATCTGTATGAACTGAGTAGTTAGTATCAAATGAAATAAGATGGAACAGCTCCATGCATTAATTGAATAAACAACTATTTGCTCATTACCAGTATGGTATTGCTTAAATTGTACAGTTTTTTGCACATCTTTGTCAGGGAATTCCAACAATTCTGGACCTGAATGTACCAGTTCTGTGTCGTTATGGCTTGCTCAGCACCTGTCTGCACTGTACTTCACTTTGTGCACGAGCACTGAATAAAAAATTCCACCATGTACCTTTACATCCCAACATCCGTCTGACCACACCCCCTTCCACTTACCTTCATAAGCAGGTGTGTGGTCACCTACTCCCCTCCTTCTTCACTTTCACCACAAGGAAGTGCCTTCGGTAGATCCCCACTTGACGAGGTTGTTAGCTGAAGAAAGTAGAGACGTGTTTACATTGTGCTTATATTTTTCTTCTCTCATAAATATTCGATAGAAAAATCTAAGTCATAATGTCTACTTCGGAGAGTCGCAGAGCCACTCTCCACCAGCGGTTCTCCATTTCCGCCTCTGTCGTGCGTCCTGGTGCAGGGCTGTTGCTTCTCTTGTGGTTGGCAGCCACGCCTGGTAGGCGTCCGATGGGTAGTTTGCCTCTCCAAGGAGCTGGTGCACCGGTGCCGTCGCCTCTGCGATGGCCTGGTCCTGGCTCTGGTTCCTCTGCTTCCGGGGAATCGTCCACTGTTGAGCGGCCGGTTCCTTTGGTTCCCGAGGATTTGAGACGCAAACGTTTTGCGTCTGCTCGCTCCCGTCGCAAGATGGTGGCTTGCAGACGCGAACGGCCTGGGTTTGGTGAGTTGCTGGAGCCCAGTGAGGATGCGTCGGTCTCTGCCTGCCCAATGGAAACAGAGGATTACATGGTAGAGGCGGACGGGTTCTTATTTGAAGGCCCGGTGGAGACATGTATCCCGCCCGTCCAGGTAACACTGGAGGGGGGTGAAATGTCTCCTTGGGGCGCCTTGTTTGAAGATGTTGGAGAAGAACCTCTGACTCGTCGGCAAGATGCCCTACTATCAGCCACATCGGAGTGTGGCTCCTTGACCAGTAGAAGCCTGCTGTGTGTGAGGGATGCGGGCTCGGTGGAGGAAAGTCTGCAGGGGGAACTGCAGGCTTTGTTTCCCGAGCTTATGGCGGTGGCGGCAGTCACAAACGGCGTGCCGCTGCCGCAGCCACTGCCTGTTCCTGTCCCTGATGATCTAATAGGTCATCTCTGGCAGCGTCGCCCGGTGAGAGGGGTGGACGTTGTCTACCCATTTTTCCCCTCAATGGGGGCCTATGTTCGTCGGGGCCAGGTGGTGTCCCACATCATTGGCCTCACCCCCGCCTACGTACAAGTTATGCGGGTGGCGGGTTTGGTCGAAGGTATGAGAGAGGGCATGCCACGGCTTGATAGGCCGATGGCCGCGCTCCTCTGTCCAGAGGTGGTGTGGGAGCCGTTACGCAAGCCGGTTCCTCAAGGGAAATCGGCGAGGCGGTTGGCTTACTGGAGCGACCAGTCATTTATCTCCGGAACACAATCTCTGGCTGCCGCGTCTAACATCGCGCAGCTGGCAAGATTCATGTCCGGGATATTGACGGGCGGCATGGAGCTGAGTGATGTACAACATGACCAGCTCACCCAGTCGGCAGGAGCTATCCTGCATCTGACTCAGCCGCAGGCCATAGCCGCTGGGAAAGTGCGCGCCCTGGCAACTCTAACCCAGCGCCACCTTTGGCTGGAGCAGGCCCGTGTGCCGGAGAAGAAGAGGATTCCACTTCTGACGGCACCCCTCTCCGATGCTGGACTGTTCGGGAAGGCCCTGCAGTTGATGACCTCGACGCGCAGAGAAATGCAGGAGGAGCGCTCCGTGCTCCAACCTCATTTTCCCCCTCCCGACATCGCCGGTGGAGTCAGACGGCTGCCACGTCGTCGAGCTTCCTCCGCCGTGGCTGCTGCTGCTACCACCGCCACTGCTGGCCCTTCGAAGAAGGCCAGGAGGAGAGAGGGCGCCGCCGCTGCAGCCGGCCCATCTGCGCCTGGAGGAGACGGTAGGGATCGTCGTGACCAGCCGCCGATTGTCTACCGTCCCTTTGGGGCTTCCCGGGGTGGCAAATCCCGAGCGGCTCGAGGCGGCAGGCGCCGCTAGACCCAGTGACTTTTTTCCCCTGCGGTCCCCTCTGTTTACCCCTCCCCGGCCCTCTCATATACTTTTGTTCAGAAATAAAAAGTCCCCTCTAAAGGGGGACTGTATTTTTTGTTAACAAACTGTGTGTTTCTTCACCAAACATATGATGAGGTTGCAAAGTGTGAATCTTCACTAGTATGCATTGATAGGAGGGTTACGTTTGTGTTATGAGCTTAAGCAAGGTCTGCAGTCTACACTCGGTTATAGAAAGGTTTTCTACCTCTGCCTGAGACTCCACATGCAGGTAGAGGCTAGTTGTATGGTCTGTTGCTTACACAAGTAATGTTGAGCTACAACACTGTTGTGTTAGTTGCAGTAATGCTCGTATGAACACGTACCACGGCCCAGCCGTTTCGCTCTCTCTATCAGTGTTTTTCTATGTACAACATGGATGCGGGTGTAGGATTCACACACACATGCGACTTAATTTTGTTGTAAACCCTGTTCACAGTTATCTGTGGGTAGCGTGCATTGTATTAGCTTGCGCTATTTCATTAGCATTCTACCAAACGTATCATATGCTAAAGTTGTTGTTGTGTGCAGAGGGGAAGGGCTTGTGAGGGGGTACCGGATTTACTCATCTCCTGTCAGGCCAGTCAGGGCCAAGCCGTTAGGCGACTTGGCAGGGAGGGGGGTGGGGGGGGAAAGGGTTGCCCTGACTCTGCTCCTATTAACAGGCGTTGAGTGTTGGGTTTCCCCCCGTCATAGCACACGTCACTACGCACGTTGCTGTTGACGATGGCTTCCGTGAGTTAGATCTGTACGTACGATCTGTTGTTGTCAAAGTGTCGGGATAGAGCGTAGGACTTACGGGTCCACTACGCTCGATTTATGTGTAACTTGAGTCGGTTGGTCACATGACTCGAAGTTACCATGGCTTTTTCATTCTATGACTCACGTGGGAAGGCTCTCTGGGGAATTTCAGTCTAAAATCCTCTGTGGTAGGGGTGACTGGATGTAAAAATGTGAACAGTTTTTACCCTCAGCTGTGTCAAATGGGATTCATGTCAGTTGGTGCTTCCTTCTTTTTAAATAAAAGAGTGTGGAGTATAGGAAGCACCACACCCTTCTTGTCGTTTCTCCCAGGCGCCTTGGGGATTCAATGAAGGGTCTAAATAGCCTATTCATTGATGTGGTTGTGTCCCGACGCATGCATGGTGCTAGCTCTGGGTATTTCTGTTAAGAATCATGCGGGTAGCTAGTACGCCTTGGTTGCTTGTTGTTAAAACGGCGTTTTTATAAAGCAACTGGGATGGAGGTTTTGTCCTCTTCCGAGAACCTGTTACTGGTTCTCGACGGATTCTCGTTCATATCTGGGGGATGATAACGGAATGGATCTGAACATAGGTAGAGGGGTCTCACGCCCTTGGGGTGGGCCACCGAGCGCGGTTCACATTGGCCCGTCTGGGTGGCGCCCTCTTTTCATGTTTTAGATCAACACGCATATCTGCCCCTTCTCCTGGAGTAGGCATGTCGGCGTGGTTAGGGCACAGGACTGGTTCTGGTCACACTGGTCCAGGTCAGTTAACCCGTTTGTCCGCCGGGGATGCAGATCTGCTGTTCTGGTACCCTGAGGGACTTGGGCTTTTTTCAGGGGGAAAAAATGCCGGGTCGGCCCGGGGCGTCACAAGGTTAGGTGTTATGGAGACCCTTGTTGGGTACTCTTTTGTACCTGGCACTATCATAAGGGGCTGGTTCTCTTCTCCGCACCTCTCTCACGCATGGCGGAGAGAGGGCTGTTGGGGTGGTCTTCTGGACCTCCTCTGGTAACCCTGTGTGCTTCCCGAGCCGCCGGGCCCGGTCCGAAGTAAAGTTTCGTTGATACCGTAGACCTGGGATAACCCCTTTTTCTTGAGGGGTTATAGGAACAACCACCGCATATGGTAACGACAGGGTGGTTGATTCCCTGGTGTGTTGGAGCAGTGTCAACTCCCGGGTTGTCCGGTTGAGTGTGCCCCTGCACGTTCATGACGTCTGCCAATCATGTCAGCCTTCTCTGCCTTGACCCCTCTGGGTGGTTTTTTTTTTATGGAGGCTTCGTCATGGTGATCAACAACGCCAGCATCCGCCCCTTCCGCCGGGAGGGCTGTTTTCAGCTGACTCCTTTGGCGCCTGTCTCGTCCGCAGTGCTCCAGGCTCAGGTTACAGCCTGTTGCCTGGTTTCCCCGGTACGCTGCCTGCTTCCGTTGGTTAACCTTTTGAGTGCTTACGGCCATGCTGACTGCCTGTTCTGCAGGGTCAGTATGCCAGGCGGTGTGCTAATGGGGGGAAAGGGCCCGCTCTTGGAGGGGCCTTATCCGAATACGCTGGCGATGTGGGGGGCGGTGTCACTAAGTGACCACCTGGTGGGGTCTTGATGCCTGGCGTCATTGACCTCTCCGGGCCCCCCTTTTTTTTTGGGGGCAGTAACGAGGTTGTTCCTTCGTTCGTTCCCGGGTGACATGCGGGTTGTGCGTGTGTGTAGTCGTGGGGTCAAGCCACGGTCTGCTCACCCTGTGCGTTGGGTTGCTTGAGTGCCTCTTCGCACGGTCGGATCCGTCGCCCTCCCGTGAACCTCCAATAGGGGGGTATCCTCCATTAGGGAGGGTCGGGGGGGCTCGGTCCTCCCCGGTCTGATGGTTGTGGGGGGCCTCAGCGAGGTACATTTGTCGGGCTATGGCTCCCGCTCAGCCCCTGTTGCAGACAGGTGCTGAGCAAGCCATAACGACACAGAACAAAGGGTTATGTATATAACCCAGTTCTGTGAGTTATGGTGCGCTCAGCACCTGGACGCCGCTGCGGCCCTTGATCTCGCCTTGTGGTGAAAGTTTGGGAAGGAGGCGAGTAGGTGACCACACACCTGCTTATGAAGGTAAGCGGAAGGGGGTGTGGTCAGACGGATGTTGGGATGTAAAGGTACATGGTGGAATTTTTTATTCAGTGCTCGTGCACGAAGTGAAGTACAGTGCAGACAGGTGCTGAGCGCACCATAACTCACAGAACTGGGTTATATACATAAGTTATAAGTTTATTTGGATCCCCATTAGCCACAGCAGTGCTGGGGCTATTCTTCCTGGGGTCCATAACACATAAAATACAGTTACAGACATTTACATGTCATACAGACAATTAAAACAACAATAAAAATTACTATTAGGGAATGTCAATTTCTTTGGTTGAAAATGTTGTTTTACCACGATTTTGAAACGATATTTACTATTCTCCTGCTTAACATGTCTGGGAAGAGAGTTCCATTCCTGCATACCACGGAACATGACAGTTCGCTTCATTGCATTCGACCTCACTTTTGGAAGTGTAAAACCTCGTGCAGAAGCATGTCTGGTGGAATGGTTGTGTCTGTCAAGACTTATAGATAAATTGTTATATAAAATTGAGGGGATCTTTGTAACAAGAATATTCCTAGTGAATACAAGGAGTGAGCAGAGTAATTTATGTTTGACAAGTAACCAAGTTAAACAACTGTGCATCGCTGCAACATTAGTTCTGTACTCACAGCGAAGTGCTATACATGCTGCTTTGTTTTGTACCATTTGTAATTTTTTCAGTTTATTCGTCGTTACATTCGACCATACTGCAGGACAATAGTCAAGATTTGACAAAACCAGAGCTTGAATTACCTGTTTGATAGAATTTAGTGGTAACAAATGAGCACATCTTTTAACAACAGAAATCCCTCTTCCCATTTTCACTACTATATTGTTTATATGGTGTGACCATGACAATTTACTGTCTAATGTTACCCCTAGGAGTTTAGTCTCCTGGACTTGATTAATTACCACATCACTTATCAAAAGTTTCAAGACTGGGTTCGTTCTTAGAGTATGGTTTGAACCGAAAATGATGCTACTTGTCTTTGATATGTTTAGAACTAGTTTGTTATTCTTTATCCATTCCATCACTGATTGCAACTCTGCCTTTAGGACCGTATTTAATTCATTGGCTGTTGAGGCTCATGTGTAAATCGTTGAATCATCCGCATACATAGAAATATATGACTTATTTAGGACAAGAGGCATGTCATTTGTAAATATGGTGTAGAGCAAAGGCCCAAGGCAACTTCCTTGGGGTACTCCACACCTTACCGTTTTAACTTCTGAGTAACTCCCATTAAAAAAAACGATTTGTTTCCGGTTTGCTAAATAAGTTTGCATCCAAGATAGTGCAGATGAGGAGAAACCGTAACATTCAAGTTTTTTAAGTAAGAATTTGTGATCTATGATGTCGAATGCTGCAGTAAAATCAAGCAAGACAGCTCCAACCATTTTCTTTTTATCTATCTCTTTCAGCCAATCATCCATCACCAACCCTTCGTTAATTGTAATCATCTCTCTCTCCTTATGTCTAGTCAAGCCAGGTTGTGGAGGAGAGAGACAGGGATGAACAGGCTATAGACTACTTTGCCCATCCTGAGCCTGCTATGATGCAGGTGTTTTTACATCACCACCCAAAACAAGATTCAGCCAAGAGCGAGTGAGTACACTGGTCCACTTGTCCATTGCACTTACTACCCAGCTTTGTAGTGGTTTGGGGGAATAGTACAGTAGGTACGCATATTTATGGAGACCGCAAGGATGGTGTACTGGTGAGTGGTGTCCGACCGATTATGGTGGGCCGGTCTGGGCCAAAAAAATAAATGGACCTCCCTAATTTCTAAACCCTGGCTACGGCCCTGATTGTCACTTGCTGGTCGACACCTGACACTTTTTGGCTTCTACCAGCCTGGGGGGGGCGGGGGGGGGGGGGGGTCATCGAAATAAAGCAGGCTATCTATCCTTGCTCCATGGTGGTGGAACGAACAGATGAAACCCACCCAATCTTCCACCGTCGACTAAAAACACACTTTGTCAATCAATATCTGAATTTATAAAAAATAAACAACCCTTCTTACTGTTACTATTATATACTATGCTACTATGTATATACTACTACCTACTATGCTAATATTTAATATGTATATACTACTATGCACTCAGAGTGTAGCACTCACGTTTGGCACTGTTAGATGAACAATACCACTTTCCAGAGGTGCACCCCTCCTGCTGACTTGTTGTACACCATTTTTAAGTCACTTTGGATAAAAGTGTCAGCTAAATAATAATAATAATAAACTTTATTTGTATAGCACCTTTCATACAGAAACTGCAGCTCAAAGTGCTTCACAACAGAAAAAAGACAGGCATAAATAAATGGCAGCCAGCAGGATGGTCTCTTCTTGGGGAACCCATGGTTTCCATTGTAGCCGGTGGAATGGTCTCTTAAAAAAACCAAAGAGTAAGTAAAACCAAAGAGCTGATCGTGGATTTTAGGAGAATACAGCAGGGGACACACACGCCACTGTGGATAAACGGGGCTATCGTGGACAGGGTGAGCAGTTTCAAGTACCTGGGAGTCCACATCACAGAAGACTTGACATGGTCTACACACATAGATTCTGTGGTGAAAAAGGCGAAACAGCTAAGGAAGTTCAGAGTATTGGGGAAGATACTCCACTCCTTCTACTCCGGGGCTGTAGAGAGCATTCTGACTGGAAACATCACTGCCTGCTTTGGAAACAGCACGGCACAGGACAGGAAGGCACTCCAGAGAGTGGTGTGCTCAGCAGACCGTACTACGGGTATTGCACTACCATCCCTGCAGGCAGGGGTGCAGTGGTCATGCCACGTGGTACCACGCCGTCCCAGCACTTTTCTGAGCAGAAGTACGCGCACGGATGTGCACGAGCGTGCACGCGCGCTCACACAAAAATGCGTTCACAACTTTCACTCGACTCGTCGTCCGTGCGCCAAGTACCGGTACTCAGCTATCACCTAGTATTTGCATAACAATAGCATAGCAATATCTTAACAAAGAACGAGAAGTGCAAAACCAAAATACAAGCCCTGTACCAATTGGTGGGGGTTTGCTTGAACTGTGGAACCTCTCAGTGTGACAAATGGTCCCGACTGGAAGGATGAGACATTTCTTAAGTTGTGCTTCAGAAGGAAACTGTCCTTCTGTAAACTGTAAGTTACTTTGTTAATTTAGTTTGTATTTACTTTTCTAGTTTAAGTTAATTCAATTAAAGAAATTGTAACTATTGTATCTACAATTACATTTAAAACATTTTTTGTTTTTCAACCATATCTGTTGACAATATAATTTTTTTTATCCACTTTTTCTCATATTTTTCTATTTTTCTTCCATCCCAATTTCGCTGTGCCAATTCTCCCCTCCCCTGTCTTGAACGTTGCTCGCATATGCCCCCCACTGGCCGGTTATAGGGAGGATAGAAGCCTTGCATCACGTGTCCCCTCCGTCAATATAATTTCTTTATATTGAAGGCTACATCCTGCTACCTTTTTCAGCTTCTCTATTTCAAGGCAAAACTAAACAAAAACTAGTAATTTCCTATACAAACATGTTTCCTACTATTTATGCATAATAATAATCTGTTCTGTGCGCACGCGAGGGAACATGTATGCGCATGCGCGCGCGTGCACGTGGCGTCATTTAAACAGAGTACAGCCACTTCTGAAATTACGACTGCACCCCTGCCTGTAGGACTTGGAGGTGCAAATCCAGAGCCTGCAGAATTATGAAAGACCCCCACCACCCCAACAACAGCCTGTTCAAGCTGCTGCGGTCAGGCATGCGCCTACGGTCACACACTGCAAGAACAGAGAGACGCCGGCTCAGCTTCTTCCCCCAGGCCATCAGAACACTGAACACTGAACTCTCCACTCACAAGTACACATTTTTTTTCTTCTCTTTTTTTTACATTTATTTAACCTTTATTTACCCAGGCAAGCAAGTAAGAACTAATTATTATTTTATTTATTGTCAAAGTATGCATAATGTTGTGTTAATTACACAACAATAGATATGTAATGTTAATTACCTGAAATTATTCAGTTTTTTGGGGGGGGGGACACCCTGCATATATCGATATCGGTTGATATCGGTATCGGAAATTAAGAGTTGGACAATATCGGTATCGGTAAAAAAGCCAATATCGAGCATCCCTACTTTAAACAAAATGTCACTTTAAAAAATGGTATCTTTAGAAACACTTTAAAAGAAGGAGGTACTGTATAGTTTAGATACATTAAGAGTTAACATTGTAAATTGTATATTGCATAGTAGGCTAGTTAGTGTATATAAGAACCAGTTTCTCAGGAACCTAGCATGTCTTTTTTACCATGCATATCTTGTGTCTTATCTATTTAATTTTTTCTATGCCTATTTTATTCTATTTTATTATTGTATTTTGCACAATCAATGCGGGCATGACCACCCGCATTTCACTGTATGCCCTGGTATGTATGTGACAAATAAACCTCTTAATTCTTGATTCTTGATTGTATAGTAGTGTATATAGGAACCAGTTTCTCAGGAACTTAGCATGTCTTTTTTTACCATGCATATCTTGTGTCTTACCTATTTTATTTTTCTATGCCTATTTTATTATTGTATTTTGCACAATCAATGCGGGCATGACCACCCGCATTTCACTGTATGCCCTGGTATGTATGTGACAAATAAACCTCTTGATTCTTGATTCTTCTTAGGGGACCCGTGGTTTCCATGGTAGCCGCCTACTAGCCGGTGTGATGGTCTCTTCTTTCTGCTTGTGGGACCTGTCTGTCTTTGGTGCCATAGATGGTGCAGCTGGCTAGCCATGCCTTACCCTGGCACTGTGATCCTGGGCCTAGATTGGTGGGCATTGGCTCATCCCTTAGAGAAGGCAGACCAGGTACCGTCCAAGGGGTGCTCACCAAGGGTCTCTAACTCTATTCCACTAGCCTTTCTTCCTTTCTGGGGCCTGTCTCTTTCCAAGGTCGGGTTAGTTGTATTTCCTGTCATGCTGACCGTACCATTGCTCAGGTGGCCTCTGCATGCTCTGTTTTAGTGGCGGCTGGCCACTAGGGGCGCTCGGGCGCCACCCCCCCTGGTTAACCCTGGTTAAATGAGAGAAGAACAAGAAATATTTTTTTGTGTTTTTTGTTTTATAGCCCTATAAATAATATAAACATGTTTAAAATGAATAATATTTACTCATTTTAAGTATGTTTGTGTTTCCAATGCACAATATAACGTTAATATATCAAATATAAATAATCGTTTTCCTGAACAGGAAGTGACTCACTGTCTGATAGAGAATACGTTCCGTTACCGTAGCCGCATTTCTCCTAGCCGTATTTCTCTCGGGCTAGACGCAATATCGCTCTGAGTGCGCGTGCACGCCGTGCACTGTTTCATCGCTGTATCCGTCGCAGCCAATCAGTGCGTAACGCGCTGTGCGTTGAAATATGATGTATTATGATGGAAGCCGGGCGCGATTTGAAGCGGGCTAAGCAGCAGCGTCTATAATTTCCGTAGCCGCATTTTTTTTAGACGCTCTCTGATTGGCCGACGCCTGTTTCTGGTTAGGAAGTTAGTAAGTTAGTTACTCGATGCTGTGTTGTGTTGTGATGCAGTCACTCTGGACAGTGGGGATATACATCGACAACAACAGTCTGGGAGACTGGGACTGTGGGACAGTGGACATTATACACTTTATCAAGCCCTCCGGACCACGTTTCAACTAACTACGTAAGGGATAATGTATGGCTACGAGGTCATTGTCGCAAAATAATTGACCGACACGGAGTTTAAAATACCGAGGCGCCGCGCCGAGGTGTTTTAAACGTAGTGAAAGTCAATTATTTTGCGACAATGACCGAGTAGGCTATACATTATCCCGCTTATTACATGGCTAACAATACTAACAATATACCTAATTCATTTGACAAATCGCAGTTGTTCTGTGGCTCTGTCAGCCCAAATAAAGTGATTATTATTATCGCGGGCAGCCTCTGGCTCCGCTGTCAGTGCAGCGCTATACATTATCCCGCTTATTACATGGCTAACTTACTAACAATATACCTAATTCATTTGACAAATCGCAGTTGTTCTGTGGCTCTGTCAGCCCAAATAAAGTGATTATTATTATCGCGGGCAGCCTCTGTGTTCTGGCTCCGCTGTGCTCCGCCCCCTGTCATCGCCGGCACGGCAGTGTCTAATTGCACTGAAACAGTGTGTCAGTGGGCTTGATTGCGAACAGCTGCGCTCTGCGGTCATTATTGAAAAATCTGCGGTCATTATTGAAAAATAATGACCGCAGTCTGGGGGCTATTGACCAATCACAAGCAAGCATTTCGGCGAATGTGAAAACGCCATGTAATAAAGTGAGTTAATGAGTTAATGCGGTCTGTCTCTCTCTCGCTCGCTCTCTCTCTCTCTCTCTCTCTCTCTCTTTCTCTCTCTCTCTCTCGGTCTCTCGGTCTCTCTGTCTCTCGGTCTCTCTGTCTCTCGGTCTCTCTGTCTCTCTGTCTCTCTCTCTCTCTCTCTCTCTCTCTCTCTCTCTCTCTCTCTCTCTCTCTCTCTCTCTCTCTCTCTCTCAACACAGCGTGTTAATTTCGCTGTGGCCGGGTATTGCATAATGGCTGAATGAATGAATGGTAACTTGTTTAAAATGACAAGATAGATAGGCCTATATATATGTGTTCATTATTGATTTGATGATCATACGTGTACTAATGTAGTATGAATCAATTAACTCAACTTAATGTTGGTAACGTTATGAGTCAGAATTCGCTTGGCCAGCTTGGTCAGATGATTGCGACCACCCAAGTGTAGTTCATACCGGCCGCCACTGCTCTGTTCACTCCACCATATCCTGTGGAATCTTTGGGGCCTGTTGTCCCACAGGCTCCGCCCCCCTGTTAGCTGCATAATAGGTCTGTGTCACCTGTTGTTGAGTGACTCTGGTCTCTAGTAGGTGGCAAATCAGGTCATCCATATCTGTGTCATAGAAAAGGAGAGGCAGATGTGTGTGTGAGAGACAGGCCCATAACCTTACCACAGTTAAACATGTTCCTCTTCAGGTGTGTGTCTATGCCCACATTCTCCATCAGTGTAGCATGGGGATATACCGGCAAAGCAACATACACATTAACAACTAGCTGGCATTCTTTTTTTCATAATCGGGGAGATATGCCGACTATTTACCAAGGCCGAATGATGTTTTAACGTATGACCTAGGACCATTATTGTACAGTTCTAATGGTTTTTTCAGGCAAGAATGTACCCATTTAGATTCCAAATTATGTAGTCCGTTTGTCCAAATAACGCCTGTTTGGAAATTTGCTTCAACGTTTCAGGAGATTGAGCAGGTTAACTATTTTAACCGATCGTCCTGCTATATTCCTTTATCTGTAATTTATCAGTCTTCCTGGTTAGCAGCTAGATTAATACATTTTGTGGAAGTGGCAATATTCAAATAATCTGAATAAAACCATTGCTTTATCCGTCTGATTCAGATGACGCTAACGGACATTTTTAACCTGTCTTGGTCCAAATATTGGCACATGTGCGCGCCGTGACGTGAGGACTTCCCAAATCTGCATGTGTCAGCCCCAGTCTCCTCCCTAGATTAGACCGTCTCATTCAATTCAATCTCAATTAGAATCATAGCTGTGGATATACACTCATTATACCATGGCTATGAACCAATCAGATTACTTGATTTGATCTACCCGTTTTATAAGAGGTGATATAGAACAGTTGCAGGTTCTCATCAGTAGCTGAGTGGGGCCAGCTGTAAGTCCTGTGTTGATTGGCCTCTGCTCCATAAGCCAATATTATCCCCTTTCAGTCACTCGTCAATAGCTGAGTGGGGCCAGCTAATACCGGGGAGCAAAGTGAAGCCCTTTGGAAGGGTGTGCGGTCGCAGTCTGTAGATGGCAGCAATACTCTTGACCAATTTGTCTCAATAAAATGGAAAAAAGCTTTTGTTTTGGCTGTCAAAGTCTGCCAGCTGAAATTGAAAATAATTGAAAAATCGAGTGTGAAGAAAATCTATTTAGCCTGAAATAAATATACGTATCAGGGAGGTTTCACTGTCTGGGTGAATGGATTCTTTTAAAAAAAAATTAACTGTCCGCTCAAATTATCACAGGAACTAATGCATATATTTAATCATTCTATCTCAACAGGAAGATTTCCTAGTGTTTGGTAAAAAAAATTGAGACATATAGATGTCACTGTTATACAATTTTACTATACTGAAATCAACACACACACAGTACGGAAAGGTGAACCATGCCCCAAACTATGATGAACATTGTTGTTGTTAAGCCTCATTATCCAACAGCAGAAGATACATTGTCAATTTTATTTCACCCATTTGACCAAACTTAAAATTAACTGAACATGACTGATATATATATATCTATTTTTAAACACTGTTAAGTGCTGACTTCACTCTTTTCCTATTTCTTTGTGTGTGTGTGGGGGGAAGGGGGGCTTCCAATTATGTAAGTAATTTACATTTTCACCCATTCAGGACTGACTGGCTCAGTGAAGTGAGAGACTCTGAGCCCCGGCAGCTTTAATGCTCCCCACAGACTAATACTGAAGACTTCCAGGAGTTCTATCAAATAAAACATCTTACCTTCCTGTCTCTGCTCTCAGATGCAACTGGAGGAAGCCGAAACAGGAGATGCTCTTTCTTTGGTTAAAGCACATAATGCTGACATGGGCGTAATGCGTTCTTATCCCTCTGCATGCAAGAACACAGCAATGCATAGCCTGAAGTGTACAAAATATTACCATGACCATCTCCCTTACCATGACAAAGACTGTCCATTTACTATGTGGCCAGTTCATTCCATTTTATTTTCTACAGCAAGTGAGTAATTGCTGCACAATACATACACCTTTAACAACACTGTGCTGGTGAAACTTGTTTTGTGTTGATATAGTAAGTATACTGTATGTGATATTTATAAAAGTAGCTTTGCGTGCCAATTTAATGTGCCAAACATTCCTGGCTCCTGCACACCAGCTGGCTGTTATAAAGTTGAATGTCAGTGCTAAATTAGGCCTACCTATATCCAACATTATGTGGCAATATTTAGGCCATGCATATTGCACCATCTAAAAATACAACTATATGCAGCCTTGGCAATAGTATGGGAAGCCTCCGCAGGAATCAAACCCCTAACCCCGGCAGTGTTTGTGCTATGTCAGTTCTACCAACCACAATTTCTGATAACAGAGTAATTAACCATTCCAATTCCAGCTGCCTTGAAACCATCAATACCTTCATACAACAAATCTAATTTAAGGAAATAGTATAGGCTTATCGTATATCTATAGCCCAGAAATATGCTATTTCAGTGGTGCTCAATCACATGTTAAGCCACTGATCCTCATATGATAACATTTTGTCCCAGGGACTCTTATCTGAGGAGAGATAGTTGTTATGTCCACAGTTTGCGATATATTGTGCAGAATCACACACCCACACACAGACGCTACCGAATGCATACTGTCCGATCAGCCTGTGCTTTGACATCAGGCAATGGGAAGTCTTTTTTGGGAATTCATTTCCAGCATTCTCCATTGACTTTCATGTAGTCCTTTGTGTAGTTGTGGTCCACCTTTGTACTGAGGGCAACAACAACGGCTTCAAATTCTGCTACTGAGGGAAAAAAGAAAAAGGCAGACACAAGCCAAAATTCACCTATGTTCACAATTTTCTTAGCAACTGAGCAGTATACAGATTTCACCATTGCTCTGTGCTAATTGTACATCATAACCGGCTAGTGTTTCAGTCACTCAGTTACGTTTTGAGAAATCATAACATGATTTTCAACTGCTCTTGAGACTTTCTTTTATCCTTTTATTTAACCAGGATAATCACATTGATATTTCCACAAAGAGAGAGCGCCGCTTGTGGCTGACAGGTGCCAGATATACGCACATTGTCACATTAAGCTATTAATAATAATAATAATAATAATAATAATAATAATAATAATAATAATAATAATAATAATAATAATAATAATAATAATAATAATAATAATAATAACTTAGTTTTATATAGCGCCTTTCAGAAGACCCAAGGTCGCTTTACATAGGGGGAAGAAACAACAAAAGTAACAAACATAGTGGACAGACGCAACATAAAAAATAATAAATTAGGGGTTAAAGGCCAAGTTGAAGAGGTGGGTTTTGAGGAGTTTTTTGTATGAGTCCAGAGTTGGGGCGTTGCGGAGTTCTGCGGGGAGGGAGTTCCAGTGGGTGGGAGCTGCCACACTGAAAGCTCTGTCCCCAAAGGTCCGCAGTCTGGTTCAGGGAATGGAGAGCTGACCAGTGTCTGTGGATCGCAGGACCGTGACTGAGTGTAGGGGTGGAGGAGGTCAGTGAGGTACTGAGGTGCCAGAGCGTGGAGGGATTTGTAAGTGAGCAGGAGGGTTTTGTATTCCCTGTTTTTCTGGGGACCCCCTGGTTTGAGAACCACTGTGCTGCTCGACTATGTTGTTTGATTTTTCTGCAGCCAAATAGATTAGGTATGGAGCAGCAATAGCCTGAAACCATTGGTGGACCTTTTCTTTTACAATCTTCCTTCCTGACTGAGTTATGGTGGTCCACACAGTCCCTTCTGGGTGTCTTGAGTATAAAGCACCACATTATTGACAAAATAATTAATCCAATGTTTTTAAGGCACCTCCTCAGGGTGGGGTGTATTTCTTCCATGTTTTTTTTGCCTCGCCCCCCGTTTTATTAGTGAAGAGGTAAAGAGGATTATGAAATATTGGCCTCGACCCTATTGGGATAGATTCTCAAAGGCACACATTCGTGCATATGTGAAAAACACATACACACACACGCACTCGGACAGGATTATTAAATCCCCTGGTCATTCACAGATTAAGATGTACTGTACTCATACAATACCACACACTGTGTAATTGACAGGCAGGCGAGGCTGCCACTATATTGCTCAACCCCCGCACCCCCTTCTTTCAGTTTAATCACTCTGCATCTCTCAGATACAGGCAGGGTGGGATGTGACGGTGCATAATATATTTTTTTGTCTTTCTTTTTTTTTCTGGGCCCTTGGAATCCAAGAGCTGTCGCCAGGCAGCGCCTCCCATCTCTGCGTGTGTCATTGAGGGGGAAAGTGATGGAGGAGGGAGTGGGGGTTGGTTGGGAGGGATGCAAGCCACTGGGGCGGAACAAGTCCACTACTATTTGTCACTGTCTACTCTGTGCGCGGCTGTCAGTGGTGCCTGCTTGCACCCGGCACCAAAGGCCTCTGGGAGCACAGCTTCTTACCCTGTACATCTGCTTCTCTGGAACCTGAGTGCCTGTTGCTCACCAAACCAGGGTGAGGGGTACAGGATCGGGTGACACCATAGCTACCTACCATAACCTCTAGGCTTGCGTACACAATGCACGCAAACAACATGGAGAGAAGTAGGCTGTGTATGTGTGCACACACTCTTGTGTGCTTGCATATAAGTACATGTACAGTACATGTATTTGTGAGCATGTATGTGCAAGGAGGGGGGATTGCAATGATATAGTCAATGAGGACAGACAGGGAGGCTGACAGGCAACAAACACACACATACACACAGAGGGAGAGAGAGAGATACACACAGAGAGGGAGAGCGAGGGAGAGAGATACACACACATACTCCTCTTCCCCTAGGCCAGTTCCTTCCACATGATTTAACTCCCTGACATACAGGTCATCGGCTCAACATGGTAATGAATGAATGAATTCCACAGCATGCTGAATTAAACGGCAATCACAAGATGAGCTTGGGACGTCTTAGTCAAGCTGTCTCCTGCATTAAGGTTATATAATTGAGGGAGTGGGTGAGGAATTGTGTGTCTATGTGTATAGGAGAGAGAGGGGGGATGTTAGATCATTCTGTCTATTCACAATTGCACCCTGACTTTGCTCATTTGAGGATTATGGAGGAGACTGTTTGCTTCAGAATAGCATTTTCAATGGTCACCGTGTTATTCTCATTCTTGTTTTTATTTATTTATTCATTTTTATATATCTTAGAGAAAATAGACCACAGAATCAGTAAACACGTATAATATATAAACATTCATAAACATCCACATAAATCCATCCACATGATGGAAATAAGTGCTTGCATTTTATCATGTTTTTATCCCTTGGATGATGTCTCTAATCCACAATAAAATCAATCAATCAATTCCAATATACCAATAATATATCCAATTCCAATATAATATATTATATACACATTACAGCATTGCTGTGATTTTTACAATTGATCACCAATTAAAAAAGTCAACTATACCAACATATTTTAAAAGTTATAATTATGTTCAGGTCAGTTAAGATTCCATATTCAGAAGAAGATAAAATGTTTGAAGATTGTGCATTGTGAAACAATGTATTGCCATCTTCATTTAAAACCAGAGGTTTTAAATTAGCACAATAACTAACTATGTTAACAGAGCATAGGAAGACATTTAATTAGAAAGTTAGAAAATGGGGATTTGAGAATGGATCGTTTCTTACTGAATGTGTTATTGGGAAGCCAAGTAAGTCATTCCCTGCATTGAGACATCAGGTCTGAGACTTACTTGAGTAACATGGTTAATCAACAATTTATTAACAGTTCCTCATCAGGAAGGCACTTAGGCACTTAATCATTCCACACATAGGAACTAAGTTGGGTGGTTCTCTCTGGCAGAGAGATCATTATTAAGTACCTTTAGGTTTGATGGCCCTCTTTGGCAGAGAGACGTGATTTGCACTGGCATCTATTTCTATATAAAGCCACTGTTGGAGATCTTACCCCTTATATCACTTCCTTATTATTTTTATGACTGGTCCAGGTCCTCTTAACCTCGTTCCTAGATTTATCTCTGTGAGATAAAGCCTGGTAAATAACTACTGCCGAAAGTGTCTATGGGGTAGAATTTCCGGTGTATGTACTTCCCCAGGAAGCTGCCTCCGAACGGACCAAACTTTTCCCAAATCCTGTCGGCAAACAAGCTAGAACGTCCCGGTCATGTAGTAAATTCTTCAGGCAAAGCCATTGCAGTGGCTTAAACAAGGAAATATTGTGCACTTCACACGTTTCTATAATTGTTTTGTCGAAACCGGAACGCCTGTAGCCTGTACTTCCTGTACAGTTTAGACACTTTAGGAGGCATATCTTGTCCAGCCTAAGGTCCTCTGGACCTTATCATACTCACTCCAATGATTGGCTTACACTGAACTTGGGAAATCTGCTTTTAGCTTCTGTGCTAAGTGGAATGTCTTGCAATGCACATTAAAACGCAATACTTTAGTATCCTTTGGACACTTTAAAATCTTTAATGACCAACCATTTCACCCCTGTCTGCAGTTGTTTTTATTTGTTTTATTGATTGACCTTCTTATTTATTTATTTTGTTGTATTTATTGTATGCTGTAGGCCTATTTCTCAACATAATCTGAAATGATAGTTGAACTTTAAATGATTTTCAAGACTATAAAGGATGAATGATAAATAATAATAATAATAATAATAATAATAATAATAATAATAATAATAATCATTATTCGTATAGCACCTTTCATACAAAAATTGCAGCTTCACAACAGAACAAATACATAAAATGAGCACATAAAGTGCAGACATATAAAATCAGTTTTTCACATTAGGATCTAACATCCCAATAGGCCACCTTGTTTATGGTTTAATTATATTGCAGTTTTAAAAATAGACAATAATAAAAAGAATAAAATAGAATAGACAGTAAAATTGTGCAATAGTGCAGTGCAATAAAATAGTAGAATAGAATAGACAGAGTACAATTATCCAACAGTGCAGTGCAATAAAATAGTTGAATTACTGTTTAACAGTTTAAAGTCGTCTTTACCTTCCCTGTTTGGTATCCACAGTTTAAAACCTGACAGTCTTCCCTCCTGTTTGATACCCACTTTGACCCTTCGAACCTCCCTCTCAGGGCAAACCTCCCTCTCAGGGTGCAGTTCTAGGCCTGGGTCCCCCACAGTTTTAACAACCTGAAAACATGTCTTTCTTCCTGCTTGATACCCACACAGTTTAGAACCTGTAATAAAAAGAGTAAAATAGAATGGACAGAGTAAAATAGTGCAATCTACAGTACAATCAGCAGCGGAGTGTATTAAAAGGCTATGGTGAAGAGGTAAGTTTTTAGCTTATTTAAAAAAATATTTTGAGATCTAGCTTCCCTAATGTCCATAGGTAGTATGTTCCATAACTGGGTTGGAACCTTCAATAGAGCAGTAGTAGATGATCGTAATATTCTAGAAGGCACATAGCAATGTAGCTTGGTCCTGTTCCATTTAGTGCTTTATAAGGAGGAGGACCTTGAAATCGATTCTAAATGTTACCCGAAGCCGGTGCAGGGAAGTTAATACTGGATACTAATACTAGCTGCCGAGTTTTGAATGAGTTGGAGTCGTTCTGTGTTTTCTTTGGGAGGCTGGTGAGGAGTGCATTACAGTAGTCAAGTCGGCTTGAGATAAAGGCATGGATCATGTTTTTATCTTTTTGATTTATAAATGGCCGTAGTAGCCTACCTTAGCTATGTTTCTAAGGTGGAATAATGATATTTTTGTCACCTTGTTGATGTGTGATTTAAAGCTTAGGTCTGAGTCTATTATAACACCAAGACTTGTAACTTCGGGTTTGATCCAAAGAGTGAGTTGCCCCATATTGCTCTGTAACATTTCTCTTTTTGTTATAGGACAGACTAGTAGGATGTCAGTTTTGTCCTCATTTAATTTTAGGAAGTTGCTCATCATCCATTTGTTTATTGCTAAGAGACAGGCGGAAATAGAGTTAATGATAATTTGGTTCAGCAGAGATGTACAATTGTGTGTGTCATCCAGTGTTCTAATTATGAGGGGGCCAATGGGGGCTCAGCCCCCATAGCTAGAGTCTGAGCCCCCATAGTCAATCAAATTTTTATATATATATATATATATATATATATATATATATATATATATATATATATATATATATATATATATATATATATATATATATATATATATATATATATATATATATATATATATATTTATTTTTTTAATGTACGAATTAGTATTATTTATGTTACCTAAATAAATTGTTGATAGATCATATTTTTCTTTTCAGTTTTTAAAAGAACCGAGTAATTAATGTTGTGGAATAGGCTGCATTTCACCTCCAAGCCGCTATGCGTCGCCTATGAGCGTCGCCCATAAGTTTGACGCTACTCCAACCTAGTGAAGAAGAAGCAGCAAGCAGCTGCTGTAAACAGAAGGCTGCCGGTCCGTGTCCTGCAACTGAAAACATAAACACTAAACAGTACGCCACATGCCGCCAAAAAAAGGAAAAAAGGCTCAACCCGCCGCAAGGCTGTACAAAGCTGGACAGCTTTGGTTTTATAAAAAGGCCAAAGACTGACGCTGTTAGTGCAGCAGCTAGCAGCGCTACTGTCACTGAAGTTGACACTGCTAGTGCTAGTACTAGTGTTAGCTCTTCTGCTCCTGTGCGCAGTGCGCCTGTTATTGTTACCGGCACGCGCCGGTTGCCACTGCCAGACCCGAGTCTCCACCACTAGACCTGGACTGTGCTGCTACTCAACCACCACAATGCTGGGGTCCGAGTCAGTGGAACTTTTGGAAAAATAAATATAGCTGGTTATTTGCCAAGGAGGGATGCATTGGCTGCCTTCCATGTAAAAACGCCAAGACATTGTTAAATAAATCATTTGGAGCCCATTTGGCAGAGCAGTGGATGAATGGGACTGTGACTAGCTCTCAGAGCAAGAAGTTGAGGAAGAAAATATACTTGCACAGTGATAGCATTGCTCATAAGCAAGCTATAGAAATAGAAAGTCAAAACCAGAAGGATGTGCTTCCAAAAATAGTGAGCGAAATCACATCTGCTTTGCTCAAGGAGACAGCCAGTTCATTCAGGGCAGCATATACTGTCGCTAAAGAAAGGTTGCCGTATACCAAATTGAACCCCCTTATGACACTTAATGAGTTGAACGGTGCGACAGAAACATACATTGTGTTTTCTAATGATGTCTAAGTGGCAGCATGTATAGTGAGAATAATAATGGACCAAGGCAGCTCCCTTGTGGAACTCCGAAGTAGGTGTCATGTTTAGAAGAATGATCTCCAAGGCTAACGTAATATTTTCTCCCTATATGTTCTGAACCAGTTTATTAGTCTATTAGATAGTCAGAAAGACCAACTAACTTTTCTAGACGATTTATTAGGATATCATGGTCGATCGTGTCAAACACTGCGCTTAGATCTAATAGGATGAGAATTGAGACTTTGTTTGCATCCAAGTTTATTCTGAGGTCACAAATTTGTTTCAGTGCTATGGTGCGTTCTGAAGCCTGATTGAAATTCCTCCATGATGTTGTTTTCTTTGAGAAAGGAGTTCATTTGTATTGAGACAATTCTTTCAAGTATCTTGCTGATGAATGGGAGGTTGGATATCGGCCTATAGTTGGTCAGTACATTACTGTCTAGTTTGGGTTTCTTTAGTAAGGGTCTTACAACGGCTGTTTTGAATGCGTCTGGGAAAATGCCTGTCAGAAGCTATGTATTTATAATATTTAGGACATGACTTGCAATACTAAAAAATAATTAAAAAAAATTTGTGGGCATAGGGTCAATACAGGAAGTGGAGGAGTTGATGTAATGCAAGCGAATTTTCTAAGGCTGTCAATCGATTAAAATATTTAATCTGATTAATTGCATGATTGTCCATAGTTAACTTTTTTATCTGTTCTAAATCTACCTTAAACGGATCTTTTTCAAGTTTTAATACTCTTATCAACATGAGAGTCAACAAATGCTTACTTTATGCAGCCATATAACACAAAAGAATGACCCTCATGCATTGCAAATGTGCATCAAATTCAAAACAAAGTGATGCACAAAATAACTTAAAAGAAAATAATAATTTAAAACAATGAATAAAGTGTGCATGAAATAATAGGGGAAATAAAACGTTAGGAACTTGTTACATTCACCCACACAAGGGCTGAGGACTCAACCCCGCCCCCCTCTCTCTCTCTCACACACACAATCTCCCAGCTCTCTTCTCTCTTGCCCCTTCCTCCTCTCTCTCTCTCTCTCTCTCTCTCTCTCTCTCTCACTCACTCACTCACTCACTCACTCACTCACTCACTCACTCACTCACTCACTCACTCACTCACTCACTCACTCACTCACTCACTCACTCACTCACTCACTCACTCACTCACTCACTCACTCACTCACACACGCACGCACGCACGCACGCACGCACGCACGCACGCACGCACGCACGCACGCACGCACGCACGCACACACACACACACACACACACACACACACACACACACACACACACACACACACACACACACACACACACACACACACACACACACTTTGAGTCAGAAACAAACATAGTATCAATAATACACCTGAGTCTAAAAAAAAAAAGAAGAAGAAGAAAAGTTGAATTTCTTTTATTTAAAAAAAAAAACTGTTAATCGTGTGTTACAAAAAAAAAGTGGGGTTAAAAGAATTGTGCGTTAACTTTGACAGTCTTATAATTTTCCTATGGTTACTTTTTCGCAGGGTTTGCTGATGGTGTCCATATTTGTATCAGGACTAATGTTAAGTTATTTAGTTATTGAAGAATAATGTTATGACTGTAGGGGTGTTGAGCTGGTTGGTAGCTGAGAATAATATTCTAGATTAGAATTTCCAGCATTCTCTGTTATAATCTTAGAAAAATAGTCCTTTATTGTCACTCTTATTTCCCTCGCAGGAATGGGAGTTGTATGTTCTGCACTCTCACACTCACCCTCTGGAGACTGAACTTGAGTATTTTAAGAGAACCAATGAAAGAGATGGGAAAATAAAGTGGTACCATAATGACAATGTAGAGGTGAGCCCACAACGTACAGCATAATTACTCTGCAGTTATGGTGTAATATTGTGTATGGTATACCTGTACAGTACGTACAAATACATATATTGAAATATGTATTAAGTGCTGCAGAAATCATCACTCCATCTTCCCCGAAACATCAAAATGTTTGCTCAGTTTTATGGCCATTGTAGTCTGTAATAATATAATATAGTAGGTACCCAGTAGTTAAACAAGACTAGGCAAGCAGTTAAGCCAGACCCGGCCACGCCACTCACGCATGTCAGTAGGTGACATTGCCTCATATAGGGCCCCCCCCATCCATTTGTTCCCAAACATCCAGAATATTGCTCAGTACAAACTGCATGCGACCATGTCCCCCCTCCCCCTTCTCTCTCTGCAGAGGACTTTGCCAACTTCTTTGAGACAAAGGCAGAGAACATCCATAGCTACTTCTCCCAACCCCCCACCCACTCCAAGTGCTGAAACAGGAACCTCATCTTTCACTCCCCTTACAGATGCCGATGTTCTGACACTGGTGACGTTGAACCGTCCCACTACATGCCAGCTGGACCAAATACTCTCCCCACTCCTCCAGACCATCCCACGAGACATCCTCTGACGGTCATAGATAATTATCTCTCTTCTCTCTCTGTTTCCTCTCTAAATCATTTGAACGTGCCGTATCCAACCAGCTCACTGATCTATTACAGAACGACCTCCTAGACCCTTCAAGACTGGTCACTCCACAGAGACGGCCCTCATAGCAGTCACAGAGGCTCTTCACTTAGCAAGAGTAAAAGGCCTCTCCTCTGTCCTGATTTGCCTTGACACAGTCAACCATCAGATCCTCCTCACATCCCTCGCAGGAATGGGAGTTGTATGTTCTGCACTCTCACACTCACCCTCTGGAGACTGAACTTGAGTATTTTAAGAGAACCAATGAAAGAGATGGGAAAATAAAGTGGTACCATAATGACAATGTAGAGGTGAGCCCGGCTGTGCTATGGGATGTCTGTTAGACAGCAATGAGAGGGAGAATTATAGCTAAATCAGCAAAACAGGATAGACTCAAGTGAATATAAATCAAAACACAAAGATTCAGAAGACCCCAAGATAAAACAAGTGCATAAAACAACAAAAAATACAATTGATGAAATGGTATTCCCTAAGCAAAGATACTATGAAATTGGTGAAAAAGCAGCCAAACTTTGAGCTTATAGACTAAGAAAACAACAAGCATACAACAACACCATACAAGACATTTGAGACGTACTATAAGAACATATTCACTACCAAATATAGATGACATGCAGATGGAAACGTTTCTTGAATCCCTTCAATAATTGGGTAACTGGGGATCAAAATACAAAGCTAACTAGAGTGGGTGCTCATTGGAGTGCATACTGTATGTCCATGGAATGCTACAGTATAGTGGGTCATAAATAGCTACCCCCAATGAATGAAGGATGTGTGGCATGTACACATACATTTTATGTCCTCTCTTGTGGCCTTTTATTTTTAAGCTAGATAATTTATCATTTTAAAGAAGAAATTGGACACCTTGCCATGGAGTGCTCATGTTTTTAATATTGTCAGTGTCAGTTTTCATTGAAATGTGACATTTCCATTTTATTTGAGTTTGTTTTAATGTTCTATATGTGAAAATGTGTTATGGGAACAGAGGAACAGGACCCGTAAAAGCAACACAACAGATTCAAAGGGGAAAACGCCAACTGGCGTGTATTTATTTACACAAAATAAATAACAAAACTGTTAAAGTTAGAGGTTCTATGTAGGATTGCTAGTAACTGCATATATAACTGTTTCCATTAGAGGGCGCTCTAGGCGGAGCCACTCATGATACCACCAGGTGGCGAGTATATAAAGAGATGTCTCCTCCCCCTCTACCTCTTTTCCACCAGCCTCTCAGAGAGAGGAGAACTCTAGAACAGGGGTTCCCAAACTTTTCAGGCCAGGACCCAGAAAATAAGGCGTCAGAGAGCCGCGGCCCAATGCACATCGTCAGGCTTTTTTTTTTTTTTTGCCAGGCGACCGATTTTTTAAGCCAAATATCACTTCAATCCTATTAAGTTAGTTCAAGTTAGTTATTCATTTATATGTGCTATTTATGAGAGGGCTAACTTGTTGCAAAATAATAATGATAATAATAATAGCCTCATTAAAATACTATTGTTGCTTCGGTTGTTTTCAGCGTTTTATGTGCATAATCTGTTATTTAGTTTGAAATGTTTGTTGAAATAAGTAGATTTTTCGTTTTTGTTTATTTATTAAGTTAATATAAAAACCATATAGTCACATTTTAGAATACAATAGAATAGAATTTTAGAATACAACTAGAAACACTGTGGCCTGACAAATGCAGATTCTGCCTAGTTCCGAGCTGAGGGTTTTTTCAACCTGTAACTTGTTCTTGTCAGAGACCAGCAGGGCTGAGTCGTCCGCAAACAGGAACAAGTTGCAGTCACAAGCTGACGACATGTCATTTTCATAAATTAGGAACAGTAGCGGTCCTAGTATGCTTCCTTGTGGAACACCACAGCTCACTGTGAGGGGGGGGGGGGGGATAGGGTACCGTTTACCTCCACCATCTGTTCCCTCCCCTCAAGGTAGGATTGCATCCAGCTCACTGATAGACTATCAAAACCAATAGCTTTTAGCTTGTCAATCAGAATGGAGTGATTGACCGTGTCAAAGGCCTTTTGTAGGTCCAGCATGACCATGCCGCAGTATTTGCCCGCGTCCACCTCTTGTTTGATGTGGTCATTCAAATAGAGAAGGCATGTGTCAGTGGAGTGGGATGTTCTGAAGCCAGATTGGAATTCGTAGATTAGATTTTTTTCCGCTAGGTACTTTTCGACCTGTTCGTAGACTATTTTTTCCATGACTTTCGAGATGGAGGTGAGAATAGAAACAGGGCGGTAGTTGCCTGGGTCTAATTTGCTGCCCTTTTTGTGCAGAGGGGTCACCCTCGCAATTTTGAAGTCCTTGGGGACGTGTCCCTGTTTTATGGAGAGGTTTATTATGTGTGTGATGATTGGGGTGATGGCGGCTGCTGAGTCTCTGAGGAATTTGGAGGGGATGTTGTCATGGCCAGTGGCCTTGTTAGGTTGGAGGGCGCTCAGTTTATTGAGTACCTCATCTGTTGTTACCATTTCCAGCTTGAAGTCGTCCTTGTGGACCCCTAGGTTTTTGTAGTAAGCTACTATGTGTTCTACCCCATAAAGCCCTGAGTGGGAGGGTAGTTTGTTTACAAGTGTTGTGGCTATGTTTGTGAAGAAAATGTTTAAGTAATTGGCTACATCCAGCTTGTCTTTGATGAGCGTGTTGTCCGTTTTTATGTTTATGTTTGAGAATCTGGTTTTAAGTTTTTTACTGCATCCTAGTTGATTATTGAGTAATTTCCAAAGTTCACGTGGTTTGTTTTTGTTTTCCTCAGTTTTGTCATTGATGAAATTCTTTTTTGCAGTTTTGATCATGGAGTTTACGTTGTTTCTTAGTCTGTTTCTTTCTAGTTTGAGTTCAGTCACATGGGCTTGGAGTTCACTGCTCGTGCTTTTGGTAAGCTTTGACTGACTTTTACGAAACTCAGAGCATTTTTTGTCTCTGGTTTTCATAGCGGCCAGTATTTCGGAGTGCATCCACGGCTCAGTGCGATTTTTTACCCTGGTGGTTCTTAGGGGGGCCATGTCGTTTAGTATTGTTGAAAATTTGGTTTTGAAACCAAGCCATGTTTCTTCGACCAGTGTACAGTACCATGGATGATTTACCATGTTTAAATACAGAGGTGGATGATTTACCATGTTCTAAATGATTTAATTATGTGGAAACGATCCTGAGATGTTTTGACTGATGTAAGAGATGTATAGAGAAGCTGTGGATAGTCTCAGTTGTTTGACAACCTGTACTCTCCCTGATCTATGTTTTGTAGTGAGTAAAAAAATTTGAGGTGGGCATAGATTAATTCTTTTAATCTAGATTAATCTATCTGCAATCCTGGATTTAATCTAGATTAATCTAGATTAAAATGGCCCAAAAAAAATAAAATAAAAATGCCGAAGGCATTCAAAATATGTGTGTTCTACCCAAATAATGACCAGAAGTAAGTCCTTACTTTTTCTTTCCTCCTTATGTTTCTCAGGCCAGGTGGCCCATTACACCATGAGCCCATCTCCCGTTTCCAAAATGCATTACAGACTGTTTGAAAAAGCTGTTTTGCTATGATAATTGGTAATGAAATATCAAAATAATGTTCAATAAGATGTACTTGTGTTTAATAAGTTGTTTTATTCAGAAGTTAACACAAATAAATAATATTACCAGTACAGTACAGTATCTAGCACTCTCAGGAGCAAAACAGAAAGAATCATTTCAAACTTGAACTATGTGACATGGCTTGAATCAACTGCTCCAGTGGAGTTGCTCAGTGGCCAATGGTGTCAACTGTGGTTGTACTGGGCAGCTCCCAGGTGTGAATGGAACTGTGTGAATGTGAAGCAGGGCGTTCCTGAAAAAGAGCATCTGTGCTCAGCGAACCTACCCTGGGTAAATAAAGGTAATTTTTTTTTTTTTTTTTTTTTTAGATTAAATGCGTTAATTATATTATCGCGCGATACTACGGCCCAGCTCTAAAAAAAATTGTCACAGCATTTTGCTGACCCCACAGAGAAGCATTGAACTACTTCAAAAACATGTTTTTCGTTATCCCAAAGGTACAGCAGACGAACAGCTGTGTTTCAGAAAGGGCAGCGAGGGTTTAGGACTTAAAGCCCACAGTGATACTATCAACCTGTGAAGCCGAGTGTATGTTTCTAGCTATGACAATGCAGGAATGTGTTTATCTAGAACAACTGCTCGAAGTGATGGACACCTATGTATATATGAAAACGGTTGTTTATCTAGAACGACTGCTCGAAGTGATGGACACCTATGTATATATGAAGACTGTTGTTTATGAGGGCAACCAGGGAACCATTGTGATTGCTAGGAACCCAGTGTGCCGACATAGATGTAAACATGTCGATATAAAATATCATCTCATCAGATCCGTCATCAGAGAAGAAAGAATGACACTGAATTACTGTCCAACGGACGACATGGTAGCAGACACTATGAGGAAACCTGTTCCAAATTGAAATTGAAGAGATTTGCAGAGGTCATGTTTAACGTGTAAATATTGACTGCCATACTCTTTTGATGTTTTGGATTGTATTATTTTCTTTGTAAAATGTTTTCGGAGAAGTTATCCAGTGTGCTAAAACAACCCTAAGTGGGAGTGTTAAAGTTAGAGGTTCTATGTAGGATTGCTAGTAACTGTCTAACTGCATATATAACTGTTTCCATTAGAGGGCGCGCTAGGCGGAGCCACTCATGATACCACCAGGTGGCGAGTATATAAAGAGATGTCTCCTCTACCTCTTTTCCACCAGCCTCTCAGAGAGAGGAGAACTCTAGAACTGCTGTTTACCATGTGAATGAATAAACCACGCCAAAGGCTAAAGATAGAAACCATGCCTCTTGACCACATTATTGTCGCCCTATAGCCGGATTCTGTCAACAAAAACAAAACAACAGAACAAACAAAACGACGGTGGTGGTCAGGTGTAGTGTGTGTAGGCGGAAGCCTGGAATATGATGTATGTAATTAATCAATGTGTCTGTATGCTGGGGACTATGTGCATGGGTTTAACAATGTAAATGGGGTCTTACCGTGTCGCGTTATGTGGTGTGCCAAGGCAGTCAAAAACAACTCCTGGGAATGGTTGGGGGTCCGGGGTCTGAATACGAGGGGCCAGGCGAGAGAGAGAAAACGGGGGCAAGCGAGTGGGTCGAAAAATAAGGTGAGATCCCAGGCTATGGCACCTGCTCTGATGCAGCCCTCACAACAAAATGTTCTGTATGCTGTCCTGATTCTTCTGGACCTGTCAGCAGCCTTCAACACAGTCAACCATCAGATCCTCCTCACATCTCTTGCAGGAATGGGAGTTGCAGGTTCTGCACTGGGATGGCTATCATCCTACCTCAGCAACCGGTCCTACCAAGTATCATGGAGAGGCACCATATTGGCCCCCCTACAGATGGGTGTCCCCCAGGGTTTGGTCCTTGGACGCATCCTCTTCTCTCTCTACACCAAATCTCTGGATAACATTATCACTACTCATGCCTTCTTATACCACTGCTATGCCGATGACACTCAACTCTTCCTCTCCTTTCCTCCCTCAGATACCCAAGTCTCTGAACAGATCTCGGCCTGCTTGTCAGACATTTCTGCCTGGATGACGACCAACTGAACCTGAGCAAAATGGAACTACTTCACTTGCTGGCTGAATCCTCCCCACTGATGACTATTCAATCACAGTGGAGAAGGTAGCCGTGGCTCCGTCCCTGATCACCAAGAACCTAGGTGTTGTCCTTGATGACCGGCTGAACTTCTCTGCATGCTCACATGCCTCAACAACCAGAACCTGCTGATTATTTTGAGCAACATGAGAAGGATCTGCCCCTTCCTAACAAAAGAAGCCACCCAACTCTTCCTGCAGTCATGTCTTGCCTCGACTATTATAATGCACTGCTAGCTGGTTTACCAGTGTGCGCCACCAAGGCGCTTCAACTCATACAGAACACAGCGGCAGCTCTCATTGAACTGCACTGGTTTCCCATTGCCGCACAAATCCGCTTCAAGGTTCAACAACAAAGGGGAATGGTTCCCTCCTACCTCCTGTCAATGGCCTCTAACTACACACCCTCAAGACCACTATGCTCTGCATCTTCCGGCCACCTGAGACCCACTCCTCTTCGAGCTCCTGGGGGCTCAAAGGGAAGCAGGCTATTCTGTCATGGTCCACGGAATGAACTTCCCATCACAGTCAATATACAGCTGAACCCCACCCAATGTTCTACCATCGAACTGACCTTCTTACTGTCTTTTACTATGATGTACCATGCTTGTATGTCTATACTACTATCTACATTGATGATGGTGCGACCCCGGTCAGTCGCCTTTGGTTTAGCTCCGCGACGATTGTGCACATTTTTAGCTATTATGTTTGTTTTTTCTACTTTTTTTATTAAAACATCACTGGCGGGTATGTCATACGACCGCCAGACACTTATGGACCTAAACTCCGGACTCAAAGAGGAGTTGGGAGACACTTTATGCCCAGAATGGCTAACAGAAATCAAGCGGGAGAACAACAAAGGAAACGGCAGAAAGAGGCATAGAGGAAGACGAGGCGGTATCAGACTCAGATTAAAAAGATCTGCTTACCGTCCAGCAATTCCATCCATCTTTCTGGCGAATGCACGTTCGCTGGAGGGAAGGATGGACGACTTGAGAGCGAGGGTCCGATTCAACGGGAGATGAGAGACGTTAACGCCATGTGTTTCACGGAGACATGGCTCAAGCCAGCGACGCCGGACAACAGCGTCTCTCCATCGGACAATTTCACCGTCCTGAGAGCAGATCGCACGGCAGCCTCTGGGAAGAGCATCGGAGGTGGGGTCTGCATCCTCACGAACAATCTCTGGGTTAATCCCAAGGAAGTACATGTCCTCTCAAGTTCATGCTCCCCAGATATGGAACATCTCCAAATCCTGTGCCGCCCGTACCACCTACCCCGTGAGTTTACCGCGGTCATTATATCCGTCGTGTATATCCACCCACAGGCAAATACTGGCAAAGCGCTGGTGGAATTACACGACCACCTCAACAAACAACAAATCAAGCACCCGGAAGCCGCGACGATAGTGACTGGTGACTTCAACCAGGCAAATCTGAAAAAAGTGATGCCGACCTTTTTTCAGCACATCGCCTGCTCCACAAGAGGGGGAAACACACTCAACCACTGTTACACCCCGTTCAAAGCCGGCTACAAGGCTGTAGCGGCTCCGCCACTGATGGGCGCTGCAAGCGCGAGCGATCACGACTCCATTTTTTTAATTCCTGCATACAAACAAAGATCGCGTGACGTCGTCGTGTCACGTGAGACAAAAAAGTGGTCTGACGAATCAGAGGCCGCGCTCCGTGATGCGTTCGAGGACACAGACTGGGACGTGTTTAAAGGAAGCGCCAGTGACGTCAGCGAGTACGCTGATACCGTTGTGAGTTATATAACAACAGTGGCAGACGGTATTGTCCTCACAAAGAAGGCGCGGGTTTTCCCAAACCAGAAGCCTTGGGTGGACAGCACTATAAGAGCAGCCCTGAACTCACGCACCACGGCTTATAACCTGGGCAGAGAGTCAGGAAATATGGAAGAGTACAAGGCTTCAGTCTACACTCTGCGCAAGGCTGTTAAACTTGCTAAGAGGACATATGCTGAGAAACTGGAGACACAAATGGCACAAAACGACACAAGAGGCTTGTGGAGGGGACTGAAGACAATAACTGACTACAAAGTCAGCGGCCCCTCAATGGGGAGCGACGACGCCTCTCTCGCGGACAAACTCAACTCCTTCTACGCTCGGTTCGGTGTAGACAGTGTCGCCGCTAGCCCTCTGGCTAGTGACGTCACTGGCACACCGGCTGTTGTGGAGGGGGGGGGGGCAACCGCGGGGGGGCGGGGGCGCTCTCTCGTTGTCGGAACACAGTGTGAGAAGAGCATTTATGCAGGTGAACACCAGGAAGGCTGCGGGCCCAGATGGTATAACAGGACGCATACTTAAGTCCTGTGCAAACCAGCTTGCCCCGGTGTTCACCGCCATATTTAATCAATCCCTGGCGGAGTCAGTAGTCCCTGCCTGCTTCAAGATGTCTACCATCATCCCTGTACCGAAGAAACCCTCCCCAACATGTCCAAATGACTACAGACCGGTGGCACTCACCTCTGTGGTCATGAAATGTTTCGAGAGGCTGGTCAAGGACCACATTTGTGCCTCTCTCCCCAGTGATATGGACCCTATGCAATTTGCATACAGGACAAACAGGTCCACTGACGACGCGGTCTCCCAGGTACTGCACAGCACTCTCTCCCACCTTGACCGTCAGAAGGGGGGCTATGTGAGACTGTTGTTCATTGACTACAGCTCAGCGTTCAACACCATAGTCCCCACCAGACTGGTGGACAAGCTGATCGAGCTAGGTCTGAGCTCCGCCCTGAGCGCCTGGGTACTGGACTTTCTGAGTGAAAGACCCCAGGCGGTCAGGGTGGGGGGTCAGACCTCCAACACCATCACCCTGAGCATCGGGTCCCCCCAGGGCTGTGTTCTAAGCCCCCTGCTGTACTCACTCTACACACACGATTGTGTGGCCAAGTTCAGCTCCAACTCCATAGTGAAGTTCGCAGACGACACAGTGGTGGTGGGGCTGATCTCGGACAACGACGAGAAGGCCTACCGAGAGGAGGTTGAGGTACTGGAACGTTGGTGCCAGGACAACAGCCTGCTCCTGAACATTGGTAAAACCAAGGAGCTGATTGTGGATTATAGGAGAGGACAGCAGGAGACACACACACCACTGATGATTAACGGGGCTACCGTGGACAGGGTGAGCAGCTTCAAGTACCTGGGGGTCCACATCTCAGAGGATCTGACATGGTCAACACACATAGACACAGTAGTAAAGAAAGCGAAGCAGCGCCTCTACCACCTGAGACAGTTAAGGAAGTTCAGAGTATCGGGGAAGATACTCCAGTCCATCTACTCAGGAGCTGTAGAGAGCATCTTGACCGGAAACATCACTGCCTGGTATGGGAACAGCACGGCACAGGACAAGAAGGCCCTACAGAGAGTGGTGCGCTCAGCCGAGCGTACCACGGGTATTGCGCTACCTCCCCTGCAGGCTCTATACAACAAGAGGTGCAAATCCAGAGCCTGCAGGATAATGAAAGACCCCCACCACCCCAATAACAGCCTGTTCCAGCTGCTGAGGTCAGGCAGACGCCTGCGAACCCCAGCTACTAGGACGGAGAGGCTTAGGCTAAGCTTCTTCCCCCAGGCCATCAGAGCCTTGAACAATGAACATTGAGAGACACAGAAACTGAACTATCCACACACAAGCACACACTAGCACATACACGACACGCACGCTGAGCACGCTCACACACTAGCAGCCACTTTAACACTCATGCCGCACACATGCACACTTATGGCCAGAGGAAAGGCCACTTAAATTAGTATAACATCAGGAACAGTGTATTGCACTACTAAAGCTACCTAGCATGTCCTATATGCTCTGTAAATACTATGTACAGATACCGAGATGGCACACCATGTACCTGTTTATTGCACTGTTGTTTTTTATTGGATTCTATTATATGTTGTACCACTGTAATTTTATTGGATTCTATTATATGTTGTACCACTGTATTGCACATCGTCGCGGGCAAGACCAGCCGCATTTCATTGTATACCTGTATGCCGTGACAATTAAAACTCTTGACTTGACTTGACTTGACTTGACATTTACATTTAGTCATTTAGCTGATGCTTTTATCCAAAGCGACTTACAAGTTTTGTACGACAAGTCAGCCGGAAGGGTACAAAAGTCAGCTGAGTAACAATGTTCATCAAAGTGTTAAGACTTGATTGCTATAGTGTTGCGTGTATGTGGATTAGGAAGAGTGCATGACAGTAAGAAGGTTAGTTTTATAAAAGAAAAAAATCTTATTTCAGATATTGATTGAAGTCGACGGCGAAAGATTGGTCGGGTTTCGGCTGTCCTAATTGTGGTGGGAAGTTCGTTCCACCATTGTGGGGCAAGGACCGAGAATAGGCATTTTTTCTTTGATGACCCTCCCAGAGCTCGGATAGGAGTGGGTCTGAGGTGGCTAGAGGATGCAGAGCGTAGGGGTCTTGAGGGTGTGTAGTTAGAGACCATTGACCGGAGGTAGGCGGAAGCCGTTCCCTTCTCTCCATGATATGCCAGGTTGAGGGCCTTGAAGTGGATTTGTGCGGCAATGGGGAGCCAGTGCAGGTCTCTAAGAAGTGAGGTGACATGGGCTGACTTCGGTAGGTTTGAGATCAGGCGGGCGGCTGCGTTCTGAATGAGTTGAAGAGGCTTGGTGGCAGTGGTCGGGAGGCCAGCAAGCAGTGCATTGCAGTAGTCGAGGCGGGAGATGACTGTTGATTGGACAAGGAGTTGGGTGGCTTCTTTTGTCAGGAAGGGGTGGATCCTTCTCATGTTGCTCAGGAGAAATCTGCAGGTTCTGGTTGTTGCTGCGATGTGAGCGGAGAAGTTCAACTGGTCGTCAAGGACAACAGAAGTTCAACCGGTTGGGGACACGGCCACAGCTACATTCTCCGCTGTGATGGAAAGGTCAGTCAGGGGGGAGAATTTGGCCGGCATGTGAAGCAATTCTGTTTTACTTAGGTTCAGTTTGGTCGTCATCCAGGCGGAGATGTCGGACAGACAGGCCGAGATCCGCTCAGATACAGTACGTGGATATCTGAGGGAGGAAAGAAGAGGAAGAGTTGAGTATCATCGGCATAGCAAGGATACGAGACGTGGTAATGTTACCCAGAGATTTAGTGTAGAGGGAGAAGAGTATTGATTGATTGATTGATTGATTGATTGATTGATTGATTGATTGATTGATTGATTGATTGATTGATTGATTGAGGGGTCCAAGGACCGAGCCATGGGGGACACCCGTCCGCAGGGGGCCGATAGGGACCCTCTCCAGGATACTTGGTAGGAGGTATTTGAGGTCATTGAGGTATGATGACAGCCATGTCAGTGCAGAGCCAGCCACTCTGGAGCCATGCGAGGAGGATCTGATGGTTGACTGTGTCAAAGGCTGCAGACAGGTCTAAGAGAATCAGGACAGGAGGAGAGGCCTTTCGCTTTTGCTAAGTGAAGAGCCTCTGTGACCGTGTGGTATATTAAGTCAATACCTAAGGTTAATCACAGTGCATTGAGGTTGCTAACTGGAGGGGAAAAGGACAGAATGATAGAATGGTCTTCATCTGATGATTTATGATTTATTGCCGCAGGGCTCAAAGAGGTGAATATAGCATTTACATACAGGGATTATTTCATATTAAAACATGCTGTACAAATGATTGTTGAGGTGTACATAATTAGAGCCCATTCACAGTGGCTTTCTCACATCAAACAAGTCTGTACATAAAACAGTAGTCATGTTACGTCAATGAAATATACTTTTGCCATCACATGGTTAAACCTGGTCTAAGATACATTTACACTATATCACAACAAACAGTGATTCCATGGTCTAATTACGTAATGGCAAACAGCATATCTGGCGGAACAGTGGATCAGTAGTGGAGGCGCAGACCCGGGGGGGGTCTGGCCTACCTTCTAACAAATGGGTTCTCATTTTTATACTCAAAATGATGTCATAATTTGACTTGGTTCATAGCCAATCAGTTTTCTTCTATATATGGAGTTTTGTTCCAATTGGTTGTCTTCTGTGGGGGCTGTCTGCCCCTGTCTCCTCGTCGTGTGGTTTTCCTGCAGCAACAGAGGGGGGTCTGCCTGTAGCCCCCTCCTTTGGGCTATGGCAGAGAGGTAATTCCTTTTCTGGCGTGGGCAGTTGAATCTTTAAACATTTACAGTGATGTATCTCCAGTGTATAGGAATTACACCCTTCCAGTATTATCACAGTTTTACTCTTGGCTTACATTTTGATATCAAACAGTGATTAAGGATAACATGATACGTATATTTACCAGACTGAACCTTTGTAACTGAGACTTATTTTCTATATAGATTTACAACAAGAGTGAAATGACACTCTATTACCTTCATAATCAGTTGCCATTCTAAATAACATTCAAATATCCTTTTATCTAATAAGTCAGTTAAATTACTGTGATCTTGATTGTGACAATTTCCATGCAGCTTGAGCTATTTTCAGAGGCAGGTCAGGTCTGTGGTCAGACCAACTGTTCTCTGCCTGTAATCTGTTCAGTGAGGTGTGGCCGGTTGTGACCACATTAACATACAGTCAACTAGAGGTTCCCACACTTAGCGTGGAAAGATCTAATCTTTCACATATCATAGATGTTTTCTTTGTAGAGTTGTCAATCCAATCAAAGCCAATCAACTATCATGCTTTTTTATTCCAATTTGAAACATGTCCTATTGATTCCTGTCTTATACTATCAGAGCCAGTATCTGCTCAGCTGTCTCTGCTGAAATTTGCTAACAGTTGGGTGTGACTTTTTAGTCCCTTTGTTCTGGTGTTTGAGCAGTTAGTGGGGGTTGGTTGACTGTTTTCTACTGTTATCTGATGCAGTTTAACATAGCAGGGGGGGTTGCCTAGAGGTTCTTCACAGAATGTTTGACAAACAGTCCAGCACAATGGTTCCTTATTTTAGCCACTGAAACTGAGACCCATTTTGCTCCAAAAGGCACACAAAGCTTTTGCATATATTTCTTCTCATACACAGACATATTGGTTATGAAATGCCAGTCAATGGTACCACAACCGCAATGAGGGCCGTCTTTGTGGAGTGACCAGTCCTGAAGCCTGACTTGACTGATTTGGGTCTAGGTCGGAGGTCATTCTGTAAGAGATAAGTAAGTTTGTTGGATACAGCACGTTCAAGTGTTTTAGAAAGGAAGGAGAGAAGAGAGACAGGACGATAGTTGACTATGTACTATGCTACTATGTCTATACTACTATCTACTATGCTACTATGTCAATACTACTATCTACTATGTGCTATGCTACTATGTCTATACTACTATCTACTATGGGCTATGCTATTACCAGGGGTGTAAAGTACTTGAGTAATTGTACTTCGTTACAATACTTAAGTACTGTTTTGGGGGATTTGTACTTTATTCGAGTATTATTAGGTTTGTATACTTTGTACTTTTACTCCATTACATTTCAGAGAAAAAAAACATACTTTTTACTCCTTACATTTGAAATGCAGACCTACAAAGTACAAAGTACAAATCTCGCAGGTCCAACCATTTTAATTAGTATATTTGAATTGTTTATCTGGCCAAACTAACGTTAACGTTATTAATCCTGTGACCGCAGGTAAACAGCCAATCAAATCCCCATCAATGGAAAAAGAACCCGCCCATACCCATGCTGATTGGTCCTTGTGCAAGACTAGAAAGCGGGGATCTTTGCTTAAACACCTGCTGTCAGAAGAATAGACAGTCAGAGTGACAAGCCATAGAAGATGGCCACAATGAGTGATGAAGAGGACGAAACGGTCGGCGACGGCGTGGATGGACAAGACGAGCTTCCATGGCCCTATCTACATAAAAAATACATAGTTCAAGGACTCCAACCTTATAGTGTTGTTGAGTTGCCATCATTCAAAAACCTGATAAATGGTTTGCGACCAAGCACTAACGTCATTACGAGGCCCACTGTCCACTCGAAGATCAGCAAAGCTGCTCAAACCATGAAAGAGAAAGTCACTGCTGCTATGAGTGAAGTTGAATGGATCGCGACAACAACAGATTGCTGGACAGCCCGACGAAGAAGTTTCATTGGGGTAACTGCTCACTGGATCGACACTGAAAGCTTTGAAAGGCGTTCTGCTGCAGAAGACTGAAGGGCTCCCATACTTTCAATGTTTTGGCCAGTGCCTTAAACAACATTCACTTGGAGTACAAAATCCGCATTATGCTGTGGTTAATATTGTGATATTATTCAGGGCAGTGGCGGCCGGTGTGAACTACATTTGGGTGGGCGCGGGGGGGTGAAGGGGGGGGGGGGGGCAAGCGGACAGCTGACCAAGCGAACACTGACTCGACATAACGTTACCCCGTTTCCAACGTTAAGTCGAGTTTATTCATACTACACTAGTAGTACACGTATGAACTCGACATAACGTTACCCCGTTTCCATGAAGTGTTTAATTAGCAGCCAGCAATCTTGTTGAAAATGTAACGTTAATAAATGCTCCGAGCACTTATGTATATCTTGTCCTTTTTAACAAGTTACCATTCATTGTCCGGGTGATTATGGGCTTCAACAACAACACACAGCATCGCTCTAGAGAGAGCGAGAGAGAGAGAGAGAGCGAGAGAGAGAGAGAGAGAGAGAGAGAGAGAGAGAGAGAGAGAGAGAGAGAGAGAGAGAGAGAGAGAGAGAGAGAGAGAGAGAGAGAGAGAGAGAGAGAGAGAGAGAAAAAGATTGCGACTCACCAGCTAAGACAGAGTATAGCCTTAACATAGACTTACCATCACAAGTTGAATGGGGTTGAATTGTTGTTGTTGTTGTTGTTGTTGTTGTTGTTGTTGTTGTTGAACACAAGCCATAATCCACTTATTTTAAATCCACTCAAAAAGAAACTCCACAGTCCGGACCATACCGTCGTGCTGCATCCAGCTACGAGTCAAGGTAGCAAAACATCCGGTCTGCAACACCGGTGTTGTGTCTAATGCTTTTTTTCTAGCTGGTCGCTTGAAAACGCGACCGGCTTCCATCATAATACATCATATTTCAACGCACAGCGCGTTACACACTGATTGGCTGCGACGGATACAGTGATGAAACCAGTGCACGCCCACTGTAAGCGCTATGCGTCTCGCCCGAGAGAAATGCGGCTACGGAAAGTATAGACGCGGTATTATTCTCTATCAGACAGTCACTTCCTGTGAATGAAAACAATTATTTATATTTGATATGTTAACGTTATATTGTGCATTGGAAACACAAACATACTTAAAATGAGTCAATATTATTCATTTTAAACATGTTTATTTTATTTCTAGGGCTCTAAAAAAATATATATATATTTTCTTCTTCTCCTCTCTCTTTACCAGGGGGTTCGGCGCCCCAGCGCCCCTAGTGGAGAAACCGCCACTGATTCAGGGTATACTCCAGTATTCTGTCTTTAATATTGTGATATTATTCAGGGTATACTCCAGTATTCTGTGGTTACTATTGTGATATTATTCAGGGTATACTCCAGTATTCTGCCTTTAATATTGTGATATTATTCAGGATAATCCAGTATGCTGTGGTTAATATTGTGATATTATTCAGGGTACTCCAGTATTCTGCCTTTAATATTGTGATATTATTCAGGATAATCCAGTATGCTGTGGTTAATATTGTGATATTATTCAGGATACACCATTCTGTTTTTAATATAGTCATATTATTCAGGATACTACAGTATTTGGTCTTTAATATTGTGATAGTATTCATGCTGTGATGTGAATGCCGTCCGTTAGTTTACCTTCTGTGAGGATTGGTTCTTTCCCCGCCACACGCTTCTTGGGGTGCTGTGATGATTGGTCCGTTGCCTAACGCACACTTCTAGGTTAAGTATCAACTACCATCACGCACCTGATGTGTGTGCTAATCAGCGCCCCAGAGGGCTTTATATACCTAGACCTTCTTTCTATCGATGTCGGGTCGTTCTGGAATACAACTGCATTTGCCTGCTTTTTCCCCGTTGCTGTTCCTGGTCTACTTTCTCTCCAGGACCTTTCTGTGGAGAACCGCTGTTGAGAATCCTTGTTCCCCGTTTGGAGCTGCGCCTCGTTTTACCCGCTTTACGCGTTGCGCTTGGGTGAGTGGAACCAAACCCCTCTTTATTATTCTGATTGTGTGTTTTAGAAGAGACACTGAAGATTTCGTTTTGTTTGCACTGACTCAGCTAAGTTGTGTGTTGTGGGGAACACTGAAGACTGTCACTGTCAATTGGTTCTGGATTATTCTGATTGTGTGTTTTAGAAGAGACACTGAAGATTTCGTTTTGTTTGCACTGACTCAGCTAAGTTGTGTGTTGTGGGGAACACTGAAGACTGTCACTGTCAATTGGTTCTGGACACAGCTAAGGGAGGAGGGAACCACACTGCCTCTGTGTTTCGTTGGACTGTTTCTGATACCTCTCTCTCTCTCCGTTTTCCACCTTGAGTTAAAGCTGGGAGTATCTGCAGAGCCGCTACAACGTCACATGCCAATTCCCCACTGCTATCACCAGGAGGATTCTGCAGAGCCGCAGATGACTCTGCCGAAGGCAGTCTCCCTGTTTGTTTGATAATAGTACTTTACCCTTTTTTTGACTCTGTAAATAAATACGCCCTAGTATTTGGCTAACTCTGAACTACCTGTCTGTGCCGTTGCGTTTGAGGTCGGTTACAAACCATAACATTACGACCCGACCATGACGACCTCAGCCGACACAGACAGGGTCAGGGCAGCGTTGGCGGTCCAGATCGAGTTGGTCAACGACCACACCCAACAGTTGGGTGCGGCTGCGGCTGCTTTACAGGACCTCCGGGCCGAGGTCCAGCTTATTCTGGATGCCATTGACACTCTGGCCACCCAGCAGACTACCCAGGGGTATCAGCAGGCTGTTGTTCTGCACCAGCTTCAGGCTCTCAGTACAGCATTAAACACTCTGCTTTTAACCCCACCTGTCCCAGGAGTCTCAGCCAGCTCACCACCCGCGGCAGACCTCGCACCTCGGGAGCCCCGTCTCTCCGAACCACGTCTGTTCGAGGGTAACTTCGAGGATTGTGCCACATTCATCATGCAGTGTGAGTTGGTCTTCCTTCATCAACCCAGCCGTTTTTCGTCAGAGGGATCCCGAGTAGCCTACATGACTAACCTGCTCACGGGCCGAGCAGCACAGTGGGTTACTGCCTCCTGGGCAATGGGGGCTGATTTCTGTTTTTCCTACCCAGACTTCTTGGAAGAGCTCCGCAGGGTTTTCCACCACCCAGCCCGTGGCCAGGACCCAGGAGCTCGGTTGGGCACCTTCCGGCAGGACAGTGGCAGTGTCAGAGACTACGCGCTGGAGTTCAGACTGGCCGCAACGGAGAGCGGTTGGAACGATCAAGCGCTTCGTCTCACCTTCCTGAGGGGGCTCAACGACGCAGTAAGGGACCAGCTCGAGACCCAAGAGGAGCCTGATTCTCTCGAGGGCCTGATCAGCCTCGCTATCCGCATCGACGGACGCCTCCGGGAGAGAAGGCGTGAGCGAGCACGACTGGGACCCCCAGACGTACCCCCCGAGTACCACGACCTCGAGGAGGTTTTCAGTGAGTCCCGGGCTCAGGCCCTTCCGCCTCACCGGCCTTACGACTGTGCCATCGACCTCCGCTCAGGGGCTTCCCTTCCCGGCAGCCGCCTCTACAGTGCTGACCGTCCTGCCCCCTCCGTGACTGGTAGGGTTTTTCCCTCCCGAGCTGTGACCGAGGAGGAACCCATGCAGCTGGGACGCACCCGCCTTAGCCCGGCCGAACGGGAGTCCAGGCTCAGGTCCGGCCTTTGCCTCTACTGCGGCCGGGATGGACACCGTGTCTCCAATTGCCCTACCCGGCCAAGAAGACCAGGCTCGCCGGAACCCCGGGAGATCCTGGTGAGCCGTTTTTCCTGTTCCCCCACCCGTGCACCACCTAACCGTCTGACGAACATCACCCTAGCCTGGGCGGACCAGCGGGCGACGGTGGGTGCACTCATTGACTCTGGTGCTGATGGGAGTTTCCTGGACGTTGAGTTTGCCACCCGGGCCAACATTCCACTTGAGGACCTCGAGAGGCCCTTGGAGGTCTTCACGCTGGATCATCGCCGCCTGGCTGACATCACTCAACGCACCTGTCCAGTCCTTCTCACCATTGCTGGTAACCACGTTGAGAGACTCCAGTTTTTCATCACCAGCTCTCCTCTTGTCCCTGTAGTCCTGGGCAGGCCTTGGCTCGCGCTGCATGAGCCCCACATCGCCTGGTCCTCCGGCACCATTAGGGGGTGGAGCCCCTCCTGTCATGCCCAGTGTCTTCAGGCGGCGTCCAGTCCTTCGCCCCGGGGTTCCCCTTATGTCCCTGTCTCTAGCCCCCTCTCCGGGCCTCTGTCTCCATCTCTGGCCTCCCTCGCCGGTTCCCTGTCCCTTTCTCCGGCCCCCCTCACCGGGTCCCTGTCCCCGTCTCCAGCCTCCCTCACCGGTCCTCTGTCCCCGTCTCCGGTCCCCCTCTCCGGGCCTCTGTCTCTGTCCCCCTCTCCAGTGCCCCTGATCGCCGGCTTCCTTCGGTCCCATCCGGGCAGGCCGGGGCCGAGTGGGTCGCCGGGTGGCTCCCGTGGAGGGGGGGGGGTACTGTGAGGATTGGTTCTTTCCCCGCCACACGCTTCTTGGGGTGCTGTGATGATTGGTCCGTTGCCTAACGCACACTTCTAGGTTAAGTATCAATTACCATCACGCACCTGATGTGTGTGCTAATCAGCGCCCCAGAGGGCTTTATATACCTGGACCTTCTTTCTATCGATGTCGGGTCGTTCTGGAATACAACTGCATTTGCCTGCTTTTTCCCTGTTGCTGTTCCTGGTCTACTTTCTCTCCAGGACCTTTCTGTGGAGAACCGCTGTTGAGAATCCTTGTTCCCCGTTTGGAGCTGCGCCTCGTTTTACCCGCTTTACGCGTTGCGCTTGGGTGAGTGGAACCAAACCCCTCTGGATTATTCTGATTGTGTGTTTTAGAAGAGACACTGAAGATTTCGTTTTGTTTGCACTGACTCAGCTAAGTTGTGTGTTGTGGGGAACACTGAAGATTGTCACTGTCAATTGGTTCTGGACACAGCTAAGGGAGGAGGGAACCACACTGCCTCTGTGTTTCGTTGGACTGTTTCTGATACCTCTCTCTCTCTCCGTTTTTTTTAAAGCTGGGAGTATCTGCAGAGCCGCTACAACGTCACATGCCAATTCCCCACCGCTATCACCAGGAGGATTCTGCAGAGCCGCAGATGACTCTGCCGAAGGCAGTCTCCCTGTTTGTTTGATAATAGTACTTTACCCTTTTTTTGACTCTGTAAATAAATACGCCCTAGTATTTGGCTAACTCTGAACTACCTGTCTGTGCCGTTGCGTTTGAGGTCGGTTACAAACCATAACACCTTCAATGGAGAAGTGCATTAAATAATTTTAATGCAAAGAAAGTGTCCTCTGTTCTTTCATTTCAGCATGGTCTATCACAGAACACATTCCATTGTGGGCAGAGTGTATGCTTGGTTTCATTCCAGCCTTGCCTAAACACCAGCTGATGATTTCACTAATTGGCTCACTTCTTCAACTAACTCACCTGGTGCAATGTATAGTTAAAATGAAAACTTGGCCAATGATGGAATGAGTTTGAGACCCCTGGTCTATCCCTTTCCAAAAAAAAGAATGTACTTTTACTTTTTAGTATTTAAGTACATTTAAAAGTAGGACTTTTTTACTTTTACTCAAGTGTGTTTTTAGCCAGATACTTTGACTTTTACTTGAGTCAGATTTTGAGACAGTACCCATACTTTCACTAAGTATAATTTCTGGGTACTTTTTACACCCCTGGCTATTACAGTATGTCTATACTACTATCTATATGTACAATGCTACTATGTCTATATTACTATCTACTATGCTACTATGTCTATACTACTATCTACTATGGGCTATGCTACTATGCCTTTACTATGACTTTATCAATAAAGGAATACCTTATCTTATCTTACTACCTACTATGCTACTATGTCTATACTACTATGCACTCAGAGTGTAGCACTCAAGTTAGACACTGTTAAACAAATAATACCACTTACCCTTAGCTGCCAGAAGTGAACCCCTCCTGCTGACTTGTTGTACACAATTTGTAAGTCACTTTGGATAAAAGCATCAGATAAATTACTAAATGTAAAATGTAAATGTACGTCATAAATACCCTGTAATAATAGAATAGACCCGGTAGTTAAATAATAATACTGTAATAATATAACTACAGTATAAGATCTTGAATCCTGAATTGTTACCCTCTTATGCCATAACTTAACAAATTGTTCCCCTGTACCTACATGTATGAATTTGTACATACTGTACTGTACTGGTACACCATACAAAATATTACACCATAACAACAAGTAAACACGCAGGCTGTAATCTAAAGGGTTACCAGATTTTCTTTACCTTGATGGTTCGATGGTGAACGCCTTCTTCCTATGCTGATGTATCTTTTCTTTCTCTTTTTTACATGGATAAAACAAAACATGACAACACATAATACAAGAATAATAATAATAATAAACAACACCAGACAATAATAATAATAAGAATAACAATAATGACAATAGAATGACAGTAGAACAACAAAAATAATAAATACATAACCTAGTAATCCGCAATTTAAGACCATTGTAAAGAAAAACATGTAACTCTTTCAGAGTGTGATGTCAGTGAAATCATTAGTTCTGTTTGGTCTACTTTTGATGTAATAGCAGTAGTTATATAATAACTGGAAAATAATTGGAGAGGATAGTGATGGTTGAAAATGCTTTAAACTCTGTTATGCATACAATTCATTCAATCATCTACATGCGAGGAGTGAACAGTTCAACAGGTCATGTCATTTGGAACAAGCATCTGTTGAGGCCAGAAGTTCTGCGTCGTATGTCCCCAAACATGTGGTGAGAAGCAGCCAGATGAGGAGATTTCAACATCACATATCATTAGACTTTAATTAGCAAAGTAGGCTTCAGGGACCACGCACCCCATCTGCCACAATGCAACATACCTCGTCCTTCACAATTCATCATGAAGAAGAAACTTAAAAGTGGCAAAACACCGGCTGCCCGCCATTTTACTGCTCCATGGAATCAAGTTCCTTGTACATGTGCTGTTGCGTACTGTTGTTGAGTTAATTAAAGATGCTGTTTGTGTGATAGGTATACAACATTCTGTCCAAGGTTGCTGGCCAGGTGGATCAGCTTTCTGTCATCATTAATTTACATGATCAGCTCAAGACCTGTGTGCAAAGAGACTGCAGTACCGAAGGTGTAAAGGTTATTCGATAAAGTTAAATATTGATACTTTATTATCTCCATTATCCATTATTTTCTTTTTCAAAGTATCAATATTTTACTTTCTCAAATAACCTTTACGCCTTCGGTACTGCTGTTGCTAGTTAAAAAGAGTCTTCAACATACAGCCAGAGTTGGTCCTTTAATGTTATACCTACAAGATAGACTCCCAACAACTGCATGAACTAAACTAAATATCACTGCATTCTACTAGGGAATATTGAAGATATTGTAGTGCTGAGAGATGGGAGTCGGAGGCTGTGTCTCGAAGGCATTATTTTTTTTCGTAGCCGCATTTTGCGGAGACGCTCTCTGATTGGCCACTTCATGTGACATGTGCGCCCAATCGTGTGACGCCTGTTTCTACACCGGTTAAAGGAAAACGCTAAACATTTTGGGAAATTAGCTTATTTGCCATCTTCCCTGGAGTTAGACAAGAAGATACATACCCTTTTTGTCTATCTGCATGCATTAGGCTTAGGGAACAGCCGCTCCGTTAGCGTAGCTTAGCTTCATCACTGGAAGTAGGTCAGACTTGTACCCTGACGTTCCCTACAGTGCCCTACAGTCACGAAATACACTCCAAATACAACTCCAAAACGTTCCTGTAAACATGTTGTGACCAGGGGCGGATTTAGGATTGTAGGAGATCCGGGGCTTAGCCCAGATAGGTGGCCGCATTAGCGGGCACGGATTTTTTTTACTTTGACACCACAACCTTTAACTTACACCACCAACTTAAAGCAGACAAAAGGCACTAGAGAACACTTAAATTCACACCCTTTAATTAATGAAGCAAACTATAATAATTTATAATAATAATAATAATAATAATAATAATAATAATAATAATAATAATAATAATAATAATAATAATAATAATAATAATAATAATAATAATAATAATAATAATAATAATAATATAATAACAAATTTCTAATTTCGTAATTGTCTAATTCAATTATTTTTTATTAAATTTTTTTTATTATTGCAAAACAAAACTTATTAAAAGTCAGTACTCAACACACAATGTATAATGAAACTTTCAGTAAAGGTGGTTAAAATATATGCAAGTACAGAAACAGGATAAAACAAAAATAGTCAATAATAACATTTTAACCGTATACAGTGTATATCCAGCGAAGTTACAATTATATAAATGTTAGTATATAATATACCCCTAATACCTATTTTCTAAAACCCTACACACATATGCTCCAGCTCAAACCCCCCCCTCCCGGACCCCCTCTTGGATAGTACCTCCATTATCCCTCACTCCTAACCAGACATCACCATTATAGGCTAGCTTTTATTCTCTCCACCACTTCTAACCACATTGACATTTTGGATTCATTGAGCCCCAGAATTCTTGCTGTAGATATTTCTTGATATATCACATCGAGATATGTAAGAAACCACACTTTCCGGCACATTTTTTCCGGTTGAAACCAACGTGATGCGATCAGTTTTTTAGCTACTGTGATACCCGATAAAACCAATCTTTTTAGTTGTGGATTCACTGCAAACTCAAAAACATCATTTAGCATCAGTTAGCTTCCGGCTTCAACATGGACGGTCGCATTTTACGTAGCTCCCGTAATCAACGCAACAGCCAACGCAACAGAGCAACAACAAAGTACTTTGCGCATTTTCTACTTTCCCTCCTGTGGATTATGGATTTGTACCTGAATTCACAACTCAAGCAGCAACTCCAGACAGAAGTGGAGGGTAGCGAAAACGTAAATCAACAGTCCCATTGCGACTTCTACTTGTTAACGGGCACGGAGAGGAAACATCCACCCTTCGGTGCCTCGGCGATCCACGCAGTACTTACTGCAAATCCGGAACGAAAGAAATTACCCCCGGCAGGCAAGTGTAATAAGAGATCAATGTTTTTATTATATCTGCTCATGTCGGGTGACATACATCAGAACCCTGGTCCCGTAATGACACGGAACCAGAGACTACAGCAAGAAGCGATGGAGGTTCCCATCGCGACCAACAACATCAACAACGCAACCTGTGGCTACATCTACTGCGCGGACGGCAACACTTCCCCAATGACGCCGCAGCAGACGAGCACACGTGAGGCAGTGACGAGAGGAGGTGAACCGAGGGTCGAAACCATGACGACCATCTCGACGCGGGATGTAAACATCTCGACGCCCGATAGCCGGCTAGCTAGCAGAGCTAACAACAAAAACAACCAGGAACGAGTCCTTTGTTGTCCCAGCACGGCGCGGGACCCGACACCCCCCTCCCCCCTTCTTTGTTGTTCCAACACGGCGCGGGACCCGACGCCCCCCTCCCCCCTTCCCACCCACAACAACACAGAGGAACAGATTACAAACGGACAATACTTCGAACCTGCCAACATAAATGAAATAACCAACGCCAATGGACTGAACATTTTTCACATTAACATTAACAGCTTAAAAAACAAATTGGATGAAATCAAGCAAATATTCATAAATGGTAAGGCAAACATACTGTGCTTCTCAGAAACTAAGCTCGACGATTCTGTAAAAGATCCAGAGATAGAGATTGAGAACTACTCAATAATCAGGAATGATAGGAACAAACATGGAGGTGGTGTCTGTATGTACATAAACAAGGACACCAAATTCATCAACAGAAATGACCTGAATCATAAATCAATTGAAACTGTATGGGTGGAAATCCTATTCGAAAGGGCGAAATCCCTACTGGTTGGCACAGTCTACAGGCCGCCAGATCATAGTGGCTTTTATGATACAATGGATGGGTGTTTAGCTGGAGTTGAGGATGTAGACAAAATTCTTATTGGAGACTGGAACACGGATATGCAACGAAAAGATGCACCCGTCTTCAAGGCCTTCAGTAGGTTTTGTGATCTGCATGGCCTCAGCCAGCTAATCACCCAACCCACACGTGTATGTGAATCAACTCAGACTACCATTGACCTCATTCTGACCTCCGACAAGTCCAAGATCTCAAATAAAGGGGTTATAGCATGTGGGTTAAGTGATCATTATATGATATTCTGTACCCGAAAAAAACGAAAACAAAAGGCTGGCTGCCACAAAACAGTCACATCTAGAGACCTCAAAACCTACTCTAGCGAGGCCTTCAACCTTGAACTGGAGAGTCTGGACTGGTCAGATGAACTCAATGGTACACTGGTTGACGAAACATGGCTTGGTTTCAAAACCAAATTCTCAGCAATACTAAACGACATGGCCCCCCTAAGAACCACCAGGGTAAAAAATCGCGCTGAGCCGTGGATGCACTCCGAAATACTGGCCGCTATGAAAACCAGAGACAAAAAATGCTCTGAGTTTCGTAAAAGTCAGTCAAAGCTTACTAAAAGCACGAGCAGTGAACTCCAAGCCCACGTGACTGAACTCAAACTAGAAAGAAACAGACTAAGAAACGACGTAAACTCCATGATCAAAACTGCAAAAAAGAATTTCATCAATGACAAAACTGAGGAAAACAAAAACAAACCACGTGAACTTTGGAAATTACTCAATAATCAACTAGGATGCAGTAAAAAACTTAAAACCAGATTCTCAAACATAAACATAAAAACTGACAACACGCTCATCACAGACAAGCTGGATGTAGCCAATTACTTAAACATTTTCTTCACAAACATAGCCACAACACTGGTAAACAAACTACCCTCCCACTCAGGGCTTTATGGGGTAGAACACATAGTAGCTTTCTACAAAAACCTAGGGGTCCGCAAGGACGACTTCAAGCTGGAAACGGTAACAACAGATGAGGTACTCAATAAACTGAGCGCCCTCCAACCTAACAAGGCCACTGGCCATGACAACATCCCCTCCAAATTCCTCAGAGACTCAGCAGCCGCCATCACACCAATCATCACACACATAATAAACCTCTCCATAAAACAGGGACACGTCCCCAAGGACTTCAAAATTGCGAGGGTGACCCCTCTGCACAAAAAGGGCAGCAAATTAGACCCAGGCAACTACCGCCCTGTTTCTATTCTCACCTCCATCTCGAAAGTCATGGAAAAAATAGTCTACGAACAGGTCGAAAAGTACCTAGCGGAAAAAAATCTAATCTACGAATTCCAATCTGGCTTCAGAACATCCCACTCCACTGACACATGCCTTCTCTATTTGAATGACCACATCAAACAAGAGGTGGACGCAGGCAAATACTGCGGCATGGTCATGCTGGACCTACAAAAGGCCTTTGACACGGTCAATCACTCCATTCTGATTGACAAGCTAAAAGCAATTGGTTTTGATAGTCTATCAGTGAGCTGGATGCAATCCTACCTTGAGGGGAGGGAACAGATGGTGGAGGTAAACGGTACCCTATCCCCCCCCCTCACAGTGAGCTGTGGTGTTCCACAAGGAAGCATACTAGGACCGCTACTGTTCCTAATTTATGCAAATGACATGTCGTCAGCTTGTGACTGCAACTTGTTCCTGTTTGCGGACGACTCAGCCCTGCTGGTCTCTGACAAGAACAAGTTACAGGTTGAAAAAACCCTCAGCTCGGAACTAGGCAGAATCTGCATATGGCTCGCTGATAACAAACTATCATTACACATGGGCAAAACAGAGTCCATTCTCTTCGGTTCAAATAACAAACTCAGCAAGACCGACGGCTTCTCAGTTACAGTGGGTGACAATATTGTCACAAGGAAAGATGAAATTACCTACCTGGGGTCCATCCTAGAGGCTAATCTCTCCTGTGACAAAATGGCATCCAATGTAATAAAAAAAGTCAACCAACGAACTCGATTCTTGTACCGGATCTCCTCTCTGGTAAACAAGAACACCCTGAAGACTCTGGCAGGAGCACTCATTCAGGGGTACTACGACTATGCTTGCACCTCATGGTACCAAAGCACCTCAAAGGCGCTAAAAACAAAATTACAAACATCTCAAAACAAACTGGTCAGACTACTGCTTGACCTTACTCCTAGAACCCACCTCACCCCTGCCCACTTCGACAACCTAGGATGGCTTAGAGTAGACGACAGAGTACAACAACTTGCAATGGGCCTGGTCTACAAGATACACTACACGACCAAGGTACCCATGTACATGTCAAAATACTTCCCAAAGGTCAGTGAATACCACGATCACAACACCAGAGGGAGCTCCACAAATCATGTCAAACCCAGATTCGGCTCAAATAAGGGACTAAACACGTTTCGCAATTATGCCACATCAATGTGGAACGCCCTACCCAAAGCTGTAAAGGAATGTGGATCACTACCCACTTTCAAAACCTCTCTCAAGGGACACCTACGGGAGACTGCAATTCAACACTGGCCCCTGTAAATATCCTAACCCAATCATTCCAACCCCCTCCAATGTACAGTCATTTACCTAGTATGGTTTTGTCAATAGTTCAATGTACAATTGTGTTTGTTTGTACAGTGTCTCCTCCCCCCCCCCCTCAATGTACAGTGTTACTTGTTTATACAGTATGCCCCCCGCCCCCCCCCCCCCCCCAACCACCTCCAATGTAAATTACCCAGTATGGTTGTCAATATCCCAATGTACCCAACCCCCCCCACCCAACCTCCAATGTACAGTTTCTACGTCAAATGTATATACTCCCTTTTCTTGACTCCTTCTGTATCACAAACAGTACTGTATTTGCAAATCTGGTATGTCATAAATGTATAGATGTAGCAGTACTGACTATCTGTATGTCATGTATGTCATATATGTCTATATGAATTGAAAATGGGGGACCCTGATGGAAACAAGACAAACGTCTTTCTCAGGTCTGCATCCCCTTAACAATTGTATGTATTGAGCCGTACTGTATTGTACCCATTCTGCAATCTGTTAAATAAAGTTTTCATTCATTCATTCATTCATCATTCAATAGCAATACCGCGGGGTGTACAGGTATATTCCAAAATACGAGTATTGATAATTGTTGGGACACATCTTTCCAGAATGCCTTAACTGGTGGGCAGTCCCAATACATGTGCATAAATGTTCCTTCGTCCCCATTTGTACATTGGGAGCATTTGGAGTCTTGTATAAGCCCCATTTTGCACAGCCTTATAGGAGTCAAGTATGTCCTGTGAATATAGTTCAGATTGATTTGTTGATGATCCGGGTTCCTTGATGTAAGTCGGACATTTGCCCAGGCTCCTTGCCAATCAAAGTCATTTTCCAGGTCTGGTATATCCCTCCTCCAGACATTGTCTAGTTGAAGGGTTTCATATGAGGACGTTAGTAATTGGTAATAAAAACCTGATACAAAACCTCCCAATGTATCTCTTTCATAGAAAAATTTGTGGTATCTGTGGTGTTCAATTGGTATGTGTAATGGAACACCGTGAGATCTCATACAAAGTCGTAACTGTATGTAAAAAAGCCATGTGGACTCGGTGAGGTTAAACTTTATGCATATTTCGACATAACTACAGAGGCCCTTGTTATTAAAAATATCCCCTAATTCAATTATTTTTTATATCTCCACATGGTAAATACACAGGTCACAACATGTTTACAGGAACGTTTTGGAGTTGTATTTGGAGTGTATTTCGTGACTGTAGGGAACGTCAGGGTACAAGTCTGACCTACTTCCAGTGATGAAGCTAAGCTACGCTAACGGAGCGGCTGTTCCCTAAGCCTAATGCATGCAGATAGACAAAAAGGGTATGTATCTTCTTGTCTAACTCCAGGGAAGATGGCAAATAAGCTAATTTCCCAAAATGTTGTCGTTTTCCTTTAAGCTTAGGCACTTTTTCGAAGTTGGTTAAGGTTAGAGTTTGTCTTAGAGCAGGGCGATAGAACACCAGCCCTGATTCCAAACTCTAACCTTAACCAACTTCAAAAGAGTCGCCTAAGCTTAACCAGTGATAAACTAGGCGTTAGGTAGTTTGCATGCTGTTCGAGGCGGAAATGGGCAAAGACACAGCTCGTCACGCGATTGGGCGCACATGTCAGTGGCCAATCAGAGAGCGTCTCCGCAAAATGCGTCTACGAAAAAAAAAAAATGCGTCTCGAAGTCTCTAAAGGGCGTTATTACCAAAGGTAGCCGCATTTCTGGCAGACGCTCTCTGATTGGCCGACGCCTGTTTCTACACTGGTTAAGCTTAGGCACTCTTCGAAGTTGGTTAAGGTTAGAGTTTGTCTTAGAGCGTGACGGCAAGTTCTTTCGACGGTTAAGCTTAGGCACTCTTTCGAAGTTGGTTAAGGTTAGAGTTTGTCTTAGAGCATGGCGATAGAACAGCAGGTAGTTTGCAGGCTGTTTGACGTGGAAATGGGCAAAGACACAGCTCGTCACGCTATTGGGTGCACATGTCACATGACCAGAAACGTCTGCCAGAAATGTGGCTACCTTTGGTATAGACGCCTCTAAAGATGGTAAGAATGGCCACCGGGTATAACGTTCGGGCGGAACCAATGTTCCTAACAATAGTTCCGTAGGTGAATTATGTCAATCACCACAATATTGTGTTTTCACAATTCTCTTGTTGAACAATTGCAGGGAAGCCAAATCAATGTGCACCAAGGTGTAATATGGTGAACATTTAACCACATATGATAGTAGCCTACAAGTGGCTCAAAATACATCATGCTTGGTTAGTTTGTCCTTTCATCCATCTTTTCATGTTAACGCTCAACGCTCACCACCAGGCCCCAGGGACATCTGTATTTCTCAGTATACCCAAAGAGGGTTTGTTTGTTTGTTTGTTTGTTTGTTTGTTTGTTTGTTTGTTTGTTTATTAACACAGTTAAACAGAAGTAAAAACAATACATAATAAGTTATAACGATTGTGAAAGAGAAGTTAGAAGCCTAGAGGCTTATCAAGAACTTCCCCTGTTTTATAAAATCAAACATACAAAAATATGCATATTATAAAATACCAGAATACATTAAAAAGATTTGTGTTAATACAAACATACATACACACAGTACATAACTGCATATACTGTGTACATAATAATATATAAAAACCCACCCACCTGCCTACAAACCTACCCACCCACATAACCAAATGCATACCTACATGTATGACCTATTATCTATCTACTACTTTTGGATGAGAATTTTTTTGTAGTTTGCTTTAAAAATAAGCAGAGATGGAGATTTCCTCAGCATAGGATCAGCTGCATTCCAAAGATTGGACCCTCTATACCTCACTGAGAACTGCCTAAGTGAAGTACCCAAAGAGGTACCCAAAGAGGGTTTCTAGTGTCTGTGTAGACATTCCCCTGCTGATGCACCAGTAGTGATGTGTTTTTTTTATCAGCAATGATTGGTTAGTTTGCCAGAGCCCAGAGCGGAAGAAAAGAAGAACAGTGATGGAGTGAAAATGGAAAAACCCAAGAAATATCCAAGAAAGGTTTCTGGAGTGGATGTTCCGGATAAAAAAAATTATTATCTTGGCATTCAGAGGAAGAAATAAAGTAAAAAAAATAAAGCGATCGATGGTGTGGACAAACACGGATAACTACTTACTCTCAGTCTCTCACCAGTAGGTGGAGACAAAGGCACTGTAGCTTTATCATTCTTCATCAGAGCAATCAAAGTGACAGCAAACCAAAATAAACTAGAGATGTGGGTAGATTCACAATAGTGAAACTCCATATGCACTGCCATCATTTACAGCACTGCCCAGAATGATGTTTGAATGGTTTTAGTGCTACTGTCACATGCTACATGTCTCTGTGGTGAAGCTTAGATGTCTATATGTGTCTGTGGTGTAGTTTAGATGTCTAGATGTCTCCATGGTATAGTTTAGATATCTACAGTAGATGTCTCCATGGTGTAGTTTAGATATCTAGATGTCTCTGTGGTGTAGTGATTATGTCTAGGTGTCTCTGTGGTGTAGTTTAGATGTCTAGATGTCTCCATGGTGTAGTTTAGATATCTAGATGTCTCTGTGGTGTAGTGATTATGTCTAGGTGTCTCTGTGGTGTAGTTTAGATGTCTCCATGGTGTAGTTTAGATGTCTAGATGTCTCCATGGTGTAGTTTAGAGGTCTAGATGTCTCTGTGGTGTAGTTTAGAGGTCTATATGTCTCAATGGTGTAGTTTAGAGGTCTAGATGTCTCTGTGGTGTAGTTTAGATGTCTAGATGTCTCCATGGTGTAGTTTAGATATCTAGATGTCTCTGTGGTGTAGTGATTATGTCTAGGTGTCTCTGTGGTGTAGTTTAGATGTCTCCATGGTGTAGTTTAGATGTCTAGATGTCTCCATGGTGTAGTTTAGAGGTCTAGATGTCTCTGTGGTGTAGTTTAGAGGTCTATATGTCTCAATGGTGTAGTTTAGAGGTCTAGATGTCTTTGTGGTGTAGTGATTATGTCTAGATTTCTCTGTGGTGTAGTTTAGATGTCTAGATGTCTCCATGGTGTAGTTTAGATGTCTAGACGTCTCTGTGGTGTAGTTTAGATGTCTAGATGTCTCTGTGGTGTAGTTTAGATGTCTAGATGTCTCTGTGGTGTAGTTTAGATGTCTAGATGTCTCCATGGTGTAGTTTAGATGTCTAGATGTCTCTGTGGTGTAGTTTAGATGTCTAGATGTCTCTGTGGTGTAGCTTAGACGTCTAGATGTCTCTGTGGTGTAGCTTAGACGTATAGATGTCTCTGTGGTTTGATTGATTGATTGACATTTTTATTAACAGATTGCAGAATGGGTACAATACAGTACAGCTCAATACACACAATTGTTAAGGGGATGCAGACCAGAGAAAGACTTTCGTCTTGTTTACATCAGGGTCCCCCATTTTCAATTCATCCTAACATATATGACATACATGATATACAGATAGACAGTACTGCTGCATCTATACATTTATGACATACCAGATTTACAAAAACAGTACTGTTTTTGATACAAGGAGAGTCTAAAAAAGAGAGTATATACATTTGAAACTGTACATTGGAGGAGGTTGGTAGGAGGGGTGGAGGGGGGGGGGCGGTTGGGTAGGTGGGGTTTGGGGGGAAACTGTACATTGGAGGTGGGGGGGTTGGGTAGGCGGGGTGGGGGGGTAACTGTACATTGGATTATCGACGAAACCTTACTTGGTCCCAAGAAGAGGGTCTCGTGTATTATTGGGTTAGGACATTTACTGTACATTGGAGGGGGTTGGGTTAGGACATTTACAGGGGCCAGTTTTCAAATTGCAGTCTCCCGTAGGTGCTCTTTGAGAGTGGTTTTGAAAGTGGGTAGTGATTCACATTCCTTTACAGCTGTGGGTAGGGCGTATTCACTGACCTTTGGGAAGTATTTTGACATGTACATGGGTACCTTAGTCGTGTAGTGTATCTTGTAGACCAGGCCCATTGCAAGTTGCTGTACTCTGTCGTCTACTCTAAGCCATCCTAGGTTGTCAAAGTGGGCAGGGGTGAGGTGGGTTCTAGGAGTAAGGTCAAGCAGTAGTCTGACCAGTTTGTTTTGAGATGTTTGTAATTATGTTTTTAGCGCCTTTGAGGTGCTTTGGTACCATGAGGTGCAAGCATAGTCGTAGTACCCTTGAATGAGTGCTCCTGCCAGTCTTCAGGGTATTCTTGTTTACCAGTTTTTATGATGAATTGAAAATGGGGGACCCTGATGTAAACAAGACGAAAGTCTTTCTCTGGTCTGCATCCCCTTAACAATTGTGTGTATTGAGCTGTACTGTACCCATTCTGCAATCTGTTAATAAAGTTTTCAATCAATCAATCAATCAATCAACCAGAGAGGAGATCCGGTACGAGAATCGAGTTTGTTGGTTGACTTTTTCTATTACATTGAATGCCATTTTGTCACAGGAAATATTTGCCTCTAGGATGGAACCTAGGTATGTAATTTCATCTTTCCTTGTGACAATATTGTCACCCACTGTAACAGAGAAGCCGTCGGTCTTGCTGAGTTTGTTATTTGAACCGAAGAGAATGGACTCTGTTTTACCCAGTTGTAATGATAGTTTGTTATCAGCGAGCCAGATGCAGATTTTGCCTAGTTCCGAGCTGAGGGTTTTTTCAACCTGTAACTTGTTCTTGTCAGAGACCAACAGGGCTGAGTCGTCTGCGAACAGGAACAAGTTTCAGTCACAAGCTGACGATATGTCATTTGCATAAATTAGGAACAGTAGCGGTCCTAGTATGCTTCCTTGTGGAACACCACAGCTCACTGGGAGTGGGGGTAGGGTACCGTTTACCTCCACCATCTGTTCTCGCCTGTTGACAGAGTCACCTGGGGAGCAAAATAACTGGTCATGACAACGAGGTCCTCTTTAGCCTTAACTGGCGTGGTTTATTTCATATGTACATTTCCACCACAAGACCTGCTCTCCTTGAGAGCTAGAGTGAGAGAGACAGAGGGGGAGGGAACATTCCCTCTTATACCTGCTACCTGTGACCTGACCCAGCGGGTCTACGGATCTTGGCTCTGGAGTTAAACTGTCATCATAATAACTCCTGAAAAGAAGTAAAATACATATTTCAGTGTTGCAGTAGGCCTATTCCCCTTTAATGGGAATTCCTGGATGGACATCTCTTTTACCGTTATGCTACAGTGCATTTGAGTTTCTCTTGCCTCTGGGCCCAGTGATGAGAACAAGGGGAAAAAACCTGCAGAACCAACTGAGGTTTTTGTTATTGTTGTTTCTTTTTAGATGCGTAGCAGCATCTCTATGACCGGCGTTGTCACTAACTCATTCAGTAACACAGTAACTCACTCTGCCCTTTAGTCGTTGCTCACAACCTGAAAGCTGATCATATCATACATCATAACATCATAAGAGGATTACAACTAAATAGGGTAAACCGGGGTAAGATTTATTCGCCTCCTGAGGTAAAAAAGAAAAATAGTAAGAAGGCTTTGGATAAAGCTGACCTCTTTTTACATGATGCATTTGGCTAATGAGACAGTATTGGTTATTTTGTTCAGCTTGTTTTTATTTTATTACATTACATCCTAGGGGGCATCTTCCCCAGACAGGAAGATGCCCCTTTACAATATGTTACATTTAGTTTTATAATACCAAAGTTGTAGTCTGTTATGATTTAATTACCCTATAAATTTACTTAAGCAGACTTGTGTACATAATTATATTAATATTCAAATGATATTGTAATAGATAATAAACATTGTTCTTAAGAGGGCCATATTAGTGCGGTTTACCCTACTAATAATAGAAATCTTAACGATAGGTTATGTATATAACCTAGTTATATGAGTACTGGCTGAGCGTCCTGCTCTTCGCCATCGAGATATACTTCATCTCCAGTACCTAGTGTACTCCATCAACGAATAAAAAAACAATACACCCAGCACCTGCCAGGCCCCGCCCTAGTGCTACGTAATATATAGCACTAGGCGTGGTCACCACTCGCTCTTCCTCAGAAAAAAACGTTTCCCAAGAAAAGTTTCCCCAAGGGACCTCAGGGCAAGCAAGCTAAGAGCAGGACGCTCAGCCAGTACTCATATAACTAGGTTATATACATAACCTATCGTTATATTAGTCGTACTGGCGAATCGCGTCCTGCTCTTCGCCATCGAGATATGGGGACAGAGCAGACGCGAGGACCGACAAATGCACCCCCTGAGGACCCGAAAGCCCACATCAGGGGGGAGGGGAGTCCCGTCACCCCATCCTTCCTAATGAAGAGGGGCGGCAGTCAACTCCACCCGAGTGCGAACAAGAGGGAACTAGAACCTCTTGAACGCACAGCACAGGCGGAACCACATGTGACACATCACATTGTGGCCCACACCCACACACTCCTGCTACCCCACCAAAGGACAGGAAGCAGGAGAGGTCCCAGACCTCAGAACCGCCTGGGAGACAGAACCCCCGGTCATGTCCATGAGGTAAAACCTTATGAAGGGACCCGGTGAGGACCATGAAGCCGCAGCACAGATGTCCTCCACCGAGGCCCCACCCAGTAGGGCGGCAGAGGCCGCCACCCCACGAGTGGAGTGCGCCCTGACGCCCCCAGGGGGAGCCAGCCCGGCCAACGTGTAGCAAAGGGCAATGCCCTCGCACAACCAATGGGACAGGCGCTGTTTCGACAGTGCCTTACCAGCACGAGAGCCACCGTAACAGACAAAGAGCTGATCGGTAGCCCTGAGGCCCTGAGTACGGCTGAGGTAAATCCCCAAAGCCCGGACCGGACATGACAGGTGAAGGGCCGCCTCCAACTCACTAGCGTGAGGAGGCGGATGAAATGCCTGAACCATAATATCCCTGGAGCGGAAAGAACTCCGGATATTTTTTGGCACGAAGGCTGGATTAGGCCGCAGAGTGGAACCGCTATCGGAACGAATAGACAGACACTCGGGCCGCACCGAGAGAGCACAAAGCTCACCCACGCGTTTAGCGGAGGTCATGGCCAGCAAGAACGCAGTCTTGAACGACAGCTGTTCCAATGGCACTTGCTCAAGAGGCTCAAACGGGGCCAAGGACAACTGACCGAGGACCAATTGAAGATCCCAGCTCGGAACCAAAATAGCATTTCACCGGCTTAAGGCGTTGAACGCCAAGCAGGAAACGCTTCACAAGAGGGTGGCCATACACCACTCTTGGAAAATACGCCACCTACCCGCGTAACCCGCGATAGTGGAGGGAGCATGCACGTTCCGGATGGTACCAACCACAGAAGGATCCATCCTCTCCAGACTCACCGGTCAAAGTTATATACAGGGATACAATCCGGGGCCTACCTCTGACGATGTAGTGTTCTCTTAACACTTTTAGACTCTCTCTGCCTTTGTCCTTTGTGTCCCGGAATATCAGCCCCAAGCTCGTGTTGTCTAGGAGTGGTGCTAGCTCGCAGTATGCGTCAGCATTCAGCTTTGTATCCAGGGCTTGCATGGCCTCCGTTATTTCTCCCGTGAGGCCCATCAAGATTGTCTTTTTCAGCCCCACTCTGTGCATACAGCACAAGTTCAAGTTTCTTTAATAGTTGTCATACAGAAGTACAGAATACTTTTATACAAAATGCTTCTTTCTGTTACGCTCCAGAGACTGTGCTAGCCCTGCTGGTCTCTGACAAGAACAAGTTACAGGTTGAAAAAACCCTCAGATCGGAACTAGGCAAAATCTGCATATGGCTCGCTGATAACAAACTATCATTACACATGGGCAAAACAGAGTCCATTCTCTTCGGTTCAAATAACAAACTCAGCAAGACCGACGGCTTCTCAGTTACAGTGGGTGACAATATTGTCACAAGGAAAGATGAAATTACCTACCTGGGTTCCATCCTAGAGGCTAATCTCTCCTGTGACAAAATGGCATCCAATGTAAAAAAAAAAAAAAAGTCAACCAACAAACTCGATTCTTGTACCGGATCTCCTCTCTGGTAAACAAGAATACCCTGAAGACTCTGGCAGGAGCACTCATTCAAGGGTACTACGACTATGCTTGCACCTCATGGTACCAAAGCACCTCAAAGGCGCTAAAAACAAAATTACAAACATCTCAAAACAAACTGGTCAGACTACTGCTTGACCTTACTCCTAGAACCCACCTCACCCCTGCCCACTTTGACAACCTAGGATGGCTTAGAATAGACGACAGAGTACAGCAACTTGCAATGGGCCTGATCTACAAGATACACTACACGACCAAGGTACCCATGTACATGTCAAAATACTTCCCAAAGGTCAGTGAATACCACGATCACAACAACAGAGGGAGCTCCACAAATCATGTTAAACCCAGATTCGGCTCAAACAAGGGACTAAACACGTTTCGCAATTATGCCACATCAATGTGGAACTCCCTACCCAAAGCTGTAAAGGAATGTGGATCACTACCCACTTTCAAAACCACTCTCAAGGGACACCTACGGGAGACTGTCATTCGAAACTGGCCCCTGTAAATGTCCTAACCCAACCCCCTCCAATGTACAGTCATTTACCTAGTATGGTTTTGTCAATATTCCAATGTACAATTTTGCTTGTTTGTACAGTGTCTCCCCCCCCCCCCCCAATGTACAGTTTTGCTTGTTTATACAGTGTCCCCCCCCCCCAACCACCTCCAATGTAAATTACCCAGTATGGTTGTCAATATCCCAATGTACCCAACCCCCCCCACACAACCCCACCCAACCTCCTCCAATGTACAGTTTCTACGTCAAATGTATATACTCCCTTTTCTTGACTCTTTTTGTATCACAGTACTGTATTTGCAAATCTGGTATGTCATAAATGTATAGATGTAGCAGTACTGTCTATCTGTATGTCATGTATGTCATATATGTCCTGATGAATTGAAAATGGGGGACCCTGATGTAAACAAGATGAAAGTCTTTCTCTGGTCTGCATCCCCTTAACAATTGTGTGTATTGAGCTGTACTGTATTGTACCCATTCTGCAATCTGTTAATAAAGTTTTCAATCAATCAATCAGACAAAAGATAAGTATGAAATAAAATAAGATAAGTATAGCAAGTAAAAGTAAAAAATAGAAGTAAAAAATAGAAGTCACGTACGTAGACACAAGTGTTCAGTATGTACATATGTACAATGTTCAATGCAGGATAGCAGTAACTGAGTTACCATACAATATACTATGCAATATACTAATATACAATATACTATATAGGGCAGAGCAGAAATGGGATGAGGTACAATTTAGGTACAATTTACAGTAAGGTGTCCTGAGGTATGGGTTGTAGTGCAAATTCTTTGCCAATAAATATAAAGTGTGTCTAGGTGTTCTAAAGTGTGTAGAGTGGGTGCTGCAGTGGGTTGATTGTTTAAAGTGAGTGTGTGCAGATGTGTGTGCTGTGAGTGCATTTGATGGTTGTTGCATAGTGTTATTGTTCGTTGAGCAACCAGATGGCCTGGGGATAGAAGCTTCTTCTGAGTCTTTCTGTGCTTGCCATGAGACTCCGGTATCGCTTGCCTGACCGCAGCAGTTCAAAGAGGCAGTTGTTTGGGTGGCTGGAGTCCTTGATAATTATCTTAGCCTTACCCCTGCACCGCTTGTTGTAAATGTTCTGGAGAGTGGGAAGCTCCCCTCCAATTGTGCGCTCCGCTGAACGGGCCACTCTCTGTAGTCTGCTACGGTCTTGTGCTGTGCTATTCCCAAACCAGGAGGTGATATTGCCAGTCAGGATGCTCTCTATTGTACATGAGTAGAAGTTCTTAAGGATCTTCTGACTGACTTGGAACTTCCTTAGGCGCCTGAGAAAGTAGAGGCGTTGCCATGCCTTCTTCACAACACTGTCAATGTGTGTGGTCCATGTCAAGTCCTCCAAGATATGTGGGCTCCGAGGTACTTAAAACTGTTCACTCTCTCAACCGGTGCCCCGTCGATGCTGAGGGGGCTGTAGTCCCTGACCCCCGACCTCCTAAAGTCCACAATCATCTCCTTTGTTTTGCTGACGTTCAGGGAGAGGCTGTTCTCTTGGCACCATCCCGCCAGGACCTTGACCTCTTCCAGGTAGGCCCTCTCGTCGTTTGCAGAGATCAGGCCCACCTGTGTCGTCAGCAAATTTGATGATTGTGTTGTTGTTCCGCTGAGCCACACAGTCATGTGTGTACAGGGAGTAGAGGAGGGGACTCAGAACACAGCCCTGGGGGGCCCCTATGTTGAGGGTGATGGATGAGGAGGTGCAGTTGCCTACTCTCACCACCTGGGGTCTACCCGTCAGGAAGTCCAAGACCCACTGGCAGAGGTCATAGTTCAAGCCCAGGTCCCTGAGCTTGGCTATGAGTTTGGAGGGGACTATGGTATTGAATGCTGAGCTGTAGTCGATGAATAGCATTCTCTCATAGTTCCCCTGCCTCTTGTCCAGGTGTGATGCTGCTGTGTGCAGCACATGGGCTATGGCGTCCTCCGTGGACCTGTTGGGGCGGTATGCAAATTGCAGGGGGTCCAGGTTGATGGGGATGGAGGAGCAGATGTAGCCCTTCACTAGCTTCTCAAAGCACTTCATGGCTATAGAGGTGAGAGCTACAGGGCGGTAGTCGTTGAGGCAAGCAGGCTTGGATTTTTTGGGTACAGGGATGATAGTGGACTTCTTCAGACAGGTGGGGATGACAGCCTGTTCCAAGGACAGGTTAAATATGTCAGTGAATACCGGGGCCAGTTGGTCGGCACAGACTTTTAGAACAGATTTAGCCCTTTCAAATAGAATTTCCACCCATACAGTTTCAATAGCCTCATGATATCAAATCAAATCAAATCAAATTTATTTATAAGGCCCGACAACACACGTTAATGTCCCCATGGGCCGTACATGTCTTCTTTAAACAAGTCAAGAAGAAAACATAACGATAAGTCAAGAACAGAACAAGAACACCATAAGGTCCAACAAATTTAAAATAAATGTAAATAAATGAAAGAATGCAAGCACTCCCAGACATACCCCACGCGAAGGTAAGGAAAAACTCACTAAAACCTAACAATAGGGAAAAATGCTCCACAGGCAGTGTGGAGAAGAGAAACCTTAGAAGGGCCATTCAAGGGGGGATCTCCCTTCTTAGATGTCGGTGATAGTAGTGTTGCAGACTAACAGTTGGTAAGCATGCACTCAAGTGTGTAGTGAAACACAGATGAGTGCATGCAATAGCAACTGAACATTTTGAAAGATTAAAGATAGAGCTGATAGCGATAGCAACTGAACATTTTGAAAGATTGAAGATATAGGTCAGTACAGTTAATGAATTTGGTGTCCTTATGAATGTACATGCAGACACCACCTCCATCTCGCCGGCTACCTGTGGTGATTCTGTCTCACTGACCGGGTGGCTTTCTGTGGGGAAGGGCAGGGTCCTTTGGCTCCGGTTGTTTGCTATGTTAGCCTACCTGCGTCAACGTCAAGTTGATTAGCCCTGGTTCCTTCTCTCTCGTCTCGTCCTCCCGTGTGTTCCTCTGCGGCGGCGGCGGATGTGTTGTATGCTCCGGCGTCGGGTGGGATGTATACACCAGTAGCCATCGTTGCATCCTGTAGTGCCAGACCCAGTCGTCGCGTCTGGTGTAGTTTAGATGTCTCTGTGGTGTAGTTTAGATGTCTAGATGTCTCTGTGGTGTAGTTTAGATGTATAGATCTCTGTGGTTTAGATGTCTCCATGGTGTAGTTTAGATGTCTAGATGTCTCTGTGGTGTAGTTTAGATGTCTAGATGTCTCTGTGGTGGAGACCCTGGCGTACTGGCGTAGCCTACTGGACACAAGTCCACTCACCATCTGCCAGTCATGGAGTCTCCCTCAGTCTGCCTGACTAGCCCCCCCTCTGCTTCTGCTCAATACCCAACATGCATACACATGCACATTGCACACGCACACACATATTTCTCCTATTCTCTTGATGCAATGTCACTAAAAATAGCAGTCAAGAAACTGCACAATCCGCCTTGCACTCATTGGCCTACAACCCTCATGGGTGTCTATTCACGTTGAACAGCATGGGCAGCAAGAGTATGCAACGGCTTATCACTAGCTTTGTATTATTACCCACAATTCCTTTTGCCTCTGTTATGCTCATCTCTCTTGCTCCCGATCCACATTTGCCATGGCTGGATGGTCATCTTGCCAGGGGAGCATCGGAAGAGATTGTCTGCAGCCGCTCAGTATATTCTCTCTTCAAGTCGCTTAATGTTCTGAGGAGTAGAGAAAAGGCCGGGCAACACTCCAGAGGTCAATGTTTCTTGGTGATTATGAGAAGAACTGACATTCACGTTTGTTTTGCACTCTGCCCCTCTCCAATAAATACAAACTCAAAGCCAAGAATCAGCTGTTGTATCAAGTTTTCTGTTGACATGGTATAGAAGAGTCTGAATAGAGGATGTGCAGGTTTATGGGACCCCTTGCTTAAAGCGACAATGTGTATTTCTTCTATAAACTAATAAAGTTCTGGAGCATGTACATGAATTGAGACCACCGGTGCTTCAACAACCAATTATCTTCGCTGCTATAGTCTCACATGGGCTGGTGCAAATAGCTTTGTCAGCCTTTTTGCAATACCAGATGTATGCCTAGACGTGATTGTTTATTCGCACACAAAATGTGGGGTATTTTTTGCAACAATGGAAAACAAATACACAGCCACCTTGACCACCAAGATATCACTCTGCAGAGGGGCGGCTACGTGGCGTAGTGGGCAAGGCGCTCGCCACGAAATCTGGAGACGCTGGGCTTGCCTGTTCGAGCCCAGCGCTCCACATTTGCTTTCAGTTTAGCTGGTCGTCCGTACTAATACACATTGGCCGTATTAGGGGGTGGGAAACTGATGGGTCGGGATCGGCCGGGCGTTGTGGACAGCGACTCCTACAGGTCGGTTGGTGCGCCTGCGCAGTAGAATCAGGAAGTGTCGGGGCAGCGTGAGCCTCCCATGCGTTACTCCTCGCCACTGAGAGATCGAGCTGCGCAGGTGAAAAGATGCGACTGCTGTTACCTCAAGTACCGGAGGGGACTTGTGCTATGTATGACTTAGTCCACATTAGTGGTCTGCAAGGGCCTTGAAATAAAGCCTGAGCCCTGCCCGAGCCCGTGAACTTCAGGCCCTGCCCGAAAATAAGCCTGACTGTAAATAATATTTTAAGCCCTAGCCCGCGTGAAAACCAGAAAAAAAATAATAATTATTATTATTAAAATATATATTTTTTTGTATTTGTTTTAAATATTCTAAACACTTTATATATTAACTTAATAAATAAACAAAAACAAAAAATGTCCAATAGGTCTGCCTAAATAACGCATATCACGCTGAAAACTAAGAAGCATTTATGCCTCCCTCCCAGTGCTCGCTTATAGAGCAGCCTCGTAAAACGTATTGAAGGCTATAGAATCTTCTTTGACACACACACACACACGACACACAATAGCCTACTCAGTCACTATACAAACAGAAATCAGATTTCGAGCAGAGCAACATATGAAAAGCACAACAAAACAGGTAGCGAGTCCGACCCAGCAAATAATAAACATCACTCACCACGACGTCAGCAACGCGTTGAACAACTTTAACAAAACTTCTCCAACTGGCTACATACATCCAAGTACAAATAAAACGTTCGCCAACTGGCTATATTCCAACACAACCAATCGAGTTGTCCCCGGCCTGAGTTCTCACTGCGCGCTGCGGTAATTACATCCAAATGTTTCTCTGATGACAGCTTGGCGCAAAAGAGAAAGCGAATCTTAAAGGAAAACGAAGGTTATCCTATAACCCTAGCTATATGAAAAAAAAATAAAAAAACGCAATAAAAAAATTAAAATAAATAAAAAACGGCGGTGCCCGGGCCCGGCCGAGCCCGAATTATTTATTAAAAAAAAAGCCCTACCCAGCCCGAACCCGCCGGGCCGGGCCACGTCGGGCCTGGGCAAGGTTGCAGTGCACTAGTCCACATTGCAGCCGGCTTGTGGGAGGCAAGAAACAGTGTTCGTGACAGGGGAGGGTTGAATTGGATGATACGAAATTGGGATGGGAGAAAATATAGAAAATGGGAGAAAAAGTGGATAAAAAAAAAAAATTAAATCACTGCAGAAAGTCTGCATGCAAAAAAAGAAAACACAGGTGCAACAGAGCAAAGACGCTCATGGAGAATGTATTGAAAACATAAAGACAGTACTGCTTGTGGTCAGCAGGTGCCACCATTATATATTATTGATTTAAAGGGAAATATCGCTGAAATGTGTATTTTACTTACCGTTGGGAAGTACTATGATGATAAGCAGAACGTTTGAATCTGTAGGCTGTAGGGTCAGGTCACATGAGCTGCTTACGTACCTGGGATGCTATTTTGGCACACCTCCCCTCTCACTGCAATGCAAAGTTAATGGGAGTTTATAGTCCAAGATGTGAGCTGCATGATTTGGGGGAAAATTTAGAGATTATTTGACTGTTTCCAAATGAACGAGCCACAGAAATCCAAAGAGTTATCGGTTTTACAAAAGAAAATGGAGTCGTGTCTGACGAATTACAGTATGTGGACATCTGGGTCTGCCGTTGCAATTATTTCATCACTGCGACGTGACTGGGGCTGACACATTCCCAGTTTGTAAGGAGGAATCCTTACAACGTCACAACTAGGGATGTCCGATATTATCGGCCGACCGATAATATCGGCAGTAAAATGTGATATCGGAAAATATCTGTATTTTTTTTTTTTTTTTTTTTTTTACATTTATTTAACCTTTATTTACCCAGGCAAGCAAGTAAGAACCAATTCTTATTTTATTTATTGTCAAAAGTATGCATGTTGGTTTAATTCAACAACAAGAGATATGTAATGTTAATTTTTACTTTTTGAATGATCATATTTTGCACAGATAATGCTTACATTTAGAAAGCCTTTTGAATGCATCCAGTGAAATTATTAGTTACCTGAAATTATTAAGTTTTTTTGGGGGGAAACCCTGCATATATCGGTATCGGTTGATATCGGTATCGGAAATTAAGAGTTGGACAATATCGGAATATCGGTATCGGTAAAAAAGCCAATATCGAGCATCCCTAGTCACAACGTCACAATGCAAGTTATGCCACACAGTATATGGATCAAGAGTGGCTCAAAATGGCCAAGAGACTGGGGAGACTGAGAAATGACTCAGGAATATACTGAGTGAGGATGATTGGTAAACCTCATGTTGAGGGTCAGCCTCAGTCATGTCACAGCAGTGAAATAATTGCAAAGACAGACAATATATAGGTGGATCTCTGTCAGACAATACTCCATTTCCTTTTGCAAAACAGATAGCACTTCGAATCATCATCAGTTGGAAACACTCAAATAAGATCTCAGTTGTCCCTTATATCGTGCAGCTCACGTCTTGGATTATAAACTCCTATTGATTTTGCATTGCAGTGAGAGGGGAGGCGTGGCCAAAATCCCAATTATGTAAGCAGCTCATGTGACCTGACCCAGCGGGTCTACGGATCTTGGCTCTGGAGTTAAACTGTCATCATGATAACTCCTGAAAATAAGTAAAATACATATTTCAGTGTTGCAGTAGGCCTATTCCCCTTTAATGGGAATTCCTGGATGGACATCTCTTTTACCGTTATGCTACAGTGCATTTGAGTTTCTCTTGCCTCTGGGCCCAGTGATGAGAACAAGGGAAAAAAACCTGCAGAACCAACTGAGGTTTTTGTTATTGTTGTTTCTTTTTAGATGCGTAGCAGCATCTCTATGACCGGCGTTGTCACTAACTCATTCAGTAACACAGTAACTCACTCTGCCCTTTAGTCGTTGCTCACAACCTGAAAGCTGATCATATCATACATCATAACATCATAAGAGGATTACAACTAAATAGGGTAAACCGGGGTAAGATTTATTCGCCTCCTGAGGTAAAAAAGAAAAATAGTAAGAAGGCTTTGGATAAAGCTGACCTCTTTTTACATGATGCATTTGGCTATGAGACAGTATTGGTTATTTTGTTCAGCTTGTTTTTATTTTATTACATTACATCCTAGGGGGCATCTTCCCCAGACAGGAAGATGCCCCTTTACAATATGTTACATTTAGTTTTATAATAACAAAGTTGTAGTCTGTTATGATTTAATTACCCTATAAATTTACTTAAGCAGACTTGTGTACATAATTATATTAATATTCAAATGATATTGTAATAGATAATAAACATTGTTCTTAAGAGGGCCATATTAGTGCGGTTTACCCTACTAATAATAGAAATCTTAACGATAGGTTATGTATATAACCTAGTTATGAGTACTGGCTGAGCGTCCTGCTCTTCACCATTGAGATATACCTCATCTCCAGTACCTAGTGTACTCCATCAACGAATAAAAAAACAATACACCCAGCACCTGCCAGGCCCCGCCCTAGTGCTACGTACTATATAGCACTAGACGTGGTCACCACTCGCTCTTCCTCGGAAAAAAACGTTTCCCAAGAAAAGTTTCCCCAAGGGACCTCAGGGCAAGCTAAGAGAAGGACGCTCAGCCAGTACTCATATAACTAGGTTATATACATAACCTATCGTTATATTAGTCGTACTGGCGAATCGCGTCCTGCTCTTCGCCATCGAGATATGGGGACAGAGCAGACGCGAGGACCGACAAATGCACCCCCTGAGGACCCGAAAGCCCACATCAGGGGGGAGGGGAGTCCCGTCACCCCATCCTTCCTAATGAAGAGGGCGCGGCAGTCAACTCCACCCGAGTGCGAACAAGAGGGAACTAGAACCTCTTGAACGCACAGCACAGGCGGAACCACATGTGACACAACACATTGTGGCCCACACCCACACACTCCTGCTACCCCACCAAAGGACGGGAAGCAGGAGAGGTCCCAGACCTCAGAACCGCCTGGGAGACAGAACCCCCGGTCATGTCCATGAGGTAAAACCTTATGAAGGGACCCGGTGAGGACCATGAAGCCGCAGCACAGATGTCCTCCACCGAGGCCCCACCCAGTAGGGCGGCAGAGGCCGCCACCCCACGAGTGGAGTGCGCCCTGACGCCCCCAGGGGGAGCCAGCCCGGCCAACATGTAGCAAAGGGCAATGCCCTCGCACAACCAATGGGACAGGCGCTGTTTCGACAGTGCCTTACCAGCACGAGAGCCACCGTAACAGACAAAGAGCTGATCGGTAGCCCTGAGGCCCTGAGTACGGCTGAGGTAAATCCCCAAAGCCCGGACCGGACATGACAGGTGAAGGCCCGCCTCCAACGGATGAAACGCCTGAACCATAATATCCCTGGAGCGGAAAGAACTCCGGATATTTTTTGGCACGAAGGCTGGATTAGGCCGCAGAGTGGCACCGCTATCGGAACGAATAGACAGACACTCGGGCCGCACCGAGAGAGCACAAAGCTCACCCACGCATTTAGCGGAGGTGATGGCCAGCAAGAACGCAGTCTTGAACGACAGCTGTTCCAACGGCGCTTGCTCAAGAGGCTCAAACGGGGCCAAGGACAACCGACCGAGGACCAATTGAAGATCCCAGCTCGGAGCCAAAGAGCATTTCACCGGCTTAAGGCGTCGAACGCCAAGCAGGAAACGCTTCACAAGAGGGTGGCCATACACCACTCTTGGAAAATACGCCACCTACCCCCGTAACCCGCGATAGTGGAAGGAGCATGCACGTTCCGGATGGTACCAACCACAGAAGGATCCATCCTCTCCAGACTCACCCTCTCACCAGCCAAACCATCAGCAGCTGGCCCAGCACAGGGAACTAACACAGAGACCCGTGCGCTTGAGAGAGGGCCCGCGATGACCAAGGAACAGGCCATGACGGGATACCAAGAGCTGGATCAGGACCGGGAACCACACAGCTGCGCCCCGGTCCGGCGCAATCAGGATCAAGGACCTGCGCTCCTCAACGTACCCGCCCCAACAACTGACCTAACAGATGTATGGGGGAAAGAATCCCAGGCGGCACGGCATCGGTCCCAGACCTGCCTGACTATGTCCGGACGTAATCCCCACCCGTCAGGGTGAGGACCGCCCGCGACATTACACCTGTACCCACATTCACCCCGCCGGGGATGTGGAGAGCCCTCAGGCCGCACAGATGGAGAACGTCCATAGCCAGCCGCCCGCCGCCCGGTGCAGACGGGGGGAGCGTACTCCTCCCTGTCTGTCGATATACGACGCTGACGTCGTATTGTCCGTCCTGATCAAACACCGTTTGAGGACCAGAAGGACCGCTTTCAATACCAACACATTGAACGTAGCGCAGACCGGGCAGCATGGCTTGGCAGCTGCCCCCTACTGCGTTGGCCCGACACGTCTCCAGCGAGGGAGGCGTCGGTGAAAAACGTGACGTGTGACAGGCTACTGCCCATGGGGACCCAGGGGCGAGGTCCCCCAGTACTGACACGGGAACCTTAGCCGCTTCCACTTGCCTCTCACCGGGTCTATTTCCATACTGGAAAAGAACCACCTCCGTAACCTCCTCCTGGGGTGAAGAGGAGGCCAAGAGGGACCACGGAATGAGCAGATGCCCTCATACCGAGCAGGCGTATCACGGACAGCGCCGTAACCGTCCTAGGACGGAACCTCCCGAGCGTGTCGCAACACGCTCTGAGAGGGATGCCCATAGCACTCCACCCGTTGACTGGGAAGAGGAGTACTCTACTTCCAGTCTACAGCAACCCCAGGCTGGTAGGAAACCTGCCTGGTATGAGACCTGACGATCCACCTTGACCGCCAAGGACCAGAACGTCGTCAGGGCAGAATACACTTCGTAACCCCTAACGACGCAGAGGCCCCAGTGCGGCCTCCACGCACTTGGTGAAGATGCGGGGAGCCAGAGAAAAACCGAACGGCAGCCTCTGGTACTCATACGCTAACCCTGCAAAGGAAGCGTAGGTAAGCCCTAGGATGGAAGATCGGGGATGCGAATACGCATCCTACAGGTCTATGGAGGAGAACCAGACCCCCACCTGACAGTGTTCAACAGGTAGGAGACGATCCAAAAAATGCTGAACCTTCCCATGGGACAGGGAAGGTTCAGCCCTGGACCCGTGCGAGCAGAGCGTTCCGTGTCGGGACATCTGACCCTGACACTACCCACGAGGCAATCGCACCCAAGGGGGGACCCCGACAGAAAGGGCCGGTTTGATACGGGGGAAGCTGACATCAGTCTAGGTGACAAAAGCTCCCCCACTGAACACTCCTCCAGAACACGCTGAGGAGTTGTTCTGCAGCCGGACATGCAAGGTGTGAGGCCCCCATGGGTTCCTACACACCGTAGCCCTGCAGTGATATTACTACCACCCAAATCACGCGCGCCTGCGAGACCACTGCCAATCTTTCAGGAGTGGGAGGCACCAACATGATACCCGGCCTAGCGAAGGCGAGGTCGGGGAAGCCCGCACTGTGTGCCTCAAAAAGGTTTCGAGCCCCCCTGCTGACAACACTTGTAGTTGACAGACGTAACACCAGGCTCAACCAAACACAGCTTATGGTGTGGGAGCCGCTTGACAGCACAACATTCTCATGGACAGACCCAGGCTCAGCCATCAACTGGGTGTCAGCCCCTGTCCCCATGAGAAGCGAAACGTGGGGCCGCATGCGCTTCAACAAAGCCAAAGGAAACAAATCAGAGCCTCTTTTCCGCTGATGTTGGGGGAGGGAGTGATCGGAGAGCGGGCTGCTCGCGGCAGGACGGCGACGGCTTGTATATTCCAAGCCGAGCTCAACCAACATGGCCGATCCCTCGGCCGCCAAGGCTGTCGGCCTTGTGGACACCTGTCGATTAAACGCCCAGGATACCTCTGGCGGGGGAAAACATGGCCGCCTCTCGAGGGCCTCGCCATAGCCGCTGACGAGGCCGTGCTCTCACCTCTGGCTGCGCAGCGTGAGGCGGTGTGGGGCCTAAGACAAATACCGCCCGCGCTCCAGCGGAAGACCAAGATCCTCTGCGGAGAGGGGAGCCCTGAGCGGTTATAGCTTGCGGCTAGGTCAAAGCTAATAACGTCAACAACCTTGCGCGATGTGTCGACGTCGGCTGGCCCTCAAGGCCCCGCCACCAGACACCATTTTTTTATAGAAAAAACAGCAATTCGAACACAGTTACTAATCGCTGCCAATTCCATACCGTGGCGGTACAGGCTTTAGCAGCCCACCAGCCACTCGCCGGGCCGACCCACCTCATGGCGTCGGCCGGGCGGGGCACTGTTTCAACATGTCAAAAGCAAAGGACTGATGCTAACACGGAGCACCAGTGGTGGTTGCAACCAGCAACCTCCACTGTGGTGTGCACCATGAAGGGGTTAATGAATAAATTAACTAACACCACGAATATACTGTAGAATGGGCTAGCCCATGCACACAACGTTAAGGGGGTGCGGACCAGAGAGAACCAGTCCCGCATTCATTCATAATATTCACAACAGCACACCAGCCCTAGACCTCAGCCCATTTACCCATGAAAAGGTAAACAAAGCCCCCCCCGCAATACTCCCCCAGTAGACACAGATTGACCGTCAGCATGAATGGCTGAGAGGAGGGAAGACTGTAGTGTAGACAGACATTCCCGCAGCAGGGAGACAAAACAGAAACAGTAGCCCAACATAGCATAGCGTTAGCCGCGCGCTCCAGGATAACGGGGAAAACAACAACGTTTACCCAGATATCCCGCCGCTTGCGCCAATACACAACTCGGTTGTCTCCCGGGACAACTCGAGCACATCACAAACGCCAGCATTGTCATGCCTAGTAACATCCCACAGCGGGGAACAGTAGAACAGTGACCCAGCATTATAGCATTTAGTATTAGCAGCACGCTCCAGGACAGCCTGGGAAACGTCCACCTCAGAGGGACGTTTACCCAAACATCCTGCCCCTGGCGCCGATATACAACTCGGTTGTCTACAAAACAACAAGCAGCATTTACTAACACCAGCGATAATGCCTAGTGGCGCAAGTCCTACCTTGTGTGAGGTAGCTCGATAGCTACACCTCACACGCCGTCCCTCTGTCTGCTGTCAACAAGACGAGGAGACTACAGACTCGACGCTGAGATGCATTGAAATGCATCCCGCTGCAGAGTCGCAGAACCCATACGAGCGCCGTCAGAACATGCCGCGAAGATTCCAGGGGTAGGCAAATCTTCGGTAAGCACTCAACCTAATTTCTCTAAACTTTTCATGACAACTAGTTGCATAGGGTGCACGCATCCGCTATGATGGAAACGAAAATAGAGGAAGAGCGAGTGGTGACCACGCCTAGTGCTATATAGTACGTAGCACTAGGGCGGGGCCTGGCAGGTGCTGGGTGTATTGTTTTTTATTCGTTGATGGAGTACACTAGGTACTGGAGATGAGGTATATCTCGATGGCGAAGAGCAGGACGCGATTCGCCAGTACGACTAATATAACTAGTTTGGGGTAAGGGCTGTCAGAATAAATAAAAAAGCTTGTCGCTCTCATGTCTATTTAGCAAATTTGTGAACTGGTCCAACAAGTAGACCTACACTTGGGTCACATTCTTAGTAATAATAGTAGGGCTGTCAATATGAATGCATTAATTTTTCTTAATGTATTCATTAATCGCATTACCCTTTCTGACCTCAACTGCCTTCCATAACTTTGACATCCAGCCACGGTGGTGGATGTGTTTACATTCCTGATAACTCTGACATGTAAACCGAGCGAATAATGAGTGACCAGATATTCCCTGAATGTCCTATTTCATTATATGTTTCCAATGGATCTTTTGGATTAAACCAAGTTGTATATACAATGCAGTAATGAATGTGTCTTTCCCAGTGAAGCATTAAGTACACAGGTCAAACATAATTTATTATTTACGTTTAGTAATTTAGCTGACGCTTTTATCCAAAGCGAACCTGCCATCAGAGGTTGAAGGGGGCAAAACATCCAAGATACTGTGGCAGATCTCACCCCCCCCTCTCATGGATATGTGAAGGATGGGAGATACTATTGCCACGGAAGGAGTAGAGACAATTAGGTAGCTGATTAGTATTGATAGAACACACATGCGCATCATTAGTCCACTCACATCTCATGTGCACACGCCCAGACCCACACACTACAAAGCCACTAGGTTAGGAGTAAGTTGAGCGGAGGTGAGGTTGGAGTTGTTGTTATTGAGAGAGAGAGATTGTGTTATTCAGAGTTGTGAAGGTGAGAGGTAGTGAGAGGAGAGGTGAAGGCGAGAAGGTGTTCATTGTGTACTGGACCCTGGACTGGCTGAGAAACCCTCTTGTGTGCTGACCCTGGACCGGACGACTACCCTGAGTATTGAACAATCCCTTTTTCTGTCGGCGAGCCTGTTTTGTGTTTTTGACCCTCGGACTGTATCACGACCATTCTTTTGCCTTTCCTACTGGATTCTGCTTTTAATTAAATAAATACTCGTATTGATTGATATTGCTCTTGTGTGGACATTCAAATTAGTTTGTATTTGAACCGTGGCGAGTCTGAACCCCACCAGGCTCATCACAATACCTTTCTATAACTTTACCAATAAAGCATGTCAGCTTAGTGGCTCCCATGCCTGCTTCCTGTCAATCGGCAGTGACACTGTTGGTTGTGTTTGTGGCTTTACGGCAAAATTCATTAGCAAGGGAAATCTGAAATGAAATAAGTCCCCTTTTCTGCCTCATCAGTAACATCAGTGTGAGTTATGTAAGCGCTGCTAAATGTAACAATTCTCATTTTATGCAAAGCCTGAGCTCCCAGACGCTTAGAACGGGAGGAACATGTTTGTTTCCCTGCAAGCCATTTGATTTCTATTTTAGTCCAAGAAAAACAAGATTTTAAAAAGGGCATGCTAATTTTAGTCCTGGTTTCTTGGAGGAGGAAGATGTGTGCGTCTTGGTTCACACTCTACAGACAATCAAAGCAAACTTCAATCATGCTACAGCTGTGTTAGTGTCAGAGGATTACAGTGAGTCGTGAACGCCAGGCGGATGTTATATCTGCACATGGTGCTTAACTTAGTCTCTCGCTCCCCATGTGGGAGAGAGAGAGGTCTCTCTACTCACACTACTCAAAGTGAAGTCAGAAAGTGTTGAGGTCACACATCTTACCAGACCTGGTACAGTATGTCCCTGCTAATAACGTAAGGCTACTTATATTCCTTTTCTGTCTAGTCGGTAACCACACAACATATATGTATGTATACATAAACACACACAATGCAAAGACAAACTTTATTATTATATGACAACTATATAAATAATGTAACTATATTATTATTTCCTTGTAGAAGATTGCTAGAGAAGTTACAATACAAATTCATAAAAAGTGTATTAATTATGGGAAATTAAACATAATAATGATACTCTAAATGTGGATCAATTAGTCATTATTGGGTAATTGGGTCATATTTTCACTGACGTACACAACTAGGCGCATTGTTAATACACCCATAGGAGGTTCAATGAGGAAAACAAAGCCATGATGATTTGATCATATAAGGGTTATAGTGGTTTTGATGCTTATACAATGTAATACTCAAATTGTGATGAAACAAGTTCCTGCATTCAAATCTGCATCTAATTTGCCTTGTAATTAGGTGGATTAACCCTTTCACTGTGAAAGGGTTAACCTGCTGTCGTGTGGCAGTGAAAGGGTTAACATTCTGTGTATTGTCGCAGTGAAAGGATTAACGAAGGGTTATGTATATAACCCAGTTCTATGAGTTAAATGGTGCGCTCAGCACCTGTCTGCACTGTACTTCACTTTGTGCACGAGCACTGAATAAAAAATTCCACCATGTACCTTTACATCCCAACATCCATCTGACCACACCCCCTTCCGCTTACCTTCATAAGCAGGTGTGTGGTCACCTACTCGCCTCCTTCCCAAACTTTCACCACAAGGAAAGATCAATGGCCGCAGCCAACATGCCTACTCCAGGAGAAGGGGCAGATATGCGTGTTGATCTAAAAACATGAAAAGAGGGCGCCACCCAGACGGGCCGGTGTGAACCGCGCTCGGTGGCCCACCCCAAGGGCGTGAGACCCCTCTACATATGTTCAGATCCATTCCGTTATCATCCCCCAGATATGAACGAGAATCCGTCGAGAACCAGTAACAGGTTGTCGGAAGAGGACAAAACCTCCATCCCAGTTGTAACTGAGGGGTACAATTCCCTGACTGTATTACTAGATATGATACTTACTACCACTACCTTTGTACTTAATATTCGGCCACCCAGTACACGGCATAAATATATTATCATAAACACTCTCACGTAGATGAAACGGATCCAACACAAATGTACGAAGTCGAAACAGGTCTTTATTTCTACACAGCGATGGTGTGTAGAACAAGCACTTAATCACTTAATTACATTTATGAATTGAAATAGTATGCACTTTTATGGCAAAGAGTATTCGTCGGTATATCAATAGAGAATGTCCAATCTCTGAAGGCGCAGGTGGTAAATATACGACCTGGAATAGTTAAGGAATAACAGCAATGATACTTTAATGATTATATACTAGATACACTAGAGGGGGTTAATCCGGTCGCTTGTAAGCCGACAGGAGTAGGAGGGGGGGGGGGGTAGAATCCGGCTGCCTCGTCCGGCCAAGGGTATCCCAGGTGAACCCACTGTAGTGCCGTTCAATGCGCCGGCGATCCTTGGACCACAGATGAAAGCAGGTGGACTCTTTGTGGGCCGGCTCTCTCCGGTCCACGGGGGAGAGACGTGAAGCGACCTCGTCTTGCAGAGCGTCTCCTCACCTTGCGTCCTCTCCAGGGGGGGGGGTTCCAACACACGGCAGTGTCGGGGGTCTTTATCCATGGAATAATCAAAGTATACAAAGCATAATCCGTGCCTGGGAAGGCGGGCTGTCGTCGGTAGAATAATCCGGTATACAGGTCCACTCGCTCGTCGGCTCTGGGGCTCCTCGGGTGCAGCTTCACATGGGGTCAACCACCCTGGGTAAGCAGCCAGTTCTCTGCCCGAAACGATGGGGTACTGACTACGGTAGTATTCTCACCGCACGAAGCACTATATATTAACAGACTATTATTAGCTTAATAGACTACGTCCAACTCGACGATATAGTGCCAAATATGACTATTCAAATATTAATATACACGATGTCTCAATACCGATGGTAGGCGAACTTGGCCTTACTCCCACACGTGGCGTCGCGGGGAGGCTTTACGTCTGTGACTCTATTGGAGGGTAAGAAACTGGACTGAAAGGAAAGTCCTACTTTAGTAGCGCAGTATATATACGCACTATGAACAAATAGTCCCATTAGTGGTGCGGTAGCCAGATTCCTACGCGGAACTAGGACTTGTTCGTACATGTGGAGCGGTACGTTTGAACTGGGTCTGAGGGGTATGGCAGCCTGGCACCAAGGTCTCGACCAATAGTAGAATGGAGACTATTATGGGATGTTCAGTAGGCTAGAATGGATATTCAATGCATATTGTACAAGGAATATACAAGGGATATCAGGGAATATTAGAGAATATACAAATACAATTAAATATATATATATAAATAAATATATATATTCGGTTTAATCTGGCCCTTCACAACAGCCACCCCCTGAATAGGTCCCAGACCTAATCAGTTAAACAGAGACAGATTAATCGCGTTGTCTATTTACACATAAGGGTTTGCTGTAGGGGTCAGTCAACTTCACAAAGTCATAGGGTTGTAGGGTCATGGTCATCATCGATTGTGTCTGGGAGTCGAGGCAGTTCTATGAGCCTTGCCACGGGACGGGTGTAAGTGCGACCCTGGACGAGCACTTCAGCTGCTCGGACCTTGCCGTCGGCACCGGTGATCACTTTGCTTACGCGGCCGGACGGCCACATAGCTCTGGGCAGTGATTGATCGATAATCATGACGACTGTTCCTTCTGTCAAATTGTCTCTCTCCTTTACCCACTTCTGGCGGGTCTGTAGAGACGGTAGGTAGTGCAGTAGGAAACTGTTCCAAAACTTGTCGGCTAATACTTGGCTGTACCTCCACATTCGTCGGCCGTTCGCTTCTTCAGGCCGGTACATTGTCTGTGGTAATGCAGGATCTAGCCGCCCCATCAGGAGTGTGTTGGGGGTAACTGGGTCGATATCCGCCACATCACTGGAGACATATCCGAGGGGCTTCGAGTTAAGTACTCCCTCAATCTCCGTGAGGACTGTCATTAGGACTTCTTCCGCCACAGTCTGGGCCCCAAGTACTGCGTACAGGGCTGTCTTTATGGAGCGCACTTCTCGTTCCCAAGTGCCACCGAAGTGGGGTGCGTTTGGGGGGTTGAATTGGAAATCAACCTGTGCTGGAGCGAGGTGGGTCTTAAGTTCTGGGCCCATAGCTTGGAAGCTCTCTCTCAGCTCTCTTTCGCCGCCTTTGAAGTTTGTCCCATGATCGGACAATAGGGTAGACGGTCTTCCTTTCCGTGATGTGAATCTTCGGAAGGCCATAAGGAATGAGTCTGTGCTCATGGTCGGGAGAAGCTCGATGTGTATCGCTCTGGTGGTCATGCATTTGAATACAATACCCCACCGCTTCTCGGTTCCTCTTCCTTTCTTTATGTGCAGCGGGCCAAAGCAGTCCATACCCGTTGAGTGGAATGGCTTGTCACCGATTCGGAGGCGACATGGAGGAAGGTCAGCCATCCTTGGTATGCTGGGCTGCGCGCGCCACTTGCGGCAGTCTAGACATGTTCGCTGGAAGCGTCGTACCGCCTCTCTTCCTTGTAGGATCCAGTAACGACGTCTGATTTCCGCGAAGACTCTTTCTGCTCCTGCGTGATGTACATCCTCATCGTATTTCTTTATAATTCTGCTTCCTCGTAGTTAGCTGCTGACATATCAGCGGGGGACTTGCACTCCGGGTGGTACCGCAGGAATGTTCTTTGTTGTGCACTCTCTATGGACGTGCAATCGTCTATGTTAGGGTCGGTGGAGGCTACGGTGCTCAATCCACAGAACACAGACTTCTTATTTTCCACCTCCTCTGGACTTGCTTCCCTCGGGATAGGCATGGGCCACTGTCCTTCCGGGAGTCTTAGGAATGCGGGGCCGTCACTGTAGACATTGCGACGGGTGAGGTCATCCAGGGGCATCCCCCGGGTGATGACGTCAGCTGGGTTCTGTTTTGTATCAACGTAGCGCCACTCTGTTTCTCCGGTTAACTCTTCGGTTAAGTCTTGAATCTCGGTGACTCTGACTCCCACGAAGACTTTGTACTTGCATGAGTCCGATTTGATCCAGGCGAGTACCGTCGTGGAATCTGACCACAGGATTGTTCTAGACACCGGTATGGTGAGCTCACGTTGGATGAGCGTGGCTAGGTGCGCTCCGGCTAGGGCTGCGCAGAGCTCTAGACGTGGGATAGATTGTTGCTTGCGTGGGGCTATTCTCGAGCGGGCGAGGACAAATGCTGTGTAGATCTCTCCCCCCTGGTCTTGGGCCCGCAAGTAGGCTACTGATCCGTATGCGACCTCTGAGGCGTCACTGAAGACGTGTAAGTCCATTTTACATGTCTCTGGCCTCACCGTGGGTGGGAAGTAGCTTCGGCGCATATTAACGCCTGGGAGTGAGTGGAGCTCCATCTCCCACTCTCTCCAGGTGGATGCAAGGTGTGCGGGAATGGGGTCGTCCCAGCCCTGGTCCCCGTCCCACAATGCTCGCACAATCATCTTTGCCCTGGTGGTGTACGGTAGAATACATCCTAGCGGGTCATATTGTCGGGCGAGTGTTGTATACACACTCCGTCTGGTGGTCGGCGCCGCCGCCGGCCTTCCCTGCTCCGTAGTCAGGGGCTTGTGTCTGTAGTGAAGCGAATCTGTTTTGAATCGCCACACCAATCCCAGGGTCATCTCCTGGGCTTCTCCCGGGATTGTAGCCATCCAGGTCTCGCTGCTGGCTGCCTTGTCCTCGGAGGAGAGGCTGCGCAGTACTTGCGGATCGCTGCTGGCCCACTGCCTGAGATCAAAGCCGCCTTTGATCAATGAGGCGCGGAGTTTAATCAGGAGAGCCTCGGCTTCTTCCTGGGTTGAAAGGCTTTGTAGACAGTTGTCTACGTAGAAGCTGTTCTTTACGCTGTGTCGGACCTCTTCGTCCGCTGCTGGGTCCTCTGCTACATGTTTCTGTAGTGCAAATGTCGCACAGCAGGGGCTGCACGTCGTTCCGAAGGGGAGGACTTCCCATTGGTAGATGGCTGGGTGCTCATCTCCTGGCTTCTCTCTCCATAGGAACCGTAACAGGGGCTTGTCCGCCTCTACTAATCTCACCTGCAGGAACATTCCTTTAATGTCCCCGCTGATGGCCACCTTTTCCTGGCGGAAGCGGAGTAGAACGCCGAGTAGGGAGGGGCCGAGTGTGGGACCGGGCAGTAACTCTTTATTCAGATTTTGGGATCCGATCTGGTAGCTGCAGTTAAATACTATGCGGTCTTTAACGTTGTGATGGACCTTGTGGTGGGGCACGTACCACGATTGAGTGGTCTGGTCAGCCTCTTTAATGTCCATCTTTGTGACGTGTCCCGCTGTGATGAGCTTCTCAATCTCAGCGCGGTATACACTCTCTTGGGCGGGGTTCTTGGCTAAGCGCAGCTCCGTGTTCAGCAGGTACCGTTCTGTGGCGTCTGTCTTGGCGTGGAAAGTAGGCATTCCTTCTCGCCGCAGGAGTGGCGTGGCGTATCTCAACACGCCGTTGACCGGGACTCTCTTGGTCCCTGTCTCGAGGAGGTGAATGGCGTAAATGTCATCTTTAGAGCGAATGTCTTTCTTTCCGTTCTTAAAGGGCATTTGTTCCAAGGTCCATAGCCGCTCTACGTGTTGCAGGAGTGCGGTTTCTCCCTCTGTGACTCGGGAGTGGAGACATCTAGTGGCTGTACTTTGGTTGAGAGATTTGGCGAGTGGGCCTTGGAGAGTCCATCCCAAACGGGTCTCGACTGCTGCAGGACAGCCTCGGGGTCCGGTATGAACCCGGTCTATCGGGACAATGAGGTCTGCATGGTCGGAGCCTATCAACAGGGTCGGCATAGCATTGTCTATGAGCGGGATCGGTAACTTGCGCAGATGTGCATATTTCTCCATCAGCTTGGCGACGGGGTATGTGTACCGCGACAGTCCTATTTCTTGGCTGGTGAAAGCGTCTGCAATCTGGTACCGTCGCTCAGGCTGGCCGCTTGCTGCGATAGAGAATGAGACATTCTCGCCCTTTATCGTCTTCAAATCTCGTCTTATTGTCCGAATTGTCATTTGGGTTTCGCTTCCCCGCAGCCCTAGCTGGGCCGCAGCGGAGGCGAGCAGCAGGGTCTTCTCTGACCCGTCATCGAGGACGGCGTAAGTGTCCAGGACTTTATTCTGGTAGCTTAGTGTCACACGCACTACTTTTAGGAGTACTCGGGCTCCACTGCTGCTGGCGGGATCGATGTACATGACGCTCGCTTTGCGGCTGGATGGTGCAGGTGAAGGGCGCCGTCTGTTACTGTCGTGAAGTATGTCCAGATGGGCTCCATCGCACTTGGTGCACCTTTTCTTTAAGCGGCATTCGGCTGCCATGTGTGAGCGCGCACAGCGAAAACAGCGCTTGTTGGACTTTATCCATTGACCTGCTTCCTCCGCGTTCAGCTTGGGGAAGGAGTCACATTGCGCTAGCCAGTGTTCTTTCTCACAGTAGGGGCACACTATCTTCCACTTCTCCGTTCTGGAGGGGGTACTGTGGCTCCTGCTGCTCGGTACTGACTCCGATTGGTGCATCACAGTCACCGATCTTCTTCCATCATTTAGTCGTCTGGTTCCTTCTCTGGAGCCAGGGGTGCTCCGTCTGAATGTATCTAGCCGTAGGCTGCTGACTTCTCTCGCCAGGAAGTCTGCTAGATCGAGGAGGTTCGGTTTGGGGCCATTCGGGTCTCTGTGGTCCCTCTGCCGCCTAAAGCGCTCCTGACGAGCGGGCGGCAGCTTCTCCAGGATCCTTTCCACATTTGAGTTGGCGTAAAGTTCATGCCTCCCCTTCTCTCTTTGCGCTCCCAACATCCCTACCAGGGACTGCACTCTGATGGACAGGTCGTCCAGTGCTCGATTGTCTATTGCTGGGGGTAAGCGGTCGATGTGTCGGATCTCCTGGATCACGTAATCCCATATGCGCCCATACCTCTGGTCCAATGCTACCAGCGCTGCTGTGTATGGGGTGGTGGAAGTCGCGTAGGCGAGCGCTATATTATGTGCGTGGGGTACCTTTAAGTGCTTCAGTAGGATGGCGTATTTGTGGCGTTCATCCAATACATCCACCAACATGGTCTCCAGACACATGCGGAGTTCTGTATACTGGGCCCGGTTCTCTTGGGTGAAGTCGGGTACCATAGGCGTGCCAATGTATGACGCTGACTGTGGATACATCGGCGAGCGTTGGGGGAGAGGCCTCCTAGGCGAGTCTCCTCCCGCTCCTTGGTATGGGCTGGTACCGGCAGTGTACCATGGCCCGCTTGTCCAGGTGCTGTTCCTCGGTGCGGGTCGTGCGTCGTGCTCACCCGGGTATAGAGTCGGGGGTCTGTAGCGCAGCTCCGCGGGAGTATAGCCTGGGCTGTACCGGGCCTCCTGGTCCGGTAGAGTACTGTGCTGTCTTCGGGCGTGGTTCTCCTCCTCTTCCTCTTCGTCTTCAGTTAGGTCATCCAGTGCTTGTAGTCTCTGGTTTAGCCTCTCCACAGGATATGCTGCTCCTTCCCGGTTGCTAGGTCTCGCTTGGACCGGTGGGGGGAGGTGGTCTGTGGGGGGTATAGACCTCGTCTGTTGGTCAAGTTCAGGGTTGTTTACTCGGCTAGGGGATGCCGCCCTGGAGGTGTGTCTAGACGAGTTCCTGGAGCCTCTGGCGGAGGGAGAGGGTGTTGTCCGTCTGATCAGCTGTTCTATTAGTTGCGACTGCTGTCTGTCGCGCGCTGCGTCCCGTTGAGCACCGGCTCGTTCTCGGGCCACATTCTCTTCCATCTGAATGCGTCTTATTTCTAGACGTATCTGCTCGTGTTCGCTTCGCTGCTGTATCTGCAGTCGGTCGCGTTCAGCAGCGGCGTTCAGGCTGATGAGGAAGGCCTGCTGTAGGGTCCTCTCTGCCTCTGGAGAAGGCGGTTGTATAGGGGAGCCTTCCCTCGGGGTACTCCTTGCGGAGCCTTGGAGTTCTATCTCCACGGTGCTCTCCCCGTCTTCTTCCGTGCCGAGTTCTCTCTCGGTAGCGTTGTATTCCTCCCGGGACTCATCGGACCTACTTCTTCAGTACTGGCGGGGTGTGAAGTCATGTCTGGTTCCCACTGGTCCCCACCGTGAACTTGGTCAGTTACATTAGAGCCCGTAGGGGCCTCTATGGTCGGGGTAGTCTGGGCGTTGGGGTTAGACATACTTTTACTTTCTAGTTTTACCGCGTTTACTGTTAGTAGAAGACTAGGTTGTTGACTGACAGCGTAAGCCTCTAAGTACTGAGGGAGCCGTCGTTCGCGCTGCGGGCGTTGGTTAGGAGGATCGTTTCGTGGAGTGTTCATCATAGGCCATTTCAATATTAATAACACTATATTAATATTACACTAATTACCCTCCGGCTCGAAGGACCAATTGTAACTGAGGGGTACAATTCCCTGACTGTATTACTAGATATGATACTTACTACCACTACCTTTGTACTTAATATTCGGCCACCCAGTACACGGCATAAATATATTATCATAAACACTCTCACGTAGATGAAACGGATCCAACACAAATGTACGAAGTCGAAACAGGTCTTTATTTCTACACAGCGATGGTGTGTAGAACAAGCACTTAATCACTTAATTACATTTATGAATTGAAATAGTATGCACTTTTATGGCAAAGAGTATTCGTCGGTATATCAATAGAGAATGTCCAATCTCTGAAGGCGCAGGTGGTAAATATACGACCTGGAATAGTTAAGGAATAACAGCAATGATACTTTAATGATTATATACTAGATACACTAGAGGGGGTTAATCCGGTCGCTTGTAAGCCGACAGGAGTAGGAGGGGGGGGGGGGTAGAATCCGGCTGCCTCGTCCGGCCAAGGGTATCCCAGGTGAACCCACTGTAGTGCCGTTCAATGCGCCGGCGATCCTTGGACCACAGATGAAAGCAGGTGGACTCTTTGTGGGCCGGCTCTCTCCGGTCCACGGGGGAGAGACGTGAAGCGACCTCGTCTTGCAGAGCGTCTCCTCACCTTGCGTCCTCTCCAGGGGGGGGGGTTCCAACACACGGCAGTGTCGGGGGTCTTTATCCATGGAATAATCAAAGTATACAAAGCATAATCCGTGCCTGGGAAGGCGGGCTGTCGTCGGTAGAATAATCCGGTATACAGGTCCACTCGCTCGTCGGCTCTGGGGCTCCTCGGGTGCAGCTTCACATGGGGTCAACCACCCTGGGTAAGCAGCCAGTTCTCTGCCCGAAACGATGGGGTACTGACTACGGTAGTATTCTCACCGCACGAAGCACTATATATTAACAGACTATTATTAGCTTAATAGACTACGTCCAACTCGACGATATAGTGCCAAATATGACTATTCAAATATTAATATACACGATGTCTCAATACCGATGGTAGGCGAACTTGGCCTTACTCCCACACGTGGCGTCGCGGGGAGGCTTTACGTCTGTGACTCTATTGGAGGGTAAGAAACTGGACTGAAAGGAAAGTCCTACTTTAGTAGCGCAGTATATATACGCACTATGAACAAATAGTCCCATTAGTGGTGCGGTAGCCAGATTCCTACGCGGAACTAGGACTTGTTCGTACATGTGGAGCGGTACGTTTGAACTGGGTCTGAGGGGTATGGCAGCCTGGCACCAAGGTCTCGACCAATAGTAGAATGGAGACTATTATGGGATGTTCAGTAGGCTAGAATGGATATTCAATGCATATTGTACAAGGAATATACAAGGGATATCAGGGAATATTAGAGAATATACAAATACAATTAAATATATATATATAAATAAATATATATATTCGGTTTAATCTGGCCCTTCACAACACCAGTTGCTTTATAAAAACGCTGTTTTAACCACAAGCAACCAAGGCGTACTAGCTACCCGCATGATCTTAACAGAACACCCCGAGCTAGCACTATGCGTGCGTCGGGACACAACCACATCAATGAACAGGCTATTTAGACCTTTCAGTGAATCCCCAAGGCGCCTAGGGGAAACGACAAGAGGGGTGTGGTGCTTCCTATACTCCAACTCTTTTATTTAAAAAGAAGAAAGCACCAACAGACATGAATCCCATTTGACACAGCCGAGGGTAAAAACTGTTTATATTTTTACATCCAGTCACCCCTATCACAGAGGACTTTAGACTGAAATTCCCCAGAGAGCCTTCCCACGTGAGTCGTAGAATGAAAAAGCCATGGTAACTCCGAGTCATGTGACCAACTGACTCAAGTTACACATAAAATCGAGCATAGTGGACCCGTAAGTCCTACGCTCTATCCCGACACTTTGACAACAACAGATCGTACGTAAAGATCTAACTCACGGAAGACATCGTCAACAGCAACGTGCGTAGTGACGTATGCTATGACGGGGGGAAACCCAACACTCAACGCCTGTTTTTAATAGGAGCAGAGTCAGGGCAACCCTTTCCCCCCCCCCCCCTCTCTGCCAAGTCGCCTAACGGCTTGGCCCCGACTGGCCTAACAGGAGATGAGTAAACCCCCCTGACCAATCAGAAGAGGGAAGGAGGGGTTTATTCGGCACCCCCTCACAAACCCTTCCCCCTGCACACAATAACAACTGTAGCATATGATACCTTTGGTAGAATGCTAATGAAATAGCGCAAGCTAATACAATGCACGCTACCCACAGATAACTGTGAACAGGGTTTACAACAAAACCAAGTCGCGTGTGTGTGTGAATCCTACACCCGCATCCTATGTTGTACATAGAAAAAACACTGATAGAGAGAGCGAACGGCTGGGCCGTGGAACGTGTGTATACGAGCATTACTGCAACTAACACAACAGTGTTGTAGCTCAACATTACTTGTGTAAGCAACAGACCATACAACTAGCCTCTACCTGCATGTGGAGTCTCAGGCCGAGGTAGAAACCGTTCTATAACCGAGTGTAGGCTGCAGACCTTGCTTAAGCTCATAACACGAACGTAACCCTTCTATCAATGTATACTAGTGACGATTCACACTTTGCAACCTCATCATATGTTTTGGTGAAGAAACACACAGTTTGTTAACAAAAAATACAGTCCCCCTTTAGAGGGGACTTTTTATTGTCGAACAAAATTATATGAGAGGCCGGGGAGGGGATTAACAGAAGGGACCACAGGGGAAAAAAGTCACTGGGCCTCGAGCCGCTCGGGATTTGCCACCCCGGGAAGCCCCGGAGGGACGGTAGACAATCGGCGGCTGGTCACGGCGATCCCTACCGTCTCCTCCAGGCGTGGATGGGCCGGCTGCAGCGGCGGCGCCCTCTCTCCTCCTGGCCTTCTTCGAAGGGCCAGCAGTGGCGGTGGTAGCAGCAGCAGTCACGGCGGAGGAAGCTCGACGACGTGGCAGCCGTCTGACTCCACCAGCGATGTCGGGAGGGGGAAAATGAGGTTGAAGCACGGAGCGCTCCTCCTGCATTTCTCTGCACGTCGAGGTCATCAACTGCAGGGCCTTCCCGAACAGTCCAGCATCGGAGAGGGTGGCCGTTAGAAGAGGACCTCTCTTCTTCTCCGGCACACGGCCTGCTCCAGCCAAAGGTGGCGCTGGGTTAGAGTCGCCAGGGCTCGCACTTTCCCAGCGGCTATGGCCTGCAGCTGAGTCAGATGCAGGACAGCTCCTGCCGCCTGGGTGAGCTGGTCATGTTGGACATTGTCGTATAATCCTATCCAAATCTAAGGTTAATTGTACAGTACAATGAGATTGCTATCTGGAAGGAGGAAAGAAGGGTCATAAGTGATAGAAATCGGTCTCCTCATCTGACTTCCAATATAGCCAGCAAGGAATAAACGTGCAGTCCAGACAGGAGAGTTCGAATTCAAACCCATGTATTTATTTGTCTCGGCGGCCCAGAGTGAATAAAAAGGTTGCTTTTCACATACAAGGATTATCAGAATACATTAACATGTCTGTTTTGTACAAAGGATCAACAAGGTTTGCATCTCAAAACCCCAACATGTACATACAACAGTCATTGTTAACATCGATGAAAATAGAGAATTTACTGTAAGCCCCTTTTCATATGAGTAAGCCTGGTTTCTAAGATAAGTATCTTTACATTCTATTCTAACCAACCATGGGACCATCCAGCTTACTTACATGAAAATCAGCCGACAGCATTTTCTGGGTTGGGAGCGGGGAGCCGCAGACCTGGGGGCGGTCTGGGCTCCTGAATTAACACTGTTTTGCTCTTAAATACTATAATTTCCCACCAATAGTAGCACATTTTAATAATACGTTTGGTCCAATCCGGTTGGTTCTTCTGTGGGGGCTGTCCCCAAATCGATCTCCTGTGTGGGTCTTCCTTCAGTAAACAGAAGGGGGGGCCGCCGATGGCCCCCGTCGGTGTCTTCCTTCAGTGAACAGGGGGGTCTGCTGGTGGCCCCCGTTGGTGTGGTCCCTTGATGAGTACAGAGGAGGGCGCTTTTGATGACCCCCCTCCTTGGCTGCTCAAGTCTCCTCTGAATGAATCAACATTCCTTCGTGTACCATTATTGACCAGATCATATAACTGTGATAACTATACCAGGATTCTTAATTCTAAATATCTATATAGATGTTTTTATTGATTTCTTTATAGAGTTGTCAATCCAATCAAAGCCAATCAAGTATCATGCTTTTTCATTTAACTTTGAACCATGTCCTTATTGATTAATGATCTTTAGTCCTGTCTTATACTTATCAGAGCCAGTTATCTGGTCTCTGCTGTCGCTGCTGAAATCAACAGTTGAGTGTGACTTTTCAGTTCCTTTGTTCTAGTGTTGCTGTTATCTGATGCAACTGTCTCTAGAATCGTTCCTCATTTAGCTAAGCTGGTCTGCCCTGTGTTCAACCCAGCTGTCTCTGTAACACCAGTATCAGCTCCTTACTTTAGCACTGAAAATCCATTCTGCTGTTGAAAGGTACACCTGGCTTTTACATTATGGTTCTCTAATTATTCACACATATTAGTTATGGAATTCAAGGTCAATATTACCACAACATCACTCGGCTCCATGCCGCCCGTCAATATCCCGGATATGAATCTTGCCAGCTGCGCAACGTTAGACGCGGCAGCCAGAGATTGTGTTCCAGAGATGAATGACTGGTCGCTCCAATAAGCCAACCGCCTCGCCGATTTCCCTTGAGGAACCGGCTTGCGTAACGGCTCCCACACCACCTCCGGACAGAGGAGAGCGGCCATCGGCCTATCAAGCCGTGGCATGCCCTCTCTCATACCTTCGACCAAACCCGCCACCCGCGTAACTTGTATGTAGGCGGGGGTGAGGCCAATGATGTGGGACACCACCTGGCCCCAACGAACATAGGCCCCCATTGAAGGGAAAAATGGGTAGACAACGTCCACCCCTCTCACCGGGCGACGCTGCCAGAGATGACCTATTAGATCATCAGGGACAGGAACAGGCAGTGGCTGCGGTAGCGGCACGCCATTTGCAACGGCCGCCACTGCCATAAGCTCGGGAAACAAAGCCTGCAGTTCCCCCTGCAGACTTTCCTCCACCGAGCCCGCATCCCTCACATGCAGCAGGCTACGACTGGTCAAGGAGCCACATTCCGATGTGGCTGATAGTAGGGCATCCTGCCGACGAGTCAGAGGGTCTTCCCCGACGTCTTCAAACAAGGCGCCCCAAGGAGACATTTCACCCCCCTCCAGTCTTACCTGGACGGGCGGGATACATGTCTCCACCGGGCCTTCAAATAAGAACCCGTCTGCCTCTACCATGTAATCCTCTGTTTCCATCGGGCAGGTAGAGACCGACGCATCCTCACTGGGCTCCAGCAATTCACCAAACCCAGGCCGTTCGCGTCTGCAAGCCACCATCTTGCGACGGGAGTGAGCAGACGCAAAAAGTTTGCGTCTCAAATCCTCTGGAACCAAAGGAACCGGCCGCTCAACAGCGGACGATTCCCCGGAAGCAGAGGAACCAGAGCCATGACCAGGCCATCGCAGAGGCGACGGCACCGGTGCACCAGCTCCTTGGAGAGGCAAACTACCCATCGGACGCCTACCGGGCGTGGCTGTCAACCACGAGAGAGGCAACAGCCCTGCACCAGAACGCATGACGGAGGCGGAAATGGAGAACCGCTGGTGGAGAGTGGCTCTGCGACTCTCCGAAGTAGACATTATGACTTAGATTTTTCTATCTAATATTTATGAGAGAAGAAGAAAATAAGCACAATGTAAACACGTCTCAACTTTCTTCAGCTAACAACCTCGTCAAGTGGGGATCTACCGAAGGCACTTCCTTGTGGTGAAAGTGAAGAAGGAGGCGAGTAGGTGACCACACACCTGCTTATGAAGGTAAGCGGAAGGGGGTGTGGTCAGACGGATGTTGGGATGTAAAGGTACATGGTGGAATTTTTTATTCAGTGCTCGTGCACGAAGTGAAGTACAGTGCAGACAGGTGCTGAGCAAGCCATTAACGACATAGAACCGTTTGGTAGTGTGGTAGTGAAAGGGTTAACAGATGTCACATGTATTTTGCTTACATTAAGGGGTGGTAAAACCAAGGAGCTGATCGTGGATTATAGGAGAGGACAGCAGGAGACACACACACCACTGATGATTAACGGGGCTACCGTGGACAGGGTGAGCAGCTTTAAGTACCTGGGGGTCCACATCTCAGAGAATCTGACATGGACAACACACATAGACACAGTAGTAAAGAAGGCGAAGCAGCGCCTCTACCACCTGAGACAGTTAAGGAAGTTCAGAGTATCGGGGAAGATACTCCAGTCCTTCTACTCAGGAGCTGTAGAGAGCATCTTGACCGGAAACATCACTGCCTGGTATGGAAACAGCACGGCACAGGACAAGAAGGCCCTACAGAGAGTGGTGCGCTCAGCCGAGCGTACCACGGGTATGGCACTACCTCCCCTGCAGGTTCTATACAACAAGAGGTGCAAATCCAGAGCCTGCAGAATAATGAAAGACCCCCACCACCCCAATAACAGCCTGTTCCAGCTGCTGAGGTCAGGCAGACGCCTGCGAACCCCAGCTACTAGGACAGAGAGGCTTAGGCTCAGCTTCTTCCCCCAAGCCATCAGAGCCTTGAACAATGAACATTGAGTGCCACAGAACACTGAACTATCCACACACAAGCACACACACGACACGCACGCTGTGCACGCTCACACACTAGCAGCCACTTTTAACACTTTAACATGAGCGGGCACACACTCATGCCGCACACACCCACTTATGGCCAAAAGGAAAGGCCACTTTAAATTAGTATAACAACAGTAACAGTGTATTGCACTACCAAAGCTACCCAGCATGTCCTATATGCTCTGTAAATATTTTTTATGTACAGATACCGAGATGTCACACCATGTTACCTGTTACCTGTTTATTGCATAATGTTGTTTTTATTGGATTCTATTATATGTTGTACCACTGTATTGCACATCGTTGCGGGCAAGACCACCCGCATTTCATTGTATACTTGTATGCCGTGACAAATAAAACTCTTGACTCTTGACTTGACTCTTGACTGGTTGCATTGTATGCTAGGGTGACCAAACGTCCTCTTTTGCCCGGACATGTCCTCTTTTCACGCCCTGTCCAGGGCGTCCGGGGGGGGTTTATAAATTCATGGAAATGTCCGGGGTTTCATTGTTTTTCAGTTTCAGTTTCAGTTTCACGGCCATTTGCGAGCATCTGAAGGCTCGGGACTGCATTTCTCGCTGAACATATAAATTACCGAATTAAAGCGCTTTCCGTTGCCGTTCGAATGCCATCTTCATCGCCAAAATCCGTGCCTCGGTTCTCGAGTTACATGCCGATATGTCAGGTGTGCGACTTTTTACATGGTGCGGCAGATGATCACCCCGGACTGCATGCAGCTGCAGAGCCGCAGAGCCAGCGGCGCTCTCAGGGCCGCGCGCTGACGGCCGCGCTGTGAGGGCCACTCAGCAGCGCCACCCACCCAATGGCTGAATTGCCAATGGCTGAATTGGAGTATTGCACTGTGCGGGCACAGCTGCGAGATCCGCGCGGGGCCAGACTCGAGGGAGTAAATTAACTATACTTTTGCTCACACAATATCTTGAATGAATGCGTTTATTTATTTCGTACATAAATTGAAAATAAATAATAATAAAAAACAAGTAATAAACAGATTTAAAAAAAAAACAAGCAGGAGTATAGAATGAAGTGTAAACGTATGTATTCCTACCCCCTTGATTGATTGATTGATTGAAAACTTTATTAACAGATTGCAGAATGGGTATAATACAGTACGGCTCAATACACACAATTGTTAAGGGGATGCAGACCAGAGAAATGCTTTCATCTTGTTTACATCAGGGTCCCCCATTTTCAATTCATCATAACATATGACATACATGACATACAGATAAGACAGTATTCAGTATACCTTCACACTCTATTATCTTATGCAACTCATATTCACTCCACAAACTGAAATATACATACATTGTTGAATGAACAGCCTGTTTCTTGAAGTTAGACTCTCCTCTAAATTGTAACCCCCCTCTCTATAACAGAATTTTTGGATGTTACCCGGGAGTGAATTGTTTTGTGCTTTAAACATGATTTGTGCAGTCTTAAATTCAGCCAGGTACCAGAGTTTCATGGCATGTGATTTAAAAAATTGTGTGTTTGTGTGTTCCAGATATCCTACCTTATTGATAATAAAATCAATCAAATGTATTTGTAAGGCCCGCCAACACACGTTAATGTCCCTTCAGGCCCATGTCCCTTCAGGCTATGGATTTGCGGTGTTTTCCAGTTTATACAAAAAATATATATATTATTTTGGAATATTGCAACTATACTACACAAAAACGTGAGTACACAAGTTCAACTCATGTTCAGCCCTATGTTACTCATTAGCACTAAAAGTGATTTTTCTTTATTGTGTACGAAACTTCAGAATGTTATCTTTCAAAAGAGACCAGGCTTATGCATGTGCTATAAGCATAAAGTATAAAGATAAGCTTTGCAAAAAAAGTATGCAGTCCTCAAGTTCAAGTAAAAAAAAATTGCCACTTTTCTGGGCGCATGTTATGTGGTTAAATTTGGGATATATTGCAACCACTGCAGAAAAATGTGAGTACACAAGTTCACGTTCAACTCAAGTTCAGACCTATATGCTACTCTATTTCATTAGCACTAAAAGTGATTTTCCTTTTTTGCATTAGTAACTTCAGAATGTTATCTTTCAAAAGAGACCAGGCTTATGCATGTGCTATAAGCATAATGTATAAAGATAAGCTTTGCAAAAAAAGTATGCAGTCCTCAAGTTCAAGTATAAAAAAAAGGAATTGCTGCTTTTCTGGGTGCATGTTTCCAAGCATATGTTAAAACAATAAAGGCATCTTTGAGTAAACTTTGAGTAGAGATTCAAGATTCAAGAGGTTTATTCATCACATACAGTACAGTACACAAGACATAGTGAAATGAAGGTGGCCATGCCCGCTTCGATTGTGCAAACTATCATTAAGTATCTCGAGGCTGGGGCCAGCATGTCCTCTTTTTTTCGCCACACCTCACACAGAAATTAGCGTCTCTGTATTATGCACAATAGACCGACTTCTACCAGCACTACTACAGCTGAGTAGAGCTCAATAAAGCTCCCTTTTTATTTGTCTTCACTGATCTATATTTCATGGCTCGGCACGTCACAGAACATGAATTGTTTTCAACACAATAAAAATGTCCACTTTCAAAATGGAGGGAAAGAGCTGTGTTCTGTTTTGAACTGCTGGAATGTGATCAGGCTTGTATGCCAGGGTATGTTTTTGCTCCAGACAAACCACACTGGCAGTTACCATGACAACAAACAGACATTTCCCTTCACATACTTCACCCAAGTGCATTTCACCGCTGCCAGAGTAGCGCTACACTCCCCATCCCCTCACTCACACACACACACACACACACACACACACACACACACACACACACACACACACACACACGCACACACACGCGCGCACGCACACACGCGCACGCACGCACGCACACACACACACACACACACACACACACACACACACACACACACACACACACACACACCACTGTGGTGGTTCCATTGATCGATCTCCTGCAGAGCAAACAATGGTGTAACAGACTTACATTGTTATGAGATTATACTGTATCTCTCTTGTTACTTGCAGGATTGTGGCTGATATTGAATCAGGCTGTTTTGAATTTAACAACAGAACAATGGGTGTTAGACCGTAAACACATGTGTAGCGGGAGCATGTTGGAGCAACATGGTGCTCAGAGGTGACCCGTATGGGCACATCATATTTTGTACATTAAAAAAGAGTTGCCGTGCAGAGTGTGACAACTGTCTGCCCTGCAATGGAGGAATGAATGAGGTTAAAAGGAGACACTCAGTCACTCCTATGTATGTCCCTTTCATCACTCTGTGCGAGAAAACACCAAAATGTTTCCATACAGAAATAGACTGTCCTCCACCTCACCTTGTGTGCCAGGGCGATGATGGGCAGTGAGGGCACAGAATGCACAGCGGAGACCCCTACTGCTGAGACACCATTGGATAAGACCTTGACCCCTCTGTGACAGTTGACCCTTGACCTCCTGATCCTGCACATACACGTGTCAAGATGGATGAACCTCTGTCAAGAGGTTAGGTTACGCAGTGTCAGGAGTTGTCAGGTTTTCTTCACTATGGTTACATATTGCTCACATACTGCATGATATGAGCATTAAAGGACCATACCAGGCTTACTACATGCCACTGTCCATTGTCAACATCGGTCAAATGGTTCACATGAAGCTCGACCATTTTTCCGAAAATTGCTTTATTTTGGAGATATCATGTTTATTTTTTATGTTTTGTCCATATTCAAAACACGTTACAGAATGTACCTGAAAATGTGTGTCAACATTAGCTAAAACGTACTGTCATTAAAATCATTAAAAGTCCTCTTCAAGCTAAAATTCGAGTTTGAAATGCAGCACTTGTCAGGAACTATTTTTCCAAGTGTATAATTCAGCTCAACGGCTTCCTTGGCTCTGTTGTGACTGGTGAGCTTATTTGAGGGCAGAGTGTATAATAGGGGTCAACGATTGGCTGAAAGTTACACCACATCCATGTGTGAATCTGTAAACAGGAAGAGGGAGTTGGACTTGCGGTCTACTGGAAAAAAGAAAGAAGCTGTATGAATACTTCCCAAAGGTCAGTGAATACCACGATCACAACACCAGAGGGAGCTACACAAATCATGTTAAACCCAGATTCGGCTCAAACAAGGGACTAAACACGTTTCGCAATTATGCCACATCAATGTGGAACGCCCTACCCAAAGCTGTAAAGGAAATGTGAATCACTACCCACTTTCAAAACCACTCTCAAAGAACACCTACGGGAGACTGTAATTCGAAACTGGCCCCTGTAAATGTCCTAACCCAACCCCCTCCAATCTACAGTAAATGACCAAGCATGGTTTTGTCAATATTCCAATGTACAGTTTTGCTTGTACAGTGTTCCCCCCCCCACCCCTCTTACCCAACCTCCCCCGCCCCCACCCACCCCACCCACCCAACCACCTGCAATGTACAGCCCTATACAGTCATATATGTCCTGATTAATTGAAAATGGGGGACCCTGATGTAAACAAGACGAAAGTCTTTCTCTGGCCTGCATCCCCTTAACAATTGTGTGTATTGAGCTGTACTGTATTGTACCCATTCTGCAATCTGTTAATAAAGTTTTCAATCAATCAATCAATCAATCAAAGGAAAAATACTGTATATTAAATCATGTGTTGCACAGTTCAAGGCTGTGGTAGTTAATACACAAATAGGAAAAAGAGAGCAATTACATTTTCACAAACTTTCCAGTTCACTCGGAACAAAACTCCAACCATGGGACTCGGTAAGTAGAGGTGATTTGATATGCATGTTTTTACTCACCATTTCAACACAAATGGCAGTGAATAACGTTTAGAAACGGAAGAAAACCTTGCCTTTGTAGTACACACCATGTATCACATCATTAGACATATTCTGAATGCAGCAGAGCTTTGGGGGTGGGAGGTCGACTTGAATGATGCTTGCTTGACATCCTAAAGTAAAACAAATTGTGTTCAAGTGTAGAGTGATGCAACTCATGGATTAAATGGTAAATGGCTGCATTTATATAGCGCTTTTATCCAAATCGCTTTACAATTTGTTCCTCATATTTTACCCATTCACTGACACATTCACACACCGATGGCGGAGGCAACCATGCAAGGTGCCAACCTGCTCATCGGGAGCAATTAGGGGTTAAGTGTCTTGCTCAAGCTCAAGGACACTTCAACAGGCTGCCTGGGAGGAGTGGGAATCGAACCAGGAACCTCCGGATTACCAGATGACTGCTCTACCTCCTGAGCTACTGTCGCCCCCACTGTTGATTAGGTACTTTTTCCAGGAAGAGAAAACAATGGATTTCTTTAGAGGAAAATCAAAGGGGAATTGGGTACAAACACAAAAGGGGTAAATAAAATGTTTATTTCATGGGATCTTTAAATAACATATCCTCAGACATCTATTCAATCTTTTTGGCTGTCGAATCTGATGAATTGAGAAAGAAAGGAATACGAGGACCAGATCCTAGGTCAGGACCACTGGATCTTAGTGCACTAGCTGATAAACGCGCCCATAGGGAGATCAGGACCACTGGATCTTAGTGCACTAACTGATAAACGCGCCCATAGGGAGGTCAGCGGCAGAGGACATCCCATACCTGTCTCTAAATAAAGTTGTTTTCAGAATAAAACATAAAGAAATTTCAATAGCTTGCACATAAATAGCACATGTCATAGTAGCCTTAGTGCCTAGTGGGCCTTACCCATAAAATAATGTATAATAGGGTCCCCTCATATCTCAACAAGGGGCAGTTTAACTGATATCAAACTGTGCATTTTTAGTAGCTCAATGGGGGAAAATACCTTTCGGTACTCTGCAGCCTATGAGTGGAACAAACTGCCAGTGTCCATAAAAATTATTGTCTCAGTAGGAATTTTTTTAAAAGAGATGAAGAAATGGCTTAGTCGCGTAGGATGATGATATATGGGGGTGTGCTGTAGACTTTGTGTTTGTTTGTGTTATTGCATTTATTTTGTATTGTATTTATATGTCTTATTTGTGCATGGTCGATACTAGTCATCTTGTCCATTGTCCATTGTGAGGACCACAATGGAAATAAACCGTAAGGTTTTATTGTGTTTTAATCCTCGACGATTTTAGATTATATGTGATGGCTGTACATGTGTGTACCGGTATTGTATGTAATTTTGATTGTCAAATAAATTCAATCAATCAAGCCAGAAGCTTGGTTGCATCTACAGCCCCGTCAGGACACCTTTTGGGATTTGGGCTTCGGGTTTCAGGGGCCTGGAGTGTTCTGGGTACAGTGGCTTCAGGTTTCCTGTGGAGGAGTAACGAGGAACACCACGTTCGCTGGCATGCGTGAGCGTAATGCTGGGTCTGCCATGTGCTGGGGTATTGTTGCATATCACCTCTCAGCTTACGCCTTTGAGTGATAGGGCCTTTTCCTGGAAAACAGTTGCACGTGCTAACAAAGGCAATGGAAGCTGCAATAAACTGTGCTTGATATGTGTGTAATGTATGTGTTTGTGTGTGTGCATGTGCAAGTGCACAAGGTGTGTGTGTGTGTGTGTGTGTGTGTGTGTGTGTGTGTGTGTGTGTGTGTGTGTGTGTGTGTGTGTGTGTGTGTGTGTGTGTGTGTGTGTGTGTGTGTGTGTGTGTGTGTGTGTGTGTGTGTGTGTGTGTGTCTCGGGGCATGTGTGCATGACTATGTGTGGACTATACCTTGTGTTTCCCCTTTTGCAGTTTCCCCCAGGTTTTTTGGGGCAGGTGCCAGACTATATATAACCTCTAGGCAGGTGTAATTTATCTCACCATGGCCACAGAGTAATACAGGGAGGAGACTCGTATACACAATGACAAACTCCTCTAGATCCTTCAATCTCTCAAAGGTGTGCAACACAGGTCAAAATACACACAAACTAAGACAAATATAATGCAAAATAATGATAAAATCAGAAATAGTTTTGGTTGTTCAGTCAATCAACATTGATATTTCTTTCATATAATCACTTCCTGAATTGATATTTTAGGAAAGGTTCTTTCCCCCCTAATGGTGTGGAGCTTTTATTGAAGGTGAGCGGCCTGCAGACGTATCCATAAGGAAAGTCTATAGTTGGGCAGTGAGGAGGTCCGGGGAGCAGGTATGGACCCCGTGCTCTGTGTCTTCATCAGTTGGCCTGATACATGCTCTGGCATTTGCCCAAGATTCAAGTAATTGCACCACAACAGACCCCTTTAAAATATTTAAGCAGCGTCAAACATGAATGGCTTGGGAATCAGGTTTCAAAAAAACAACCACCGTAAAAGGTGAAAACGTCTTGTCATGGTGAGACCAGCCCCTGCTGACTCAGCTGATTCTGAGCGAGGGGCACAAGGGGGACGGACGCACATGAAAACATGTGGCATCATTTCATCTGACTGGACACTAACAGATGGAGATACTCAAAGTGTGAGACATATTACTGGGCCTTGGAGAATTAGCTGCCAGCCACGCTGACACCAAATGCTAGATTGCCTGGCATTAGCATTCTGCTCTGTCAAATTCACTGACAACAGAACGGGACAAAAGTAGTCCAATTAGTTGCTGAAGTATTTCACGTTTTGTTGTTTTGATATGTGTCTGTGTTCCAGTGAGAAGTAATGTTGCTATTAAATCTTGCAGTGTTGTGGCCATGTCTTATGAAGCATGTTTTCTTTGGGCAATAGTAGTATATTGACATAAGTGAACATGTCTGCAAGAAATCACCCCTAGCATAACCTCCTGAAAATAGCTGAGCTGAGCATGGCAGGAACCTCTCTCACCCCATCTTCCGTAGGAATAAATAATCACATCAAGAATGACATGGCATAAAGCTAAAGGTGACAAGCTTACTGTGAAGTCTTTGTGACATTGTGAACTCAGAGTACATATAATTCATCCAGAATTTAAAGAGTAAGGTCAGAATGTTGGACCCCAATCCCTGAAATATATACTTTGGGTTGCACTGTGGAGTAGGTTTCAGCTTTTATTTCAGGGCTTGAGCAAACTAATTAATTCATACTCTATCATACTACATGTAATCCTGATTTGTTCATACTCTATCATACTACATGTAAGCCTGATTCGTTCATACTCTATCATACTACATGTAATCCTGATTAATTCATACTCTATCATACTACATGTAATCCTGATTCGTTCATACCACCTCTGATCCTGATTCATTCAAACTCTATCTACAGTATGTAATTATACCACTGTGGAAAAAGATGGTTGGAACTTGAAGTTTAATAGTATGTTGAACAGGTACATCTTACATAGGACAACAACTCATAAACTTGAGGTGGCATAACCCCCACCACTGTCAGCCCTCACTCCCCCTTGAATACTAGTAGTAGATCAGATAAGTCAGAAGCCATAAATCAAACTTTCATGAATGCAGATGAGCCCACAGTCAAAACAATTTAGTTTTCTGTATTTTTATTGAATATATTATATTCTTTACTTTATTTTAATCAACATTTTGCACATATTCCATTTTCAATCACATCTCATATTGCTGCCTACAAAAATGTATGAATGTAGAAAATCCAAAGGTTGGAAGGTTTACCAAAAATCATAAAGAAAGAAAAAATAAAGAAAGATTGAGAGGGAAAAAAAGAAAAAGGAAGGATATGGGACAGAAGTGAACAAGTTCCAAAGATGCAGCGAGAGGGGGGGGGGGGGGGCAAATAATACAAACCTATATCTCAGGTTAGGATGCATGGTTCCAAAACAAAGCATCATGAAGCAAAGCAAGGCTGGCCAAAACTCACATGGGTAATTCTACACACCTGGACTGCAAACATATTTTAATCCATTACTGATGTGTCCATTCTTGTAATGAATGGAATAGCAGTGGCAATACAAATGAAGTTAAAACATTAAACATACATACGCATTCAAGCCGTAGCTTGGAAATATGTTAACCCCCTTCACTCCCCCACCCCCTAAGAGTAATGTATAGTGGTAGCCATTGTAGAAGACCCTTCGTCATGCATCAATCTTGCATTAGTACTGCATGGATCTCGAAAAAGGTCCAATATGGTATAGCAGCAGTGCAGAAGGCAATAGTGCAAGAGAGGCATTTAAAAATGACTTCTATGATGGCTACACTTTTATAGTTCATGTATTGGTAATTGAGATGAGAATGGTCATATCATTATGGTTCATGTAGATTCTGGATTATAGTCATAATGTGTTGTGACTATGATGACAGCCTCGGCTGGTTTACCTCCGCCACCTTGCATAAGAGATACCCTTTCACAATGGGTTCAAATCTCATCATTCTGTCACCCCTACATCGCAGTATATCTTGACCTGTACACTAAGAACTGTTTCTTTTAATTTGTTTTTGTTCTAGTACTAGGCTCTATCTCTATATACCATCATTATGATCACTGAAAAGGTGATCTGAAATGAACTGAAAAAGAATGGGTGGACTGCCAGTTCTCCTTCAAAAATCAGCAAGTCATTCATTTTTATCATTTCAGTATCGTGTTTTGAAGTTAACCTCAGTCTTTCTCATCTCTTCATTGTTATGCTTGCTATACTGATGCAAAAATAAGACAAGTGCAAAGGTGACAAATAAATGGCATTATGGGTAAAGCTGAGTGTGCTGGTGGTTTGGTTCTGTTGGTGCTGGGGGCGGGGGGGGGTTCATATAATGGAATAAATAAACTCATCCATCCCCTAAAGGACAAGACATTCTAATGATGACTAACATAAAGATTCTGATTAATGACCCTCTCCCATGGTGTATCTCCTCCCTGATGGGAGTGTTGTCTTCCAGGAAGACAATCACCTTATCAACAAGCACAGGAGGCAATCCAAGAGTTTACCACGTGACAACCTCAGTCACAACATGAATGATTAGCATTATGGGAGATAGTTGAATCTGAGACGGCATTTGCCCCAAACAGCGTAAAGATAGAGGGAGGCCCCAGGTGATTCCTCACAAACGATATTTCATTAGCAAATAGCTGGAAACCCCATGCATCACATACCATTACAGAGCGACCATAACTGAGAGAAGTGTTTCTGCTCATTTGTCCTTTATTTTGACCCTATACCATAGATATAATTTTTAAAGCAGTTTTCTTATTAATCAACAAAATCATTAAGACCCTTTAAGATTTGTCTATATTGAATAACAATTTGTATAAATATGGTTTCCCCACCAAATTGTTCAATAAACTACTGAAAATGGCTTAGCAGCATCTCTACACCTTTTCCCTCATTGAGAATGCAAAGATCTATGAATATGCAAATTGAAACAAACACCCATTGATATTTACCAGGAATTCCAAGTCAGCTTACATTCTTACAAGACCTACAGTACTCTGCTTTCTGTGTTTACTGAAGCTAAAGGTATCAAATTACGACATATTGGACCATGATAGGTTCGACCTATTAGTGACATCACATATCCTGTTCCTCAGTGCCAGACGTGCCAGACGTGTTTAACAGAAATGTATTATTTTTATTTCTGATTTATTCCATAATGAGGTTAATGATCCCCATCATTGTCTTCACAAAGTGGCAGTAATCCGTAAAGTTCAGTGTTCCAACCACCATTGAATCTCAAATCAAGGAAACCTGATTCAGCCCCCTGCTGTAGCACGTGAACACACATTGGTTCCAAGTGTGGAAACTTTAAGTTCGGCCGACATTGAGTTGAATGGAATCAGCCATCTCCTTGTTTATGACCTTGTAATTTAAACAGGAAATTACCTTGGATGTCAGAATGATTAGCAATTTGTTGCATTGTTAACCAGCTAACGTTTGATATCAGTTTATGTATATTTCCTCAGATAGCTTGTATATTTTGTATATTTTAATACAGGCTTGAATAGAACTGGTAGAGTGTGTTCACAGTGACCCTTCTTTCTTTTATAGTTTCCTTGTCTCAAATCAGGAAAACGCAGTGTTGTCACCTGGGTAGAAAACAGGTGGAGTGCATTGGCCATACTGTGTAGTAGATACTGTAGGAACTACCCGTATAGCTTTTTAATATCTCTAAGCTCCACCCATCTCCCACGGCTATGTGAAGAATGAATAATCGCCCCCTAGCTTCATCTGTGGTTCACACAGACTCTTGACCTTTAATGTAGTCTTCCAATATTGATTTATCTTCTTGATTCTCCAATCACACATGTTGCTTCCATCCAAGGACAAGGTCCATTTAAAAACTCTAGCCAAAACGATAGGTTATGTATATAACCTAGTTATATGAGTACTGGCTGAGCGTCCCGCTCTTAAGCCTATTGAGATACCCCTTATCTCCTGTACCTACTGTACTCCACCACAAAAACAACTTGTACACCCACACCTGACCGGGTCCCGCCTCTATGGAGGCGTAGCCTATAAGACCATGGCCATGGTCACCAACACACCCTTCCTCGCCAAAATCCCGTTCCAGTAAAAGATCCCTCAAAAGGGAACTCAGGGCCGCTTAAGAGCGGGACGCTCAGCCAGTACTCATATAACTAGGTTATATACATAACCTATCGTTATATTTCGTATCTGGCTTATCGCGTCCCGCTCTTAAGCCTATTGAGATATGGGTTAGAGCGGACGCGAGACCCGACAGATGTACCCCCTGAGGACCCGTAAGCCCACATCAAGGGGTTTGGGGAGCCCTGTCACCCCATCCTTCCTGGGGCGCAATCAACTCCACCTTGCGAGCAAGAGGGAACTAGAACCCCTTGAACACACAGCACAGGCGGAACCACGTGTGACCTAACACACTGTGGCCCATACCCACACACTCCTACTACCCTACAAAAGGACGGGAAGCAGGAAAAGCCACAGACCCCAGAACCGCCTGGGAGACAGAACCCCCGGTCATGTCCATGAGGTAAAACCTTACAAAGGGGCCCGGGGAGGACCATGATCCTCCACCGAAGCCCCACCCAGGAGAGCGGCAGAGGCAGCCACCCCATGAGTGGAGTGCGCCCTGACGCCCCCAGGGGGATCCTGCCCAGCCAACGTGTAGCAGAGGGCAATGCCCTCGCACAACCAATGGGACAGGCGTTGTTCGATAGTGCCTTACCGGCATGAGAACCACCGTGACAGACAAAAAGCTGAACGGTGACCCCGAGGTCCTGAGTACGGCTGAGGTAATTCCCAAAGCACGGACCGGACATGACAGGTGAACTCACTAGCGTGAGGAGGCGGATGAAACGCCTGAACCACAATATCCCTGGAGCGGAAGAACTCCGGATATTTACAGGCACGAAGGCAGGATTAGGCCGCAGAGTGGCACCGCAATCGGACGAAAGACAGGCACTCTGGACGTACCGAGAGAGCACAAAGCACACCCACGCGTTCAGCGGAGGTGACGGCCAGCAAGAACGCGGTCTTGAACGACAGCTGTTCCAACGGCGCCTGCTCGAGCGGCTCAAACGGGGCCAAGGACAACCGACCGAGGACCAATTGAAGATCCCAAGTCGAGCCAAGGAGCGTTGCACCGGCTTAACGCATCGAGCGCCAAGCAGGAAACGCTTCACAAGAGGGTTGCTGAACAAGACATCCCCTCAAATCCCTGATGATAGGAGGATATAGCTGCTGCATATACCCTCACCGTCGAAGCCGACAGTCTATCAAGGAGAGACTGGAGGTACCTAAGGACAGCATCCAGGGGGCAGGAGACTGGGTCCCGGCCCCCCGCCTTACACCACACTTGGAACATACGTCATCTGCCCGCGTAAAGCGCGACAGTGGAGGGAGCATGCGCATTCCGGATGGTAACACCATCAGGATCAAGAACCTGCGCCCCTCAACGTACCCGTCCCAACAACTGACCTAACAGATGTATGGGGAAGAATCCCAGGCGGCACGGCATCGGTCCCAGACCTGCCTGGCTATGTCCGGACGTAATCCCCACCCGTCAGGATGAGGACCGCCCCGCGACAGTACACCTGTACCCACATTCTCCCTGCCGGGGATGTGGGGAGCCCTCAGGCCGCGCAGATGGAGGACGCCCATAGCCAGCCGCCCATAGCCTGGTGCAGACGGGGGGGGGGCGTACTCCTCCCTGTCTGTCGATATACGACACTGACGTCGTATTGTCCGTCCTGATCAACACCGTTTGAGGACCAGAAGGACCGCTTTCAATACCAACACATTGAACGTAGCGCAGACCGGGCAGCATGGTTTGCTAGCTGCCCCCTACTGCGTTGGCCCGACGCGTCACCAGCGAGGGAGGCGTCAGTGAAAACGTGACGTGAGACAGCGCCGTAACCGTCCTAGGACGGAACCTCCCGAGCGTGTTGACAACACGCTCTGAGAGGGATGCCCATAGCCCTCCAACCGTTGACTGGGAAGAGGAGTACTCTACTTCCAGTCTATAGCAAACCCCAGGCTGGTAGGGACCTGCCTGGTACGAGACAGGACAATCCACCTTGACCGCGAAGGACCAGAACGTCGTCAGGGCAGAATACACTCCGTAACCCCTGACGACGCAGAGGCCCCAGTGCGGCCTCCACGCACTTGGTGAAGATGCGGGGAGCCAGAGAAAACCGAACGGCAGCCTCTGGTACTCATACGCTAACCCTGCAAAGGAAGCGTAGGTAAGCCCTAGGATGGAAGATCGGAGATGCGCATACGCATCCTACAGGTCTATGGAGGAGAACCAGACCCCCACCTGACAGTGTTCAACAGGTAGGAGACGATCCAAAAAATGCTGAACCTTCCCATGGGACAGGTCCAGCCTGGGTCTGACACCCCCCCCTCCCGATTTCTCAGGCACCAGAGAACACCGGGAGGAGAATGCCACGACGATGGCTTGCTTCGTCCACAGAGATTGGATCTCGTTGACCAGAGCTGTCACTGCTGGAGACCCTGACAATAGGGTCTGTACCAAACCCGAAAACGGGTGGGGTTGTGTCACAAGTCCCCGCCTCAGCGTTCTCTCCATCCACCTCGACATATGGTACTGCCGTAGTCATATGTGATGACACTCCCAACGCACCCGCCGCCATGTGGCGCAGGTCCGCCAGGAACTGTAGATAGTTGGCCCGGTCCCACCCGCTGTGCGTAGCCAACCCTGGAACCGTGCGAGCAGAGCGTTCCGTGTCGCACCCAAGGGGGGACCCCGACAGAAAGGGCCGGTTTGATACGGGGGGCTTTCTAGGTGAAAAAAGCCCCCCCACTGAACACCCGTCCAGAACATGCTGAGGAGTTGTTCTGCAGCCGGACATGCAAGGTGTAAGGACCCCATGGGTTCCTACACACCGTAGCCCTGCAGTGATATTACTACCACCCAAATCACGCGTGCCTGCGAGACCACTGCCAATCTTTCAGGAGTGGGAGGCACCCACATGATACCTGGCCTGGCGAAGGCGAGGCCGGGGATGCCCGCACTGTGTGCCTGAAAAGGTTTCGAGCCCCCCTGCTGACAACACTTATAGTTGACAGACGTAACACCAGGCTCAACCAACACAGCTTATGGTGTGGGAGCCGCTTGACAGCACAACATTCTCACGGACAGACCCAGGCTCAGCCATCAACTGGGTGTCAGCCCCTGTCCCCATGAGAAGCCAAAAGTGGGGCCGCCCGCGCTTCAACGAAGGCACGCGGCCCGCAGCCAAAGGAAACAATCAGAGCCCACTTTTTCCGCTGGTGTTGGGGAAGGGAGTGATCGGAGAGCGGGCTGCTCGCGGCAGGACGGTGACGGCTTGTTGTTCAAGCCGAACCCATCCAACATGGCCGATCCCTCGGCCGCCAAGGCTGTCGGCCTTGTGGACACCTGTCGAATCAACGCCCAGGATACCTCTGGCGGGGGAAAACATGGCCGCCTGTCGAGGGCCTCGTCATCGCCGCTGACGAGGCCGTGCTCTCTCTTCTTCTGGCTGCGCGGTGTGAGGCGGTGTGGGGCCTAAGACAATACCGCCCGCGCTCCAGCAGAAGACCAAAATCTCCTGCGGAGAGGGGAACCCTGAGCGGTTATAGCTTGCGGCTAGGTCAAAGCTAATAACGTCAACAACCTTGCGCGATGTGTCGACGTCGGCTGGCCCTCAACGCCCCGCCACCAGACACCATTTTTTTGATAGAAAAAACAGCAATTCTAACACAGTTCTAATCGCTGCCAATTCCATACCGTGGCGGTACAGGCTTTAGCAGCCCACCAGCCACTCGCCAGGCCGACCCACCCATGGCGTCGGCCGGGCGGGGCACTGTTTCAATATGTCAAAAGCAAAGGACTGATGTTAACACGGAGCACCATTGGTGGTTGCAAACAGCAACCTCCACTGTGGTGTGCACCATGAAAGGGTTAAATGAATAAAAGAACTAAACCACAAAATACTGTAGAATGAGCAAGCCCATATACACACGTTAAGGGGAGGCGGACCAGAGCGAACTAGTCCCGCCTTCATTCAAAATATTCACAACAGCACACCAGCCCTAGCTTAGCCCATTTACCAAAAAAGGTAAACAAAGCCCCCCCCCGCATACTCCCCCAATAGTCAACATGAATGGTTGAGAGGAGAGAAAGCTGTAGCATAGACAGACCTTCTCATAGCAGAGTGACAGAACAAAACAGTAGCCCACTACACTACTACAGCCTAGCGTGAGGCGATGTGGAGCCCAGATCAACAACCGCCTGCGCACAAACACGCAACATGTTTACCATGTCGGCTGGACCCATAGCCCCACTACCCGACGCCAATGTGGATAGGAACCAGCCAGCTGAGCCATAACCCGCCGTTAAGTCCCATCCTGCAGTAGTATAGCTCTACTGCTACACCGCCGAGCTCACGCATCGGCTCCCAGATGGGGACACCGTTCAACAGACCCCACCGGAACACAAAGGTAACGTACCTGGCTAGGCTACCTAGCCAAATGTCAACCCATTTACCCGTAAAAAGGTAAATAGGACTCAGAAAAAAACCCACAACAGCTACCGACTGACCTTCATTGATGAACCGGGCAAGAGGAGGGAGAAGTGACAACATCTCACGGCGGAGACATTAGAACAGCGTAGCAGTAGTGTTCAGCATGTAGCATTAGTATTAGCATGTAGCTAGCATTAGTTGTTTAACAGCACGCTTGCAGGACCGTTTGGAACCCGTTCACCGCAGTGAACGTTCACCAAACCATCCCCCCCTGGCGCCGACACACAACATGGTTGTGTAACAACAACCCAGCATTACTAACACTAATACCCGTGCCTGATGACACAGGGCTCACCATTGTACAAGCCGGCCCGATAGCCAAACCATGTACGCTGCCCCTCGATCTGCTGTCGTCAGACGAGGAAACATCAACATAGGCCCGTCGTGTCGCTGAACATGCTTCGAAGATGCCAGGGGCAACAAACCTCCGGTAAGCTTTCAACATTACGCAATTCCTCCAATCTTTTTCATACTACAAGTTACATAAGGTGCACTGCATCCAATATGATGGAACGAAAATAGAGGAAGGGTGTGTTGGTGACCATGGCCATGGTCTTATAGGCTACGCCTCCATAGAGGCAGGACCCGGCCAGGTGTGGGTGTACAAGTTGTTTTCGTGGTGGAGTACAGTAGGTACAGGAGATAAGGGGTATCTCAATAGGCTTAAGAGCGGGACGCGATAAGCCAGATGCGAAATATAACTAGCATTCCTTAAAACTTTGCATTCCAGCACAAGCTCCCCGACGTCACCATGCAGTTTCAGTGCATTCTCATAGTGGGGGCAATATCTTATCCTTTTGTGTGAGCAATGTTGCTTTCTAAAGGCTGGTTAAAATAATATACAATCCTTCTAGGATGTCCGATATCATCGGCCTACCGATATTATCGGCCGATATTGGCATTCAAATGTGATATCGGAAAATATCGGTATCGGTTTTCAAAAAAAAGAACATAGGTGCGGAAAAAAAGAGACAGAGCTTCAAGATTATTTTTCAAAATTATGACAATACTTACAATACTCCATTTCTGCCTTTTCCTATGATACCCATATGAAAATTAACTATGGTAAATCTATGGTATTCCTGTGTTTCTTTTCATACACAATATAGAGTTTTACCACATAAATACTATACTAATTCATAGTATTCCTGTGCTTCTTTTCATACACAATATAAATGTACCACATAAATAATGTAAGGATTGGATTTCTATAGTGGCATATTTTAGAAATGGAAGGTGAATCACTATAGTATTCCTGTGGTTTCCCCATAGACATACTATATGGTAGTTCAATCATATTTGGTGCATACAGAAGAAAAAAAACACAGGAATGCTATAGTTTTACTATAGTTAATTTTCGTATGGAAAATAGTTCATAATTTCAATCAATATCAATAGACTACTGTAAAAGGAGTTCATTTGTCTCAACATCATTGTACCAAAGGGGATAATATCACCATGACAAGTAAAACCTGAAATCATTATCTACAGTAGTCAATCATTTTTTATTTCTCTTATAACATCTGATAGTTCTGTGACATAGTGGCTCCGCTCGGCGTCACTCATGCACTATCCTCGCATATGTGCACGCGCACTGAATAAAATTCCACAATGTACCTTTATCCCAGTATTCGTCTGACCACACCCCTCGTTAGCTTACCTTCATAAGCAGGTATGTGGTCACCTGCTCTCCTCCTTTCTCGCTTTCACCACAAGGAAGTGCCTCGGTAGATCCCCACTTGACGTGATGTGATAGTAGGAGAAGAGTTGGAAAACAAGAGATACGTTGACATCATATCTTTATTTTCTCTCTCACTATTTTTCGAGAAAATACGGCAATATTGTCTTCGTCACTGGAGTGTCTGGAAGATGGTGATCATTCTAAAAACCTCCACCGGTTTTCGTATTGGGAGCACGCCGCTGCATGCCTCCCAACTGCAGTTCCTTGCTGTGGCTGGTTGCGGTAAAACCTTTCAGCGACACAGCTGGACTGTAGGACGCGCCGCTGTTGTGAGAAGCGGTGGGTTCCAGGTTGGTGAGTAATGTTTTGCTTGCGAGCTCCACTTGTCTGTTAGTGCTATGGGGGCTAGCTGACAATGTTTACGAACACCGGCCCCAGATTAGGGTCCTTTGTTCAGCCTCTTAGGCAACGGCGGAGGACCTTGGTTTGAAGCCCATTATAGCAACTAGTGGGCCACGGCCAGTAGAACTGGTGATCCCAGGATCTCTGGACGCGTGGGTACTTCTCTGTCACCGTATAGGCCCCGTCTCTCATATGCAAATGAGAGTTTACCCTAAACGAGGAAATGTGAGCATGGTTGTTCGTTATCGGAAAATCCATGTTCAAGTCAGCTACAGCCCAGATGGGAATTGTGCTAGCTCCGCCGGATGTTGGTAAAATCACCGTTGTAAAACTGTGTTAACATCTCATTTCTCTTTTCTCTTAAAAGGTGAGGAGGGTTTCAGAACGGCGGCCTGTCTGAGTGTGACTTGTTGTATCGTTGTGTACGAGTTCAGGTGGTGGCTGCTTAGCTTGCGTGCTAGTTGTGGCCTACTGTGTTAGCCAGTCAGCTGTTAGCTGCGGTGCTAGCTCGCTGTGTTTACCAGGAGCCTGTTGTGTCACTAGGCTAGGTAAACGTTAGCTTGCTGCTATCGGCCGAGATTATCGGCTGCTATAAGGCTGTTAGCTTAATGCTACACTGTTGAACGTGCTGTGACTATAACATGTTTTTAACACGCTTGACTACGACGTCATCTTTGACAGAGGATGTTCGTCGAACATACCCTGGGGCCAGCCGGCGAGGATTGCGTCAACAAGGAGCACTGTAGCGGCGGGTTGGAGCAGCGAGCTGCCCGTGTCGTCAAACACAGGAGGCTGTGTTTACTTCGGTGCCATGTTAGAGACTGCAATTCGCTTGATCTGCGCTCCCGGTAGGCAAGGTCCTGACCAGACCTTGAACACTTCTTCTTGCTTTCCCTTCTAAATGTTTTGTAAATAACGATGTTTTCCAAAACGAGTGTTGCTGCACTACATTTAGGATACGACGCGAGTTATGTGTGAATTGTCTTGTCACTGGTCTCCATGCAAATCGGGTTATTGTTACAGATGTGAAATGATCTGGTTTGTTGTGTTGAGACACATTGTGTGTTCATGTATCGTGTACTCACAACTAAGGGGGTTAAACCCTCAGCTCAGAACTAAGCAAAATCTGCATATGGCTCGCTGATAACAAACTATCATTACACATGGGCAAAACAGAGTCCATTCTCTTCGGTTCAAATAACAAACTCAGCAAGACCGACGGCTTCTCAGTTACAGTGGGTGACAATATTGTCACAAGGAAAGAAGATATTACCTACCTGGGTTCCATCCTAGAGGCAAATCTTTCCTGTGACAAAATGGCATCCAATGTAATAAAAAAAGTCAACCAACGAACTCGTTTCTTGTACCGGATCTCCTCACTGGTAAACAAGAATACCCTGAAGACTCTAGCAGGAGCACTCATTCAAGGGTACTACGACTATGCTTGCACCTCATGGTACCAAAGCACCTCAAAGGCGCTAAAAACAAAATTACAAACATCTCAAAACAAACTGGTCAGACTACTGCTTGACCTTACTCCTAGAACCCACCTCACCCCTGCCCACTTTGACAACCTAGGATGGCTTAGAGTAGACGACAGAGTACAGCAACTTGCAATGGGCCTGGTCTACAAGATACACTACACGACCAAGGTACCCATGTACATGACTAAATACTTCCCAAAGGTCAGTGAATACCACGATCACAACACCAGAGGGAGCTCCACAAATCATGTTAAACCCAGATTCGGCTCAAACAAGGGACTAAACACGTTTCGCAATTATGCCACATCAATGTGGAACGCCCTACCCAAAGCTGTAAAGGAATGTGAATCACTACCCACTTTCAAAAACACTCTCAAAAAACACCTAAGGGAGACTGCAACTCGAAACTGGCCCCTGTAAATGTCCGAACACAACCCCCGCCAACACCCCCCCCCCCCCCACTCCTACCCCCCCCAACCACCTCCAATGTACAGTCCCACCCCCACCTACCCAATCCAATGTACAGTTTCTACGCCTAATGTATATACTCTTTTCTTTCTGGACTCTTTTTGTATCACAAATACAGTACTGTAATTGCAAATCTGGTATGTCATAAATGTATAGATGTAGCAGTACTGTCTATCTGTATGTCATGTATGTCATATATGTTACGATGAATTGGAAATGGGGGACCCTGGTGGAAACAAGACGAAAGTCTTTCTCTGGTCTGCATCCCCTTAACAATTGTATGTATTGAGCTGTACTGCACTGTACCCATTCTGCAATCTGTTAATAAAGTTTTCATTCATTCATTCATTCATTCAAACTAACCTATAAAGCTATGCTTAGTGACATATGAGTAAAGAATGATTCTTTTCTCAGCCTGTAATGACAATGAACAGTGTGTTCACATATTAACAGGTTTACCTGTTTAACTGGCCGTATTAAGGGTAAAGTAGGAGGGTTGTGTGTCCTGGTCCCACGCCCTGGAATATTGGGCGTGTGCACCGCAGAAATGCCCCCACCATAGAGTACGTCACTGTGCGCGTCTCTGTTGGTAGGTCTTCCGTGTGCTGTTCAGGTCCATATGATGGATCTGTTTCGGGGGGTGGTCAGGGCTCCTCCTCACGAAGCTCCTATTCGGGCCTTCTGTGAGTTGGGACTCTCCTTCCATGTGAGGGAGCCTCCTCAGAGTACAGAGCCTCCTCCTCAGATTGTCAAGGTGAGTGGAACCTCAAGGAGGAGTCCTACTCTATTGTGTGTGTATTCGATTCAATTCGATTATTGAGTGTGTATGGGTTCAGTGCCTCCTCCCCGGAGAGCCCTAAAACCAAACTTTTACATGGCTCAAGGTGCAATATATTCTTTTATATATATTCAATATATTCAATCTGTACAGCTTGCGTGGGAAGTCTCTCTGGGGATTTCCGTCTCCTCCCTATGGGAGGGTGGTGGGATGTAAAAATGTGAATTTTTTTTACCCCCGGCTGTGTAGACTGGGATACATACTGTTGGTGCTTCCTTCTTTTCTATTAAAAAGAGTTGGAGTTAGGAAGCATCACACCCCTCTTGTCGTTCCCCTGGGCGCCTTTGGGATTCAATGACAGGTCTAAATAGCCTGTTCATTGATGTGGTTGTGTCCCGACGCACGTATAGTGCTAGCTCGGGGTGTTCTGTAATCAGGCGACTGACTGGCACGCCTTGGTTGCTTGAGGTTAAAACGGCGTTTTTATAAAGCAACTGGGATGGAGGTTTTTCCTCTTCCGACGACCTGTTTTGGTTGTCGACGGATTCTCGTTCATATCTGGGGGATGATGACGGAATGGATCTGAACATATGTAGAGGGGTCTCACGCCCTGGGGGTGGGCCACCGGGCGCGGTTCGCCCCGAACGTCTGGGTGGCGCCTTCTTTTCATGTTTAAGATCAACAGGCATATCTGCCCCTTCTCCTGGAGTAGGCATGTCGGCGTGGTTAGGGCACGGGACTGGTTCTGGTCACGCTGGTCCGGATCAGTTAAACCCGTTGTCCGCCGGGGATGCAGATCTGCTGTTCTGGTACCCTGAGGGACTTGGGCTTTTTCAGGGGGAAAATGCCAGGTCGGTCCGGGTGTCACAGGGTTAAGCGCTATGGAGACCATGGTTGGGTACATTTTGTACTCTGCACTGTCGTAATGGCTTACGGCCATGCCAACCTGTACACGCTCGATCTCGTCAGATCTCGGCCGCTACGCAGGTTGGTCCTGGTTAGTACTTGGTTGGGAGACCGCCTGGGAATACCAAGTACGGTGTGCTTGGGGCTGGTTCTCCATTATTTTCGCTCCTCTCTCACGCATGGCGAAGAGGGGCCTGTTGGGGTGGTCTTTGACCTCCTCTGGTGACCCTGTGCTTCCTGTATCGCCGGGCCCGGTCCGAAGTAATGTTTCGTCGACCCGTAGGCCTGGGTTAACCCTTTTTTGAAAACTGAAACACTTGTACTGCGGTATAGCCGGTGTATACCCGCAGGTGTGTTTTGGAGTTTTTTCTTGAGGGGTTATAGGAACAACCACCGCATTGGGTAACACCAAGGTGGTTGATTCCCTGGTGTGTTGGAGCAGTGTCAACTCCCGGGTTAGCCGGTTGAGGGTGCCCCTGCACGTTCATGACGTCTGCCAATCGTGTCAGCCTTCTCTGCCTCAACCCCTCTGGGTGGGTTTTTTTTAAATGGAGGCTTGGTCATGCAACAACGCCAGCATACGCCCCTTCCGCCGGGGCGGCTGTTTTCAGCTGACTCCTTTGGCGCCTGTCTCGTCCGCAGTGCTCCAGGCTCAGGTTACAGCCTGTTGCCTGGTTTTTCCCCGGTGCGCTGCCTGCTTCCGTTGGTTAACCTTTTTTGTGTGCTTACGGCCATGCTGACTGCCTGTTCTGCAGGGTCAATGTGCCAGGCGGTGTACTATTGGGGGGACAGGGCCCCCACTCGGCTGAGGGGCCTTTGTCCGAATACGCTGGCGATGTGGGGGGCGGGGTCACTAAGTGCCCACCTGGTGGGGTCTTGATGCTGGCATCATGGACTTTTCCGGGCCCCCGTTCCAGGGGGTCCAGTCCCTTTGGTGGGTCTGGGCCTTCCTTTGCGCTCCGCTGCTACGGCCTTGCCACGGGGTTGGGTTTGCCCTTGACCCCGTGATTCTGGGGGCAGTAACGAGGTTGTTCCCTCCGTTCGTTCCCGGGTGGCATGCGGGTTGTGCGTGTGTGTAGTCGTGGGGTCAGGCCACGGTCTGCTCACCCTGTGCGTTGAGTTGCTTGAGTGCCTCTTCGCACGGTCGGGTCCGTCGCCCTCCCGGGAAACCTCCAATAGGGGGGGTGCCCTCCATTAGGGGGGGTCGGGGGGGCTCGGCCCTCCCTGTTCTGATGGTTGTGGGGGGCCTTCAGCGGGGTGTATTTGTCGGCCGGTGGCTCCCGCTCGGCCTCCCTTGTGCATGAGTGACGCCGAGCGGAGCCACTATGTCACAGAACGTTAGGTTATAACTATAACCAAGTTCTGTTAATAGTGGTGACGCTCGGCGTCCGACGCCGCTGCAGCCCTTGATCTCACCTTGTGGTGAAAGCTTGGGAAGGAGGAGAGCAGGTGACCACACACCTGCTTATGAAGGTAAGCTAACGAGGGGTGTGGTCAGACGAATACTGGGATAAAGGTACATTGTGGAATTTTATTCAGTGCGCGTGCACATATGCGAGGATAGTGCATGAGTGACGCCGAGCGTCACCACTATTAACAGAACTTGGTTATAGTTATAACCTAACGTTATGTCCTTAGTGAAGAACATTCCAATATAACTATTTCAAGAAACAATGACTTCTGAGATTTGAGCATTAAACATTCATACTAGACTGAAGTATGGATATTCTTGGTTAAACCACTGGCATGAAGGCATGTAATACTTAATGGGAGGAGTCTGGGTTTTTAGACGTCCCTTCTATTGATTATTAACCAAATATTTATACACACGGCAGCCATTTTTGTTCTTATGTCATGCTCAGGTTGGGATTCCTTTCCACCCTCAGAGTGGAAGTAATTTCAAGCAGCCTATAGTATTTACTCTAAATCTGGAAGTAAATGGAATGGCTTGCAGACAATATTGAGAGAAACTATTTCATACCCCCATTGACTTGCACTACTACTACAGTCACCAATCAAGCAAATGAGCAATAACCTTTCTTATAATTCAGAGTATCAGAATTTGAATGATCCGAAATCTAGGCCCATGTCATTTGCTCCACCTTTGTTTTTGTAATAATTAGACTTATTATTCGATAGCCACAGAAGATACTTTTGTATAAGCTGTTTTATATGTTTATATGTTTTAGTTTTTTTTACCTTTTCAACAATTTTATATGATTTCCTTGAAACAGTGGACCATGTTTGTTAAGGTTTTTGTCAAGAATCTAAATAAAAAAAATATTTCTTCCCTTGTCAGGTCATTTCTGGTGGGTGCAGCAGAGACCAACATTTTTATGAATTGTTCCTTTCCCTGTCTGGTTAGTGGCTACCCATTTCAACGAGAATCTGTCTGCTTTCTGGACACTGATTCGAACATTCAAATCAGCCACCTTGTATTATGTATGAATATGTATCAATAGTGTTAGCATGGACAGACTCTCCATTGAAATTTTGATATATTGGACCATTTCAACAACTTAGGGGAGAATGTTAATAATTGGCCTAGATTTCATGTTTAGGTATAGAGAGTGTATAAGAAAATTGTTATTATATGATATACCGTTGCCTATGACGTTCATCTCAGTCATCATTAAATGTATTGGCTGTGATATGTAGCTTGTAGCTTGGACCAGCAAGGTCAGCATTCAATCTATTTGTCAAAGAGACACGTTGTTTGGCATACTTAAAAGGATTGATGTCCTTTTAAGTACACAGAAGCCTGTTCATACTATTGGATGTGGTGGCCTAAATCAGACACGATAGCCTATATCGTGAAGAGAAGGAAATAGTACTTATAAATAGTATTTATAAATAAATAATAAACGTACATGTAGAGGTTTAAGTTTGTCTCCTTATTAGAATAGTTAAAAATCTTGTTTGTCTCTAGAAAACTTAAAAATGTCCAACACTGTTCCGTAGCAAAAAATTAAATGCCTTTATTGTGACATGGCTATGTACAACAATTATATATAAATTATTATATATAAAAAAAAAATTATAATAATAATAATAAAAAGCCATACCATCAACACATTTCTGGACACCCCGAGGAAGACTCTCTGGAGCTGAAACGCGTTGGTGGTATAAACATTATTTTTTAATTGTTGTATTTTAGCCATGTCACAATGAAGGCATTTTATTTTTGCTACAGAATATTTTGTAAGTTTTCCAGAGACAAGCAAGATTTTGAACTATTCTACTAAGGAGACAAACCTAAAACTCTTAATTGCTATTGATCTAACCCGGCCCAAAGAGCACCTCACTCCTGTTGGTATGATTGAGGTCACATGCAGCACTCCTATCCAATATATTGTATTGTGAAGGAAATAGGACTGTATAGATCAGGTAAGTTTTTTCTTAATTTACCTCCTACAATTCGTTCTTAAACAAATTGAGTTGAAGAAAAATGTGTGTCCATCCATAAGTAGTTATAGAATATTTGTGTTGTAGAATGTCATAAAGGTGCACGTTGTACATTTTAAATAATTTGGGATGAGGACCCTGTATAGAACCATGTGCAGTTATGTGGCTTAAGCACATCATTTTGATGGTTGAGTCTACACTGTCCTCACTGACAGTCGTCGATGAAGACAGTGTAAAATCAACTGTTAAAAATAGTGCTGCTTATTCAATGTAATTGTATGTGGGTTGATTCTCATTCCAACTGATCTAAAATCTTACAGCATGCACCTTTGATGTAGTCTAGGGATTCCCAAATGTGTTGGGCTTCAGTAACACAAGGACATTCCATTGGGTCTCATTCTCCAACATTTTTCAAAGAGTTCTCTTGGAAGACTTATCTTGGAACCAACTGGGACAGAATCAATGACTCTGAGTCCCGAACGTGCTGGTAATATGTCTTAAGGGGCTGAAACGGTCGCACCTGTGATATGATCTGATATCTTCTTGGAGAATGGCATTATGTCTATACTCAAAAGCCCGTTCCCGTTCAGGTCATTTGCATACAAAACAATGCCTCCAGAGCTCCTTATAAGGCAAAGTAATGACGCAGCTGTGGAAATGGATGCGGAAGTGCCTTGCGAGTCTTGCGCGACCCATCGAAATTAGATTAGATTAATGTATTGTCATCATATATAGTACAGCTTGTGGTACACCTGCCGCAGCGCGCAAGCACACACACACGCGCGCAGTATACTGTAGCCTACGGCGTAATGAATGAACGCAGTATAGGCTTATTATTCCATTAATGCCTACGGCGTAATGAATGAACGCAGTATAGGCTTATTATTCCATTAATGACTTGTTGCATTGGGATTTAGTAGATACTATATGCTCTGCCCTACGTACAGTATAGGTACAGTCTGTACTTATACTGTACGTAGGGCAGAGGCAGAGCATATATAGTATCTACTAAATCCTAATGAAACAAGTAACTAGAATATATTAAGCCTATACTGTTCATTAGACACGTAGGACATACTGGCGCACACAAGACTTGTTATGGAATATTAATGCAGTCTATTTCCATGCGATTAGCTTTAGTTCTTATTTATTTATCCACTGTCATTTCAGTGTTGGTGTATAGGCTATATAGTGTATTTCAATATAAGTTTAATTGATTAATGATATATTCGAAGGAATGCAGGTTTATAGCTATATCAACCCCCTCCAATGTACAGTAAATTACCAAGTATGGTTTTGTCAATATTCCAATGTACAGTTTTGCTTGTACAGTGTCCCCCACCCACCCCTCCTACCCATCCCCCCCCCCCACCAAACCACCTCCAATGTACAGTCTCCCCCCCCCCCCCCCACCCACCCACTATACCCAACCTCATCCAACAATTTTTACGTCAAATGTATATACTCTCTTTTCTGGACTCTTTTTGTATCACAAACAGTACTGTATTTACAAATATGGTATGTCATAAATGTATAGATGTAGCAGTACTGTTTATCTGTATTTCGTGTGTGTCATATATGTTATGATGAATTGAAAATGGGGGACCCTGATGTAAACAAGACGAAAGTCTTTCTCTGGTCTGCATCCCCTTAACAATTGTATGTAATTGAGCTGTACTGTACTGTACCCATTCTGCAATCTGTTAATAAAGTTTTCAATCAATCAATCAAACAAAGGTCTGTCCCATTGTATACCAATCAATGGGATATATTGCATGTTGACCTGCATTCTTTCAAATGTATATAATTAATCATTAAAACAGATGTGTAACAAATAAGAAATACAAATTCCACAGAAGGCATTAAATAATTATTATTTTCAATTATTTCACAATAATTGCATAATTGTGTTTGAATATCTGAGTAATTAAAATAATTATACATTTGTCCAAAATAGCTGTTTCAGATATGGTTAAGCAGCTGCCCTGTGATCAGATGAATTCATATTATTTATTTTTCCGACATCAAATGCGTAATTTCTTATCGTACAAATATTGTCATATTTATTTTAATTATGATTAAGTAATTAATTCCAAGGAGGCCTGTAGCGTTAACATGAAGGAATCACTATGAGAACAGTCTGTCAAGTTAATACAATTTTCAATTAGTCAATCAATCATAAGTGTGCTCCTCAGCACTCTTAAATCTGCTCTCAGGAAAATTTGGGGACTCGCGCTACCAGCCCTAATATGTCTTAAATGGGCAGAAATCTGCCTAAGAGGAAATTTTTTGTCGTAAATTCGTTCGGGAATGAGACCCATTGTGTGCATGGCCTATCCCCTCACAGGCCATGGACAGCCTGAAAAGCCTTGAAAAACTTTAAAGACATACTTGTGTGTTTTAAAAGATGAGGGGGTGGGGGTGCAATTGCCAAATTTGTGGTAATGCAAAAATAATGTCACAATTTACTGTCCTCTGTGAGTAATGGGTAATTCCCTTACTTTTAAATGAGTAACAACGATTAATAAGTAGCAGGCCTATATAGGACATGTTTGAATAAGGTTATTGTAATTTAGGCAATTTCAGACACCAATTTCAAGGAGACAAAATGGGATTTTCTATAAAAACAGACAAAAAAGACATTGATATGAAGAGTTATAAATTCAAGTGTTGTGTCATAAGTTAACACATTAGGTAGGATAAAGTATTTTTTTAAGGAGAAAATGATAATACATTGTTCACACAAATTATGTGTACCAGTATTATGACGCATGTGTTCCGGTATTATCACGTCCATTCATGTCTGAAAGACTAGTCATAAAAGGGACGTCTCCATCCGCAACAACACAGTTGTTCAGGGCTGACGTCACAACATTAAAGCCCAGCAGGGGGCTGATTCTTATTGGCTGTTGGTTGTGTGTTGTAAATATTCAGAATCAAATGCTTGTCTTAGAAGGTTGTGCCAGTGCCAAGCAATCTATATAATCATGTTTTAGTAAGAGACAAACAACAGAATGGGTGGATTTTCTATGGGCAGTTTATATACAGTATAAAAAAGAAATAAATAAATAAAAGCCCCTACTGCCAAAAGACAAAAGCATGGAGAATTTTGGAACAGCGTTCACAACATACTTTTCACATGTGTCTGTGAAAACTAACCAAATCCACATGATTATGGATGATGGTCATAACAGTCAAATAAAGTATAAAAAAAATATATAGAATTTAAATAAAAAGTCTGAAATTACTATTTGCAACACAACGTAGGACACACAAGTATAAACGTCTGCGTATTTACATTTTTTGTTCTATTCAGTGTGCATCTATGTCACAACATTTTCCAGAAGTGTCAACAACATACAATAAAATCAGGGTTTCACCTTTGGTTATGTAATTATCAAGGCTAGGTTTAAAAAAATATAGAACACACGTCCATGTTACTTTGCATACAGTTAACTCTAAAGTCGAGACGTGTCAACAACGCAGCTGGTCAGCTCTTATGTATTTGGAACTGAAGTAAAATTTGCATCTGAGAGAAAAACACAAGGTATTTTGAATCCTTAGATTATTATTGGGTGTGAAACATCCAGGGGATTTCAACCCGCTGTTTTCTTAGATAAAAAGTGAGCATGGTAAGTATGTATGTATGTGTCCTGACATCTTTGCTTTAGTGTAATGGATGTTGATAAGAATAAATTCTCATTTATATGTGTTGTGTTGAATCCGTTTGTCCAGATGCCTCTCCTGTTCCTCTCCCTTCTCGCTTCACACCTTCTGAATTTGAGGTTTTTCATGTGTTATGACATAATGTGAATTAAGAGACTGTGTGGCCAGCATTTGAGTGAGCAACTCAGGCCAGCCTTGTTTGGTTGACAATACGAAACAAGATAAAAATAGATACTGTCATACTACTGGCTGCACATCAGCAGAGAGCAAAACTCCACCATTTAGAAACCAATGACACCTACTAAGCAGACCCAACTAAAACATGTCAATATTACAACCAAACATTGTTCTCATATTAAAATATTCACATCTGTTCCTTACAAGACACTGGTTTTCACACATAAAGAAAACATCTTTGTACTTGGATAAGTCTCTAAGTAGCATCACTAGGTATATGTGTAATAATTAAGGCAATCGTTTTTTGGGCCATGACTTACTCATTTGACAACTCCAGTCTTAACCGTTTAGCACTTTAAACCCCAAGGCTCCACTTGTGATGTCATACAATATCCAGTCGAGCTTTGATGTCCACATGTTGAGTCCACTCTTGGCATTGTGTACTTTTTGCTTTTCAGTGTCCGTTTGTCCTGAAGATGACTGGTCACAATTTTTGCTTGTTCTTTGCCATTTCCCTGGGACGTGAGGATTCTCTAATTTGCCTCCTACCTGGCAGCGCTGCAACAGAAAGAAGAAAAGAAAAAAAACAGGAAATTGATACAGAGCCATCATCATTGCAGAGGAAGTGATCCGGTGTGTGTGTTGTTTTTTTTTTTTTTTTTTTTTTTTGCAGTTACATCCCATGTGGGCTAAACTGATACTGCTGTCCCGCTCATTCCCTCCTGGCCAACATATCTGCAACGCATGCCATTATTGATAACGATTGCCCGAGCTGGGTCATTAAGATAGAGTTATAGGGTCCTTGGCACCCTCTTGTCCACAGTTAAGGTTTAAGCCAAACTATTCTCCTTGTTCCAGTACATTAACCTGAGATGCCAAGGGCCAAGCTGTACCAGGGGGAGGTCTGTAGCCTGGTCTGCTGCTGTTTATTGATGAAAACATTGCAGATATTTTGGAATAAATCAAGAGTGGGATATTTGCCTCAGAAATCATTTAATTTTAAATATTAAGGTCAACACTATTAGTACTGATCAAACTTTTTGAATAAGACACATCGCCATGGGTTGATTGATGAACCACACCACTCATTTGCATAACAAGTTATTACACAAAATGTTCCCCCAGAATTTCTGCTCAGTGTCTTAAGATGCAGACTGTTGGAGTCTTCTTTAACCAGAGCAGCTGGTGCATCATTCTCCACCTCAATAATTTGAGGATTTCCACATCGTCTCTGAGGAGTTGCAGACATTCTGTGGGCAATCATATAGCAACACCAGGCACAAGGCAATTACAAAAAACATAGCCTACTGTGTGTCTCTAGATTAAACCCTTGAAGTTGAAACCTGCAGTCTTATACATTTCAAGTAACATCTGCTTTGTAAAGTAAAAAGACACGATTTACCAGAGAAGACACAATAACTGTAGTGATGCCAATTTTTTTTTAAATATATATAATACTCAATATTCATAACTTTACTGGCAAAAAATAAAGTTGTAAAACATAGTTTGGCCACCATGCTGACTAGAGAGAGTGCAAATATTGCGAGAGATAGATGTAACAGAGTGTGTCCATAAATACAGTGGGCTTCTTCAGTATTTGGACAGTGACACAGTGTTTGATCATTTGGCTTCATACTCTTACTACTTAATCACTATGACATTTCTGGGAAGACTGTGGACCTTATTGTCAGGTCTCTTTCCAGCCTTTTTGCAGTGAATGGGTGTAAAACATAATCCATGCATTATGATACATCAATATGAATGTAGTGACACAACTGCGTTGACTTAAAAAATGTATCAATATGAATTCAAATGAATGTGTTATTTTTTTGGTCGTTTTCTTAATATAATGCTGTTCTAATAAGGTTCTAATCTAAAATGTACAGTTATTGCTGACTGAGTCAGTCAAGTCATATTTGTATACACTTGTATAAAAAAAAATAAATGCCTGAATAATTGGTAATGACTCGAACAGTTGGATTGAATCATTCTACTTTCCCCTAGTATCTTCGTTGAGATTCAGCTGTGACTTAGCCCCTTTCGTGACTGTGATGCACAGTTTTGGCTGTGATAACACAGTCACTTGCTCATCAATAGGAACGCAAGCAATATTCACCATGATGGACTGGTTTTGGACAAACGGTTCATTAGTGTATCACAGATAAATTTCAAAGGTACTCACAGTTGCACGAGGGTTTCACACAAAAATACGGGACTGTGTTCCCGTAAAAAACTTGGCGTGCATCACAGTCACGAAAGGGGCTAGCTGTGACTATGCTTGGCTCCAAATGACTGTGTAGAATACTGTAGATTAAATTAAATAGTGCAAATAACCAATGGTTTGAATTACCATACTCCTGTTATAGTGCTTTGAGAAAGGTATAATTGACTTCTGCAATGTTTTTGACCCTACCCTGTCCCATAGAGTTACTTAAGGATTTATCTCTGATGCTGAAACAAAACTAAACATGTTGCTTAACCTGGATTAGGAGCATAGAAATTAAAATAAGTAGGAATACATTGGGATTAACAAAGTTGCTGCATGAAGATCCTCACCCCCCCCCCCCTCCCCCCCCCCCCCCGCTCAAGCCCCTGAAATGCTAAGGATTTAGTATCAACTGGCCATATTACCACAACAGTTCCATGCAGGAGTGTGGGGTTTATTTAAAGCACCAACACATTATCTGTGATATGGTGCCAGAACATGACCTGATATAATAATAACACTAAATCACACTGCCACACACAACATTAAACATGTGTTATATCATGTATAGTATGTCAGCTGACATAGCTGATATACAGTGACACTTGTGTGACACTTTCTAGTCACACAATATCATTAGTGCAAGGTTTTGAAAAGACGTAGATGTAGGCATTAGGAAAATGCATGATGCGATTTTATGAGCTGGGATCATTCTATTTCAACAGGAAACTAATATAAACATCAGAATGAGTCATCGTTCATGAGAGAGGAACACAACTTTGGTGCAGTGAATGAAAGCAACCAATGGAGTCAGACCCTCGTCATTAAAGAGGAACTACGCCCATTTTCCCTGTTCTTACATATTACACATTAGCAGCACAAGGCGTCCCCCCCCCCCCCCCCCCCCCCATATCACACAAGGCCATCTCGTCTGATCAAATGTCCCCGAAAGCACAGTACAGTCAGTACGGTGCAGTATAGCACAATTGCCATGCCATCTCTCAAAACATACTGGTAATCATAACCAGCCAATGGCATGGTGAAAAATATAAGCCATCAATGCGTTTACCTGCTATTAACCTCAGGGCCATCAAGGTCAAGCCAAAGCAGACCTCCTCTAAAGAAGTCCAACAAATAAAATTAGCTTTCCTAAATGTCAGATCACTGAATAATAAAACATTCTTAGTAAATGATCTGATTAAAGAAAATAACTTAGATTGCATCTGCCTAGTAGAGACATGGCTAAATAATGACACAGCTACATCAATAATGATAGAAGCTTGTCCACCAGACTATAACTTTTTTCAAATACCCAGAAAAAATAAAAGGGGCGGAGGAGTTGCAGCAATCTTCTCCTCAAAACTCTTGTTTAGAATCACAGAACTAGGCGAGTTCATGTCAATGGAATATCTTGCCATTGAACTCAAAACAGAATCAACTATTATTGTCACAATATACCGCCCGCCTAGACACTCACCAATATTTATACAGGAGCTCTCTGAACTGATCTCACTATGTGTTACCGGATATGATAAGGTGATCCTAAATGGAGACTTGAACATCCATTTTAATAAGAAAACAGACTCCAAAACTATAGAACTAAAAAATCTACTGGATAGCTTTGACCTAATACAGCATATAACAAATGCAACTCACAGGCTTGGGAATACACTAGACTTAGTTATAACAACAACTGGGCTAAGCATAACAAATATCTCAATAACTGAATTACCTCTCTCCGACCATCACTGTATATTTTTTGATACTCAAATAACCCTTACTAAAACAAAAAAAGAAATCATAGTTAAAAAGAGGCTCCTAAACGACAAGGCTGAATCAAAGTTCATTGATCTTATCAGACTACATGAACCACACAATCATGACAGCTCTCTAAATGAAATGGTAGAAAATCTCAATGATGCAATGTCATCTATATTAAATTCTGTCGCCCCATTAAAAACGAAAAAGAAGAAAACTAGAGCCTCGCCCTGGTTGAACTATAATACGGTCAACAAAGAAAAAAGGAAATGTCGTGCAGCGGAGCGAAAATGGAGAAAAACAAAAACCACCATATGCTGTGATATATACAAAGATGCTTTAACTGCTTATAATAAAACCATCCGCTTAGCAAGGAAAGATTACTTCTCTAAAATCATTACAGAAAATGCTGGAAACTCCAGAATACTTTTTTCCACTATTAATGTACTACTCAACAACACTGCCCCTACACCTCCTCAGTCATCAACGGTTAAGTGTGAAGAACTTGCACTATTCTTTAACAACAAAATAACCTTGATCAGGGCCAGCATTACTCATGATGGAAATAAAGCTGATTGCGGCAAACCGCGCAATGTAACCATGAGAAGTTTCACATGCATCACATTAGATGTACTCTGCAAAACTGTCTCAGAATGTAACTCCTCCACCTCAGACATTGACCCTATACCTACAGCTTTCTTCAAACGGGTGTTTAGTGTTTCAAGCCCTGTGCTAGATATCATAAACACTTCCCTTAGGACTGGTATTTTTCCAGATGCCTTTAAAACAGCAGTTGTAAAGCCATTACTAAAAAAACCTAACTTGGATAGTAATGAAATGGCAAATTATCGTCCAATATCCAACCTACCATTCATTAGTAAAGTACTTGAAAAGATAGTTTCAGTTCAAATAAATTCCTTTCTTGAAGAAAACAACATCTTAGAAGAATTTCAGTCAGGATTCAGAAAATATCATAGCACTGAAACTGCCCTCACCAAAATAATCAGTGACCTCAGACTAAACTCTGACGAGAATAAGATCTCCATCCTTATCCTGTTAGATCTCAGTGCAGCATTTGATACAATCGATCACGATATTCTAATCGATCGTCTTGAAAACCATGTCGGTTTCTCAGAACATGTGCTGGGCTGGTTTAAAACATACATCAGAGGGAGGAAATTCTATGTTAAACTAGGAGATCACATGTCTGATATATACAACAACAATTATGGAGTTGCACAAGGGAGTTGCTTAGGTCCTTTACTCTTCTCCCTTTACATGTTACCGCTGGGTGATATCATCAGAGAACATAATGTAGATTTCCATAGCTATGCGGATGATACACAACTGTACATATCTGCTGAACCAAATGATACAGCGATTAGCTCCATTACAGACTGCTTACTGGCAATACATAAATGGATGAGTAAGAACTTCCTGAAACTAAACGAGAACAAAACTGAAATTATAATTATCGGCTCCAAAACTAAAAAAGAAACATTAATAAAGAACATGGGGGGACTAACCCCTTGGATCAAATCTGAGGTCACTAGTCTTGGGGTTATCATAGATTCAGAACTGAACTTCAATTCTCATATTAGCAAAGTGACGAAAACATCGTTCTTCCATCTCAGAAATATAGCAAAAGTACGACCATTTATTAATCAGAACGATGCTGAGAAGCTAATTCATGCATTCATATCTAGCCGGTTAGACTACTGTAATGCACTTTTCACAGGTCTCCCTAAGAAAACCACAGAGAGGCTTCAGCTAATCCAAAACTCTGCAGCCCGACTGCTAACTAGAACCAAAAGGAGAGAGCACATTAGTCCAGTCTTAGCTGCTTTACACTGGCTTCCCGTAACATTTAGAATTGACTTTAAGGTCCTTCTCCTTACATACAAAGCTCTAAATGGACAGGGACCTAGCTACATCGCCAACACTCTAATAAATTACACACCAGCAAGAACACTGCGATCATCAGCTGCTGGACTACTAGAGGCTCCCAGAAGCAGTCAAAAGAGGATCGGTAATGCAGCCTTTATCAACTATGCCCCAAAACTATGGAACAAACTACCCCAAAACATCAGGGAAGCCAACTCGCTAGACATCTTTAAAAGACAGCTTAAAACCTATCTCTTTGCTCAGGCATTTCACTGATAGATATCTGCTACCACCTAGTGGCAAGAGGAAACATCAGGGATATCCTGGCGCAACTTGTATTTACCTGCACTATTCTTACCCTGCCTACTCGTATACACTGCCTATCAAATTCATGTGTCGGTTATTGCACTTTTTACTTCTTACTGATGACTATTTTTAAACTGAATCATTTTAAACTATTTTTATTATTTGCTAGATCCAAATGTGAAACACTGTGATTATTTGTATTACTGAATAGAGAGCCTATTAGGATGCTAGATCCTAATGTGAAACACTGTGATTTGCCATACCTTGCTATGCTCGCTCATGCCTGTATTTTTTATGTCCGTTCTATTTTATAATTTTTTGACTATTTTTAAACTGAATCATTTTAAACAATTTTTACTATTTGTGTTACTGAAAACTGTAAGCGGAGAGCCTATTGGGATGCTAGATCCTAATGTGAAACACTGTGATTTGCCATACCTTGCTACCTGCTATCTTTTTATGCCCGCTTATGCCTGTATTTTTTACTGTTGTGAAGCACTTTGAACTGCAACCTCTGTATGAAAAGTGCTATACAAATAAAGTTATTATTATATTATTATTAAAGAGGAACTACGCCCATTTTCCCTGTTCTTACATATTATTACTATGGTTTAAGACAGTCCAAATATATTTGTGAACATAAACAATTCTCACCTATATCCAGAAATGAGAGTGCTAAATTTTAAATGTTTGATGTCATCAGGTATAAAGTCTGAAGCTATTCCATAGATAATGAATTGCTGGTAAAGGTGACATTGAGAGCACCCGGGGGAATGTTCTGTTTCAGAACCAAGAACACGATAAAATAAAGCTCATTTGGATATAAAAAAAATAAAGCAAACATTCTGTGGGTCCACAAAATCAGTTTCCCATTCATTGCTGACCTCCTCCCTCCTCCCTATCCTCCCTATCCTTCTCCCCCCTCCTCCATCCCTACATCCCACACTGGAGGCTGCGGTCCTCTGACTCCGGTCTCCTCTCCATCCCCACACCACCAACCTGCACACTAGTCGGTCCCAGAGCCTTCTCTGTTTCTGCACCCACCCTCTGGAACTCCCTCCCTCCAAACATCCGCAGTGCTACATCCCTGGACTCAAATCTCACCTCTTCACCACATTTATAAACGACTGGTAAGCGCCTTGGGTTTCCTGAAAGGCGCTATACAAATCCAAGAAATTATTATTATTATTATTATTGTCTATGGAGCAGCTCCAGACGTTATACCTCACACGTTATACCTCACACGTTATACCTCACACGTTATACCTCACACGTTATACCTCACACGTTAGACATCACACGTTATACCTCACACGTTAGACATCACACGTTATACCTCACACGTTAGACATCACACGTTGCCTCACTGCATCACTGAGCACAGAGTGACAGTTGCCATCTTCCTGGACTCTTAGTTTTGAAACAACACCGTGCAATACTACACCTACTGTAGACCTCAGTATATTTTTACTGTATTTATTTACTGTATTTATTCTATTTTATTCTACTCTTATCTTAGGCAATTTGATTTGATTTGTTTTGCTATTCTTATTCGTGACCTGTTCTGTCTAAATGTTTAAATGTTGAGCGATTTGCAGTGTCAAATTTCCCTCTGGATAATAAAAGTGTTTCTATTCTATTCTATTCTATTCTATTCTATTCTATTCTTGAGTCTCACTTCTCAAATTTCTGGCTTTGGAAGAGAGTAGCTCATGTTCACAAATATTAATCAAATCTTCTCGGGGGCGGTTAGGTGGCGTAGCGGAGATTGCGTTCGTCACCAACCCCGGAGCTGTGAGCTGGATTCGCCTGTTCGAATCCAGCTCACAGCTCCGGGGGTTGTCACCAGCTTGGCTGGCCGTTCACACTAATACAATTGGCTGTATTAGAGGGTGGGAGAAGCTGGCAGGGTGGGTCCGGGTCGTTGTAAACAGCGACTCTTACAGTTCGGTCGGGGCGCCTGCTAAGCGCGGATAGGACCTGAGTGGGATAGTGTGATCCTTCCACACGCTACGCCCTCTCAGGGAGGATCCGCGCTGCCAGGTGAAAAGAAGCGGTTGATTGGCTGGACGTATGTCGGAGGAAGCATGTGATAGCCTCAACTCTCCCAGATGATCTGACTGTGGGGGGTAAGTGCGCAGCGACCAGGAAGGGGATTGGGAATTGGCATACGACTAACATTGGGATGGGAGAAAAAATCAGAGGAAAATGGAGGGGGAAAAAGATCAACAAAAAAAATAAAAAAAAAAAAATCTTCTCGGACAATAACTGGATTGGAATCTTTGGAATGAATACTTGCTTTCCCAAAGCCACACAGTCAAACCAGACCTTGGATTATGATGCAAACTAAGCAGATTTCGGTCTGTGCAGTCATGTAAAGGGTCTGACATCACAACCATGAAGGGGAACTTTTAGGTGTTTTCTTTTCTTCTTCAACACCATGTCTGTTATGTATATCTACATGTAGATAGGCTCTTTCCAACACCATGTATGTTATGTATATCTAGATAGGCTCCTTCCAACACCATGTATGTAATGCATATCTAGATAGGCTCTTTCCAACACCATGTATGTTATGTATATCTAGATAGGCTCTTTCCAACACCATGTATGTAATGTATATCTAGATAGGCTCTTTCCAACACCATGTATGTTATGTATATCTAGATAGGCTCCTTCCAACACCATGTATGTAATGTATATCTAGATAGGGTCTTTCCAACACCATGTATGTAATAGTGTTGTCAAAAATATCGAAGTATCGATACATATCGATACTGAATATTTAAAATGGTTTCGATACTCATTTCCCGAAATACCGAAATCGGTACCAGCTGGCGAGTGTTCTACCTCAAGTTGTTGACGCGCTGTTCAGAGCACGCTTGCCCCTCCGCCTGCTCCGAGTCCAGCCCTCCCCCTCACAGAGCCGTCTTCAGTTAGTAAACAAACATTTTAGCTGAAGATGCAGAGCCTCCGCAACTTGTGCTTGTGGATAAAGAAAACAGCAGAAGTGCTGTTTGGAGGTACTTCGGGTTTGAGTAAACAACGAAGGACAAGCTAAAGCTGCCCCAATGCTATTTGCAAGCGGTGTTAGAGCAGTGCCAACGAGGATCTCCATAAAGAAATGAGAGGTTCGTGACAGCTGCTCTTTCAACGTCACTGTGACTGAAGCATTAAACCATTAACTCTAGTTTAATACATGATACGTTGTCTACTGATGGCGCATAATATCAACAGCTGATTCGTTGTAACGTTAGAGCTAGCTACTGCTAGCCGTTAGCTCCGTTAGCTTAGCTGGCCACTTTTACAATTACTGCATGGAAACGGAGTAACGTTAACGTTTAAACGTTATGTCGAGGTCATACAATACTACAGTCGACATAAGGTTAACGTTACCCCGTTTCCATGAAGTGTTTAAATAGCAGCAATCTTGTTGAAAATGTAACGTTACTAAAATGCTCAGAGCATAGCCTCTCTCTCTCTCTCTCTCTCTCTCTCTCTCTCTCTCTCTCGCTCGCTCTTGTTATCTTTAAATAAAAATCGAAACTGTTACTAACTGTAATACAAACAGTTCAGTTTGTCAGGTACATGCAACACAGATTACAGTTCCTTACATCTGTCTGCTTGGGAAAATACCATGTTCTGCATCTGCAATTAAAATGATTGAAGTGAGATGAACAGTTATTTTTAAATGTGTGATCTAAAGATAAACAAAGGGTTTTAAAAGGGTTTTTGATATCGAAATGGTATCGAAGTATCGATACTTTTCAAGGTATCGTATCGAAGTCGAAATTCCAGTATCGTGACAACACTAGTATGTAATGTATATCTAGATAGGCTCTTTCCAACACCATGTATGTAATGTATATCTAGATAGGCTCTTTCCAACACCAAGTATGTAATGTATATCTAGATAGGCTCTTTCCAACACCATGCATTGATTGATTGATTGATTGATTGAAAATGTTATTAACAGATTGCAGAATGGGTACAATACAGTACAGCTCAAGGAACTGTACATTTGCATGTTCTTGGTATTTAGTAGTGTGTCTATTACTATGCTTGAGTAAATTGTAATGAACCAAAGGAGAATATAAATGATTATTATTATAAAAAAAGAAAATTCCATCTATATAAGATGGAAAATAACACCATGCTAACATTGACCGGACGTGGAAAAACTCAAGTCAAGTCATACATCTATGAATCTGGCCAAATCTCCTCTTTCCAATCCCAGAATTAAATCTGGATTTAGTACCACCAGGGCCCTGTTCCTCGTACCTGGCTAACTGAGTTAGCCGGATAATTTTCAGGATAACTTGACTTAAACTAGACCTTTCGGTTCCCCGACGTGCGATTTTCTAAATCACTATGGCAACAGATCAAAAAGTTTGAACCTGGTCGAGGGCAGGGTTTAGTTCAGTTAGCTGGATAAACCATGGCCACGCCCTCGCAAAGAAATGCCAGCTCCCTTCCTGAAATAATTCTCAGTCTAGATCCCATTATACCAGTCTGAATTATGTTTTTGTGCTTAGTTTTTCTGAAGGGGGCTTTTGAAATGTAAAATAATATACCTAAAATGCTGATAATAAATCATATTCAGCCTATGGATTTACTTTTTGTTCTAAATAATGCACGTCATATATACGGCGCTCGCGAGGTGCGATATACACACCATGTGGTTATTTTAATAACATCGGAGCATTGCAAATGTGAATCCCACTGGGATGTTTTTAATGATTGAAACCTATTGGGCGTTTGGCTCTGATTAGTTTCATATTCTCGGCTGTGGACGTATTTGCGCCAGGATTGTGTTTCATTCAAGCATAAATTTAAGCATCTTCATGCGTGGATTGTGGATATGAATTACGACAAATCTGAATATGTGGATTGTTGAATTGTGTCACTCACACGTTATTGTGATATTGTAACTGGGATTAAAATGTTTGAGGAGATGCGCTGTTTGACGGATTTGATGACGTGGATGTGACTTGAGAAAATGAATGAGCAATTGCAAGCCTTTGACGTTTTGATGAATGCATTTGATGCGAAACAGATTAAAACCTGATTAATAGTGAAACTGTATAGCCTCTAAGCCTCTCTGACACGTTATTTCGGGGGTCGCGCCTTGAAAACTTTGGGAACCATGTATTTATATAGTACATGATACATAAGCACATACAGTACAGATATCCTCATAAGTATCTATTAATTTGTATCAATTAGATAATCTTTGGCAGGGCTGTACACTGCGACGAGGTTATCGCAAATTGCCCTTTAATTTGGCCCGTGCGAGTGGTAAATAATATTTGGGGGCAACCTTGCAAGTAGTGATTTCTTTCAACCCTTCATTCGCATTTCACTCCTAAATTAATCCATACAAATTGGATACAACTTTTTTAAAACATTAGCCTACAACCAGGGCTGTACAGTGCGACATAATGTTGCGGTGCTATGAAAAAATCTGTCGGCGATGAATGCATTTACTGCGTAGCCCCCCGTGCGATAATATTTGCGTGTACTGTGAAGTGAATCTGGGCCACACTATTCTACTTGGTAGTTGTAGTCTATCGTGTGATTAAATACCATGTCCCCGTCTGCGTAGAGTCCATACATCCAACACCAAATCCCATAATTCCTAGCGAACAATCGAATCGAAACGGAATGTGGCATCGCCAAAGAAGAACTTCCTTTCAATAAGTTTAAGCTGCTAATTTTGCTCTGCAAGAAAAACGGAGCGGGTCCATCTTATGACCACCACGTCCGATGTGGAGAGATGATAAGAGACCATATGTTAGGGTTTGTAACCGACCTCAAACGCAACGGCACAGAGAGGAAGTTCAGAGTTAGCCAAAGCAAGGGTGTATTTATTTACAGAGTCACAAGATGGAATGAAGTACAGCAATAGAACAAACGGGGATCTGGCATGAGAAGATGTAGCGGCTCTGCAGATACTCCCAGTAGGTGGTGGTGAGAAATAGGCAAGTGACGTTGAAGCGGCTCTGCAGATACTCCCAGCTTTCACTCCCGGTGGAAACGGAGAGAGAGAGAAATCAGAGTTAGCCCAACGTACACACAGAGGCAGAGAGGTGACTGGTCCAGTATAAATCCAAGTGACTTGATCTTCGGTGTACCACACATAAGTTAGCTGAGTCCAGAGAAAAAACAATACGGTATCTTCAGTGTTAATCTAACACAAGAATTGGTGAGTCCAGTACAAACAAAAACGGGATCTCTTCGGTGTTCACCAAACACACAAAAAACTGATAATCCAAAAGACAGTTTCCCAAAAACTCACCAGAGCGCAACGCGAGAAGCGGGCAGATAACGAGGCGCAGCTCCGAACAGGGAATCAGGTTCTCCACAGCAATTCTCCACAAAAGATCCTGGAGAGCAAAAAGACCAAAACCTCACACCATAGCCGATTAAATTAAGTCGGATCTGGCAGTGATGATTGACGGGGACACACTTCTAACGTTCAGCCATACATTAGGTGAGTAGCCCACTATTAGGACGTTTTTCAATACTTAAATACTGTCTACTTAAATTTCCCTCCGGGGACAATAACGTATCAACCTATCTATCTATCTATCTAATAATGAGACAATATGCAAATAAGATAATACTAATAATTGTCACGGTTCCCCGTATGAAAGTGGCTTGCAACTTACTGCTGGAAAAATCACTGTTTATTTCTCGTTTTGCATAGTTTTACATTACATTCCTCTTCTATAAACAATCAAAGTCCTCATATGGGTCAATTAAACCTTTTTGATTAGAGTATTTCCTTCGAGCTAAGTTGAACTGAACATTTCACTGTCAAAAGCGCAAACTTAAACAAGGTTGCGTCGCAACACGGTTTTCAAAATAAAGGTCACATATACAAATACCGTAGTAGGCATCTCAATTCTTATAAGAAAAGTCCCGGATATACATAAACATTAATTGGCATAGATCTCTATAAACGGCCCAACACATTGATCACTTTAGGCACACCCTGAAACCAGTAACATCACAAATATGAAGCGGGTAATTACCCATACAAATAATAAACCTTTCATGGGGTTATTTACAATAATAATAATTCATTTTATTTATAAAGCACTTTTCATTGTGAAACAAAGGTATGCAGAGTTTCTTGTCCTCCTGATTAATGCAATGGTGTGTGTGTTGTGATGATCTCATTCAAGGAGCACTACAAACGCGCACACACACACACAGTTTGTTGTTTTTGTTCTATTAGTGATTTACACACTTTCTCAGTTGGTTCTAGGGATGCACGATAATTATCGGGCCGATATCAGCAATTATGACGTCATCCCGATAAACCCGATAACATTATTGATAGCTCCGATAATATATAATACATTTTTTGGTTAAAAGAAATCCGGTGTGGGTGGATTGGGATGAAGGGCGTTTGTTTTTACTGTAGGCTCCTCCCGTTTTGCCATTACTGTGGTACGACTGATAGCGTGTGGTTTAGGAAGAGGGAGTTTTTCACAAATCCAGCGCTCCCTTTCTCATGCCTGGCTGTGACGTAGTCACGTGACTTTCAGAAGCAGCACACTCAGATAGTAAACAAAGTTTGTTTGTCTGTTTACGTTTCGTTTGTATGTGCACAGTATTAGAACCCGCCGCGGTGCTTTATTGAGTTATGAAACCGGCTGATAGCGCGCCGAGCATTTGGCGACGAGTTAATGTTATACAGAGGGAATTATAGTTTTATCGTTTCTGTTTGTTTACGTTTCACATATGCACAAGTGACGTGTATTTACGCGCTGCTATTAGAAAGTATTGAGTTACTGTAGCGAGATGCAAAAGAGTGTTTCCAAAGTTGCATTGTCCCAGACCACCGGAGAAACGAGCCGAGCATTGCATTGACGACACGTAGCGTGATACAGCCTCAAGGACCACTATTCGATTAAAGATACACATAAACACAAAAGGGGGTAAGTTAATATGGTTATTCAATAACTGAACTGAACTGTGAGGATCCAACGTGAACACAACAGCTTTTTCCGGTGAGTATGAAACAAACCTTGATGATGCATGACATAACTATCTTTTCATTTGCAGTGAATTACAGCTATCCCATATTGCTTGAGTGATTGTTTTGAAGTCCTAATGTAGATGCATGACATAACTATCTTCTCATTTGCAGTAAATTACAGCTATCCCATATCGCTTGAGTGATTGTTTTTCATTACTGTACACGTTATATGTCACAGAAAGCTAAACTCAATGCCTGTTTCAGATGTGTAAATGTATCTGTGGGCACGCAGGCAGGCTCGCTCCTCATAAATAGGTTTCTATATCTTAGAAATGTGCACAAGGCTAGTGATAAGGCAAACATGCTATGTTTATTCAACAAATCATTTCTATTTTAAAAACAGTGTATGTTTTAACTCCCACGTCTCTATTGTTTTGATACAGGGTACCATAAAAAATCATGCATCATAACTGAACACAACACAATTTATGAGTAACACACACTTACTCCCAGTATAAGCGATTAGACCTTATATAGATGAAGACTAGATGATGTGTGTTTGAACTCAAAATCAAAGAGAACACACTCAAAAATGGTCTTAGGAGTGAAAAATTAACATGTGTTTGTATTTACAGTCTGGCTCTGAGGCGAGATGCAGAACAGTGCAGGTCTACACCCAAATTGTATCACAAAAGACAGAAACTCCAAAAAAATTTGCATGTCAACATAAGATTCAACCGAAGATGGTGTGGAGCTGAAAGACAATCGATTGACCAGTTAAAACAAATCTGCATCCAAACACCCACATGTAAATTTTATTTTACAGAAACAAAGCTATTCAGAGTGGGCACTTGAAACCCAAGGGGTATGGCATGAGTGAGACAAAGCAATGCAAATGCCTGCACTCTGACCACACGCTTGGTGGACTCACCTGACAATAGATAACAGGGAACCACAAAATGCATTGAATGCATTGAATGAAATGTTTTAAAAACAAACATCCCCCCTTCATTGGTACTTGATGAATGCAGTCAGGAAATTACTCACTTTTCACTCACAACTCTATTTTTTCCACTAACTAATAACATGCATGACTCTTCTTTTAACAAACTAATACATTTCTATGACTGCAAATATCAAACCACCAAGAGGTACACAATGATTATCAACAACATTAATCATTTAGCTGACACTTTTATCCAAAGCGACGCACAGGTTCTGTGCAACAGGACATCAGGAAGGGCACAACTCTATCAGCTGAGTAACAACGTCCATCAAAGTGTCGAGTGCTACAGTGTAGGTTAGTTTTATTAGGATAAATGCATGACAGTAAGGTTAGTTAGAGGTAGATTTATTCTTGGTGTATTAGAGGTAAAATTAATTAATACTACTTAGATAGACGAGCCAATGAATGAGTATATTCCATGCAAAATACCTGGCTGCCTAGAGGTTTTTGTTGTGTGTTTTTCTCTATGCTTACAGAGCGGCGAGAAAATTGCAAAGAGAACCAGAGAGGTCACGACCCAAACACCGTTAAGGACAGGTTAGTACGAAGATGCATCGACTCAATGGTAAGTAAAATAAAGAACATGCATAATGGTATTACACAATGAAAAACTATGAATTGAATTAACCCTAAATGATTTTCTTCTTTAGCAGAAAGGCATTGAATCATTTATGTGAGGAGGTTTTCTAAGGCAGTTTTCATCATCCTCAGATCATAAATTGGTGAGAGGACAGGACGAGTGAGACGACGCGTGACCTGAACCACGAACGACGGCAGGACCAGGCAAGGAGGAACACAACCCAGAGACCAGGGCGACCCACGGCAACAGAGGGCCCACGAGGGACGCCGCCAAAGAGCTACGGACACAACCTGAGAGAGCCGCCATCCAACCCAGCCCACACGACAGACGTCCCCAAAGGAAGGGGAGCAGACACAGAAAGGACGACATGCTGCGCCACCCCGGCAGCCTACGACAGACCAAGGCCATGTGTATCTCCACAATTCGTGTGAGAGAGAGCGTCTGGCAAACCTTCGCCCTCCACTAAGCGGTACCGCGATAACAAGGAACGGAAGGCCGACCATGTCTCTGGGCCTGATAAAAGCCAAGCGTGAGCACAGTGGCAGACATGTGATGGCGGTGAAGAACAACATAGACTCCAGGAAAAGAGTCCACAAGGCCACTACCGGTGACCCTTGACGAGACACACAGGAAGTGGATGGTGACCTCCTATAGGCCCCCTCTGAATGATGGAGGAGTGAATGTTCCCGACTGCACCGTCAAGAAGAGAGACATCATCAGAGACCTGTGGACCAAGAGGCATCTGAACACACATTGTCCACATTATTATGTATTTATTTAATTTTTACTGTGTTACTGTTTGGCCCTGCCACACGACAGACAGAGAACAGATGGTCAACAACGACGTGACATCATTCAGATTAATACCTTCACAAACAAATACAGCCTCACAATTGTATGTATCTGGAAAATGATGAACTAGGGATGTGATGAAATGAAATCAATGAGATAGCATTAACAATGCCAAGTAATAATGAGCTAAAATGTATTGCTGAAGGAAGAAGTGGTCACATGACATCACATTTGAATTACTTAAGTTACAAAATTGTCTGATTCTAAGTAAAGACCAACAAAACTGAGACAATCACAGATGAAAGTGACACTCAAACTCAGGTTAAATACAACTGGATCTTAAGTAATTTCATCAAGAATCATTATAAATTGTGCATATATATATATATTTTGAACATTGTCCCATAATCAATCATGTTAGTTTTTATTAACCACTAGGTTAACGGTTTTAAATCTTATTTTGACACATTAGCCACTATGCACACGCAATTGTGTTTTCACCCTGTGCACTCTGACCACACAGAGACAGTGTTCACATGTATTTTATTGGGTTATTACTATGTCTGTATGTACAACCATGATCTTAGCTCCCATAGATATTATCATGAAGACACATAGTTACCACTTAAATGTCTGAGTCACAACATGAGCGACTGGAGGTAGGCCAAGATATGTGCACAGCTATAGCTTCTAATGAGTATGTTAATTGTTGTTTGATATCAGAGTTGAGGACCACTCATTGATATAGGTATTTGAGTGGCTAAATCAGACCATTATCATTAAAAGAAAAGGGTGATATTCCCACACCCCACATCTCTGATATCAAAATAACACAGACTAGTCCAGTCAATCATGTCATGAATCACGTATGTAAATATTTCTATTTTAAACTGTTATGCCAACCAGCAGATCACATTGGCCAAAATTCTCATTTATTTTAATTGTTTTCTATTTTTATTCATTATCTAATAACCGATGGATTACATCGGTCCCATTCTATTACCATATCTATTCACTCTTACCTGTTCCAAATAATCCTGGTGTATTATACATTAATCTCACCCACATTATAATAGAGAAAAGTGAGTAACTGTGGTATAATAGAATGATTCCCCAACTCTCTCATGTAAAGACATTCCCCTCCCCTGTATCTATCCTGTGTCCCCCATCCCCCCCCTCTCCCCAATCCTATATTCCACCCCCCCCCCCCCCACTTGACCTATCAAATGGGACCACCTCCCCCCCTTTTAACTATATAATGCTCCTCCCGAGAACAAACCAGGGCCCTCATTCATCAACGTGTTCTACGCACAGATCTGTGCTTACCCTGTGCGTACGATCATTTCTAAGCAAAGAGTGGGATTCATCAATTTCGATTTGAACTTGACTCCGTGCTTACATCTACGCACAGGTCAGACCAGGCGTACCTGGCGCCCAGTGGTAGAATATATTATTACAACAAGGAAATGAGCTTCTGTGCATAATAACACTGGATGTTCTGTACAAACCGTAGTTCATTATAGTTCATTGTAAAATAGCAACAGTAGTGTAATTATGGTCAAAACCCTATAAATAGCATTTGGAATAATAGATCTTTCTCTCAGAATGAATGCAGCATGGTTTATATAGCGTTATCGGAATATACGGGGTGTAGGCTACTGACTGACTGCGCTCCGCGTAGCTTGATTGATTGATTGATTGAAAAGTTTATTAACAGATTGCAGAATGGGTACAGTACAGTACAGCTCAGTACATACAATTGTTAATTGGGGATGCAGACCAACTTTCGTCTTGTTTACATCAGGGTCCCCCATTTTCAATTCATCATAAATCATAAAGCTCAACTCGTTATTATTTTGCGCAGACCGCAGAAACACGGGAACGTTTTGATTATATTTAAAAGGCTTTACGTTAAACGAAACAAGTGGAATTTCGAAGCTGTAAGCAGAATACAAGTCATATGAATATAGTGTTCTTCCCCCTTTTTACTGTATAAGAAAGAATAGAAAACGCATTGCAATGACACCAGATAGTGGACAGACTATGTATATGATGGGATTCAAGTTCGCGTTTTTGTTGATCATAGGCATGCTGTCAGAGTATGATATCTTCAAACATTCTAGAACATTTGTCGTCACAGATCATGTCCTAATAGAACATAGGCTATGGCATGGATCGTGATATTGTGTGGACTGTAATTATTACTGTACCGGTACCACCCATTGTGACAACAGCCTTGTGAGTCCCGCACACAAACATGATGGAATTCAAGTTCATGTATTGAAAGGCAGGCTACATCATACATGCAGTGAGATTCATTGTTCTTGTATATGCTCTCTATTATTGTTTATATAGGCTACCCAATACTGACATCAAAATAGATTGTAGTATGCCTCTAGAAATCATATGCAGCAGGTAGAAAATTGACGGGAGATCCATCGCGATTTGGAATAAAATTGAGGAGAACTTTAATCCCTGGGTATTAATCAAACAACACAGGAAAAGGCAGTCATATTCCAGCGCGGTCTTTATTAGCCGACAACAAAATAGATGCCTCTAAAAATCATATAGCCAATCGAACACAACTAATAAAGGCATTCATATTACAGCACGGTTATAATGACACACAACCAACGCCAAACAGTGGTTAACGAACGGTCTTTATTAGTATTTTGAGCTGTCCAGGCAGAATTGCAGCAATGGTCTTAGGGAGCCGTTGATATCTGACATCACCGTTTACAAGTCCGCCTTTTATTTATCCCATAATACGCGATAGTGTCTTCTTGGTTCGACAGCAGTGAACAATCTTCGTGGGGTTTCTCGGAGTTCCGCTCGGGTCAGTCCATTATTTCACATCCCATGGGGGGTGTTTCCTCATTTTCATGACCATATATGGATAATCATGCACAAGCATTGACGGTAGAACAAAGTGGTATTCATCAACATGGAGGAGCATAGAGCCTGCGTACGCACCGTGTGATGAATCCCGACTTCCCTGTGCGTACACTAGTTCTACATTCCGTGCTTACGTGTGGAAATAGGTCATGTTCTACGCACACATTGATGAATGAGGGCCCAGGTCTTTTTACCTGGGTCATTTCAGCTGATCACCTGGGGCGAAGCCCTCAGCCATTCTCTCTATGTACTATACTGTTTGGTTAATAAACCTTGTTATTATCCAAACCTCGGTTGACTGAGAACATTCTTCTTCAGGATATCCACGAATATCCCACAATTGCGATCACAGATTTTTGAAATATTTATCTCAATGACGTGGTACGGCGTCTTTGGCAGAATGAGCATGGCGGGGAATGACGTGATAAGGCGTTTTTGGCGACCAAAGTGTTAAAGAGGTATTGTAGAAAGAATAAAAAAGCCACAAAGGCAACTCCTAAAAACATAGTTTATATTGAAAACATAAAACAATAAACCTCCAAGGGAGTTTATGTGCAAAGGACAGTTCCAAAAACACAAAAGAAAACACTACCATAAAGGACTCAGCCTCTATAAAGTAAAGTGTAAACTAAGCCAGTAGCCGAAAACAAGATGGCTACAAAAGACGGCTAAATGCTGAATAGGGCAGCACTACACTTAAATATAATGACCTGACCAAACGTATAGCCAGCACAAGGAAATTAATTACTGCGAGATCCAAACTTAAATAGACTCAACATGGCCATAGGCACAGCTGCACTGCATCAGGTGCAATCAAGCCCACACACCTGCCGACCCGTGAGGCAATTAACCACAGGGAACAGGGATTGACAGCTATCTCTCACAGAGAGGTGAAATAAAGCAAAAATAGACAGCTGTCCCTCACAGAAAGGTGAAATAAGGCAAAAACCATGACAAATCTTTTCCTATTGCTATAGGTTTTCCTTACCTTCGCGTGGGGTATGTCTGGGAGTGTTGCATTCATTTATTTTATTTATTTAAAAATGTTTGGACTTCATGGTGTTTTTGTTTTGTTCTTGATTCATTGTGATGTTTCTTCTTGACTTGTTTAACACATTCCTGGCCAACCACGTATATATACGTTATTGGGCGCCGTCCTTAACACATTCTGTGCCACGCAGTTTGTTTAAATAAGACGTGTCTGGCCCATGGGGACATTAACGTGTGTTGTCGGGCCTTACAAATAAATTTGATTTGATTTTGATTTGATTAAAGGCTTGCCACCTTTACCTCAAAATCAGATTTTTTTTCTATGATCTGGAATAAATTAGGAAATTACATGGGCAGCTAAATCCCTGAGGACAGTGGCTCGGGAGGTAGAGCAGTCGTCTGGCAATCCGGAGGTTCCCGCTCCTCCCGGGCAGCATGTCGATGTGTCCTTGAGCAAGACACTTAACCCCTAATTGCTCCCGATGAGCAGGTTGGCACCTTGCATGGTTGCCTCCGCCGTCGGTGTGTGAATGTGTGAGTGAATGTGTGAGTGAATGGGTCAAATGTGAGTAACAAATTGTAAAGTGCTTTGGATAAAAGCGCTATATAAAAAAGCATACCATTTACCATTTTGTACTTCCTGCCAGGGGAGGAAATTAGGCCATTTTACTCGCCAAATGCGAGTATTTTTTACGTTTGGCGAGTGATTCATGAAGAGCACTCGCCAGTCTGGCGAGTAAAGACAATCGCCAGAGCCAGAACATAGATATAAAACACTAGATGGCTCAAGGCGGAGTCTCCTGCGTACTTCAGCAGCGGATGACACGTGCGAAAAACATGATCCAATTCTCAGCGGAGTTCTCACTCGCTGTCTCTCTTGCTCACAGCTGCTGCTGCTGCTGCACGCCTTGCCCCTCCCCCTCCCAGAGCCGATGTCAACAAATGCTCCAGCAAGACTTGAGTGCACCTCGAGTGATACTAGCTAACGTTACTGTTTAAACAAAACTACACAGTCAACTATTCACTTTAGTTTAATACATGAGGCATTGTAGGGGCGGCTATGTGGTGTAGTGGGCAAGGCACTCGCCACCAACGCAGGAGACGCTGGGTTCGAGCCCAGCTCTCTGCGTTGCTACCAGCTTGGCTGGTCGTTCATACTAACACAATTGGCAGTGTTAGGGGTGGGAAAGCTGGTGGGTGGGTCCTGGTCGTTGTAAACAGCGACTCCTACAGTTCGGTCTGGGCGCCTGCTCAGCGAGGAAAGGATCTAAGGGGGGTAGTGTGATCCTTCCACACGTTACACCCTCTCAGTGAGAGTCCGCGCTGCCAGGTGAAAAGAAGCGGTTGATTGGCTACACATGTGTCGGAGGAAGCATGTGATAGCCTCCACTCTCCCAGACCGACTGTAGGGGGTAGGTGCGCAGCGACCAGGAAGGGGATTGGGAATTGGCATAATGACTAACATTGGGATGGGAGAAAAACAGAGGAAAAAGGAGGGGGAAAAAGATTTAATTTTTTTTTTAAATACATGAGGCATTGTCTAACGTTATCTAGCTGGCTAGCTCCTGATATCAACGTCTGATATCATCATTTTGGCAATAGTTTTCGCAGTAGTTGGCTAGTGTTGTTCCGTGAGCTAATGTTAGCTACCGTGCTAACGTTACTGTTTAAACAAAATGACCCAGTCAACTATTCACTTTAGTTTAATACATGAGGCATTGTCTAACGTTATCTAGCTGGCTAGCAGTAGCTACAGATAGCTCCTGATATCAATGTCTTATAACATCATTCGCTTTTGCAGTTGTTGGCTAATTAGCTATCGTGCTTCATAGCTAACTGAACACTGAGAACATCTTATAAGTTTCAGTTCATAGGAAAATACTTTGACTATAATGGTCAGAAGTAAATTAACTTAGATACTGTTATACTCAACACCCAGTACTATTCACTTTACTTAATTTCTAAGATTAGATTAGATAATTTAGACAGGAATTTAAGAATGCCTGTGTTAGACCTACAGTATAATACTGCCAGCTGCTATAAGAAAACCAAAAACGATCGGTATCGACAGTGTATCGGCCGATATGACTCATAGACGATCGGTGATCGGTGGCAAAAAACGTGATCGGGGCATCCCTAATTCTCACTAAATATAATACAATAACCTAAATATACCGCTAAACCCCATTGTATTCTGAAATGTAGACTTTAACAGTGTAGGCAACTAAGCCAATAGAAATAAGGTATAACTTATGAGTGCTTTGGCTCCTATAAATACAGTACAGCTCAATACACACAATTGTTAAGGGGATGCAGACCAGAGAAAGACTTTCATCTTGTTTACATCAGGGTCCCCCATTTTCAATTCATCATTACATATATGACATACATGACATATTACAGATAGACAGTACTGTTCCATCCAGACATTTATGACATACCAGATCTACAGAAATACAGCACTGTTTAAGAATACAACGCCTGTCACATAGACCCTGGCGTTGGAAACTCTGTTTAAGAGACAGAGTTTCTAAAAAGAGTATATACATTTGAGGGGGAAGAAACTGTACATTGGAGGGGGTTGTGTAGGTGGGGTGGGGACTGGTGGTTACGGTAACATCAGTTTAACAAGCTAATAATCACCCATTTGGTCTCTGCAGTTTAGATGAGAAGAAAGGGCTGCCGGTGGGGGACACATACACAATTTTCTTTGGCTGGTAAAAAATCTGTTTGGCTGGTAAAAAAAAATCATCTACCAGCCAGTTGGCTGGTAAGCCAAAACGTTTGTTTCCTCCCCTGCTTCCTGCTCATGGTGATTGCAACAATACCATACACATGGTCTGGAATATTTTCTTTTTCTTTTTATAAACAATACTGAGATTACTGTAGTCACAACTTTAACATGTCAATACCGTTTTATGAATTATGGAATAAATGTGTACGTTTTAGTTAGAGTTTACAGACAGCTAGAGAAAGACTAAATGGCTAATGTGTAGAGCACATGGTTGAGAAGGAAAGACATGGCATTTTGTCACCACCGTCAGACATCACCACCACCACTGACATGTGAGGACATGCAAGCTGACGGAGTTGTCAACTGATCCGATTAGGCCTGTGCACTGCATACACACACACACACACACACACACACACACACACACACACACACACACACACACACACACACACACACACACACACACACACACACCAAGCGGAAGAACCCTATAGATGAGTTTCTTGTTTGTAAACACAATGGTCCTCATTCTCGAACATGTTCGTAAAGTACCTTTGTAAATATCTTGGTAAAGTAGTTCGTATTAACAAATTTACAAAAATCCTCCTCCAGATTCCTGAACGCGTGAAATGGTCTCCATAGGTGGCCAAACTCATCGCAGCTGGGTTCCCATGAATGAAAAATTTCACTAATTCTTAAACTGGAAGTGCGTTCTCGTACACCTGAATTTGCATACAGACACGCCCCGCCAGCTCCTTATAAGGCGAAGGAGGCATGTGCAAAATAGCGAGAGGGTCAGCATTGCATCTGCTCCTTGTTGACAACAAGTAGTGCGGAAGCAATTTGCGACTGATCTCAAAATGAGATTAGATTAAAATGTATTGTCATTATACAGCACAAGTACAATGCACCATCCAACCAGAGTGCAAATGTAACAGTAAAGTGCAATAGTGACATGCAATGCACAGGTGATGAAACTGGTAAAAGGCTTCATTTGGAGATGCTTCCAGCTGCAGCCGTTCAGACCAGCGCTTACAAGCCCCGCACATACAAGCCCCGCACATAGCAACCCCTCGCTTCCATTGGCTGATTTTGGTACTGCTATGATCGTAGCAGTAATTCTCAATAATTTACTATCCAAGTTGTCTGTGCCAGCTAACTTGCTGTCAGGTAGAGCCTGGAGTAACCTTTCAATATCACTAACCTCAACCTGTTGAAAATCAAATGTACACCCATTATCTTTCATTATGATATTCTTAATTATGTCATTTGATTTTGTATTGTTTGAGATGTGCATTCCCTGCCTGAGCTGAGATATCTTACTTGCATAAAAATCATTAAAATGGTTGGCAATATCACATGGTTTGGTTAGGACAATTCCATATGACTCAACAAAAGGTGTACAGACATTGGATTTTCTACCCATAATTTGATTTAAAACATTCCATAGATTTTTACCATCATTTCTCACATCATATAACCATGGTTTAAAATATTCCCTTTTTCTCACCTTATTTAACTTTGTGACTTGATTACGTAAGGAACGGTACTTTTGTCTGTCATCTGCAGAACTGGAACACACTGATGCTTTTTTGGCTACAGTATGTCTCTCTCATTCATTAAAAGTCATTAAAAGCTACTATCTATCCATGGGGCTGATTTGTTTCTGACATAAATAAGTCCAGTGCAACCTCTGGGTCATCCTCACAACATACCTCCTCCCAGTTTATACCCAACATTTCATTAATAAAACCTTCTACATTAAAACTCTTATATGACCGTGAGTGAAATTTCAGGGGAGCTCCCACAGACCGTAGTACAATATATACATACATGAAACACATATAACACTGTACATAACAGAATATTTTAAATAAAGTGCATGATGAGTGGTAACAGTGATTATCAAGTCCAGGTAAGTGCATGGTGCACGTGAGGGGACAGTCAATGAGCGTTTAACAGTCTGACTGCTTGGGGGAAAAAGCTGTTCTTAAATCTTTAACTCTTGGCATGTATGGACCGGTATCTCCTCCCTGAGGGAAGGAGCTGAAAGAGGTGATGTGCTGGGTGAGACTGGTCCTTGATGATACACTTGGAGCGGTGGAGGCAGCGGGAGGTGAAGACGGAGGTGATGTTTGATAGAGGAGTCCCGACAATCCTGCCTGCCGCCTTCACCACCCTCTGTAGAGCCTCTTGCTCTGCCTTTGTGCAGCTGGATAACCACACAGACTTCACACAGACTGTCTGTACAATACTGCTGTAGGCCTATAATACTTATGTAAATAAGTAAGGCAATTGAAATATATCTGCAGTACAGCTCAATACACACAATTGTTAAGGGGATGCAGACCAGAGAAAGACTTCCATCTTGTTTACATCAGGGTCCCCCATTTTCAATTCATCATAAATGTACAGTTCCCTCCCCCTTGTATATATTTACTGTATGTCACAAATGTAACAGTACTGCATGGTCTGCATCCCCTTAACAATTGTGTGTATTGAGCTGTACTGCATTCTGCAATCTGTTAATAAAGTTTTCAATCAATCAATAAATCAATAAATCAATCAATCAATCAATCAATCAATCAATCAATCGGTCACTGTACCCATTCTGCAATCTGTTAATAAAGTTTTCAATCAATCAATCAATCAATCAATCAATCAATCAATCGGTCAGGTCACGTGTACCCATTCTACAATCTGTTAAAGGGCAACTATTTTACAATTTCTTTCACTATTTGGGCACTTTTACACAATTCCTGTGAGTCTATGGAACACCTCTGTAATATATATATTTTTTTTATTCATTGTTTTGTATTTCTAATCAAGTCCTCAAAAACAGCATTTTTCGACCTCAAGATCTCGAGCCGTTTTGAGCTAGAGGCTGTGTGGGCTCCAGGTCCAGCTCCAGGGCCCCGTTCCCCGTACCTGGATAACTGAGTTAGCCGGATAACTTTCGGTGAAGTCTGACTTAAGCCGGACTTTCCGGTTCCCCGAATCTGGATTGTCCAAATCACCATGACAACAGATCCAAAAGTTTGAGCCTGGTCGAAAGCAGGGTTTAAGTTCAAGTTAGCCGGATGAACCATCGCCACGCCCCCGCAAAGAAGTGACAGCCCGTTTCCTGAAATTATTCCCACAGTCTACGATCTGCATTATACCATTCTGAATTACGTTTTTGTGCTCCATTCTTCCAGAGGGGGCTTTTGAAATGTAAAATAGACCCAAAATGCTGATACTAAATTCACTTTGTCCTAAATAATGCACGTTATATACCGTGGCGCTCGCTCGGTGCGATGTACACATTATGTGGTTATTTTAATTGTAACTGGGATTAAGATGTCTGATGAGATGCGCTGTTTGACGGATTTGAGAAATTGAATGAGCCGTTGACGTCACATTAATGAATGAGGATAAAGAGATAAAACTTCATTCAAAATAAAGAATATTCTAAACACGGGTCTCTCGTTCATTAATGTATAAACAATGAATTTATCCCATTTGGCACAGTGGCGCAGCGTTAGTGCTCAATCCTGGCAACCCAGCGACCGGTGTTCGAAACCCCGTGTTTCCAATATAATTTTTTGGAATATAATATTAATGATTATATGCCAAAGTAGCCTAGTTTTAAGTTAAAATATTATAAATCTACATGCATTGAGGATGTCATTCTTTATATAGCTCTCAACGTGCACCAAATTGAATTATTCCTACATCGCAAAAAGAAGGGAAAGACTAGGTTTCGAACCCCGGTCGTCTGCGTGAAAGTCAAAAGAAGAACCCGTTACACCACAGTGGAGATAAGTAAAAGATCGACCATACATCAATCAATGGGAAGAGAGCCGTATCGTTATTATGTATAACAGTTTAACTAATTATTTTCGCTAGCAAGATCTCATTTTGATTATTCAATCCAGCAGGCAAGTTTAAAGAAATATAATCTGATTGATTGAGGTAATGAGGGACTTAAAATTAGCCTATAGATAACGCATTTAACTTGTCGGCGAGGCGATTGAGCCGTACTGCAATATGTTAATAAAGTTTTAAATCAATTAATCAATCAATGCCGCTAGAGAATCAGGATCTCTGCTATCGATACGTGCTGGCTTTTCAACTGGAGCGGCCGCGCGCACTTATCCTGGGTCTCAAGTCTGGCTTGAGTTAACGAGACTGAATCCACCTTCGAGGAACAGGAAAATCCCGGCTTCAAACATCGGGTTAACTGAATCTGGATAATGACATCTTAATCGACTTAGTTGAACCAGGTACGGGGAATAGGGCCCAGGTCTCTCCATATCTCAACATTAACATGCAGCAGTGACTATATGACATCACATATAGGCACATTTTCAAACGACTCAGTTCAGTGAGGGTGAATATTGTGAGAGGAGAATTGGAAGAATGCGCCAATATGAGAATTTTGAGACATAGATCATATTAATATAAGTTCACATAGCTAGGAAACAATGCTAAACACTCAAAAAGGCCATTTATAAGATAGTTCCCCTTTAATAAAGTTTTCAATCAATCAATCAGGGCCTGTGGTCACGTGTACCCATTCGGCAATCTGTTAATAAAGTTTTCAATCAATCAATCAATCTGTTAATAAAGTTTTCAATCAATCAATCAATCAATCAATCAATCAATGAATCAATCAATCAATCAATCAATCAATCCCGCAGTGCAACGTGACCCAAATCATACGGCAATCTGTTAATAAAGTTTTCAATCAATCCCGCAGTGCAACGTGCAACGTGACCCAAAATCACGTGACCAAAATCAGCCAATGGAAGCGAGGGGTTGCTATGTGCGGGGCTTGTATGTGCGGGGCTTGTAAGCGCTGGTCTGAACGGCTGCAGCTGGATACTATTGATTTGGGATAAATAGTTGGTGATTGTGTTCATGTCGATTCTACAAACATCATCGGAATTAAATAATTATAATAAAGATAAATACGACAATATTTGTATCATTAACAATTATGTTTTGCATTTATAGTCATGACTCAATGAGGCATTGTGAGCCTTACACACACACTGCAAACTAAATAAATAAGAACTAAACCAATCGCCGTGGATATAACTACTGTATAGTGGAATAGACTGTATTAATATTCCATATACCATCTTATTCTCTATGATATTATTTATTGTTGATTTGATTTATTCCTATTGCTAGAAATAAATAAATAAATAAATGCGTGGAGAAATGGCTTTGTGAGACTGTATACGTGTGAAATGAATCGTTCCAGCAAAATAGGCTTATATTATCCTAATGACTTGTTTTATTAGGTATTATAGTAGTAAGTCCTAGAACAGGACATGTGTGACATTTCATTTAGTAGTGTAATATGAACGACTACACACTTGGCTCTCAAGGCACCTCCTGCTCCGTCTCCAGTCATGAACCAGGGGGGCAGCGCTATCCGCGATATAATAAAACAAGTCCTTAGGATAATATAAGCCTACTTTGCTGATTCATTACACACGTATAAAGTGTGTGTCTGTGTGTGTGTGTGTGTGTGTGTGTGTGTGTGTGTGTGTGTGTGTGTGTGTGTGTGTGTGTGTGTGTGTGTGTGTGTGCGTGCGCACTGAGCCTGCCTCACAAAGTCGTTTCTCCACGCATTTATTTATTTCTAGCAATAGGAATAAATCAAACCAACAATAAATAATAGTTGTATCTTCCATTCGATGCAGGGGGGTTGACCTGTCCTAACCTTCATTGGTACTACCTGGCTGCACAATTGAGAACTGTAATGTTTTATTTCTCTAAGGAAGAACCACCATCATGGATGGGAGTGGAAGCATACCCAATGCAACTACCACTACATTTATACATGTATTCAGCTGAGCCAAAATATTTAAGAAAACATACTACACACCCCATAGTGCTCAACATGATTAATATATGGTATGAGGTAAAGAAATTTATGAAAATAAACAACTCCATGTCGCAATTCAGCCCAATCTGGGGAAACGTCTCATTTAAACCAGGCAAACTGGATGCTGGATTCAAACTATGGGCAAAAGAAGGAATAAGTCAAATATCTGACCTTTACAAAGATGGGGTCTTGATACCTTTTGAGGAACTATCAATAAAATACAACATCCCAAGGAAGCATTTTTTTAAATACTTGCAACTGAGAAGTTTCATTTCCTCTCTGCAAAACCAGTCACTGGCAATTCCTACACTTTCATCTTTAGAAAAAATGATCATCAAGAACTGCAACAGCAAAGGCCTGTTATCAATGTTCTATAACTGGATTGTATCTGGTTCAGACGAGACGTCACTATCTAGATTGGAGTCATGGAGGCTGGACTTGGGAGAGGAGATCTCAAACGAGGACTGGAACAGAGCATGCGAGGAGGCTCAGACACAAACAGCCAACACTAGCTTAAAACTACTTCAATACAAATGGCTGATGCGGACTTATATAACCCCTGTCAAACTGAATAAATACAACAGCAACACACCAGATAGGTGCTTTAAATGTACCAAGGATCGGGGAACTTTTATACATTGTATTTGGGAATGTGACAAAATCAAGAAGTTCTGGGGGGAGGTGGTGAATAAAATCAAAGATATCCTGTCAGTGAATATCCCACTAGACTCCAAAATGATACTGTTACATTTATATCCAATAAATCTGAACCTGAGAACCAAACAATTTAAATTTATTGATTTTGCTATACTACAGGCAAAAAGAACAATAGCTTTCAATTGGAAGAAAATAGACGCACCCACAATCGGTGCTTGGATTAAAAACATGGCACAATGCATGTCTATGGAGAGAATAACGTATATCATCAGGAACGATATAGAGATTTACGAGGATATATGGAAACCATTTAATGAATATCTGAGAAGGGAAGATATAGGAGGGCTGCTATAGGATGAGTCCCCCCGCTCTCTCCCGCGGTCAGCCGTGACCCGGACCCCGGGAGAGACCGGAGACACGTCAGTGAAGGTGTTGTAAAGATGTCATTTATTTTTACTTTTTATTTTTATGTACATTTTCTTTTCCTCTTTTCAATTATTTATATTTGTGTACGAGCTATTCTAATGGAGGTACAAATGAATGTACATATTATTTCTGTATGAGAGCAGTAAAAACAAAACCAAAGATGCTAAGAGAGAGAAAAGGGGAGGGGGGAGGGGGGTATGTGGGTATAGGTATAATCTTGTGGAGAAAAGGAATTAAGAATAACTGACTACAATGAAAACCTGAAATGTGTACTGTAAAACCCAATAAAAAAAAAAGTACAAAAAAAAAAAAAAAAAAACAATAAATAATAGCATAGAGAAGAAGACGGCATATATGGCATATTAATACAGTCTATTCCACTATACAGTAGCTATATCCGCGGCGATTGGGTGTGTGTAAGGCTCACAATGCCTCATTGAGTCATGACTATAAATGCAAAACGTAATTGTTAATGATACAAATATTGTCGTATTTATTATCATTATAATTATTTAATTACGCGGATGTCTGTAGAATCGAAGTGACGGCAATCCCCAAGGACTTCTCCCAAAGAAAGCTGTTAAAAACACGGGCGCACACCGGTCTATGGAACTTCAAGAATCAATCAAGAGGTTTATTTGTAACATACATAACAGGGCATACAGTGAAATGCGGGTGGTCATGCCCGCATCGATTGTGCAATAATACAATAATAAAATAGACATAGAAAAAAAAAAAAAAGGTAAGACACAAGATGTGCATGATAGGTAATAGTCTAGGTAATAGTCAACAAAACGGGGCTCGGGAATCCTCCTCCGCCCCCCAGAGATGCCTCTCGGCTCTGGTTCCCGTAATCTAATTGTTTAGCACTGGCCCTTTAACCCATTGCCTCTGACACCATATCTCAGTCCCACTGCCCTCTGCCCTGGTACCTTCATTGCTGTTCTATATCATGCTAGCTTCCGCTCAGCGTCATATTGCACATATCTCGCTCCAGTGTATATGCACTGAATAAAATTTCAAAATGTACCTTTACAATACCAACATCCGTCTGACCACACCCCCATCTGCTACCTACATAAGCAGGGGTGGGGCCACACACTCATCTCCTTCTCAAATTTCACCCCAATAAGAAGTGACCTGTATACCAATCACTTGAAACGGGAAAGAAAGTATTTAGCTGAAGAGAGGAAAACAGAAGACAAGGAGATACGTTGACATTATATCTTTATTTTCTCTCTCACTATTTTCGAGAAAATACGTCGATATTGTCTTCGTCACTGGAGTGTCTGGAAGATGATGATCATTCTGACCTCCACCGGCTTTTTCGTATTTGGGGCTCGCGCCGCTGATATACTCCCCACCTGCAGTCCTCCTTGCTGCGGCTGGATAGGTATTGAACCTCCGGTCATACAGCTGGACTGTGGGAGGCACCGGCTGTTGTGAGAAACTGGTTGCTTCCGAGCTGGGTGAGTAATGTTTTGCTTGCGAGCACTAGTTGTCTGTTAATGCTATGGGGGTTAGCTGACAATTTTACGAAGGCCGGCCCCAGACTGGGGTCCTCTGCTCGGCTTCTTAAGCGGCGGACACAGGATCTTGGTCTGACGTCCATGATGGTCAACCTAGTGGGCCGCGACCGAGACCTGGTTGAACCCGGGATTCTCTGGACAAGCGGATGCTTCTCTGTCCCGTGCAGGCCCCATCTTTCACATGAATGTGGAAGTACACCCTAAAGCACGAGGAAAAGTGGGCATGGATCTTCTTTATCGGTAGTTCCATGCTCAAGTCGGCTGCAGCCCGGATGGGAATTGAGCCGACTCCGCTGCATGTCTGGTAAATCACAGTTGAAAACTGTGTTTGACATTTCTTTTTCTCTGCTCTCTTAGGATGAGGGGGGACTCAGGCGGTGGCCTGTCTGAAGTGTGGCTTATTATGTCGTTGTGTACAGTTCAGGTGATAGCTGCTTAGCTGGCGTGCTAGTTTGTGGCCTACTGTTGTTAGCCAGTCAGCTGTTAGCTGCGGCGCTAGCTCGTTGTGTTCACTAGGCTAGGAAACGTTAGCTTGTTGCTATCAGTCGGGCGGCTGTTAGCTTAATGCTACACTGTTGAACGTTACTGTGACTATAACATGCCTTAAACACTCTGACTACGACGTCATCTTTGACAGAGGATGTTAGTCGACCCTACACCCGGGTGCCATGCCAGCGAGGACTTCGTCAACATGGAGAACGGCGGCTGGGTGGCGTAGCGGACATTACCCTCGTCACCAACGCAGGAGATGCCGGGTTCGACTCGTGTCCCGTTAACCAGTGTTGCAGTTCTCTCGGCCTGCGCTCAGGGTGAAGGTAGGAGTCCTGACCGGACTTTAAACACTTCTTCTTTTCTTCCCTTCTAAATGTTTTGTAATAACGATGTTTCCAAAACGTGTGTTGCTGCAATACATTGGACTACAAACTTAACACCCCTCCCAGCACTGTCACTCTCCTCTTTTGAATATCATGCAGTATCTGTCTCTAATCCTTTCAATCTCACCATTGTTACACTCTACCGCCCTCCAGGTCCGCTCGATCACTTCACAGATGAGCTGGACATGCTTCTAAGCTCCTTACCGGAAGATGGTACCCCTCTCCTTCTATTGGGCGACTTCAACCTGCCTGACTCATCTCAGTCAGTCATAGTAGTCTCCCTCCTACAATCATTTGACCTGACTCCCACTGCCATGCCTCCCACCCACAAAGCAGGCAACTCCTTGGATCTCATACTTTACCGTAACTCCAGTATCATTAACACCACGGTAACTCCCCTACATGTATCTGACCATTCCTTCATATCCTTCTCACTAACTCTCATGCTTAACCGAAAGGTCTTCACCCCAACTCAAACCGTCTCACTCAGACGCAACCTGCCCTCCCTATCCCCCTCCACCCTCTCCTCTGACATACTATCCACTCTACCTTTGAGTGACACCTTCTCTGCTCTCTCCACAGAGATGGCAACCTCCACCCTCCTCTCAGCCCTTGCAACCTCCTTCGACAAGCTCTGTCCCCTCGTTGAGAAACCTGCCCGCCGTTCCCCACCCAGTCCATGGCTGACAGATCCAGTGAGAGAACAAAGACAGGTCCTGAGAGCAGCTGAAAGGAAGTATAGAAAGTCACGCCTCACTGCTGACATCGACACATATCACAACCTCTTGTTAACATTCTCCAAAACCATTACTAATGCCAAAGCTTCTTTCTTTCACCATAGGATCGAGGCCTCTGCCAAGAATCTTCGCAAACTGCATGCTACCATGTCCTCCCTCCTCACTCCCCCCCCACCCCCCCCCTCCCTCATCTTTCTCTGCCGAAGACTTTGCGATCTTCTTTGAGGAAAAAGTGGAGAACATCCGCAGCTCCTTCTCCCAACCCCCACCCATTCCAAATGCTGAATCGAGAACCTCATCCTTCACTCTGTCATCTTTCTCTCCCATTACAGAAGCCGAGACCCTGACACTGGTAACGTCGAACCGTCCGACTACATGCCAGCTGGACCGGCTACCTTCCCCACTCCTCCAGACCATAGCACCAGACATCCTCCCATTCCTAACTGCAACCATCAACTCCTCACTCAACTCGGGGGGTGGTCCCCACCTCCCTAAAACAAGCCAGAGTCACGCCCCTCATAAAAAAAACATCCCTGAACCCTACCGTCATAGGCAACTACCGTCCTGTCTCTCTTCTCTCCTTCCTTTCTAAAACACTTGAACGTGCTGTATCCAACCAACTTACTGCTTATCTCTTACAGAATGACCTCCTAGACCCTAATCAGTCAGGCTTCAGGACTGGTCACTCCACAGAGACAGCCCTCATTGCGGTCACAGAGGCACTTCACTTAGCAAAAGCGAAAGGCCTCTCCTCTGTCCTGATTCTCCTAGATCTATCTGCAGCCTTCGACACAGTCAACCACCAGATCCTCCTCACGGCCCTCGCAGGAATGGGAGTGGCTGGCTCTGCGCTGACATGGTTGTCATCATACCTCAATGACCGCTCCTACCAAGTGTCATGGAGAGGGACCCTGTCGGCCACCCGCCCCCTGCGGACGGGTGTCCCCCAGGGCTCGGTTTTAGGACCCCTTCTCTTCTCCCTCTACACTAAATCACTGGGTAACATTATCACGTCTCATGGCTTCTCCTACCACTGTTATGCCGACGATACTCAACTCTTCCTCTCCTTCCCTCCCTCAGATATCCACGTCTCTGAGCGGATCTCGGCCTGTCTGTCCGACATCTCCGCCTGGATGACGACCAACCACCTCAAACTGAACCTAAGCAAAACAGAATTGCTCCACCTGCCGGCCAAATCCTCCCCCCTGACCGACCTTTCCATCACAGTCGAGAATGCAGCTGTGACCGCGTCCCCGACCGCCAAGAACCTTGGTGTTGTCCTCGACGACCAGTTGAACTTCTCTGCTCACATCGCAGCGACAACCAGAACCTGCCGATTCCTCCTGAGCAACGTCAGAAGGATCCGCCCCTTCCTGACAAAAGAAGCCACCCAACTCCTCGTCCAATCAACAGTCATCTCCCGCCTCGACTACTGCAACGCACTGCTCGCTGGCCTCCCGGCCACTGCCACTAAGCCTCTTCAACTCATTCAGAACGCAGCGGCCCGCCTGATCTCAAACCTACCGAAGTCGGCCCATGTCACCCCACTTCTTAGGGACCTGCACTGGCTCCCCATTGCTGCACGAATCCGCTTCAAGGCCCTCGACCTAGCATACCGTGCGGCAAAGGGAACTGCTCCCGCCTACCTCCGGTCAATGGTCTCTAACTACACACCCTCAAGACCCCTACGCTCTGCATCTTCTGGCCGCCTCAGACCTACTCCTATCCAAGCTCCGGGAGGGTCATCAAAGAGAAGTCGCCTATTCTCAGTCCTTGCCCCACAATGGTGGAATGAACTACCCACCCCAGTTAGGACAGCCGAAACACGTCCAATCTTTCGCCGTCGACTAAAGACGCACTTCTTCAACCATTATCTGAATAAAAAAAAAGAAAAAAAAAAAAAGAAAAAAATCTAACCCAACTAACCATACTGTCATGCACTTGTCCTAATAAACTAACCTACACTGTAGCACTCAACACTTTGATGAACATTGTTACTCAGCTGATAGAGTTGTGCCCTTCCTGATGGCTTGTCGTACAGAACTTGTAAGTCGCTTTGGATAAAAGCGTCAGCTAAATGACTAAATGTAAATGTAAATGTAGGAGGGGGGGGAGGGGAGGTTAGTCTTCTGAAGAACTCACAGCTTACCGTCTTCAAGTCTCGCGATGTCGAACTCTCTCTCTCTCTCTCTCTCTCTCTCTCTCTCTCTCTCTCTCTCTCTCTCTCTCTCTCTCTCTCTCGTGACTGTTACTATGGCAACAGCACTTTTGACCCAAATCGAACTATGGTTCAAAATGTCCCACCCTATCTCATCACCATAGCAACGGCTTCTCAAGCACCTCAGCCGATGACCCTGAGCACTGACTCTAACACCATGCCTGCTGCTCTGAAACACACATTCTGGCTGTTGTCCTCCTCCTCTGAGATCTAAGAGTAGATGCTGTCATCTGCAGATATTTACATTATGTACACATTGAAAAACAGGGCCAATTTATCAGTGTGGAACCCTTATCGCCAACACATAGTTCCATGGGTGAATTATGTTGATCCACCACAATATAACACATTAAATAGCGTACATAAGTCAGATAGCACTAACGTTAGCTTTTTTTGTTTAAAAAAAGCTCACGCCAACTTATGAGGCTGTAACTGAGTGGCGAGACTAAACAAAAAAGACTAAATCGAGACTAAACAAAAAAGACTAAATCAAGACCTGTAGTTGACTAAAACTTAACTAAATGAAAAATAGACAAAGGTGACTAAATATGATGAAAACTAAAAAGAGCATTTGAGACATGACTAAGACTAAAATAAAAAACAGCTGACAAAATTAACACTGGCTGCAGTGCTAAAAAAGTACAACAGGGCTCTGTGGAGAAACCATGGCACTCCCCTGACTAAAAGTAGTTTCGAACAAAAACGGTGGGATGTCATGGGATGTACTGTATCTAGCTTTGGCATGGATTGATTTTTTAGATCGCTAGCATGGCTAACAAATGCAAATATATTGTAGTCTGACCATTCTTATAGCACCACCATCAGGCCAAAAGTCCAGTTGAAGTTATGAAGAGAATACAAAAGAATATATATATATATATATATATATATATATATATATATATATATATATATATATATATATATATATATATATATATATATGAATAAAAAACCTGTTCCTTTAAATTGTTTTGTAGTTGAGACTTTAATTGTGTCTAAAAAAATTTACATTTCAAATTCATGAAATACATATATATTTTTTTATTGGAGCGATTTAAACTGTTCATTAGGGACACACTTATTTCAACATATATATTTAGTGTGGCAATCAGATAGTACAGAGTGTAGCAATCTAATCAAAACACTAATCAGCAACAATTTCAACAGGCATCTAATAAACACAGAAAACATGAGAAACTAGCTTGCAGTTTTTCAGGGATACCATTTTCAAATGAAGCATTTTTGGCTACAGCGCTCACAAAAAAATCCTGGATGGACTGAATTTGGGAGAGAATACAAACACAAACACACACAAGTTATGAGGAAGCACAGGGCCTGGCTTTCTGCTTGCTGACACTAATCCAATGGCAGTGGGGATTTTCTGCCTCTTGCTGCTTCTTGCTTCACACGCCTGCAGGGTCTGTGCTCAGATCCTCACTGACTTTCCCAGTCACACACACACACACACACACACGCACACACACACACACACACACAGACACACACACACACACACACACACACACACACACACACACACACACACACACACACACACACACACACACACGCACTATAAATATTCAGGCGAGGATCGGTGGTACGTTTATCACACAGGAGGCCAGGGACATAACTCACACCATGCTCAGCTCACCACTCCTGCAAGCTCTGCTGAAAATATTCATACATCTGCTCATCTGATGCTGTTCATTTATGCAGACTTGTCTGTGAATGTACTCTTTAGAGCCCACGGTTGAGCAGCCACATGGCTGTTTTCTTATTGCTACGGTTCTATTGCCCCGGTCAGTTGTGTTGGACGTAAGAGGCCAAGCTTGGAATATGTGTGTGTGTATATATATATATATATATATATATATATATATATATATATATATATATATATATATATATGTGTGTATGTGTGTGTATGTGTATGTGTGTGTTTGAGTGTGTGTATGAGGGTCGCAGGGGCTCACGTTGATGCGATGCGACAAAGGGGGGCGCCATTCGGAAAGCACATGTGCGCTCCACTGTGAGTCACATTATGCCATGACAGACTGTCACGCTGAATTAAAGCCATGATGCTGTCGGGCACAGCGGTCAGAAAACATCATTAACGCAGAGACACTCTTGTGCCGTCTGATCAGGGCGGCATGCATGTGGACGATACAATAGTCAGGAGCACGTATGTGGACGATACAATAGTCAGGAGCACGTATGTGGACGATACAATAGTCAGGAGCATGCATGTGGACGATACAATAGTCAGGAGCACATGCACGCACACACACACACACACACACACACACACACACACACACACACACACACACCTTCTTACACACATTAAACATTTGTGAGAGATCAGCTTAGAGAAAGAACTCAAGATCATCAATCATTCCACCTTGGACATTTTAAAATAATTAAATAAATAAAATAAAGTGTCCATCAAGTAAACCATTGCTTAATTGTATCTGTAGGCTATCTAGACAACAGAAATCAATAGTGACATTTTGAATTTTTATGATGAGGTTACATCCCTTGAAGATCATAGCAGCATCTAGCAACATTTCATTTAAATGATGCCACGTCCTATATACTGAAACAATATACTAAGCAACTGACCCTTTGTATTTTGGTTATTTGATCTGCTTCAAAGCAACTGTGACACACTATGGGTAGTATACAGTCTGTTTGGATCAGTTGTAATGCGCTATGAGGGATGAGACAGGGACGCTCTCTGTAAATAAACAGTACTGTATATTTGTATATCTTGTATGTCATAAATGTCTGGATGTAACAGTACTATATATCTGTATGTCGTGTATGTCATAAATGTTATCATGAATTGAAAATGGGGGACCCTGATGTAAACAAGACGAAAGTCTTTCTCTGGTCTGCATCCCCTTAACACATTCAGCGCCGGCGCTATATGGCGAATATAGGTCTAGATGGCCACCACTTTAATCAATGGGAGGACGGGGAGATTTGCGAGTGCCTAAAATATATCTTAAATTATGGCTATGGGTCTAATACACCCGTCGCTTATCAATGAGTTGCTTACAGTCAACATGTACAAAACGGATAGTTTTTTCATCGGTACATTTCCGTTTTATACCGTTTTGAATACGAGTATAGTTTTGGTGATTTCTAGTAATTCAGAGAAAGACGCGATAATAGCCCTTTAGTGGAATACACAAAACAAAACACGTTGTAATTCTTCGGCTAATTTATTAATCGTTTTCACATAAACGCTAGATTATCGATAGTATTATGTGTCCTCATGCACGATAGAGAAGCGGGCTGACTTGGTCGGCGCCAACAGCACGCATACACAGACACGTTGTGATCGCTGTGAAAGAAAAATCTGATTAACCCAAGATTGGTAACATAGAGTCCTTACCTCACATCTGATGTCCTGCAAAAAGATTAATCCAATTCCTGAACGCCATTCCAAATATTGATCGCGTTTATTGATCCAACGTTATATATCCAAAACACATAATCCACGCTGCTCAGAGTGTCCCCAGTCAATGTGGTATAACGATACTGCATGCCCGAGAAGGAAAACCTGGACCGGACTTTTTTTTTGGATGCACAGTCCCAGCCAATCCAATCCAATGATGTGCAATACCATCTGGGAGACGATAGGCGGCGGTATTTGCCCTTTTGCGAGCTCAGACCCATTCCCAACAATAACATAAGGTTGGATGGATGAAAATGAATGGATATCGCTAATAAAAGAAATAACAATTAAAACCCGACTATACTCGTGATTGACGCTCAAGCGTCTGCGAGTTAACCCGACTATACTCGGGTCTGGCGTCCAATGTGTTAACAATTGTGTGTATTGAGCCATACTGTATTGTACCCATTCTGCAATCTGTTAATACAATTTTCAATCAATCAATGACACCAATGAAAAGGTTTGTTATACTTCGTAGCTAGCTCCCACACACACACACACACACACACACACACACACACACACACACACACAGCACTTGTACTAACGACGTTAGTTAGGAACATAATCATTCATTCGCAATACACACGAGTAGGTCTACATATATACAATGAAGCACAGAGCTAAGAACGTTAGCTAAGCTAGCTTGCTCTCTCAGTCCGTCTAACAAACACACACACACACACGGCACTTGTACTAACGACGTTAGTTAGGAACATAATCATTCATTCGCAATACACACAAGTAGGTCTACATATATACAACGAAGCACAGAGCTAAGAACGTTAGCTAAGCTAGCTTGCTCTCTCAGTCCGTCTAACAAACACACACACACACACACACACAGCACTTGTACTAATGACGTTAGTTAGGAACATAATCATTCATTCGCAATACACACAAGTAGGTCTACATATATACAACGAAGCACAGAGCTAAGAACGTTAGCTAAGCTAGCTTGCTCTCTCAGTCCATCTAACAAACACACACACACGCGCACACACACACAGTGCTTGCACTAACGTTAGACTGTCTTGGCGCACACACATGGAAGAGTACCTTAATACACAAACGGATGAATGAACAAGGTCCTACTGCTAATTAAAGGTGACATGCATTATAAATGTCATTTTTCAGTCTCTAGCATTGTATTATAGTAATAGGAGTTAGTATCAATGTGTTTTAGTGTCTAAATACCATATTGGCGGTTTGCTCTGATTCAGCTCAGACCATTTCCTGCTCCAGTAAATTAGGCCATCCTGATTTGAAGGCCTGAGTGACGTCACTCAGGCTCTGGGTAGCGGACAGTGATTGGCTCTGTGGTTGTAGCTAATGCCCGCCCACAATCTACCTAGACTGACTACACAGCGAGTGAAACCCACCTCTGCATGCACTCTGGAGGGAGAGAGAGAGAGAGAGAGAGATAGAGAGCATTCGGGAGCACTTGGGGCGGGGGGGGGACCTGCCGCGCGGCACACACCCCCGAACGGGAGAGGGAGAGAGTGAAAGAAAGAAAAAAAGAAAGAGAGAGGGAGGGAGGGAGGGAGGGAGAGAGGGGGCCTTATCAATAACGGCCTGTCTTTTTTTTCTCTCTCTCTCTCTCTCTCTCTCTCTCTCTCTCTCTCTCTCTCTCTCTCTCTCTCTCTCTCTAACTCTCTCTCTCTCTCCCACCCCCCACCCCCTCTCTCTCTCTCTATCTCTCTCTGTCTACCAGTCGCAGACTGTGTGGACTGACTGTCACTCAAAGTGCTTATGGGCGGAGCCAGGCCATAACAGCCTGAAATCCTGAGGATAAAAAATTATGGTTTTGAGTACTTGATTAGAAATATAAAACAATGCATTTTTTTGAAAAAAAAACGTACAGATGTCTTCAATAGACTCACAGGAATTGTGTAAAGTTGCCCATATAGTGCTAGGAATAGCAATGCATGTCCCCTTTAACTAATTACGACGTACTCGATGCTTTCTTTCGGTCTCAAAGACTTACAGGCTAGGTCCCTTCTTCTTTAGCAACAGCCAGGAAATCACGGAAGCATAAAGTCCCTCGTCTTTGCAAAAATCCAAAAACGAGCTTGGTCCATTGCTGGCGAAGCACGACATCCTCGGGAAAAGTGTGCAAAGACGTATTAGGAGGAGACTTCCGGTTCAACGTACTATGGAGTAACACGCAGATTTAAGAGCTCCGGCAGAATTGCCTAATTATATAATCTAAAGGCACCCTTTCAAGAAAAAGTTTTTACTAGTATTGAATATAATACCCCCGTGAACTAGACAGTTTTTGTTTGGGCTTCAAAATGCCTCCAAAAGTTACTAAAATACAGTGTGCATCTCAGTCGCAGCAGAAAATAACGCAATGTGGTGCGGCCCCGCTCTCCCGTGAGCCTTCGATCCACTCTCTCCCAGTGGATACCAGGGAGTCAGAAGCCGCGGCCCTCAGGTTGGACATTCTCGCAACGGTGCGCAAGGATATTGCTGAAATCTTTAAAGCTGAGTTGCACTCGGCTCCCACATGCACCGACGACGTCGCCATTTTGAAGGAGAAAGTTGAACATCTTGTCAAAGAACTGATTAAAACAGAAAATAAATGTGAAGATCTCGAATCTAGGTCTCGTCGCAACAACATACGGATTGTTGGCGTTCCTGAAGATACAGGCTCCCCCCTCACGACTGCAGCCGTCTCCAGGCTGCTTAAGGAGGCTTTCAACATGGAGAAGGAACCTGTGTTGGACAGGGAGCACCGTACACTCCAGGCCAAACCCCGACCGGGGGAGCGACTCCGACCGGGGGAGCGACCTCGCACAATTGTGGCCAGACTACACTACTTTTCAGACTGTGTCGACATCCTAAAGAAAGCAAGAGAGACGAAGAAGATCATGTACAAGGGGGTGTCCATCTCCATTTTTCCAGACCACACAGCCAAGATAGCACGGGCGCGTGCAGCGTTTAACGAGGTGAGAAGCCAGCTCCGAGAGGTGGAGGGGCTCCGTTTTGGAATTCGCCATCCAGCCCGCCTCATCGTTACCTATCGCGGCAAAGAGAGTCAGTTCGACACACCTGAAGAGGCTGCAACTTTTGTCAAATCGTTGAACAGAAACGGAGACTGAATTAAAGATGGGACTGCTTTCGATTAGTTTCCACGGACTGATTGGTGAGTCAGCGACATATTCGGGCCAACTATTAGTTAAGTTGTATAAAAAAAAATGAAAGCCTCAACTTGTGCCCGCTACACATAATAGGATGTCAGTCAACTGCTATTTATTTTCTGGATTTGAAAATGCCCCATGTTACATTTTTAGATTTGAGTGGTACAGTGTTTTCATCATTACTGTGTAGCTGCTGCCACCGCGACCAGGTATGGTGTCGGTCAATACGACAGTCATTTTCTAAACATTAGAGTTGGGTGGTACAGTGTGTATTTTTTTTATTTTTATTATTATTATTATTCTATGGCTGCTCGGGCCATGTGGGTGCGCTGTCCTCCGTGTGCGCTCTGGCCGTGGTCCGTCGCGGTCTGCGGGGGGAGACACTCCTCCGCCTGCGGGCGGTGTGGGGCCGTGGTTGGGGTGTGCGCGGGGGGCGGTGTACACACATGTGGTACAAGGGCGATCAAGATACCACTTATTCCCTTATATCTGAAAATGTACCACGTTTATTTAAGTTGTAGGGTGTTTTCATCATTACTTTCTGTAGCTGCTGTCCCCACGACACACATGGTGTGATGTCGGTTAGTGCCAGATGTTTTTTGTATCTGGGAACTGACCACGTTTAATTTACATTTATAGCACATGGCCAAGGGGGTCGGGGGTAAACACTAGATTTAAGATGCCCTATAACTGTGAAGGGAACACGTTCTATATCTGAAAATTGACCATGTTTAATCTACATTTATATCATATAGCCATAAAGCCGTAGGTTAAACAATAGAATTAAGTTGTAATAAGATCTTATCATTACTCTTTGTAGATGTTGTTCCCACTACACATAGGCGAGAGGTTGGTCAATACACCATTTACTCACTATACCTGAAAATGTTTGATTTACATTTATATCATATGGCCATAAAGTCATAGGTTAAATACTGGATTTAAGTTGCACTGTGCTCTTATCATTGCTCTTAGTAACAGTTGTGCCCCTAATCGTATGGTTTGAGGTTGGTCAATATACCATATATATATATATAATTTGTTTTATACCTAATCACGCCTGATTTAAATATCTACCAATTTTCTCCTATTTTTGAAAATTGGCAGGTTCAATCTGCATTTATACCCTATGACCATACATGTTGTAGGTTAAGCACTAGATCTAAGTTGCACTGTATTCTATGTTTAATGAGGTTGACATTGGGAGGGGGGATATTCCAGAGCCTGAATATTCTTTGTAATGGGTGTACCCACTACATATAAGGTCTGGTGTCGGTCAATAAGCAGTTGTTTTCTATTTTTGAAAGTTGACCATGTTTAATTTGCATTTACATCCAAGGACCATAAAGTCATAGATTAAACATTAGATAAAATGATCCTTTATTTTGACTCAGGTTGCACTGTATTCTAGGTGCCTAATATTTACATATAACCCTGCTGAGCTCTTTTTTTCTTTTTTTTTAGCCATGGTTATAGCCTGTTGGAGTCAGCACGGTTGTTCCCATCATTCGAGGATGGAACACTTGATGTGCGGGGGGAGGGGGGTGGGATGGTTTGTGTTTGATTTTGTTTTTGTTTTATGGTACTCTGTTATTCTTATACACTCTGTCTGTTTGCTGTGATTGACATTTTAGCGTGTGCTCTTCTAGGTCCGATACACGGCAGTTTAGGTTGGTACCCTTCCCTGGTTGGGATACTATTATACACTCTGCAACTATTATTATGTATGATGTCTGACCCACTAACAACTGACAATGACTAACACAAATGTTTTGATGGGACTGGGGAACACAGTCAGATTCTTCTCATGGAATGTGGGGGGAATAAATGGGCCGGTTAAAAGGGCTAGGGTCTTCTCCCACATGAAAAAATTGAAAGGCGATATTATATTTCTTCAAGAAACATACCACTGACCAAGGGAGACTCGCTAGACCATGGATCGGTCAGATTTTCCACTCTAAATTTGAAATTAAAACACGAGGGACAGCCATACTGATAGGCAAGAAAGTACAGTTCACTCCCGCTAAGACTATTTCAGACCCCAATGGTCGCTATATAATAGTAACTGGCTCACTATATCAGACCCCAGTGGTCCTTGTGAGTGTGTATGCACCTAACTGGGATGATGTTAACTTTATAAAGAAACTGCTGTCCTCACTTCCCGACTTGGACACACATCACTTAATACTGGGAGGAGATATCAACTTAATGGACCCCCACCTTGATAGATCGACTACCAGGACTGCTGTGCCCTCAAAGATGTCTCAAACATTGTCCACTTTTATGAATAACAATGGCTACATTGACCCATGGCGATTTCTGTATCCTACAGATAAGCAATTCTCTTTTTTTTCTCATGTACATCACTCCTACACACGCATAGACTATTTTTTCTTTGATAAGGCCTTATTACCGTCTTTGTCCTCAGCTAGCTATTCTGCTATAACTATTTCAGACCACGCCCCCGTAACCTTTGAACTTATTTTCAAATCTAAACCCAAAGAGGCCCATTTCTGGACACTGGACTCTACCCTACTAGCATCTGATGAATTCTGTAACGTGGTATCTCAAGCGATTGACCTATTTCTCGAGACAAATAAAAATGACGAAACCTCACCCTCATTACTATGGGAGACACTAAAGGCAAATGTTAGGGGCACAATTATTTCATACACCGCACATGCTAACAAACAGCGTCTCGAAAGGCAACAACAATTAGAGACTCTGATTACAGATCTTGATCGTCGCTATGCCGTGGCTCCGACTCCGGATCTTTATAAGGACCGGCTTGGCTTTCAGACGGAACATAATCTTTTATCCACCAAAGAGGCAGAACGACTTTTGCTTAGAACAAGGGGTGCCCTATATGAGAGTGGGGACAAGGCGGGTCGACTTCTGGCCCAACAGCTGAAGAGCAGATCAGCCTCACAACTAATACCACAGATTCGCGATAGTTCAGATTCACTAACAACGGATCCTAAACAAATTAATGACGCATTTGTGTCATTCTATTCACAGCTCTACACATCTGAAGCACCCAAAGACACCTCTGTAATGCTAGATTTCTTTTCAGGCCAAGTTATTCCCAAAATGTCTCCAGAACATTGTCAGGACTTAGACCGATCGCTACAACTAAGTGAGGTTGCTGCAGCTATTAAAAAGATGCAGAGCGGAAAAATCTCCAGGCCCAGATGGCTACCCTGTAGAATTCTTTAAGACATTTTCAAATCAATTGGCCCCTTTATTATTAGAGATGTTTGATGACTCATTACAGAAGGGTACTCTGCCACCTACTCTCACGCAGGCCTCCATCTCTTTACTCCTTAAGAAGGATAAAGACCCCATAAACTGCTCCTCTTATCGAGCAGTGTCTCTTCTTAATGTCGACAATAAAATATTAGCTAAAGCGTTGGCATGTAGACTAGAGGTTGTTCTCCCCACAGTAATATCTGAGGACCAGACAGGCTTTATAAAGAACCGCCATTCCTTTACAAATATTCGTAGATTGTTGAGCATTATTGGACTACCAAGCTCTCAAATAGTCCCGGAGGTAGTGGTTTCTCTGGACGCGGAAAAAGCCTTTGATCGAGTGGAGTGGGACTATTTGTTCTTTACATTAAAACAGTTTGGATTTGGGGAAGAAGTGTTGGCGTGGATACGCTTACTGTACACCGCCCCCCAGGCATGTGTCACAACTAATGGCTTCAGTTCTAAGCCCTTCCCACTCACACGTGGGACACGCCAAGGGTGCCCACTGTCGCCATTGATTTTTGCGGCGGCCATTGAACCCCTGTCCATAGCTCTTAGAGCTAAATCCTTGTTCTCTGGCATTAGGAGGGGAGGTAGCGAGCATAAAGTATCTCTTTATGCAGACGATCTATTGCTCTACATATCAGACCCAATGGCCGGTATCCCAAATATTTTGTCTCTTCTAAAGGTTTTTGGAAGCTTTTCTGGCTACAAATTAAACGTACAGAAAAGTGAATGCTTCCCAATTAATGATCTTGCCCGGAATATTTCCCATCGCCTTCCATCTTTCCAGATAGCGGATACTGATTTTAAGTACCTGGGCATTAACATCTCCCAATCTCTTTGCTCTCTTCGAAAAACAAAACTTTACCACATTAACAACGAAGGTAAAGGCTGACTTACAGAGGTGGAATGGCTTACCCCTGTCCTTAGCTGGCAGAGTACATTCCATTAAAATGAATGTATTACCCAGATATTTATACTTATTCCAAAGTCTCCCCTTATTTCTCCCCAAAGCATTTTTTCTTGATCTGGATAAGATGATCTCTTCATTTATCTGGGAGGGCAAAACACCAAGAATAAAATGATCCTTGCTGCAAAGCCAATCTTCACAAAATTGTCCTGTGGACGAGTGAACCAGACAGCAGCTGGGGTCAACTTGAGGCCAGTTCTTGCCCAACATCTTCCCTTCAAGCTTTAGCTTGCGGTGAAATGCCACTGTCACCAACAAAATATAGTAAGAACCCAATTGTTGTTTCCACATTAAAGATATGGGCCCAGATGAGAAAGATATGCGGGTGGACTAAGCTCTCTATGTCAGCACCCATCTGTAATAACCACCTTTTCTTACCTGCTACACTGGATTCTGGGTTCGCTAGATGGAAGAAAGAGGGACTAATCACTTTGAGTGACTTATACATAGATGGTGTATTTGCAGAATTTGGGGACCTATGTGACACATATAACTTACCTCACTCTGACCGGTTTAGATATTTCCAGATTCGGCATTTTGTGAGGACCCATTCCCCTACGTTTCCACAGTTGCCCCCTCCATCAGGTGTGGAGCGTTTTCGACACTCGGCTAGTATGGATAGGGGCCATGTTTCATATCTCTATGATACCATACCTAGAAAAGACACGGCCATAAACAGGATTAGGACGGGTGGGAGACTGAACTGGGGGTAGCCTTCTCGGATGAATGGTGGGGGGACGCACTAGAGGGAGTTAATACCTCTTCCTCCTGTGCCAGACTTGGCCTTATTCAGTTTAAGGTCCTTCACAGAGTTCATTATAGTAAAGCCAGATTGGCTAAAATATATCCCAATGTGACAGACAACTGTAACAGATGTGCACAGTCACCAGGGGATCTAACCCACATGTTCTGGTCCTGCTCGAAACTGATAACATTCTGGAAGTTCTTTTTTGATACCATCTCGGAGGTACTGGAGATTACTATAGTGCCCTGCCCCCAAATTGCTATCTTTGGGATCCCCGAGGAGTATGTGATCTTGACCAAAAAACAATACAACGTAGTGTCCTTTGCCTCACTGATTGCCCGCAGGAGGATACTCTTGCATTGGAAAGCAGAACCTCCCCCATCATCCAGATTATGGCTGAATGATGTGATGTCATTCCTAAAACTGGAAAAAAAATTATTTACAATTCGAGGATCAGCTGATAAATTCTACACACATTGGCAACCGCTAATCTCATATGTAGATAGAATAGATCCGTTACCTCCTGACTGAAGTTATTTAGAGTGCCATGTAGGGGAGGGACAATTTTCACTGAGTAGGCTTACCTGTTGATTGGGGTTGTTGGGGACAGTGGGCGTGTATTTATTTAATCTCCCACCTCACGTATTTAGGGTCATACGACCTGGCTTGTGTATCGGACCTGGAGTTGCACTTATGTTTCATTATATCCATAGCAAATAGACTTATCCTTTAAGTCTAAGAGTACCATATGCTGTTAAAGTGGATCCTAATTTCACATTTTGTATTTGTCTTATTTTATTATGTATGTATTTATTTACTTTTGTACTGTCTTTTTTATTTTTCTGGGTGGGGCGGGAGGGAGGGATATTCAGTAAGAAAAAAACAAAGGACATGACATCTGTATGCAAGATATGAATGTAAATGTAATCTTTGAATAAAAAACTTTGTTTATAAAAAAAAGACGTATTAGGAGCTTTACAGCCAGGAACAGCACATGCCCTGCGTGTTTTGCTCATCGTGTACGTTAGGCAAGTTACTGCACTTCTGTCCTGCGGTCTGCCTGCTGTATGTTGAGGGCTGCCCAGGTAGATTGTGGGCGGGCATTGGCTCCAACCACAGAGCCAATCGGATCACTGTCCGCTTCCCCAGCGCCACCTGACGTCACCATGCGCGTCAAATCAGAACGACCTGATTAAAATGGACCAGGAAATGAATGACCTGAATGACGGCAATCCGAGATTTGGTATTTAGAGACACAAACACATTGATACTAACTCCTATTACTATAATACAATGCTAGACACTGAGAAATGACATTTATAATGCATGTCACCTTTAAACTGCATACATCCTGTGTATATGCGCAGATGTGTTTCCCAGATTCAATGGGTTAAGGGAGCAACCTTTCTGTTTGTGGTGGTTGTCTCCCCGGTATGCCGGCAGCGGAGTCAACTCTCTGGTAGAGCCTGGGTTTGACCCCAGCTCCCCGAGAATATGCCCCTGCATGTTTTATGACGTCTGCCAATTGTGTCAAACTCTTTTCTCTGAACCCCAACCCCGCGGGATTAATAGACTGGCGGGGTCAGGGTTCGTGGCGAGGTTGGTTTACTGGTGGAGTCAGGGTCCGGGACCCCGCCCCCACAAGGTTGTGACCCCACGAGATGGTGACATTGTGCACGGCATGCCGAACACCCTCCCCTTCCCCCCGTTGGCGGGTGGGCCATCGGGGTACTGTTTTTACAGTCAGCCCCTATAGGAGCTCCTGTGTAGTTCACAGTCCTCCGGGCGCAGGTCGAGCTTGCTCTTGTTACCTGTCAGCCTGGGTTACGGGATCAACCTCCTCTCTTGGAGTGTTTGTCCGTGAGTTTTCAGAGCCTCTTCCTCAGGGGGTCCTCGCGGCGTGTCAGGCAGAGAAGGGCCTTCACCTGTTGTAGGCCCTGTCCGATGCGCTGGCGGTGTAAAGGGAGGTGTCACGAGTAAACGCCTGGAGAGGTCTCGATGCCGTGGCTTCATTGACCTCACCAGGTCCCTTTTGTCGGATCCTGGCCCCTGGACTCAGTGGTAAGCCTACCTTGAGTGGTCCATGGGGCTGGGACCTCCTTCGCGCCCCGCTGCTACAGCTTTCGCGGGCGGTTTCAGGGTTTAACGACCCCAACCCCACGAGGTGTGGAAGCGGTAACACAGGCTTGTGTTTTTTCACGTACGTTCCCTGGTAGCGGGCGGGGCGCACGGTCGGGTAGTCGCGGGGCCTTCTGTCCCGCGGTCTGCTCACCCTGTGTGTTTGTTGGGTGCTGTCCCCTCTTTCGCACAGTCGATGTCCTGTTCCCCCCCTACTTACTAGGGGGGGTGGGGGGACCCTCCCCGATGTTCTGATGGTTGTAGGGGACCTCAGCGGGTGCATTTGTCGGGCTCTCCGCTCTGCTCCGCTCCTGTGTCCCATAGAGCAGAGTGAAAGCTAGCTACGAAGTATAACGAAGGTTATCCTATAACCCTAGTTATACGAGTACTAGCGAGCACTCTGCTGTCACTCACTGAGGACCCCTAATTGTCTTCCGATTAACGGTCAAGACTAGGGAAGAGCGGAAGTATGGTCACACCCCTCACTTAAGTGCATGGGCGAGAGTGGGCGTGGCCGGACAGGTGCAGCGTGCAGGTGCATTGTAGCTAAATTCTTTCAGATTGCCCTCGGCCTAGGCAACAGGGGATCTCCCATAGAGCAGAGCGCTCGCTAGTACTTGTATAACTATGGTTATAGGATAACTGTTGTGAAGGGCCAGATTAAACCGAATATATATATTTATTATATATATATATTTAATTGTATTTGTATATTCTCTAATATTCCCTGATATCCCTTGTATATTCCTTGTACAATATGCATTGAATATCCATTCTAGCCTACTGAACATCCCATAATAGTCTCCATTCTACTATTGGTCGAGACCTTGGTGCCAGGCTGCCATACCCCCCAGACCCAGTTCAAACGTACCGCTCAACATGTACGAACAAGTCCTAGTTCCGCGTAGGAATCTGGCTACCGCACCACTAATGGGACTATTTGTTCATAGTGCGTATATATACTGCGCTACTAAAGTAGGACTTCCTTTTCAGTCCAGTTTCTTACCCTCCAATAGAGTCACAGACGTAAAGCCTCCCCGCGACGCCACGTGTGGGAGTAAGGCCAAGTTCGGCCTACCATCGGTATTGAGACATCGTGTATATTAATATTTGAATAGTCATATTTGGCACTATATCGTCGAGTTGGACGTAGTCTATTAAGCTAATAATAGTCGGTTAATATATAGTGCTTCGTGCGGTGAGAATACTACCTTAGTCAGCACCCATCGTTTCGGGCAGAAAACTGGCTGTTTATCCAGGATGATCGACCCCATGTGAGATTGCACCCGAGGAGCCCCAGAGCCGACGAGCGAGTGGACCTGTATACCGGATTATTCTACCGACGACAGCCCGCCTTCCCAGGCACGGATTATGCTTTGTATACGTTGATTATTCCATGGATAAAGACCCCCGACACTGCCGTGTGTTGGAACCCCCCCCCCCTGGAGAGGACGCAAGGTGAGGAGACGCTCTGCAAGACGAGGTCGCTTCACGTCTCTCCTCCGTGGACCGGAGGACGCCGGCCCACAAAGAGTCCATCTGCTTTCATCTGTGGTCCAAGGATTGCCGGCGCATTGAACGGCACTACAGTGGGTTCACCTGGGATACCCTTGGCCGGATGAGGCTGCCGGACTCTACCCCCCCCCCCCCCTTCCTACTCCTGTCGGCTTACAAGCGACCGGATTAACCCCCCCTAGTGTATCCAGTCTATAATCATTAAAGTATCATTGCTGTTATTCCTTAACTATTCCAGGTCGTATATGTACCACCTGCGCCTTCAGAGATTGGACATTCTCTATTGATATACCGACGAATACTCTTGCCATAAAAGTGCATACTAATTCCCATTCATAAATGTGATTGATTTGATTAAGTGCTTGCTCTACACACCATCGCTGTGTAGAAATAAAGACCTATTTCTAATTCGTACATTTGTGTTGGATCCGTTTCATCTACGTGACAGTGTTCATCATAATATATTTATGCCGAGTACTGGGTGGCCGAATATTAAGTACAAAGGTAGTGGTAGTAAGTATCATATCTAGTAATACAGTCAGGGAATTGTACCCCTCAGTTACAATTGGTCCTTCGAGCCGGATGGTAATCAGTGTAATATTAATATAGTGTTATTAATATTGAAATGGCCTATGATGAACACTCCACGAAACGATCCTCCTAACCAACACCCGCAGCGCGAACGACGTCTCCCTCAGTACTTAGAGGCTTACGCTGTCAGTCAACAACCTAGTCTTCTACTAACAGTAAACGCGGTAAAACTAGAAAGTAAAAGTATGTCTAACCCCAACGCCCAGACTACCCCGACCATAGAGGCCCCTACGGGCTCTAATGTAACTGACCAAGTTCACGGTGGGGACCAGTGGGAACCAGACATGACTTCACACCCCGCCAGTACTGAAGAAGTAGTCCCCGATGAGTCCCGGGAGGAATACAACGCTACCGAGAGAGAACTCGGCACGGAAGAAGACGGGGAGAGCACCGTGGAGATAGAGCTCCAAGGCTCCGCAAGGAGTACCCCGAGGGAAGGCTCCCCTATACAACCGCCTTCTCCCAGCGAGGCAGAGAGGACCCTACAGCAGGCCTTCCTCATCAGCCTGAACGCCGCTGCTGAACGCAACCGACTGCAGATCCAGCAGCGGAGCGAAGAAGAGCATATACGTCTAGAAATAAGACGCATTCAGAGGGAAGAGAATGTGGCCCGAGACCGAGCAGACAGCCAGCGAGCAGCTGCTGGTGCTCTACGGGACGCAGAGCGCGACAGACAGCAAGCGCAACTAATAGAACAGCTGATCAGACGGACAACACCCTCTCCCTCCGCCAGAGGCTCCAGGAACTCGTCTAGACACACCTCCAGGGCGGCATCCCCTAGCCGAGTAAACAACCCTGAACTTGACCAACAGACGAGGTCTATACCCCCCACAGACCACCTCCCCCCACCGGTCCAAGCGAGACCTAGCAACCGGGAAGGAGCAGCATATCCTGTGGAGAGGCTAAACCAGAGACTACAAGCACTGGATGACCTAACTGAAGACGAAGAGGAAGAGGAGAACCATGCCCGACGACAGCACAGTACTCTACCGGACCAGGAGGTCCGGTACAGCCCAGGCTATACTCCCGCGGAGCTGCGCTACAGACCCCCGACTCTATACCCGGGTGAGCACGACGCACGACCCGCACCGAGGAACAGCACCTGGACAAGCGGGCCATGGTACACTGCCGGTACCAGCCCATACCAAGGAGCGGGAGGAGACTCGCCTAGGAGGCCTCTCCCCCAACGCTCGCCGATGTATCCACAGTCAGCGTCATACATTGGCACGCCTATGGTACCCGACTTCACCCAAGAGAACCGGGCCCAGTATACAGAACTCCGCATGTGTCTGGAGACCATGTTGGTGGATGTATTGGATGAACGCCACAAATACGCCATCCTACTGAAGCACTTAAAGGTACCCCGCGCACATAATATAGCGCTCGCCTACGCGACTTCCACCGCCCCATACACAGCAGCGCTGGTAGCATTGGACCAGAGGTATGGGCGCATATGGGATTACGTGATCCAGGAGATCCGACACATCGACCGCTTACCCCCAGCAATAGACAATCGAGCACTGGACGACCTGTCCATCAGAGTGCAGTCCCTGGTAGGGATGTTGGGAGCGCAGAGAGAGAAGGGGAGGCATGAACTTTACGCCAACTCAAATGTGGAAAGGATCTTGGAGAAGCTGCCGCCCGCTCGACAGGAGCGTTTTAGGCGGCAGAGAGACCACCGAGACCCGAATAGCCCCGAACCGAACCTCCTCGATCTAGCAGACTTCCTGGCGAGAGAAGTCAGCAGCCTACGGCTAGATACATTCGGACGGAGCACCCCTGGCTCCAGAGAAGGAACCAGACGACTAAATGATGGAAGAAGATCGGTGACTGTGATGCACCAATCGGAGTCAGTACCAAGCAGCAGGAGCCACAGTACCCCCTCCAGAACGGAGAAGTGGAAGATAGTGTGCCCCTACTGTGAGAAAGAACACTGGCTAGCGCAATGTGACTCCTTCCCCAAGCTGAACGCGGAGGAAGCAAGTCAATGGATAAAGTCCAACAAGCGCTGCTTTCGCTGTGCGCGCTCACACATGGCAGCCGAATGCCGCTTAAAGAAAAGGTGCACCAAGTGCGATGGAGCCCATCTGGACATACTTCACGACAGTAACAGACGGCGCCCTTCACCCGCACCATCCAGCAGCAAAGCGAGCGTCATGTACATCGATCCCGCCAGCAGCAGTGGAGCCCGAGTACTCCTAAAAGTAGTGCGCGTGACACTAAGCTACCAGAATAAAGTCCTGGACACTTACGCCGTCCTCGATGACGGGTCAGAGAAGACCCTTCTGCTCGCCTCCGCTGCGGCCCAGCTAGGGCTGCGGGGAAGCGAAACCCAAATGACAATTCGGACAATAAGACGAGATTTGAAGACGATAAAGGGCGAGAATGTCTCATTTTCTATCGCAGCAAGCGGCCAGCCTGAGCGACGGTACCAGATTACAGACGCTTTCACCAGCCAAGAAATAGGACTGTCGCGGTACACATACCCCGTCGCCAAGCTGATGGAGAAATATGCACATCTGCGCAAGTTACCGATCCCGCTCATAGACAATGCTATGCCGACCCTGTTGATAGGCTCCGACCATGCAGACCTCATTGTCCCGATAGACCGGGTTCATACCGGACCCCGAGGCTGTCCTGCAGCAGTCGAGACCCGTTTGGGATGGACTCTCCAAGGCCCGCTCGCCAAATCTCTCAACCGAAGTACAGCCACTAGATGTCTCCACTCCCGAGTCACGGAGGGAGAAACCGCACTCCTGCAACACGTAGAGCGGCTATGGACCTTGGAACAAATGCCCTTTAAGAACGGAAGGAAAGACATTCGCTCTAAAGATGACATTTACGCCATTCACCTCCTCGAGACAGGGACCAAGAGAGTCCCGGTCAACGGCGTGTTGAGATACGCCACGCCACTCCTGCGGCGAGAAGGAATGCCTACTTTCCACGCCAAGACAGACGCCACAGAACGGTACCTGCTGAACACGGAGCGGCGCCTAGCCAAGAACCCCGCCCAAGAGAGTGTATACCGCGCTGAGATTGAGAAGCTCATCACAGCGGGACACGTCACAAAGATGGACATTAAAGAGGCTGACCAGACCACTGAATCGTGGTACGTGCGTCACCACAAGGTCCATCACAACGGTAAAGACCGCATAGTATTTAACTGCAGCTACCAGATCGGATCCCAAAATCTGAATAAAGAGTTACTGCCCGGTCCCACACTCGGCCCCTCCCTACTCGGCGTTCTACTCCGCTTCCGCCAGGAAAAGGTGGCCATCAGCGGGGACATTAAAGGAATGTTCCTGCAGGTGAGATTAGTAGAGGAGGACAAGCCCCTGTTGCGGTTCCTATGGAGAGAGAAGCCAGGAGATGAGCACCCAGCCATCTACCAATGGGAAGTCCTCCCCTTCGGAACGACGTGCAGCCCCTGCTGTGCTACATTTGCACTGCAGAAACATGTAGCAGAGGACCCAGCAGCGGACGAAGAGGTCCGACACAGCGTAAAGAACAGCTTCTACGTAGACAACTGTCTACAAAGCCTTTCAACCCAGGAAGAAGCCGAGGCTCTCCTGATTAAACTCCGCGCCTCATTGATCAAAGGCGGCTTTGATCTCAGGCAGTGGGCCAGCAGCGATCCGCAAGTACTGCGCAGCCTCTCCTCCGAGGACAAGGCAGCCAGCAGCGAGACCTGGATGGCTACAATCCCGGGAGAAGCCCAGGAGATGACCCTGGGATTGGTGTGGCGATTCAAAACAGATTCGCTTCACTACAGACACAAGCCCCTGACTACGGAGCAGGGAAGGCCGGCGGCGGCGCCGACCACCAGACGGAGTGTGTACACAACACTCGCCCGACAATATGACCCGCTAGGATGTATTCTACCGTACACCACCAGGGCAAAAATGATTGTACGAGCATTGTGGGACAAGGACCAGGGCTGGGACGACCCCATTCCCGCACACCTTGCATCCACCTGGAGAGAGTGGGAGATGGAGCTCCACTCACTCCCAGGTGTTAATATGCGCCGAAGCTACTTCCCACCCACGGTGAGGCCAGAGACATGTAAAATGGACTTACACGTCTTCAGTGACGCCTCAGAGGTCGCATACGGATCAGTAGCCTACTTGCGGGCCCAAGAAAAGGGGGGAGAGATCTACACAGCATTTGTCCTCGCCCGCTCGAGAATAGCCCCACGCAAGCAACAATCTATCCCACGTCTAGAGCTCTGCGCAGCCCTAGCCGGAGCGCACCTAGCCACGCTCATCCAACGTGAGCTCACCATACCGGTGTCTAGAACAATCCTGTGGTCAGATTCCACGACAGTACTCGCCTGGATCAAATCGGACTCATGCAAGTACAAAGTCTTCGTGGGAGTCAGAGTCACCGAGATTCAAGACTTAACCGAAGAGTTAACCGGAGAAACAGAGTGGCGCTACGTTGATACAAAACAGAACCCAGCTGACGTCATCACCCGGGGGATGCCCCTGGATGACCTCACCCGTCGCAATGTCTACAGTGACGGCCCAGCATTCCTAAAGCTCCCGGAAGGAGAGTGGCCCACGCCTATCCCGAGGGAAGCCAGTCAGGAGGAGGCTGAGAATAAGAAGCCTGTGTTCTGTGGATTGAGCACTGTTATCTCCGCAGACCCCAACACACTCCTGATGGGGCGGCTAGATCCTGCATTACCCCAGACAATGTACCGGCCTGAAGAAGCGAACGGCCGACGAATGTGGAGGTACAGCCAAGTATTAGCCGACAAGTTTTGGAGCAGTTTCCTACTGCACTACCTACCGTCTCTACAGACCCGCCAGAAGTGGGTAAAGGAGAGAGACAATTTGACAGAAGGAACAGTCGTCATGATTATTGATCAATCACTGCCCAGAGCTATGTGGCCGGCCGGCCGCGTAAGCAAAGTGATCACCGGTGCCGACGGCAAGGTCCGAGCAGCTGAAGTGCTTGTCCAGGGTCGCACTTACACCCGTCCCGTGGCGAGGCTCATAGAACTGCCCCGACTCCCAGACACAATCGATGATGACCATGACCCTATAACCCTATGACTTTGTGAAGTTGACTGACCCCTACAGCAAACCCTTATGTGTAAATAGACAACGCGATTAATCTGTCTCTGCTTAACTGATTAGGTCTGGGACCAATCAGGGGGTGGCTGTTGTGAAGGGCCAGATTAAACCGAATATATATATTTATTATATATATATATTTAATTGTATTTGTATATTCTCTAATATTCCCTGATATCCCTTGTATATTCCTTGTACAATATGCATTGAATATCCATTCTAGCCTACTGAACATCCCATAATAGTCTCCATTCTACTATTGGTCGAGACCTTGGTGCCAGGCTGCCATACCCCCCAGACCCAGTTCAAACGTACCGCTCAACATGTACGAACAAGTCCTAGTTCCGCGTAGGAATCTGGCTACCGCACCACTAATGGGACTATTTGTTCATAGTGCGTATATATACTGCGCTACTAAAGTAGGACTTCCTTTTCAGTCCAGTTTCTTACCCTCCAATAGAGTCACAGACGTAAAGCCTCCCCGCGACGCCACGTGTGGGAGTAAGGCCAAGTTCGGCCTACCATCGGTATTGAGACATCGTGTATATTAATATTTGAATAGTCATATTTGGCACTATATCGTCGAGTTGGACGTAGTCTATTAAGCTAATAATAGTCGGTTAATATATAGTGCTTCGTGCGGTGAGAATACTACCTTAGTCAGCACCCATCGTTTCGGGCAGAAAACTGGCTGTTTATCCAGGATGATCGACCCCATGTGAGATTGCACCCGAGGAGCCCCAGAGCCGACGAGCGAGTGGACCTGTATACCGGATTATTCTACCGACGACAGCCCGCCTTCCCAGGCACGGATTATGCTTTGTATACGTTGATTATTCCATGGATAAGGACGCAAGGTGAGGAGACGCTCTGCAAGACGAGGTCGCTTCACGTCTCTCCTCCGTGGACCGGAGGACGCCGGCCCACAAAGAGTCCATCTGCTTTCATCTGTGGTCCAAGGATCGCCGGCGCATTGAACGGCACTACAGTGGGTTCACCTGGGATACCCTTGGCCGGATGAGGCTGCCGGACTCTACCCCCCCCCCCCCTTCCTACTCCTGTCGGCTTACAAGCGACCGGATTAACCCCCCCTAGTGTATCCAGTCTATAATCATTAAAGTATCATTGCTGTTATTCCTTAACTATTCCAGGTCGTATATGTACCACCTGCGCCTTCAGAGATTGGACATTCTCTATTGATATACCGACGAATACTCTTGCCATAAAAGTGCATACTAATTCCCATTCATAAATGTGATTGATTTGATTAAGTGCTTGCTCTACACACCATCGCTGTGTAGAAATAAAGACCTATTTCTAATTCGTACATTTGTGTTGGATCCGTTTCATCTACGTGACAGTGTTCATCATAATATATTTATGCCGAGTACTGGGTGGCCGAATATTAAGTACAAAGGTAGTGGTAGTAAGTATCATATCTAGTAATACAGTCAGGGAATTGTACCCCTCAGTTACAATAACCTTTGTTGTATTTGTAAGGGTGAGACCAGGTATGAAGATTATTGCTTTTGTTTGTTTCATATAGTTAAATAATCAGCTCAGTGTGTGTCAGTTTGCAGTTTGCCAACCAGTTTGCACAAAAACAAAAATGTTGTTCAGATCTAAAAATTATGAGGTTACAGTATATCAATAAACTAAGATCATTAAATCCAGATGAGGTTATACTGTATAAATAAAGTAAGTTAGATAATGTATCCAGACGAGGTTATATCAATAAAGTAAATTAGATAATCAATCCAGGTGAGGTTATAACAACAAAGTAAATTAGATAATGTATCCAGTTGAGGTTATATCAATAAACCAAATGATATAGTGTATCCAGATGAAGTTATATCAATAAACTAAACTATAGAATGTATCCATGTGAGGTTTAATTTCACTCGCCCATGGAAACACAAGAGGAGCACATGTTATGAGGTTAAAACCACTCTAGTCAGGTAGGCTACAACAAAGGATATTACACATTTAGGATAACTAGCAAAGCAAGGAATGCTACCAGTTTTTATAAACCCTTTCAGGTGTCCTTTTTATGTTAAATATTCAATATTGGAATTCTAGAACTCCATAGCTTTCAATGACCAGTAACAATCGTTAAATTGAATGTTCAGTACACCAATTCAAAATGACTAATTTGTCATATTTTGTGGTCGCAACAACCAAGTAGGCTATGCTTGTGTTGACATTTGATACTGTGCCAACATAAGCACAAACCAAAAATTGTTGTTCAGATGTAAAAACATGATAATTCTGCTGGGCGTCTGCAAGTAGAATGAATACATGAGTGGACCCTCCGACCCAATATCCGCTTTTCCACTGTACCCCCAGTCTCCCTCCTTGAGTATGTATTGTAACTTACATGCTGACAAATGGACGAGTACTCGAGCTTGACAGCATCGACTTTGCATTGGTTTGTGGCTAACTATTCAGAGCTAGTATGATGAACAGAATGGACTGTGCCCAGAAAGGACTCTACCAATCAACATCAAGTAAGAAATAGGGCTAGGGGGCAAAACATCTGAACTATCCCGTTACAGTTTTTTTCAATTGCTTTGGTGCATTTCTCAGATCAGAATTAAAATTCTCATAACTGTTAGTTCAACCTCTACAACATTTAGTCATTTGTGCACATCATAGTTACAGTTTCTCATTCCTCCGAACAAATTGCAAATGCTTTTGGACATGCATCAATTGCTTTCATATAATTCTCTGCTGTTTTATAACATTATCATTTGCTTATGTCATGTCAGTCAAAATCAACTATACTTATTAAGGCTGTCAAAGTTAACGCAGTATTCTATTACAGTTTTTCTCAATTGCTTTGGTGCATTTATCTGATCAGAATTAAAGTTCTCATAACTGTTAGTTCAACCTCCACAACATTTAGTCATTTGTGCACATCATAGTAGCAGTTTCTCATTCCTCCGAACAAATTGCAAATGCTTTTGGACATGCATCAATTGCTTTCATACAATTCTCTGCTGTTTTATAACATTATCATTTTCTTAGGTCATGTCAGTCAAAATTAACTATACTTATGACTGCTGAATAGTCATTCCCTATTAAACTAATAGTCCTCATTTCATTGCTTGAGTCATTACATACAAATATGTTGAACTAGTTGTCAAAATCTGTCAAGCAAATTTTATACTGCTAGATGCCTTGGATGCAGCATGCAATGACATCACAGCTAGGGTTGGGCACCGAAAACCGGTTCTAATTAGGAACCAGTTCCTAATTTCCGGTTCTGGAACCGGAAGTAACATATCTGCATTTCGATTCTAAAAAAAAAAAAAAATTGTTAATTAATACCCTAGTTACAGCAACCAAATTAAACTGTATCAAGTCAACTGAAAATGTGAATAGTATGAAAAAAATTTAAGATAAAAAAAAAAATTAAAAATCTCCTGCGAAATAAGCTGTGACCTGCACCTCAAAGAATCGGAACCGGAATCGTTCAAATCCAAACGATGCCCAACCCTAATCACAGCACAGTCCTGCAGAGGGTGGATTCGCCACTCAAGGAGATACTTTCCTCGCTGCATTGCCAGGGATGATATTCACTGTGATGTCGATGAAAATATGTGGATGTGAATGAATGATTTACAGTACTGTGTATGTTGTATGTTCCAATTCAGTTCCAATATGTACTGCAATATTACGTATTTACAGTTGTGCACAGCTCTACCCAAAGGCCAAAGGGTGTTTCTTATGTTTGTTGTAAATTAGTTTGTATTTTTCTTTTGCACAATGCTGTGAACAAATTAAAATTGCAAAGAGAATATGCAGTAAAATGTGAAACATACGTGTCTTGTACTCATTTACCTCACTAAATACAGCAATGTGTAACTGTAGATTTCAAATGGCTGTGCAAATAGTGTATAGTGCTATCTTGAGCATTTTCAGAAAGTGTCACCAAGATCTGACTTTTTTGCATTGGAAAACACTTACAGAGTGAACTGTCATAACGAAAACATGGCAAAGCCATTTGACTATCTTGTTCATAAACAATGGTGTCAGGACTTTTCATTTTGATGACAGTGACACTTTCATTGACATGAATACTTGCTTTTGAGGAATGAACTATCCATTTTGAGCAAGTGACACGCTTCTGCAGGTTATCACCTAGGTTTTGCAGTTTGTACTAATTGTTTTGAGAAATGCACTAACAGTTATGAGAACTTTAATTCTGATCAGAGAAATGCACCAAAGCAATTGAGAAAAACGTAACACCACTATTTTTTTAACTCATGTTTAACTTTAAAAAAAAATTATAATAATAATATTTAAATTTTTTACTAGACTTTTTAGAGAGAGAGAGAGAGAGAAAGAGAGAGAGAGAGAGAGAGAGAGAGAGAGAGAGAGAGAGAGAGAGAGAGAGAGAGAGAGAGAGAGAGAGAGGGGGGGGGGGTGAGAGAGATGAGGAAGAGGCAAGAGAGAAAGAGAGCTGGGACAGTGTGTGTGTGTGTGAGAGAGAGAGGGGGGGGTGTGAGTCCTCAGCCCTTGTGTGGGTGAACGTAACAAGTTCCTAACGTTTTATTTCCCCTATTATTCATTGTTTTAAATTATTATTTTCTTTTAAGTTATTTTGTGCATCACTCTGTTTTGAATTTGATGCAAATTTGCAATGCATGAGGGTCATCCTTTTGTGTTAAATGGCTGCATAAAGCAAGCATTTGTTGATAAGAGTATTAAAACTTGGAACTTGAAAAAGATCAGTTTAAGGTAACAAAGAAGAAAAAAACGTGATTAATTTGCGATTAATTGCGAGTTAACTATGGACAATCATGCGATTAATCAGATTACCTATTTTAATCGATTGACAGCACTTACTTATGAATGCTGAATAGTCATTCTCTATAAAACTAATAGTCCTCATTTAATTGCTTGAGTCATTACATACAAAAATGTTGAACTAGTTGTCAAAATCTGTCAATTGTTGACCATGTTGTCAATCACGGCCTCACAATGGCTGAGGCTGGTCAAATGGTGCAGCCAAATGTTGAGAGAACCACTGTAAATTAAATTATTCAAACATTTAGTCGGGATAGCAGGTGTGTACATTGGACAGTAATTCAGCACTAAACAATCTGCACTGCACTACTGCCATTGTGTCATACATGAAGCTTACAGTATGGTACTGTACTGCAGTATTTGGGAAGTGGGAAGCACTGTTATTGTACACTACAGTAATATCATGGGTTACGTGAAGCAGTATATCTCATGTTTACTGTACATTTACATACTGTAATTTTACTCTGCACCACATAGGATTGCAAGAAAACCTTGCAGAGGTGGAAGAGGGCCCCTTTTTTCTCTGCAACAAGAGGAAGCCATTTGTGCAATGGTCATTGCAAACAATGCCATAAGGTTGAGAGAGATACAAAGCGCTGTTATAGAGGATGACAATATCTTTGGTAATATTGAATCAGTTTCAATCGCTACAATTGACAGAGTGCTCAAGTGAAGGAGATCCGTCGCCAGTATGTATAGAACACATTTATGTGTTCTATACATACTCTAATGTTCAGTGCTGTAAACTGGTTACTTTGTGTAGTGCCATGCAGTAGGTTACATGACAGTTCATAGTGTACAATATGTTGTCCAAAATGCATTGTTACACAGGAAATTTTTTTTTTTTTTTTTTAGCGTTTATCGCTTTTCTGGTCAAGCATGACCGACAGAAACAGGTTGAAATGGGATGTAGAGCAGGGGAAGACATTCTGAGAAATGACGGCGGGTCCGGGAATCGAACTCGTGTCCCCCAGATCCGTGACGAGCACGGTTTTCCCCGACGCAGAGATAGTGCCGAGATATGCGGTGAGCTACGGGAGCTCCCCAGGAAAAGTTTTTATAGTTTTTCTCTCTCTCTTTTCTGGGATAAAGCGTGCACCAGGGAACCGCTGCGCACATTCATATACGTTGATGAGGCGGGTTTCAATCTGGCAAAGGGTAGAAGGCGTGGAAGAAATCACATTGGACAGAGAGAAACCATTGATGTCCCAGACCAACAAGGAGGGAATATTACAATGTGTACAGTAATGTGTAACTTAACTGTAGATTTCAAATGGCTGTGCAAATAGTGTATAGTGCTGTCTTGAGCATTTTCAGGTAGTGTCACCAAGATCTGACTTTTTTGCATTGGAAAACACTTACAGAGTGATCTGTCATAATGAAAACATGACAAAGCCATTTGACTATCTTGTTAAAAAATAATGGTGTCAGGATTTTTCATTTTGATGACACTGACACTTTCATTGACAAGAATACTTGCTTTTGAGGGAGGAACTATCCATTTTGAGCAAGTGACATGCTTTTGCAGGTTATCAACTAGGTTTTGCAGTTTGTACTAATTGTTTTGAGAAATGCACTAACTGTTGTGCAAATGTTAAAGGTGATGTGAGAAATGCACCAAAACTACTGAGAAAAACTGTAAGTAAACTAGCCGCTACAAATACTTGAGCATGCTTACTATTCCCACATTCCTGCCATCCCACACATCAAACCCACACATCCATCTTTCAAATACAATACAGACTAAATGCATTACATTATTGCCCTGCGAAGTGACCCATCATCATCTGTCATCTGTCACTCTTTTTTTATCCCCTTCGGCAATCGTCTCACATTAAAGGCCCAAAACCATTTGTTATAACAATTTTTGTTATATTCAAGATTTTCAAATACATTCTGAAAGAGTTTGATTTTTAGATGGAAAATAGGTTGGAACCCATTATAAATCAAAATATAGCATCTGTTGTACTCTAATGTTTACAAACAGTACTAATGTAAACAAACCTATACTACCGTTTTTAAAACTTGTATTCATCTGTCATCTAGTTCGTCTTAGTACTTGTTTGAGCGCAGTCAATCAACTAGAGAATAAAAACATATCTCCATTCCAGTCTTATTTTTAGTGGTGGGGCTACACCCCTTTCTTTACATTTGGATCACTGATTGGGCCTTGAAGAAGTGAATGAAAAGCTTGTTTTTGAATTTTCTGTTTATCATTCACTGATAAGAGGCAACTGTTCCTCGACTGCAAATGTTTTTCCAGTGTTGAGTGATGCTGTGTATTAGAATGCAGTGTCCATTTATGAAAAGGTAAATGCACTGATTAGAAGGTCCTGGACTCCATGGCACACAACACAAGGGAGATGTCTTCTTATCTGCGTTCAACTGGCTGTGTGTAATTTGGTAACAGAGGAGAAGTGCCAGTATAGTATCATGTGATTTACAGGCCACATTCTGGCTAATAAATCACACAGATGCATCTGGAACAAAAATTATATCAGCAGCAGTCATCTCCTGCCAAACCTCCATCCTTCTTCTCTGGTTCAATTTATACGGCCAATGACCTTCCTCCATAATGATAGTCATAATGCTTCAAATCTGTGACCCTCCTCTGGGAAGGAGAAGCAACATGTAATTTTGTTGGCAGAGAATGCTCTTCATCATATAACATACCCATACATATTCACAAGCTGTTGTTGGGTTATGCATTTGAGGAGTTGAATGTATTGTCTGATTTAGGTTATAGGCTACCACTTAATTCCTACACATAATTATATATAAAGAGGTGTTGTTTCAAAGATTAAAAGTCAGTGGTGCTATGAGCAACCAAGGCATAAGCTGTAGCAGGTCATTTGTGGCTAGAGGCTTGGAGGCTTCATGTCTTATGACCTTGTCGCTTTTAATTATTTTTAGTCTTTGCAGGTAGTGCCTTTTAACATTCTGGCCTGCAGGTGAACATTAGCCAACCATGGCTCACTCCGGCACATTTACATTATAATTAATTTTGATTAATGTGCACTGTCCCTTTTTGCTAATTGAAACGTGATATGTAAAATAAGCATCCGACAAAGGCATCACACTGCTCATCCAATAAGTAACAGAGATGAGACTTTAGTTACAGTATGGCTAACGTTACCCATTATATCAGCATGACTTGGTGGCAAATGTTCAATGACTTGGTGGCAAATGTTCAAACAATGTAATTTTCCAGGAATGACCTCAACTCAAAGTTTGAGAGAGAGAGAGAGAGAGAGAGAGAGAGAGAGAGAGAGAGAGAGAGAGATAGATAGATAGATAGATAGATAGATAGATAGATAGATAGATAGATAGATAGATAGATAGATAGATAGATAGATAGATAGATAGATAGATAGATAGATAGATAGATAGATAGATAGATAGATAGATAGATAGATAGATAGATAGATAGATAGATAGATAGATAGATAGATAGATAGATAGATAGATAGATAGATAGATAGATAGATAGATAGATAGATAGATAGATAGATAGATAGATAGATAGATAGATAGATAGATAGATAGATAGATAGATAGATAGATAGATAGATAGATAGATAGATAGATAGATAGATAGATAGATAGATAGATAGATAGATAGATAGATACAAATGTATTGTCATTATACAGCACAAGTACAGTACAATGAAAATAAGTTTGGCATCCAACCAGAGTGCAAATGTAACAGTAAAGTGAAATAGTAATATACAATGTACAGGTGATTAAACTGGGTATGAAATATATAAATGAGTACTACTGCGTAATAGTGCTTGTTGACAGAGTCACCTGGGGAGCAAAATAACTGGTCATGACAACGAGGTCCTCTTTAGCCTTAACTGGCGTGGTTTATTTCATATGTACATTTCCACCACGAGACCTGCTCTCCTTGAGAGCTAGAGTGAGAGAGACAGAGGGGGAGGGAACATTCCCTCTTATACCGGCTACCTGACGTCAGCTGCTATAGCTGCGTCTCCTTACGCCTATAGCGCCCTCTTGTGGAACAGTTAAAGTGCAGTTATATTCAATCATATTATTACTTACATTTAACACTCCCACTTATGAATGACGTGTATACTGTACAACTTTTCCAAGAAGAAATACAGTTCAAAACATCAAAAGAACATGGCAGTCAATATTACATAACAGGCAATATTTTACACACCAAACATGACCCCTGCAAATCTTTTCAATTTCAGTTTGGAGACAGGCTTGGTCATAGCGTCTGCAACCATGTCGTCTGTAGGACAGTAAACAAGTGTCATCCTATTTTATATCCACATGTTTACACCTCTGTCGGCACACAGGGTTTCTAGCAAGTGCGATGGTTCCCTGGTTGTCTTCATAAACAACAGTTTTCTAGTCTAGCTTTTGATCACATGGTGTTTCCCTAGTTCTACATTATTGCATGTCAAAACGATTCAGGATCTTTTCCACATATCTCTTCTGGGATATTTTTACACAACTGGCAGACTGTTCGAAGTCCATGCCTAGAAAATGTTTTAACCTACCTAGGTCTTTCATTTTGAATCTGGTGGAGAGCATACCTTTCACCTGCTCTAGGTTTCTAGTGTTGTCTGCTGCAATGATTAAATCATCCACCCAAATCACAATTATCACTTTTCCTGACTCTTTTGACTCCTTTGTGTAAACACAGGGGTCTACTGGGTTCTGTATGAAGTGATCTTCAATTAGACATGTATGAAGCATCTCTTTCCAATTTCGCCCAGACTGTTTCAGGCCGTAAATGGATTTTTCTAGCTTACACACTAGCTTCTCTCCTTTCTTCTCGTAACCTTCAGGTTGTTCAGATTCAGATTCAAAATCAGATTTCTTTATTCACCATTTTGTACAGGTACAAAATGGAACGTGATTTGACATTACAGTGCATGATTGATTTTTTCACAAATAGGAACAACATAATAATAATAATGATAAATAAATAAGTAAGTGCAAAACAGGACAGAACAGTGAGACAACAATAAGACAGTAAAGTGCAGTGATAGAGGACATGGAAACAGTGCAGCACAGTTCAATGGTGTTCAGCTCCCATTTCAGGTCCCGGGGGGGTGTCATGCCGAGGAAGCGGCAGGACTCCACAGAGGCCACCGGGGTGCCTCCCAGAATGATCGGGGTGGGGGGGGCTGCCTTCCGCCTGAAGTCCACTACCATCTCCACTGTTTTCTGGGCGTTGAGGTCCAGGTTGTTGCAGATGCACCAGCTCAGCAGCCTCTCGATCTCCCTCCTATAGGCGGACTCGTCCCCCCTGGATATGAGACCCACCAGGGTGGTGTCGTCCGCAAACTTCAGGAGTTTGACCGAGGGGTGCAGAGAGACGCAGCTGTTGGTGTACATGGAGAATAGTAGTGGGGACAGAACGCAGCCCTGTGGGGAGCCAGTGCTGATGGACTTGGGATTGGAGATGTTAATTCCCAACTTCACCCGCTGTGACCTGTTAGTCAGGAAGTCCGTAATCCACCTGCAGGTAGAGTCCGGCACCTGCAGCAGGGACATCTGGTGCTCCAGGATGTGTGGGAGGATGGTGTTGAAGGCCGAGCTGAAGTCCACCAACAGAATCCTGGCATAGGTCCCTGCAGTGTCCAGGTGTTCCAGGACATAATGCAGAGCCATGTTCACAGCATCATCCGTGGAACGGTTGGCTCTGTATGCAAACTGCAGGGGGTCCAGAAGAGGGTCTGTGGTGGACTTTAGGTGGGCCAGGACAAGGCGCTCAAAGACCTTCATGACCACAGACGTCAGGGCGACCGGTCTGTAGTCGTTAAGGCCTGTGACCTTGGCCTTCTTGGGGACGGGGATGATGGTCGAGGCCTTACAACATGCTGGGACCCGACACAGCTCCAGTGAGGTGTTAAAAATGTTAGTGAACACTGGGGACAGCTGGTCGGCGCAGTGCTTCAAGGTGGCAGGTGAAATAGTCACGACCGGCTGCCTTCCGGGGGTTTTGACTCTTGAACAGGCGGTTCACCTCTCTTTCTGTGACAGAGAGGGGGGGGGTGGCGGGAGAGGGGAAGGGGAAGGGGGGGGTGGGGTCATGGTAGGGGAGACAGGGTTACCACTGGGGACCGGGGGGGATGATTGTGGTCTGGGGGTGTGAGGAAAGGGGGCCGGGGGTTCCTTGTCAAACCTGCAGTAGAATTAATTTAGCTCATTAACCAGGAGAAGGTTGTCAGACGTCTGTGGGGATTTAGGCTTGTAGTTGGTGATGGTTTTGAGACCTTTCCAGACTGAGGAGAAGTTTCCCTCTGAGAACTGCAGCTGCAGTTTCCCTGAGAAGCGCTGTTTCGCCTCCTTCACTGCTCTCTCGAATCTGTACTTGGCCTCCTTAAAACTAGCCTTGTCCCCACTACGTCTGGCCTTCTCCTTCCCAACCCTCAGCTGTTGCAGCTGGGCTGTAAACCAGGGTTTGTCGTTGTTATAGACTTTCCTGGAGCGGGAGGGGACACACTCCTCCTCACAGAAGCTGACAAATGACGTCACAGTCTCGGTGTAATCGTCCAGGTTGTTGCCGGCCTCTGGTCCCGCCCAGTCCAGGAAGCCCTGGTCGCAGCCCGCACGCTCCAGCCAAGCGCTGAGTTTATCCAGAGCGTCACCGGACCACACTTTGAAGCGTCTTACTACAGGTTTACAGATTTTTTATTTCTGCCTGTAGCAAGGGATCAAATGGATTAAATCATGATCGCTGTTGCCCAGCGCAGCACGGGAGACAGAATGGTAGGCACGATGTATTGTACAGTAGCAGTGGTCTAACGTGTTCGCTCCCCGGGTTGGACATGTAACTTGTTGCCGGTACCTCGGGAGAGCCCGGCTGAGATTAGCCTGGTTAAAGTCACAGAGGGCGATCACCAGACTATCAGGATGTTTCAGTTCAGCTCTTAGAATCTGCTCGGCCAGTGCGTCTTGTGCAGCATTTACATCTGCGTCTGGTGGAATATACACACACTCAAGGATAATAGAGCTGAACTCGCGGGGGAGTAAAATGGATGGCAGAGTAAAAATAAGGATTCTAAGTTAGTGGAACAGTGCTGGTCCATCACTGTAACATCCGAGCTCCAGCGAGCGTTTACAAAGAGCAACAAACCCCCATATATATCTCTCTATCAATGGGTGCGTGCTGGTAGGCTGTCTTCACATCCATCTGGTGTAAAATCAAGGTGTCTTCAGCTGCCTTCTGCATCACTACCCGTACACTGGTCAGATTGGCTGTAGGGGAGAATGTCTCACCGTAGTCTATTCCTTCCCTCTGACTGTAGCCTTTAGCTACAAACCTGGCCTTGTACTTGTCGTGCCCTTCAATACCCTCCTTGATTGAGTACACCCATGCCTCCCACTGTCTGTCTACCCTCTGGTAACTTTGTTAGAGTAAAAGTATGATTGTCCTCTAGGGACCTCATCTCCTCATCCATTGCTCTCTCCCATTTTCCTGACTCAGGGGATATCATGGCCTCTTTAAAGGTCTGAGGTACACCACTCACTACTCTGTAGCAGTAATCTATGCTGGTAAGTGTACTGTCATCCTCGTCACTTTCTCTCTGGGCATAGTCGTTCAGATACTTTGGGGGTTTATGTTCCCGGGAGGGATATCTCCCACTGCATGAGGCATGTGACGTCATGGGGTACTTCCCGTCATCATCCTCTGGGGGTTGTTGACTGTCTGTCTGCATGTCTGTGCTCAGTACACTAGGCTGTGGTGTCTCTCTTTCCTCACACCCTACTCTGGAGTCCAGCTCTGGCTCCTGTGTCTGTGTCTCGTTCTCACATGTTGTCTTTGTGACAAACTTTACTAACCTGTGCTTTTGCACTTTCCCTTTACCGGGATAATAGACTAGAAAAGCGGGGCTGCCCTTGTCATGCCCTACAAATAGTCCTTTTTCACACCTGGACTCGAGCTTTCCTCTGTCCTGTTGGTAAGCATAACACACTGACCCAAACGCCTGTTATTGTTCCGCAACTGTAAGTTACTTCCGGGGTAGGCCTGATTGGCCCCGACAGGCACGTGACAGGCGCGGCCACGCCCCGCGGCAGCCTCAGGACGCGCAACTTTCTCTGCCGCGCGGCACGCTCCGCGGCAGCATTATGTAGATTATGTAGCAGTATTACGCCCTTTTTCACTATCCAGAAATAGCTCAATTGGCAGCGCTGCATTGGTGTGGATCCTACCGTCCGTTGCTGGCAAGTTCGATTCCCTTCAATTTTAACGTGCATTCGTTCGCCGTTAAGTTTAGGCATGTTAACTTTAAGCATTGTTTCGGAGTTGGTTAAGGTTAGGCATTGTTTCGGAGTTGGTTATGGTTAGAAAGGTTAAGTTTAGGCGCTGTTAAGGAGCTGGTTAAGGTTAGAGTTTGTCTTAGAGAATGGCAATATTCTTTCAGAGTTGGTTATGCCTTATGGTTAAGGTTAGGCATGGTTAAGGTTAAGGTTAAGGTTAGGCATAGTTTCGGAGTTGCTTAAGGTTAAAGGGTTAAGTTTAGGCGCTGTTAAGGAGCTGGTTAAGGTTAGAGTTTGTCTTAGAGAATGGCAATATTCTTTCGGAGTTGGTTATGCCTTATGGTTAAGGTTAGGCATGGTTAAGGTTAAGGTTAAGGTTAGGCATAGTTTCGGAGTTGCTTAAGGTTAAAGGGTTAAGTTTAGGCGCTGTTAAGGAGCTGGTTAAGGTTAGAGTTTGTCTTAGAGAATGGCAATAGACAGCCTATTTCCGCGTTGCAGCGCGAGGCAATAGACAGCCTATTTCCGCGCGACAGCTCTCAGCAGCCTCGTTGCGCGTCCTGAGGCTGCCGCGGGGCGTGGCCGCGCCTGTCACGTGCCTGTCGGGGCCAATCAGGCCTACCCAGGAAGTAACTTACAGTTGCGGAACAGTAACAGGCGACCCAAACTTGTGCATCCTGGCTAGATCACACCTTTTTCCTGTCAGTGCTGTATACGGGGTGGTGCCTGTGTGCTTGTTAAAACACAGATTTCTGGTGTAAGCGGCTTCTTGTACCGCATAATGCCATAGACTCTTAGATAAGTTACCATCTATTAGCTTACACCTAGCCACACCTAGTCCTTCCCTCTCTGCTATCCCGTTCTGGTGCGGGGAGTAAGGACAGGACGTCTTGTGTCTGATCTTGTTCCTTCTCAGTAGTGATTGGAACTCTCTATTTGTGAACTCTGTTCCGTTATCGGACCTTAAGCATTTTATGCTGCCATACGGAGCTACATCTGCAAGGAATTTTTCTGTGGCCTGGAGTGTGTCACTCTTTGCTCTGAGAAAGTAAACAAACACTGCCCCTGTACACACATCTGTGAAAGACTGCACATATTTAAAGCCACCTATGGACTCATTATTTACTGGACCGGCTAGATCTGTGTTAACTAGCTCGAGTGGTGTCTTTACCTTTTCCGTGGGACCTCTGTTCCTTGTTTGAGTGAACTTTCCCTTTATACACACATCACATTCTTTGTTAGGTCTATGCTTTTCACCGTTAATGTGCATGCCTACTGTCACCGCCTGCAGCTTCAGTATATCCTCGTAATTACAATGACCCATGATCTCATGCCATGTCTGAATATCATGACTGACATTACACATATCATTTTCGTTACATTCTGTTTGTAGATAATACATTCTCTTGTGCACCTCAATGTTAAACCTCGTACCGTCAGGCTCTACAAGAACATCTTTACCTTCATTGAAGAACACTTTGGCACCGTTTGCGGTAGCAGATTTTACAGAGAATAGTTCTTGTGGGAACGAGGGTATGTAGAGGGCGTTCTTCAACGTCACTGTACACCGGCGCCCCTCACTGTCTATGAGGCATACCTGTGCGTCTCCTCTCCCCTTCGCCAACCCGAATGTGCGCTTCCCGTCTGCCAGCTCCATGCTGTGTCTCTCCGGCTCGAAGGTGCTGTGAAAGTTCTTGAATCGGTTCCTGTCGTTGATAATGTGGGACGACGCACCTGTGTCCACGATCAGTCCCTTCCTTTGGACCTGCTGCTGCTGCGTTGACTGGCTGACGTATGCTGTCTGCGCCCCAAAGGTGAAGTCCTCTCTTCCCGCTGCTCTCCGGGCGTTGTCTCGACTGGCCTCACGTCCACCGCTGCCGCCATCTTGCACACAGCCGCCATCTTGCACGTGCACGTACCGAGCGATCTGTTCGCGCTTCTTTCTACACTTTTCGGTGACCTTTTTCTCCACATCGCCAACACGCCATCTCCGTCAGGGGTCCGGTCTTTTTCTTTGGCGCTGCCCAGGCCTTCATTACCCTTTCTCCCGCCTCTTCGGCGACCAGGTCTGGGTCTTCTGAGGCCTCGAAGTTCCGCAGCTTGGCCTTGAACTCCCCCAGCGACATGTCAGCGACATGTCCGCTGAACTGTGTGTCACCAACAGTGTGAATGGTTTATACATCTCTGGTAGTCCCCTCATAACCATCTCCATCATTAGTCCATCGCTCTGCCTGAAGAAGTCCACTATTATCCCTGTACCCAAAAAATCCAAGCCTGCTTGCCTCAACGACTACCGCCCTGTAGCTCTCACCTCCATAGCCATGAAGTGCTTTGAGAAGCTAGTAAAGGGCTACATCTGCTCCTCCCTCCCCATCAACATGGACCCCCTGCAATTTGCATACCGCCCCAACAGGTCCACGGAGGACGCCATAGCCCATGTGCTGCACACAGCAGCATCACACCTGGACAAGAGGAAGGGGAACTATGTGAGAATGCTATTCATCGACTACAGCTCGGCATTCAATACCATAGTCCCCTCCAAACTCATAGCCAAGCTCAGGGACCTGGGCTTGAACTATGACCTCTGCCAGTGGGTCTTGGACTTCCTGACGGGCAGACCCCAGGTGGTGAGAGCAGGCAACTGCACCTCCTCATCCATCACCCTCAACATAGGGGCCCCGCAGGGCTGTGTTCTGAGTCCCCTCCTCTACTCCCTGTACACACACGACTGTGTGGCTCAGCGGAGTAGCAACACAATCATCAAATTTGCTGACGACACAGTGGTGGTGGGCCTGATCTCTGCCAACGACGAGAGGGCCTACCTGGAAGAGGTCAAGGTCCTGGCGGGATGGTGCCAGGAAAACAGCCTCTCCCTGAACGTCAGCAAAACAAAGGAGATGATTGTGGACTTCAGGAGGTCGGGGGTCAAGGACTACAGCCCCCTCAGCATCGACGGGGCACCGGTTGAGAGAGTCAACAGCTTTAAGTACCTCGGAGCCTACATATCCGAGGACTTGACATGGACCACACACATTGACAGTGTTGTGAAGAAGGCACGACAACGCCTCTACTTCCTCAGGCGCCTAAGGAAGTTCCAAGTCAGTCAGAAGATCCTTAAGAACTTCTACTCATGTACAATAGAGAGCATCCTGACTGGCAACATCACCTCCTGGTTTGGGAATAGCACTGCACAAGACCGAAGCAGACTACAAAGAGTGACACGTTCAGCCGAACGCACAATTGGAGGGGGGCTCCCCACCCTCCAGAACATTTACAACAAGCGGTGCAGGGGCAAGGCTAAGAGAATCATTAAAGACTCCAGTCACCCGAACAACTGCCTCTTTGAACTGCTGCGGTCAGGCAAGCGATACCGGAGTCTCAAGGCGAGCACAGAAAGACTCAGAAGAAGCTTCTATCCCCAGGCCATCAGGCTGCTCAACGAACAATGAACACTACACAACAACAACCATCAAACGCACATAGCACACACATCCACACGCACACACTCACTTTAAACAAACACACTGTAGCACCCACTCCCCACACTTTATAGCACACACTCACTTTAAACAAACACACTGTAGCACCCACTCCCCACACTTTATATTTATTGATGAAGGATTGCACTACAACTCGTACACCTTACTGTAAATTGTACCTAAATTGTACCTCATCCCATTTCTGCTTTGCACTATATAGTATTGTACATTAGTACTGTAACTGAGGGGTACAATTCCCTGACTGTATTGATAAGTATGGTATCATTAAACCACTACAGCTTTATGTACTTTAATTACTGGCCATACAGTACATGATATATAAATATGATGAACACTTCCCACAATGAATCGGTTCCACACAAAGTGGTAATTAAGTATTTATTGCAGCAAAAGGTACATAATATACTTCTCTATTTTACTTTGGATGCGCTTATAAGGCAAAGGAATGTGCGTAGGCAAATCAATAATGAATGTCCATTCTCTAGTTACGCAGGAGGTAATTATACAACCTGAATCTTAGGGAATTATATCTATGGTACACTAGTAATATATAGCGGGAGATACTGGAAGGGTCCCCCCGGTTGTAAGCCAGCAGGGGTAGAGGATCTGTCGGTAGTAGAGAGTCTGGTCAACGATGACTAAGGAGACTCCAAGTACAGGAGACGGTGCAATAGTCTCTTGATCCACAGACGAATACAGCTGTTCTCCGTAGACTGTAGCTCCACAGTGAAGAAAGCTAGCCGGCCTCAGGCTCTCTGAGGCGCAGACTCGACGTGGCTCCTCACAGGGTAAATCCCACACGTGTAGGCGTCGGCGATTCTCCGCTCCATAAATCACAGGACCAAAACAAATATAATCCAGCCGCAAAGGGCTATGTAGTCGTCGGGTAGATTAATCCAGTGTACATGTCCACACGGTTCTCGTCTAGGTCTCCTCGGGTGAAAGCGCCATGAAAGCAGCCCAGCCTGGATAAGCACTCTAGCTGGTACGAGGAAGCGTTGGTGATGCTGGTCACTGTAGAACTTTAGCCGCACGATACACTATACACAAATAGACTATTACTGACTTAATAGAAATATGTCGCACTCGACGGTATAGCGCCAAACTCTGACAATTCAGTTATTAATTCGCACGCGGTCTCAATGCTCTATTTGGGCCAAACAGGCCATACTTCACCGCACGGAGTATCGTGGGTGAGGCTTCAACTTATTGGGTAACTCTACTTCTGTATTCACCTGCGCCCTATTTATATGCACGGCGAACAATCTAGTGCCAACCTCATTTCTGTCTCGTATCCCTGGGCAAGGCCGGGCATGTACAGACATGTCTTGACGGTGGCCTTGAACCTGACTCTGGAGGCATGGCCCTGGCGCCTGTGGACCGCTGTCCAATAGGAGAATGAAATATTATGGTCTGTACTAGGCTAAAGGGATATTCCGTGTATATGTACAAGGAATATACAAGGGATATCAAACGATATACAAATACTATGCAATATATATCAATCAATAAATATATATATTCGGTTTAATCTGATCCTTTGTAACAGCCGCCTCCTAATTAGTCCCACCTAATTAGCTAAGCAGAGACAGATTAACCGCACTGTCCACTACTCAATGTCTGTTGTGAGGGGTCGGGCAGTTCACAAAGTCATGGGGTCATGGTCGTCATCGATAGTATCGGGGAGCCTTGGCAGTTATATTAGCCTCGCCACGGGTCGGGTGTAGATCCGTCCTTGGACGAGCACTTCGGCTGCTCGGACCTTTCCGTCGGCACCGGTGATCACTTTGCTTACGCGGCCAGCCGGCCACATAGCTCGGGGTAGTGACTGGTCGATAATCATGACGACTGTTCCTTCTGTCAAATTGTCTCTCTCTTTCACCCATTTCTGGCGGGTCTGTAGAGACGGTAGATAGTGGAGTAGGAAGCTGTTCCAAAACTTGTCAGCCAATACTTGACTGTACCTCCACATTCTTCGGCCGTTCGCTTCTTCAGGCCTGTACATTGTCTGTGGTAGCGCGGGGTCCAGCCGCCCCATCAAGAGTGTGTTGGGGGTGACTGGGTCGACATCTGCTACATCACTTGAGATGTAACCGAGGGGCTTTGAGTTCAATACTCCCTCGATCTCCGTGAGGACTGTCATTAGGACTTCTTCCGCCACGGTCTGGGCCCCAAGCACGGCGTACAGGGCTGTCTTTATTGAACGTACTTCTCGTTCCCAAGTTCCACCGAAGTGAGGTGCGTTCGGGGGATTAAACTGGAAGTCAATCTGGGATGGAGCGAGGTGGGTCTTAAGTTCTGGGCCCATAGCTTGGAAGCTCTCTCTCAGCTCTCTTTCTCCGCCTTTGAAGTTTGTCCCGTGATCAGACAATAATATAGACGGTTTGCCTTTCCGCGATGTGAATCTTCGGAAGGCCATAAGGAATGAGTCTGTGCTCATGGTTGGAAGGAGTTCTATATGCATCGCTCGGGTGGTCATGCATTTGAATACAATACCCCACCGCTTCTCGGTTCCTCTTCCTTTCTTTATATACAGCGGGCCGAAACAGTCCATACCGGTGGAGTGAAAAGGCTTGTCGCCGAGTCGGAGGCGACAGGGAGGTAGGTCAGCCATCCGGGGTATACTGGGCTGCGCTCGCCACTTACGACAGTCTAGACAGGTTCGCTGGAAGCGCCGCACTGCTTCTCTCCCTTGCAGTATCCAATAACGACGTCTGATCTCCGCGAAGATTCTCTCTGCCCCGGCGTGATGCACATCCTCGTCGTATTTCTTTATGATCAGCTCTGTGACCTTGTGTCGGCTGTTTAAGACTATCGGGTACTTGACATCATCCGGTAAGTCTGGAGCTCTCCGCAGACGACCACCCACTCTGATGAGACCATGGGCGTCGCTCTCGGGGGCTAGGTGGAGCAGTCTGCTGTCTGATGGGACGGGCTTTGCTCCCTGTAGACAGTCTAGCTCATCGGGGGAACAAGTCTCTCTGGGCTCGTTGTAGTAGAAGAAGTTCTGCTTCTTCGTAGTCAGCTGCTGTAATGTCAGTAGTGAGCTGAACCTCTGGGTGGTGCCACAGGAATGTCTTTAGCTGCGCACTCTCTAGGGTGAGGCAATCGTCTATGTCGGGGTCTGTGGAGACGAGTGTGTTCAATCCACAGAACATAGATTTCTTGTTTTCGGCCTCCTCTTTACTCGCTTCCCGTGGGGTGGGTGTAGGCCACTCTTCTTCCGGGAGCTTGAGGAACTCTGGCCCGTCACTGTATAGGTTGTGACGGGTGAGGTCATCCAGGGACATTCCCCGGGTGATGACGTCAGCTGGGTTGTGTTTTGTGTCCACATACCTCCAGCTTGCTACTTCTGTTAAATCTTGAATCTCTGTGACTCTGACTCCCACGAAGACCTTGTATCTGCACGAATCAGACCGGATCCATGTGAGTACTGTCGTGGAGTCTGACCACAAGATTGTTCTTTGCACCGTAATGGTGAGTTCACGTTGGATTAACGTGGCGAGTTGCGCTCCTGCTAGGGCTGCGCAGAGCTCTAGACGCGGGATAGATTGTTGCTTTCGTGGGGCTATTCTTGAGCGAGCCAGGATGAAAGCAGTATGTATTTCTCCTCCCTCCTCTCGGGCACGCAAGTAGGCCACCGAACCGTAGGCTACTTCGGAGGCGTCGCTGAAGACGTGCAGGTCCATCTGGCACGTCTCCGGCCTCACTGTGGGTGGGAAGTAGCTGCGGCATATGTTGACACCTGGGAGTGAGCTGAGTTCCGTCTCCCACTCTCTCCATGTGGATGCAAGGTGTTCGGGTATGGGGTCGTCCCAGCCCTGGTCCTTGTCCCATAACGCTCTTACAATCATCTTTGCCCTGGTGGTGTAAGGTAGAATACATCCCAACGGGTCATATTGTCTGGCGAGTGTTCTGTATACACTCCGTCTGGTGGTCGGTAGTGCAGTCGACCTTCCCTGCTCCTTGGTTAGGGGTGTGTGTTTATAATGGAGCGAGTCTGTTTTGAAGCGCCAGACTAGTCCTAATGTCATTTCTTGGGCTTCTCCTGGGATGGTCGCCATCCAGGTCTCGCTGCTTGCTGCCTTGTCCTCGGGGGAGAGGCTGCGCAATACTTGCGGGTCGCTGCTGGCCCACTGCCTGAGATCAAAGCCGCCTTTGATCAGGGAGGCGCGGAGCTTGAGTAGAAGGGCCTCGGCTTCTTCTGGCGTCGAGGCGCTTTGCAGACAGTTGTCCACGTAGAAACTATTTCCTACACTTTGTCGGACCTCTTCATCAGCTGCTGGGTCCTCTGCGACGTGCTTTTGCAGTGCAAACGTAGCACAGCATGGGCTGCATGTGGTTCCGAAAGGGAGGACTTCCCATTGATAGATGGCTGGTTGCTCATCCCCGATCCTCTCTCTCCATAGGAACCGCAGCAGGGGCTTGTCCTCCTCCACTAGTCTCACCTGCAGGAACATCCCTTTGATGTCGCCGCTGATGGCCACCTTGTCTTGGCGGAAACGTAGTAACACGCCTAGTAGAGAGGGGCCGAGTGTTGGGCCGGGCAAGAGCTCTTTATTCAGATTTTGTGATCCAATCTGGTAGCTGCAGTTGAACACAATACGATCCTTGCCGTTGTGGTGGACTTTGTGGTGTGGCACGTACCATGATTCGGTCATCTGATCGGCCTCTTTAATGTCAATTTTCTTTATGTGTCCCGCTGTGATTAGCTTGTTAATCTCAGCGCGGTACACCGTCTCTTGAGCGGGGTCTCTGGCTAGGCGCCGCTCTGTGTTCAATAGATACCGCTCCGTCGCTTCCTTTGGGGCGTGGAAGGTAGGCATACCCTCTCGCCTCAGGAGTGGAGTTGCGTATCTCATCACTCCGTTGACTTTGACTCTCTTTGTCCCCTGCTCGAGGAGGGCTATAGCGTAAATGTCTTCCTTGGAACGAATGTCTTTCTTTTCGTTCTTAAAGGGCATTGTCTCTAGTGTGTCTCTAGAATGTCCATTCTCTAGTTACGCAGGAGGTAATTATACAACCTGAATCTTAGGGAATTATATCTATGGTACACTAGTAATATATAGCGGGAGATACTGGAAGGGTCCCCCCGGTTGTAAGCCAGCAGGGGTAGAGGATCTGTCGGTAGTAGAGAGTCTGGTCAACGATGACTAAGGAGACTCCAAGTACAGGAGACGGTGCAATAGTCTCTTGATCCACAGACGAATACAGCTGTTCTCCGTAGACTGTAGCTCCACAGTGAAGAAAGCTAGCCGGCCTCAGGCTCTCTGAGGCGCAGACTCGACGTGGCTCCTCACAGGGTAAATCCCACACGTGTAGGCGTCGGCGATTCTCCGCTCCATAAATCACAGGACCAAAACAAATATAATCCAGCCGCAAAGGGCTATGTAGTCGTCGGGTAGATTAATCCAGTGTACATGTCCACACGGTTCTCGTCTAGGTCTCCTCGGGTGAAAGCGCCATGAAAGCAGCCCAGCCTGGATAAGCACTCTAGCTGGTACGAGGAAGCATTGGTGATGCTGGTCACTGTAGAACTTTAGCCGCACGATACACTATACACAAATAGACTATTACTGACTTAATAGAAATATGTCGCACTCGACGGTATAGCGCCAAACTCTGACAATTCAGTTATTAATTCGCACGCGGTCTCAATGCTCTATTTGGGCCAAACAGGCCATACTTCACCGCACGGAGTATCGTGGGTGAGGCTTCAACTTATTGGGTAACTCTACTTCTGTATTCACCTGCGCCCTATTTATATGCACGGCGAACAATCTAGTGCCAAACTCATTTCTGTCTCGTATCCCTGGGCAAGGCCGGGCATGTACAGACATGTCTTGACGGTGGCCTTGAACCTGACTCTGGAGGCATGGCCCTGGCGCCTGTGGACCGCTGTCCAATAGGAGAATGAAATATTATGGTCTGTACTAGGCTAAAGGGATATTCCGTGTATATGTACAAGGAATATATAAGGGATATCAAACGATATACAAATACTATGCAATATATATCAATCAATAAATATATATATTCGGTTTAATCTGATCCTTTGTAACAAGTACACTGCATAGTATTGTATATTATATGGTAACTCAGTTACGTCTATTCTGCATCGAACATTGTACATATGTCTATACTGAACACTGGGACCTCATTTTCTACTTCTAATTTACATGCTATACTATGTTATTTGATACTATCTTGTCTAGCACAGTCTCTGGAGCGTAACAGTAAGAAGCATTTTGTATGAAAGTATTCTGTACTTCTGTATGACAACTATTAAAGAAACTTGAAAACATATGCTTCTCCTGCACTCTTGAGCGCCGTGATGATCTGTTCCGCCCTGATGACATATTCAGTCACAGTCTCTGTGTTAGCTTTCTTCAGCGCGGTCAAAGTTATATACAGGGATACAATCCGGGGCCTACCTCTGCCGATGTAGTGTTCTCTTAACACTTTTAGACTCTCTCTGCCTTTGTCCTTTGTGTCCCGGAATATCAGCCCCAAGCTCGTGTTGTCTAGGAGTGGTGCTAGCTCGCAGTATGCGTCAGCATTCAGCTTTGTATCCAGGGCTTGCGTGGCCTCCGTTATTTCTCCCGTGAGGCCCGTCAAGATTGTCTTTTTCAGCCCCACTCCGTGCATACAGCACAACATCCGCTCTTCCCAGAGCTCGTATTCTTCTGCCCTTCCGTTAAACGTGGGCCACTTGCTCCTGCCTCTTGTCGCCATCTTTTGATGGTAGTTTAGCTTAGCTGCCCGTTAGCTTAGCTTTAGCGTCACACGGTTCTCCCGCTGCTAAACTAGCCTAAACTTTTTCAGCTAACTAGCTATCGTTATTTTTGCTCTTCCGTGATCTGGGCCCATAACCTGTTGACAGAGTCACCTGGGGAGCAAAATAACTGGTCATGACAACGAGGTCCTCTTTAGCCTTAACTGGCGTGGTTTATTTCATATGTACATTTCCACCACGAGACCTGCTCTCCTTGAGAGCTAGAGTGAGAGAGACAGAGGGGGAGGGAACATTCCCTCTTATACCTGCTACCTGACGTCAGCTGCTATAGCTGCGTCTCCTTACGCCTATAGCGCCCTCTTGTGGAACAGTTAAAGTGCAGTTATATTCAATCATATTATTACTTACATTTAACAGTGCTAATCAGATGCATGTACTGAGTTGTAGTATTATCGAATTAAAGGAGGTATGGTCGGATGCGGAGGGGCGTATAACTATAGCTAGGATTGTACACAATAACAGGAAAATAGCATTGGCAGCGGTATATGCCCCAAATGTAGGGTTTCTTCACTACACTAACCGATGAAATGTTAAACCATCCCGAGTACTCATTTATAATAGGTGCGGATTTTAATGCCATTTGGAATCCAAGGATGGACAAATCTTACCTCGCCTTTTCCAGCGAACAAAAAAATTCATCTAAAGCATTAAAGGATTGGTCAAAGACTACAGGTGTAAATGATTTATGGCGTTCACTTAATCCCACGACCCGAAAGTACTCTTGTCGATCGGCGAGACATAACACATTATCCAGAATTGATTATGTCTTTGCATCCCCGAGACTATTTGATAAATATGAAGTGGAAATGATACCCAATGCACTATCAGATCACTGTTATTTACTCCTAAAAGCAACATTTGGTATACTATCTTCCCGGGCCCCAAGATGGCGTTTTAATTCGATGCTGCTTAACAACAAGGAATTCATTACACAACTCAAAGAAGCTCCCACAGTATTCCTACGGGAGAATGCAAACGCGGTGCAAGACCCCAGAATAATATGGATGTCGGTAAAGGGTATGATCAAGGATTTCACTGATAGATTTTCCTCCATAATGCGCAAGAATCAATGCACAAAACTGTCTGAACTGGAAACGCTTTACTCAACGTTATTTAATTCTTTAAAATACAACAACTCAACTAGACTAGAAAATCAAGTTAACGTACTAAAAACAGAGATCAATGCCATATACAGACAACAATCGGAAATGCAAATACGTAGCACAAGACAACAGCAGTACTCCCAAGGTTCTAAACCTAGTCACCTATTAGCCATGCGATTAAGAATTAATGCAAAATTTGCAGATATAACTGCCATTAGAAAACAACAAGTACTTGTAACAGACCCCAAAATAATAAACGATACATTCAAAGAATTCTACTCCGACTTATATAAATCAGAAACGACCTTTGATCAAAACAAAATGGACACATATCTTAATCAAATTATTCTCCCTAAACTTTCGGAGGATGACGCTAAACAGTTAGAAGCACCGATCACACTAGAGGAACTCAAGAAGGCCATATCCGAAATGAAAAATGGTAAGGCTCCTGGAAGAGACGGTATCCCATCAGAAATGTACCTTTCTTGTTGGGACATAATTGGACCCTTATTACTAAATATGATCTTATACTCAGTCAAGGAGGGGAGCTTCCATAAACACGACAATATTGCACTCATTTCAGTCCTTCTCAAAAAAGACAAAGACCCCACCGAGTGTGGTAGTTACAGACCCTTAAGCCTCCTCGGAACCGATGTCAAACTGTACTCTAAGGTATTAGCCATCAGATTACAAAAGCATATGACGTCTTTAGTTCATCCGGACCAAACTGGCTTCATAAGAGGTCGCCTGATCACTGATAACATAAGACGAATACTGCACGTACTAGATGCAGACAAAGAAGACACCATACCTAAGGCGATGCTATCCCTGGATGCTATGAAAGCCTTTGACAGGCTGGAATGGTCGTATCTATGGGCAGTATTAGAAAGGATGGGGTTAGGAAAAGGATTCATTGATATGATTAAAGTATTATACAAAGACCCATCGGCCATGATTACAACAGGTACATTCATCTCCAAAATCTTTCCGGTATCACGCTCAGCCAGACAGGGTTGCCATCTTAGTCCCGGACTATTCGATCTATCATTAGAGCCTTTAGCACAATATATAAGACAATCCCAATCCATAGAACCAATCGTAATCAAGGGCACACAACATAAAATTAGTTTATATGCGGACGACGTAATATTGTTCATGCAAAGCCCCAACACCACATTGCCTCATCTACTCAAGTTGATAGAGAACTTTGGTGATTTATCGGGATTTAAAATAAATTGGCCGAAGTCGGCTTTCCTTCCACTTAACACCCATGCAAAAAAAGATACCCATGGTAAAACATTTTAGATGCTTGGGTGTGGAAATATTTCCCACCATAAGACAAACGGTGAAGCACAATTACACAAAAATACAGAACAAAATCAAAGACGACCTGGACAGGTGGGCAAAACTTAAAAACTCAGTACAGGCAAGGGTATCAATAGTTAAGATGGATGTACTACCAAGAATCAACTTCATCAGTTCAATGCTACCGTTACCCCCTCCAGAGGGTTACTGGAAAAGATTACACTCCTCCACATACAAATTTATTTGGAATAACAAACCACCTCGCATAAAAAGATCCACCGCACAGAGAAATAAAGCAGACGGTGGCATGGCAGTTCCAGATTTTTTCCAATATTTTAAGGCATACACATTATGACCATTGACAATATGATTTGATCCCCAGGCATTGGTATCCTGGAGAAAATTGGAAGAAAACATAGTAGCCCCACATAGACTGAAGGACATAGCACACACTAAATTACCAATCAAGCACTGTGAGCGGAAATTTGGCCCCATAATTACCCATGCAATCCGGATATGGCGTGAAACACAAAAAAAATATCCTAACCCTCAAAAATGGCATAATCACACTCCCTTATTCAATAACAATGCACTCTTAATTGAAAAACGTCCTATAAGATTCCCTATATGGGAAGAGCAAGGCATACACTCATTAGGGGATATTTTTAATAACCAGGGTTTTTGTAGTTATGGAGAAATATGCACAAAGTTTAACCTCACCGAGTCCACATGGCTTGAACACCACAGATACCACAAATTCTTCTATGAAAGAGGAACATTGAGAGGTTTTGTATCAGGTTTTTATTATCAATTACTAACGTCCTCGTATGAAACCCTCCAACTAGACTCTGTCTGGAGGAGGGATATACCAGACCTGGAAAGTTACTTTGATTGGCAAGAAGCATGGGCAAATGTCCGTCTTACATCAAGGAACCCGGACCATCAACAAATCAATCTTAACTATATTCACAGGACATACTTGACTCCTATAAGACTGAACAGAATGGGCCTTAAACAAGACTCAAAATGCTCCCAATGTACAAATGGAGACGAAGGGACATTTATGCACATGTATTGGGACTGCCCACCAGTTAAGGCATTCTGGAAAGATGTGACCCATCAATTATCAAAACTCGTATCTTGGAATATACCAGTACACCCCTCTGTATTACTATTGAATGATGTTTTTGAGTTTGCAGTAAATCCACAGCTAAATTGGTTTGGTGGTTTTATCGGGTATCACAGTAGCTAAAAAACTGATCGCATCACGCTGGTTTCAACCGGAAAAAATTTGCCGGAAGGTTTGGTTTCTTACATATCTCGATGTGATTTATCAAGAAATATCTACAGCAAGAATTCTGGGTCTCAACGAATCCAAAATGTCAATGTGGTTAGAAGTGGTGGAGAGAATAAAAGCTAGCTTATAATGGTAGTGTCTGGTTAGGAGTGAGGGATAATGGAGGTACTATCCAAGGAGGGGTCCGGGAGGGGGGGGTTCGAGCTGGAGCATATGTGTGTAGGGTTTTGTATAATTGGTAATTTCGTTGGATATACACTGTATACGTTAAAATATTATTATAGACTTTTTTTTGTTTTCTGTTTCTGTACTTGCATGTCATTTTAGCCACCTTGATTGTTAGTTTCATTATGCATTGTGTGTTGAGTACTGACTTTTAATAATTTTTGTTTTGCAATAATACAAAAAAAAAAAAAAAAAAAAAAATTGTAGTATTATTATGTGCAGTGATCATACAGGTATAAAGACACTATGGTAGCGTCATAGTCATACTGGCCAGCAGCGTAACTATTAGTACGATTATATGCAGGTATATACAGAGAGATTAGAGATAGATTATATATATGGTAAGAATAATACAAACCCCCCCCCCCCCCCCCATACCATATAAACTCTGAACTCCATTGCCATACCCTAGGCTCTGTTACCCATACTGTATGAACTTTGAACTCTGTTGCTCATACTCAATGTATACCTACCTACTGATTTCACTGTCTAAAACTGCCCTACACTGTAATCATAGTAATCAACTACCTACCTCATACTATAGTCTACCCATATAACTCTGTATGCTAGCATGTACAATAATGCTGTATGGTATATTCCCTACACCCATTCTCACATGGGTGTAGCTCCCATCCCGGTGGGAGAGGGCAGAATGTAGCGCTGAGGAGATAGCATCCTCCGTGCTCCTGTTATCACAGGAGGCAAATTGGTGTTTGTCCAGTGAGGGTGTGGCCAGATTTGAGGTGAGCCAGGACCAGCCTCTCTAAGCACTTCATGATAATGGGGGTGAGTGCAACAGGGCGGAAGTAATTGAGGCTTGTGGCACGATGGGAGGTGATTTTAAAGCACGCTGGGACAACTGCCTGGGCTAGTGACAGGTTGAAGATGTCAGTTAAGACATCGGTCAGTTGCTCAGCACAGTTCCTGGGCACACGGCTGGGAATACCATCAGGGCCGACCGCCTTTGTATGCATTAGTCCTCTGCTCAGTGCGGTACACGCGTCGGTGGGGGAGAGAATGAGAATAGAATAGAATGAATAGAATAGAATGATCTTTATTGTCATTGTTACAGTGTTACAACGAAATTTTAAATGCAGCCCTAGGTGCTAGCCGTCACACAGTCTTAGATCATAAAAACACAGTCCTAAACACAGTATTAAATATAAAAACAAGAGTAAGGCAGTGGCGGCCGCCACTGGGGGGCGCTAGGGCACCGCCCCCCCTGCCGCCCCCCCTGGTAAAGAGAGGAGGAGAAGAAGAAAATGTTTTATTGTTATTTTTATTTTAGACCCCTAAAAATAAAATAAACATGTTTAAAATGAATAATATTTACTCATTTTAAGTATGTTTGTGTTTCCAATGCACAATATAACGTTAAAATATAAAATATTAATAATCGTTTTCCTGAACAGGAAGTGACGATTCTGTCTGATAAAGAACGTTCCATTACCTTAGCCGCATTTCTCCTGCCGTATTTCTCTCGGGCTAGACGCAATAGCGCTCTGAGTGCGCGTCACTGTTTCATCGCTGTATCCGTCGCAGCCAACGTTTCAATTAAACAAAGTGAGTAATTCTCTCTCTCTCTCTCCTTAGCCAACTCAGCTAACTTTAGCTGCTGTTAGCCACTCAGCTAATGCTTAACTAACGCATGCACGCTCTCTCTCTCTCTCTCTCTCTCTCTCTCTCTCTCTCTCTCTCTCTCTCTCTCTCTCTCTCTTCTGCCTATGCGGTGTGTTTGGAGACGGAGCGAGTTTGTTTCTAACATTTCTATTTATATTGTGTTTCAAGTTGTGAATTAGACTGTACTTTATTTGGCCAATGCGTGGTACATGTTTGGTATAGCGCCCCCTAGCGCCCCCTCTGGAGAATAATCCAGGAGCCGCCACTGGAGTAAGGCATAATAGACATAACATAAACATAACCAGGGGGTATAAAAGATAATTGCACTATCCTTAGTGTTGTGTGTGTGTGGGGGGGGGGGGGGGGGGGGGGGGGGGGGGGGGGAGGGGCGCAGGGGAGATTGTTGTTTTAAATTTTTGCTGAGTTTAGTGCACATATGGCCCTGGGATAAAAACTAAACTTCAGTCTGTTAGTCCGGGTGGGCATGACGCTGAAACGCCTGCCCGAGCGCAGCCGTATGAGGTGTTTGTTGCCCGGGTGGTGTGGGTCCTTCAGTATTTTTTACTGCCTTCTTAAGACAGCGGGAGTTGTATAGTTCTTCCAGTGAGGGGAGAGGGCAGCCGATGATTTTCTGGGCCGAATTGACAACCCTCTGGAGCGCCTTCCTCTCTGCGGCTGTGCAGCTGAGGAACCACACGTTGATGCAGTAGGTGCACAGGATGCTTTCCACGGAGCAGCGGTAAAAGGACACAAGCAGGTCTTGTCTGAGGTGGTAGTTCCTGAGTATTCTCAGGAAGTAGAGTCTCTGTTGTGCCTTCTTCACGATCGCCTTGGTGTTGGTTCTCCAGGTCAGGTCATCCTCCAGGTGGACGCCCAGGAATTTGATGACCGAGACTCTCTCCACGCATCCCCCGTCGATGTACTGTATGTCGGTCTTCTTCCTCCTGTAGTCCACGATCATCTCCTGGGTTTTTAGCTTATTCAGCTGCAGGTTGTTGATTTTGCACAGGGCTGACAGCTGCTCTACCTCATCGCGGTACGCGGCCTCGTCACCTTTTGAGATGCAGCCCACCACGGTGGTGTCGTCAGCGAACTTGATGATGGTGTTGCTGGGGTGGACTGCGGTGAAGTCGTGGGTGTAAATAGAGTAAAAAAGGGGACTCAGCACGCAGCCCTGGGGGGATCCGGTGCTGAGGCTGATGGCTGTGGAGGTGTGGGGGCCTATCCTGACCCTCTGGGGGCGGTCAGACAGGAAGTCCTTGGACCATCGGCAGAGGGGATGGTTTAGTCCAAGATCCATGAGTTTGGGCACTAGTCTGTCAGGCAGGATGGTATTGAATGCAGAGCTAAAGTCCACGAAGAGCAGCCGTGCGTAGCCCCCCCCCCCCTCTCTCCAGATGGGACAGGGTAGAGTGGAGAGTTGTGGCAATGGCATCCTCCGTGGACCTGTTGGCTCTGTATGCAAACTGGTGGGGGTCTAGTTCGGGTGGGAGGCTAGAGATGATGTGGGGCTTGAGTGTCTTTTCAAAGACCTTCATGGGTAGGGAGGTGAGTGCGACTGGATGGTAGTCGTTCAGGCAACTGATGGAGTTCTTCTTTGGGACGGGGATGATTATGGTGGTTTTCAGGCAGGGTGGGACGATGGCTTGGGACAGGGACTGGTTGAAGATCTTAGTGAAGAACCCCGTCAACTGGTCAGCGCTGTCTTTCAGCACCCGTCCCACGACACCATCCGGCCCCGCCGCTTTCCTTGGGTTCACTCCCTTCAGTGTGCGTCTCACCTCGTACTCCGTGAGGATGATGCTGCTGAGGGCTGGTGAGTGTGGTGAGGCTGCTTCTGTCGGCACCACCTCGGGGGTGGCGTTGATATGCAGTGTGGATGTTTTCGTCTGCCTCGCTTCGAATCGTGCGAAGAAGGAGTTCAGCTCCTCTGCCAGCTGAGGGTCACCCTCGTTGGCTGAGGAGTGGCTGGGTTTGTAGTTGGTCATCTGTTGGACCCCCTGCCATACCTGTCTGGTGTTGTTGCTCTGGAAGCAGTCCTCAATCTTCCCCTTGTAGTCGGCCTTGTACCTTTAGATACCTCGCTTCAGGTTGGCTCTGGCAGTGCTGTATAGCTCCTTATCACCAGACCTGAAGGCGGTGTCCCTCTCTCTGAGCAGATGCTGCACCTCTCCCGTCATCCACGGCTTCGTATTGGGATAGACCCGGATATGTTTGTCCACGGTGACAGAGTCTATGCAGTGCTTGATGTATCCCAGCACTGATGAGGTGTACAGTTCCAGGTCTTCATGTTCAAAGACCTCCCAGATGGTGTTCTCAAAACAGTCCTGCAGCTGTGGGGTGGCGCTTACCGGCATTTTGGGGGGTCGCAGATGAAATGTCCTCTCTGCGGTGCTGCAGCCCCCTCAGGCCATAATTTGACTGTTCCGACTGAGGGCTTCACACGATTGATGTGAGTGTACTTGGGTAGAAGGAACAAAGAAAGGTGGTCTGATTGTCCAGAGTGGGGGAGGGGAACGGCTTTGTATGCATCCATTATGTTGGAGTAAACATGGTCTAATATCTTGTCTCCTCTTGTGGGGCAAGATACATGTTGGTGGAATTTTGGAGTGATTAAAATCTCCTGCAATAATAAAGGCTGCCTCTGGGTGTGAGTTCTATTGTTTGCTAATGGCAACATGCAGTTCCTTCATTGCTAGCTTGGCATTAGCATCAGGAGCAGTGGCGGACACAGGCTGTTAGAAGGGCAAAAAAATTTAAAAGGGCACCTACTGCACAACATGGGACCCCATCAGCAAGCAAAACGCTATGATGCATCATATATGGTGAAATAGTCTTCATCCTTGATTAAGATGAACCATTTAATATTCCGACAGGCCGCCATTTGATTGACACACCGCTCAACCTATTACGTGCTTCCAATCTCTTGTTATAAGACCAAACAGCCAACGAGCATCAGTGAGTGGACAAATCACCACTGACGCTGAAAATTATTGACCGTTTGTGTAGCCAATGACATTCATAAAATAATGACATCTTACTTGAGTTGGTTTTTTGAGACCGAGAAGCGATAGAAGCTCTTTGCAACTTCAAAAAATGTCAGGGTTACATCTCAGACTGCATCTCTCTGAGGGCTTATTTTTGCACGCTAGTTTAATGTGTGCACGGGCCGCTGTGCAGGGTAGAGCAAGATAACTGGACTTCGGAGCTAGGATGGCTGTGATAACTGCACTATAACTCAGTCTTGACAGTTACTATAACTATGTTAATGAGAGGCGGCTGGGTGGCGCAGTGGACTAAGCGATCATCACCAACGCGAGAGACACTGGTATCGAATTCGGCTGTCAGCGTTGCCTCCGGCTTGGCCGGCTGTCATACTGGCTCAATTGGCAGAGTCAGCGGGAGGGAAGCCGGTGGGTGGTAATCTGGTTGTTGTAAACAGCGACTCCTACAGGTCGGTCAGGGCGCCTGCACAGCGAGGAAGGGAGATGGTGAGGGTAGTGTGAGCCTCCCACACGTCACACCTCACCAATGAGAGGCCGCGCTGGCAGGTGAAAAAAAGTGGCTGGCTGACTCCGCATTTATCGGAGGGGACATGTGATAGTATCTATCAACCCTCCCTAGACCGACCAGGAGCAACGACCAGGAAGGGGAGGGGGGAATTGGCATGGCGACTAAATTGGGATAGGAGAAAAACACAGAAAAACAGGAGGAGAAAAAGTGGATAAAAAAAAAACGATGTTAATGAGAGAGAACTAACTAGTTACTTAGGGGAGATAGTGTGTGAATTCCGTAGAAGTTAACTTGCGATATAAAGTGAGTTTTAGTGTTAGCCAGCAGTTTGTTGTTGTTTTTATTATAACCCAGTGGTAACTTTCTGTTGAGAATAATTGTCCAGACGGTCAATAAAGTAAAAATAAAGTCGAACTGCCTCATTCTTCACCGATCGCCACAGTATGTTTTCAACAATGGGATTGGGAATGAGTATTTTAAACATTATTGTTTCAGCGCGGTCAGGTGGCGTAGCGGAGATTGTGCTCGTCACCAATGCAAGAGGCTGCGGTCTCGACTCCCGGAGAGTCAGCATTGCCTTGGCTCGGGCTGATCGCTATACTAACTCGTTTGGCTGAGTTAGGGGGAGGAGAGCCGTGGGTGGGTCCTGGGCGTTGTGGACAGCGACCCCTACAGTTCGGTCGGGGCGCCTGCTCAGCGAAGGTAGGATCTGGTGAGAGGTAGTGCGGCCTCCCACACGTTACACTCTCCCAGTGAGAATCTGCGCGGCCAGGCTGGCTGCACATGCGTCGGAGGAAAGCATGTGACAGTCGGACCAACAGTGGGGGAAAGTGCGCAACAACCAGGAAGGGGGTTGGGAATTGGCATAACGACTAACAGTGGGATGGGAGAAAAATCTGAAAAAGAAGGGGGGGGGGAAAGATAATAAAAAAATTAAAAATAAAACATTATTGTTTCATCATTGGCAACAATTTATTATAGGTCCAAAATTTCAAATGTATCCAAGAGTAAACATCCTAACCATGTCACAACAGCAGTCATAGTGTATATTTTCAGCAATACGTTTGTTTACCAATAGGTTAAATTGTTATTAGTGAGATTTTAGTTTTTGAAATGTGATAATATTTTCACGGAAATCCGCCATTTTGAAGATTTGTAGTCATATGAGCACAGGGCATCCAGAGCTCTCAATGAGCGTTGAAATAAAAAAAAACTACACTACCCAGCGAATTCTAGCTTCCTGCAAGCAAATTACTTGTGTATGAATTTTCTTTATTTCTCTTATTTCTCAGGATTCTATACCACAAAACTGAACATTATTGGCATAGATTGGAGCACAGTTAGTGTTTCTACCTTCTGTGAACATTTAGCAACCATCTGTGTTGAAATCCGATCCAAAATGGCGGAGCCATATCCATTCTAAGAATCGAACAGTACATACAGTAGATTTCATTCTTCATTCTCGATGCACGCCTGGTGATACTAAATCCAAATTGAACTCTGCCATTTGAAAGAGGAGATTTGGCCCAATCTATGGATGTGCGAGTTGGCTATAATAAGGTAATTTATAGGCCTCATATTCTATATTCTATAATAATATTTCAAATTGCATGGGTCCGGATGGCAAATTCAGTACTGTATCTACAAAACATTCTGTTTAATCATCTTCCCTTTATTAATTTCCTTAGATTCTTTGTACACGTGATCTCAAGAAGGTACTGAACGAGCTCAGTGGCAGTTTTTCATGTCTGGTCATTTTTAGCATGGTGTTATTCACTGTCAAAGATGCAAAGAAAAATCATAATTCATATTCTCCTTTGTTTCATCACAATTTAAGCAAGCCTAGTAATAGACAAAATATTTCTTACACTGGGAATACATTTCATGAGATCCATAGATGTCCCTAGATACCAAGAACATGCAAATGGACCTTGTAGAAGAGCAATCTTCCATTTACTTAGGTATGTATTTTAGGCGGATTTTCTGAAAATAAAGCTCGGGCCTAAAGCAACGCTATTTACGTCTTCAGAGATTTGGTGGTAACTAAGTGCATTTATAAAGGGGTGTCATTGTCAGAATCTCAGGTGATCATGGCAGCAGTAATTGTTGCCAGGCAAAGGCATCGTTATGCCAGGCGTGCTCGTGAAAGAATATTTTTTATGAGAATATCCCTTTTTGATTTAAGCGAGACCAAAATCATCCGGAGACACAGGTTGCCAGCTCAAGCAATTCTTGATCTACTCAATGAAATCAAGGATGATATTGAGCCAGCCACCTAGAGATCCCATGCAATCTTATTTATTATTTAAATAGTTATTTAACATTCAAGCGAAAACTAACAAGTTTTTAGAAATAGGAAGCAAACATATTCAATCAACACCCAGGTATTGTGCAACACCAGTAATATAATAATGAATGTGGTTGCCAAATTCCCTGGGTCTCTGCAAGACAGCTGGGTAAAATGTTTGATGCGGTGCCTTTTGTGTCCCCAGTACAAATATTTTTGTATTTTGTCTAAATTTGGAAAAAGACTAATTCCATTTGGTTTTTCATGTATGGTCAATTGTTATTTGTCATGGACAATGATATGGGCTTCTAAGTTGTTGTTTACAATTTTTTAAAAGCTTTGATTAAAGAGGTATTATGGAGAATTGTGGTATTATGCTATGTCCCCAGTGCTGTTCATTCAACTTCAATCTAAAGAATAACCAATAAAAACATATACATTTCCAAATATTTCATGATTATTTAAAAAGACGGTTTAGATGCCTGGATCGTAGCGGTGGGGCAATGCTATATAGTCCTCCCAAAGTATTCCAGATCATTGTATAATCACAATAAAGAGAATAGAACCCGCACACTCATATGCTCCAGAATAAACTTTTAATTTATAACGTTTTATCAGGTCCATGAGGAGTAGACGCTGGAAACACTGTCAATGAAAAGTAAATTCTGGAGTATATGATAATGCAGGTTATATTCTCTTAATTAAACATTAAATACAACTTAATTTCTCAATAAAGAAATATTCCTAAATGAGAAAATATTTTCACTGGCACAGTGCCTAACTTTGGTCTAAAGATTCGGCACCATGGAAAGGTCTGCTCAACATAATTTATTTGGGGATGACAAAAACAAAGGATGCAATGTGCAGTGATGGGCAGTAGCTAGCTACAAGTAGCGACACTACATAGCTTAACTACAATTCTCAGTAGCGTGCTGGTAGCGTCGCTTTGACTGAAAAAACGGCTAAAACATATGCTGCTCTCTCAACACGTCCAGCACTAACTTGAGAACACATTCAGGTGAGCTGATGAAAATCAACTGTTCCCAAACAGCACACAAGTCAGTACACTTTTTGTCAACAGCTTTAACTAACAGATAGCTGCTATCATGATGATGTTTCACTGTAGGCAGAAAATGAACAATATTATTGGGGTGGAGAAAAGAAAAAAAGAGGGAAAAGCAGTGGTTCTCAACCTGTGGGACAGGACCCCCAGGGGGGGGTCCCCACATGATTTTGGGGCCATGGAATGTTTTGTGAGTTACATATTTAAATACATTTGGTCATTTAGCTGACACTTTCATTCAAAGCAACTTACAAATTGTGTACAACAAGTCAGTAGGAGTGGTACATATCTATCAGCCAAGGATAAGTAGTATTGTTTGTCAGTGTCAAGCTTGAGTGTTATACTCTGAGTACATACTGTAGTAGTATAGACATATTAGCATAGTTGGTAGTAGTATATACATGGTAGCATAATACTAGTAAAATGAAGTAAAACAATTCAGATATTGAAGAAGTGTGTTTTTGGTTGATAAAGTGGGCAGGTTTCAGAAGATGCAGAGTTTAGGGATAAATAATACATAAAGATAGAATAGAAAAGAAAAAGACCATTACTGCATCAAAAGTAATCAACAAACTATACTATAAAAACTGATAAAACCAAATTGTCTCTTTCTTTTCTTTTGTAGAGGCTGCACCCAGCTAAACTTGCCTTCCTGGATTTTGTACATAATACAAGTTCATGTTAAAAGGATGACACAAAAAGCCAGACCGAGGGCTTGTTTCAGTTTTATAATAAACAATCAAACTGAGAATTTTTTTTCCTGCCTATTTGTTTGGTGGAAACTTGGTCACGAAGTATAAAAAAAAAAAAAAAAAAAAAAAGTAGTGCCGATGTAGCTAGCTATTTTTGCCATGTTCTTGTAGTGTAGCTTGCTACATTTCTCTGGGGATAGCTTCCATTGTAGTTGAGCTATATTTAATCGAGAGTAACTTGTAGTGTAGCTTGCTACATTTTCCAAGTAGCTTGCCCATCACTGGCAATGTGTCATGAAAATACTAATTAAGCAAGCTCTATACATTACGAAATAAACAAAATACAATACAAATTGTGAAAAATACTGTTATGTCTAACTAAGAAAACAGTCAGTGCACCAGCTCTGACCAACCTGCTAACCATCCACCTGGTCTCAGCTCCCCCCAGCACCCAGGTGGATGGTCTGGCTGCCCACTACAACTCTGCCCTATCCCGCAGCCTGGACTCTCTCGCCCCCATCAAAACCCGGACTGTCACCTACACCCGTCCTGCCCCCTGGTACACCCCTGAACTCCGCTCCCTGAAGGCTGTCGGTCGCCAATTGGAGAGACTCCATACAAGATCTGGCCTCACTGTCCACCTCGAGGCCTATAAGGACCATGTGCAGACCTACAAGCTAGCTCTCACCAAGGCCAAAACAAATGACTATTCCACCCTCATCGGCAACCAGCAAAACCACCCCAGGACACTCTTCTCCACCATCAACCGGCTACTCCGCCCCCTCGACCCCCCCCGCCCATCTGGTGCCCACAACCTCTGCTCCAGGTTCCATGTCTTTTTCCAGGACAAGGTCAATACCATCTACCAGCAGCTAGCAGTGCCCCCCTCCTCCCCCTCACCTGCTCCTCCCCCTGGGTGTCCCCCCCCCAATGCAGCCTCTCCTCCTTCTCCCCGGTAAATGGTCCCCAAGTTGTCAAGCTCATAGCCTCAGCCAAAGCCTCCACCTGCTCACTTGACCCCATGCCTACCACCCTGGTCAAGATCTGCCTCCCTGCTCTCTGCCCCACCATGGTCAACATCATCAACTCCTCATTTGAATCTGGTCTCGTCCCCCCCTGCTTCAAAACAGCCTCCGTCACCCCCATCATTAAGAAACCCGGCCTCGACCCAGACGAGCTAAACAACTTCCGTCCGATCTCCAACCTTCCTTTCCTTAGCAAAATCTTGGAAAGAGCAGTGGCCGCCCAACTCCAACAATACATGTCCAACCATGAGCTCTATGAGCCTTTTCAATCCGGCTTCAGAACTCAACACAGCACAGAGACCGCCCTCATCAAAATTACCAACGACCTCCTCCTTGCAGCTGACTCTGGCCACATTAGCATCCTCATCCTCCTTGACCTTTCTGCAGCATTCGACACAGTCTCCCACTCCATCCTCCTCAACCGCCTATCCAACAACCTCGGCATCACTGGCTCAGCACTCTCCTGGTTTCAATCCTACCTCACCACCCGGACACAGTTTATCACCATCGGCGACTCCAGTTCCACCCCGGCCCCAGTCAACCAAGGCGTCCCCCAAGGCTCCGTACTTGGCCCAATCCTATTCACCATCTACATGCTCCCCCTCGGTCAGATCATCCGCCGCCATGGCCTCAGCTTCCACTCCTATGCCGACGACACTCAACTCTACCTCTCCACCAAACCATCCACCCATCTCCCCCCACACTCCCTTATCAACTGCCTTCACGAAATAAAAACCTGGATGTCATCTAATCTCCTCAAACTCAACAACAATAAAACCGAGCTCATGGTTGTGGCACCCAAGGCCCTGCTCCGGAAGGTTGGGGATCTCACCCTCAACATTGACGGCTGCTCCATCTCCCCATCCCCTAAGGTCCGCAACCTGGGCGTTATCCTGGACTCCACCCTTTCCTATCAATCCCATGTAAATTCCCTCACCAAATCCGCCTTCTTTCACCTCCGAAACATTTCCAGACTCCGATCATCACTTTCCGACACCACAGCTGAGACCCTCATCCACGCCTTCGTCACCTCCCGCCTGGACTACTGCAACGGGGTCCTGTCCGGGGTCCCAAGCAAAACCCTGGACAGGCTCCAGTATGTTCAAAATTCAGCTGCCAGGGTTCTAACCCGCACCAAACCCTGGCAGCACATCACCCCCATCCTCATCCACCTCCACTGGCTCCCCATCAAATCCCGCATCACCTACAAAACCCTCCTGCTCACCTACAAATCCCTTCACGCCCTGGCACCTCAGTACCTCACTGACCTCCTCCACCCCTACACTCAGTCACGCTCCCTGCGATCCACGGACACTGGTCAGCTCTCCATCCCCCGAACCAGACTACGGACGTTCGGGGACAGAGCTTTCAGTGTGGCAGCTCCCACCCTCTGGAACTCCCTCCCCGCAGAACTCCGCACCGCCCCAACTCTGGACTCATTTAAAAAACTGCTCAAAACCCACCTCTTCAACCTGGCCTTCAACCCCTAACTTTCTCACTTTATATGTATATGTTGTGTCTGTCCACTATGTTTGTTAATTTGTTATCTCCCCCCCCCCCCCCCCCCCCTTATGTAAAGCGACCTTGGGTCCTCTGAAAGGCGCAATATAAAACGAAGTTATTATTATTATTAAGAGCTTCCCTCTCCCTCATTTCGGGTTTATTTTTTGCCTTCCTGATATCTGCCAACAGCGCTGCCAGGTGAAAACTGCTCCGTGAGCCAACTACAATGACAGATATATCAGGAGCAAATTGCACACCTATGGGCGTGTTTGCGCTAGTATATCATCCCCGCAATATCTTTAGTGAATAGCTCGCGAAGACGGAGCAAATAGCGCATGCTAATCATGCGCGGTTAAGGGTGCTATAGTGCGTGAAATCCATTATTTGTGAATTCGCCCCTTTGAATTGTCAGATTCAGTAAATAAAGTTGTAACAATAGATATACATAATCCTATAGATATACAATAGTATTCTATATCTATGGTTACACCTTTGTTTACCCATCTATGACAAGTAAAAAGTGGCTGCTGTGAAAAGGAACATTATAACATAAATGAGAAGGGTGAAGTGCCAACTGATAAACATAATAATAATTATTATTATTATAATAATAAATACAATTAATTAAAATACATTATATATGTATATATATCCATCAAAATGGCACAAAAATCAAACATATATATAATTTTTTTATCCACTTTTTCTCCTCCTTTTTTCTATTTTTCTCCCATCCCAATTTAGCGGTGCCAATTCTCCCCTCCCCTGTCTTGAACGTTGCTTGCATGTGCCCCCCACTGGCCGGTTGTAGGGAGCAGCGTTTCCGTTAGCCGGTAATTACCGGTATTTTACCGGCAAAATCTGTTTAAGTCCGACATATTTTATCTCTCCGGTCTTAATGTCCGGTGAAAATAATTCCCTGAGTCTAAGCACAATTTGATTATTTGAATTGTATTAAAATAGGCTAAAATTAAATAGCCTATGCGATGAACGAAACGATCATTACATTTGTTTCCTCGTTGCTTCTAATAATGACAACGACGTTGTCGGCGAGAGCTTAGTGCTGGGTGTGCGGACTTTTCTGAAGCTGTAGAGCCGCAGTACCAGCAGTACAATGCAATATTCCAGCAGTACTCCAAGTCAGCCATTTTCAGCCAATGTTGGGTGGGGGGCGCTGTTGTGCGGTTCCCAGAAAAGAGCCAATAACAGCTGAACAGCTTCTCTGCAGTGCCATACTCTTTGCAAATAAGTCGTTGCGAGGTGGAGAGAGTCGTCACGCAAACCCACGATAATGTTGCCGTCTCTCTGCTTTCTCAGTTCTTCGCTTGATATAATTAATACAAATGTCCAATATAACGGAATTCGTTAGCTCATAAAAATGTGATTATAACAGACTGCTGTTTAGTGTCGGACCGACTGCGTATCGGTCTATTTTATTTCAAGTCAGCAGCAGCACGGAGTATCGAGGGACTTATTTTATTTGGAATATATTAATGACTGTATACGTGAAGTTGAACATTATGATATGTGTGACGTGTCTGATACAACGAGGTGAAGCGATGTCGACTCGAGATTCATTTGGGGGTGCGTGTGACAGAGCTGCTGCAGCGGGAGCTTGATGCTGGTAGCGTATCGCACTAACTTGAGAGGCGAGAGATAGTAATTTGATTCTGCAAATCAATTTCTCATTCTTCGCTTGATGTAATTAATACACATGTCCAATTATAACGGAATTCGTTAGCTCATAAAAATGTGATTATAATAGACTGCTGTTTAAAACTCTGACCGGAATATCTCGAATATGTCCGGTGATAGAAATCTTGCAGGACACTCAGACCGGCACGAATATGTTCTAACGGAAACGCTGGTAGGGAGGATAGAAGCCCATCGCATGTCCCCTCCGATACATGTGCAGGCAGATGGTAATGCACCCTTTTGGAATGGACTCAATGAAAATGGATGAGAAAAAAAAACTCCGGAATCCACATTTTACTTCTCACGCATGTAACCGGAGATGATCCCAGTCATTGTGGAGCCTCAGGAATGCGTGGAATATGTTCTAACGGAAACGCTGGTAGGGAGGATAGAAGCCCATCGCATGTCCCCTCCGATACATGTGCAGGCAGCCAGTCGCATCTTTTCACCTGCCAGCGCGGACTCTCATTTGGCGAGGAGTAACGTGTAGGAGGCTCACACTGCCCCCGCCATTTTCCTGTCTCTGCTGTGCAGGCACCCCAACCAACCTGTAGGAGTCGCTGTTTACAACGTCCAGATTACCACCCTTCGACTTCCCACCCGCTAACTCTGCCAATTGAGTTAGTATGACGGCCGGCCCAAGCCGGAGGCAACGCCAACAGCCGGATTCAAACCTGGTGTCTCTTGCGTTGGTGACGAGCGCAATGTCCGCTGCGCCACCCAGCCGCCCTTAAAATCAAACATATTGACATAAACAGAAATAGATGAGACTGGGAGAACAAACTGGGTGATGATGGATCATACTGCTTTGATCTGTAATCAGAAGGCCTGGGGGTCTACATGTCTGGGGTTGGAGAAAAGGGATTGGAGTCTAAAATGAGCTGAAGGTCCAACCAGTGACAAGTAGAAAAAACAATCTAGTTATTGTGAAGTAGGTGTGTATGTGTTCCACCTCCATAGCCTCCAAATCCTCCCAATTCACATGGGATCTACAGTTGAGTGGCTGCAAAAATCGTGTAGATGGAGGTGACAGGGAAAAGCACTGTGTTTAACCATAAGTGGTGTAAAGCTGAGTGCAATGCATAATTCAGGCCCTCGCTGAGTTAAACCTTGTTCTCCATGGCTGGATGCAAACCACTTTAGAGCACCACATGTAGTATGTCAAACTGTAAGAGATATCACACACTGCTTCCCCTGTTGGCTGTCTAGCAGTTGTATTTCACACTAAATGCTGACACTGAAAAAGGACCAGACGAAGTTCCTCACCCACTGGACTGAGTGGTTGAGAGAAATCTTAAACTTGAGAAACTCAGACTCACAGTCGGAGGCTCCTCGACTAAGTTTGAAAAACAAATCTGGAGTCCATTTACGTATTATATTAGAGCCAAATTGGACCCCACCTTCAGAGAAGATAAGTCATGTTTATTTTGTCTATTTTGGCAAGGGTGGTTTTGCAGAATAGGATTATCCCAGATATCAATCTTTAATACGGAATGTATTGATCTATTTGTGACGTGAAATAAATCTTGGACCGGTACCGGGCTTAAGAGGTTAAATGTTCCTCAGATGGAAACACAAAAAGAAAATCATGATTTTTTTCCTGAAGTTCTCTTGTTTGCCAGTGTTCTGTTTGGGAAAACTCCACTCTGTAGGCTACAACACTTAGCCTACGCACATTTTTCCAAACAGATGGTGAGATGTGGAAAAGAAAAAAAGCAGAAACAGACTTTCAGAAAGTGCAGACGTTTGCACACATTTTAAGACATATTATTCACACAGTCACCCCACTATCCAACACATGTCCACTCATCCCCCCCAAACACACACACACCAGATACACAACACACACACAGGCGTGACACATGTCCACTCACACACCCACGCACACACACATGCCAGACACAAGCACACACACACACACACACACACACACACACACACTCACACACTCACTCACTCACTTTCACACACTTTCACACACTTTCACTCACACACACACACACACCTACACACACACACACACCTACACACACACACACACACACACACACACACACACACACACACACACACACACACACACACACACACACACACACACACACACACACACACACACACACACACACACACACACACACACACACACACACACACACACACACACACACACACACACACACACACACACACACACACACATGCTTGAGGAAAGTGTTTTCCATAGACAAACACCCCCAATCACAGATTCCAGTCCGGTTGCTATGACGATGCTTGCATTTACCCCAAACACTTGGGCTTCTCCTCTATGACTTATGATGCCCCCCTCCACCCCCCTCCCTCCAACCCTTACTCTATGGTGTGTTTTCATCCTAATTCCTGGGAATGCAATCCTGGAACAACATTAAACAAAGAATCGATTTATCAAGTCTGACGCACAATACTGCAGAGCCATAACAGAGGATACAAGCTTTGATAAACACAAGACACAAGCCTAATCACGGCAGTTTGGCTAACATACATTGCTAACATTGTGTAACATCATTGCTAGCATTGATAACTTTAACTTGGCTAATGTACATTGCCAGATATTAGGAGATATTATGAAATGGGATTTAGGAATGAAGACGAGCACTAGGGCTGCACGATTCTTACTAAAATGTGAATCACGAATTGAGATCACGATTCTCTCACACGATTCTTATTTTTTCAATAAAAACATTTATTGCCCTCTTTCTTAACACTTTGGATGCCACGGACGACATAACACGTGTTAGCAGTCCGCCCCCTGAATGCCCATCACGACAATTAGCGTGATTTTCTTTTTATTAGCGATCTGAATTCATATTTCATCAACCGAGTCTACCTTTGGGAAACCATCAGGCGCTCAGATGTGAAAAAAGCGCCCCCTATCGTCTCCCAGATGGTAATGCACCCTTTTGGAATGGACTCAATGAAAATGGATGAGAAAAAAAAACTCTGGAATCCACATTTTACTTCTCACGCATGTAACCGGAGATGATCCCAGTCATTGTGGAGCCTCAGGAATGCGTGGAATATGTGTTTACAGTACGTTGCATTGGATCAATACAATCCAATTTTTGGAATGGCGATCAGGAATTGGAATAATCTTTTTGGATACCATCTGATCTCAGGTAAGGAATCTATTTTACCAGTCTTAGGATAATCAGACCTGTTTTCACGGAGATATAAGCTTTTCCCCTATGTGTGATATGGCTGTTTGACTGTGCGAGCGATCAGGAACTAAGATAATCGATTTTCAGCTCGCGGCACCAGCATGCATACGTACACATATACTATCGATAATCTAGCGTTTATTTGAAAACGATTCATAAATAGGCAGAAAAATGACAACGTTCTAGAATATTCCAGTACAGGGCGTTTTTTTTCCCCTTGAAAACGAGGGCTTTTCAAAATGCTATAAAACGGAAATGAACCGATAAAAAAACAAGCCGCTTCGACAATGTTGACTGGAAAATGAGTCATTGATAAGCGACGGGCAGATTAGACACATAGCCATAATTTAAAACATAGATTAGGCGATATTACCGCTAACATTGAAGTGGATGGTGGGCATTCAAGCACTAAATGTGCGCCCCCTGCTGGGCACTGAAAGTGTTAAGGCGAGACACCCCAGGTGAATAGGCAAAACAAATATTTGAATAGATATCACTATGAAACTTTCCCAGTTTGTTATGTACATAACAACTAAGAAAAAATGTATTGCAAGTTTTCTGAGATCTTATGTTTATATATGCAAAATAGGCATTACCTAATTAAATATGCACTAATTTGCATATGTCGCCAGGGTATATATACCAACATTGGATGATGCCAGATTAAAAAGATTTGTTTCATTATGTTGACACATACTGTAACACAATGAACTTTGTTCAGAAGGGATTGTGGCTATGTCTTTTTATCATCCCATAAATCAGGAAATGCTGTCTACAGTCATAAAAAATCCATCACCAAAGGTTTTTTTGGTATAAATGTACTATAAATCAGGCTATGAATGATATATCAACAAACCCCTCTGGACGAAGATGCAGGGTATATATAGGAAGACATGTGGAAAGTATGGTGTGTGTAGGTGCTAGGGAAATGGTACATGTTTACCCTTGTGTGTAAGAAAAAACGCATAAAAACTCATTTTTGGGAAAACGCATTCAAAGTTCTGTATTGTAAAATGCCATACATTTTTATTTGAAACAGCTATTTACAAACACAATATCTAATCAAACCATTAGTTATAGACAACCTAAACACTGATAACTGAATAACATAATAACATAATAATAATGATGTTATTGAACTGAACAGAACTACACACAGGCTACAAACAAACAAACAAACAAACAAACAAACAAACAGTGTAGTATGTGTAGTACCCCCTTATAGGCAAAAACAAGTTTTTAATAGATATCAATGAAACTTTCCCAGTTTGTTATGTACATATAAACTAAGAAAAAAAATATATTGCAAATTTTCAGAATTTTAAATTAAAATTTTAAAGTAAAATAAACAACTAAATGTGTGTTATTGACATTTTATTGTTATTAGTAGTTTCATAGAAGACATGTTTAGGAATAGTGGTGCGGCATAGCTCAACATATCAAACCAATTGTTCATTTTGTGATAAAAGCACCAAATTTGGCAGATGTAGATATATTGGGAACAAAAGTGGATATTGGGGCGTTACAAACTATCACCCTGGTGGCCGTGGCAGGCATTTTTCAAAATGGCCACCAGCGCTTGGTCAAACTTTCTTATCACATTGGATTTGCATGCAATAATGGATATAATCTAGATCCCACTAACCCTGAGAACCAAATAAAATACTCACTCACCATTCTAAGGACATTTACAAAATAATTGGTAATTTTATTATATTATTATTAATATATTATATTAACCTGTTAAGCCCTAGCACTAAATTCTGGTCTTGATATCTAGGGACATCTATGGATCTCATGGAATGTATTCCCAGTGTCAGAAATATTGTGTCTGTTACTAGGCTTGAGTAAATTGTGATGAAACAAAGGAGAATATAAATTATGATTTTTCTTTGCATCTTTGATAGTGAATAACACCATGCAAAAAATGACCAGACATGGAAAACTGCCACTGAGCTTGTTCAGCACCTTCTTGAGATCATGTGTACAAAAAGTCTAAGCAAATGAATAAAGGGAAGATGATTAAACAGAAGGTTTTGTAGATACAGTACTGAATGCTTCCAGAGTCCAGACACATGCAATTTGAAATATTATTATAGAATATAGAATACCAGGCCTATAAATTACCTTTGCCAACTCGCACATCTATGGATCGGGCCAAATATCCTCTTTCAAATGGCAGAGGTCAATTTGGATTTAGTATCTCCAGGCGTGCAGCAAGAACCGTGAATGAAAACTACTGTAAATACAGTCCGTTTATTTTTTTTGAGACAGGTCCGTAATTTTGGATCGGATTGCAACACGCATTGTTGCTAAACGTTCACAGAAGGTAGACACACTAACTGCGCTCCAATCTATGCCAATAACGTTCCGTTTTGTGATAGATAATCCAGAGAAATAAGATAAATAAAGAAAATTCATACACAAGTGATTTGCTTGCAGGAAGCTGGAATCGGCTAGGTCAGGGGTGGCCAACCAGTCAGAGACTAAGAGCCACAAAAAAATGACTGTGGTACCACAAAGAGCCACACCATATACCAGCGTTTCTCAACCTTTTATTTCAGTCACGGCACCCTTCATGTGTTTATAGGTCTCACCCTCTGGCCTCTGAAGTTGCTAATGTCTTTTTTATTTGGGCCTCACAGGGTTAAAAGTACCCTGTGAGACCCACGGTTTCAAAATTACAAAATCACTTTTAGCCATTTAAAAAAATAATGTTTATTTAAAAAATGTTAAAGGGGAACTATTTTACTATTTCTTTCACTATTTGGGCACTTTTACACAATTCCTGTGAGTCTATGGAACACCTAGGTTTTTTTCAAAAAAAATGCATTGTTTTGTATTTCTAATCAAGTACTAAAAACCGCATTTTTCTACCTTAAGATCTTAAGCCGTTTTGAGGCTGGGCTCCAACCACTGTGTGGCCTGGTACCAACTGCCACATCAACTGCCACATTATTATGCAGCTGAGAAATCTCTGACATCACAGATATGCACATTTTCAGATGACTCAGTTCAGTGAGGGTGAATATTGTGAGAGGAGAATTGGAAGAATTCGCCAATATGAGAATTAGAGACATATATCCTATTAATATAAGTCCACATAGCTAAGAAACAATGGTAAACACTGAAAAAAGCCATTTATAAGATAGTTCCCCTTTAAGCACATGTATAGTCAATTGGTCCTGTTGTTCAGCCTCACAATGCTATTTGATAGTAAATGTGTTTATATGTCCCACCCTCTGGCCTCTGAAGTTGCTAATTTCTTTTTAATTTGGGCCTCACAGGGTTAACCTCTTAAGCCCGAGATATACAGTAAAAGTGTATATTTTCAGCATTATGTTTGTTTACCAATTATTTGAACTGTTATTAGTGAAATATAAGATTATAGAAATCTCAGGGCATTGAGTCTGAAACCGGCGCATATTGACAGGAGGAAGTGGCACAGCCAAAAGTGAGTGTAGTCTTTTGAAGGAAGAGACTCAGGGCTTTCAAATTTCGAAAAACTACCCTACCCAGCTCACACCAGCCCCTGTCAATCATCTGACTTCTGGATTTACTTTTTAATTTCTCTTATTTTTTGGGATTATCTCCCACAAACCTGAACGTTATTGCCATAAAACAGAACGCAGTTAGTTTCTCTACCTTTCTGTGAACGTCTTGCAAAAAACGGTGTTGCAATATGATGAAAAATGGTGGAGAAATTTACATTATAAAAAAGATGGCAGAATTCAGTACTGTATCTACAAAACCTTCTGTTTAATCATCTTCCCTTTATTCATTTGCTTAGATTTTTCAGGTCTGGTCAATTTTAGCATGGTGTTATTTACAGTCAAAGATAATTTTTTTTTTAAATAGAATTGATATTCTCCTTTGGTTCATTACAATTTACTCAAGCCTAGTAACAGACACACTATTTCTGACACTGATCCATATATGTCCCTAGATTCAGATACCAAGAACATGCAAATGGACCATTTAAAAAAAAATTGTAAATGTTTATTCTACGTCCTTATGGAATGAGTGACATAAAAAAATTAAAAAGTAAAAAAAAAAAAAAAAATTAAAAATAATTTTTTTTTTATGGATGGAAGAGCCGCACATTGACGGGCAAAGAGCCGCATGCGGCTCGCGAGCCGCGGGTTGGCCACCCCTGGGCTAGGTAATGTAGTTTTTCGAAATTTCAACGCTCATTGAGAGCTCTGGATGCCCTCTCCTCATATGACTACAAAACACATAGTGATGTGAATTCAAAATGGCGGATATAATATCAAATTATGAACACATTCCATGAACTAAAATCTCACTAATAACACCAACACACCTATTGGTAAACAAACGTATTGTTGAAAATATACACTATGACCGCTGTTTTGACAGGATTAGGGTCTTTACTCTTGGCTACATTTAAAGAAAAAAAACGCAACATTATGTCATACAGTCTGGAGAGATTGATTTATGACGTGATGTCATCTGCGGTCGCTCGGGCTAAAGAGGTTATTACTATATAGTGAATCAGTAAAACAGTTCTCGTAGCAGGCTGTTATTTCCTGCAACTTAAAGACGTAATTTCAATATTATAGCATACTAAAGTGCAAATGTTATTTATTTAAGTACAGTGTATGAGGTATAAGCTCCAAGCTTCCACTGCAAAAGCATGGCCACCAGCAGTCTCTGATGGAGCATCTCCACACCTTGGCCCCATGCAGCCATGAAGAAGCAGATAATGGTATGCTACTTACTGCATGTATCACAAGCTGCACTGCATGGCCACCACCAATTGCTCATTCACACTAGTGTTGTGGTCTTGGCTGTGTTTGCCATAACACAACTACCAGCTGGTTGTGAACTGTGGCTAGCATTCGGAACTGGCAAAAGCTTTCGCTACTTGGCAGCCCACCAAATAGCTGCGTGCCTCGGACCAGAGATGTCATGTGCCCTTCCAATGTTCCATGCTTTGACAGGCTGTGACACTGTATCCAGTTTTGCTGGACACGGAAAGAAGGCAGCATGGTCAACATAGAAGTCACTGCCGGACCTGACAGATGCACTACTGATGCTGGCAAATGGACCAACGGAGATCTCAGATGATGCAATGAACATTATTGAGAAGTTTGTCATACTTCTATTTGACAGAACCAGCACCTGCACCAAGGTGGACCAGGCAAAAAGGAAACTCTTTCCACAGCAAATCCCGCCTACCCGAGCTGCTCTGGTGGAGCATGTCAAGAGAGCAGTCTACCGGGGTGGTCACATCTGGGGGAAGACACTGCTTCCAGACCCGGTGCTGCCATTGATTGATTGATTGATTGATTGATTGAAAATTTGATTAACAGATTGCAGAATGGGTACAATACAGTACGGCTCAATACACACAATTGTTATACAGATATATATCATGACATTTATGACATACACAACATACAGATATACAGTACTGTTACATTTATGACATACAAGATATACAAATATACAGTACTGTTTAACAGAGATCATAAAAGAACATATATACATTTGAGGGGGAAGAAACTGTACATTAGGAGGGGTTTTGGGTGGGTGGGTTTGGACATTTCAGCCTCCCGTAGGTGCTCTTTGAGGGCGGTTTTGAAGGTGGGTAGGGATTCACATTCCTTTACGGCTGTGGGTAGGGCGTTCCACATTGTTGTGGCATAATTGCAAAATGTGTTTAGTCCCTTGTTTGAGCCGAATCTGGGTTGAACATGATTTGTGGAACTCCCATCACCAATTGGCTGGGGGTGGCTGAAGACAGAAGAAATGTATGAGCCCCACTGGACAACATTGCCACAAGCACCACAATCCTGCCACGAGCTGATCTCTTGTGGCTACAAGAGTTGTTGCAAAAAGTGCTGCAGGTGCAAGAAGGCTGCACTTCAGTGCACAGGCCTCTGCTTCTGTGATGGAGAATGTGCCAGTTGAACCCTGTAATTGCTACAGTTTAATTGGGCAATAGGCCTATCACCATTTTGTGTGTGTGGGGGGGGGGGGGGGGGATACAAAGGGAAATGTTTGATACTGTTTTGTAAATGGTTGTATAATTGTTGAAATATATATATAAAAGATTTATGTATATAGAAGTTATAAAACATGGAAACAATAGCTTTGGTTGGCCAAAGTGTTCTATGCCAGTAACCACTTTTTGGAAATGGTTACCATGGTCACCAGAATGCCAATCTGCAATGCCCCAATATCCATATCTTTTCTAAATATATTAAGCTAAATATGTACCAAATTTGGTGCTTTTATCACAAATTGAACAATAGGTTAGCTATGCCGCCCCACTAGAAGCAAAATATAACAAAATCTCAATATCAACCAAAAATTATATTTGCCTATTCACCTGGGGTGTCTCGCCTTAAACAGACAACCTAACATATAGCAAAGTGCTTGACTTAAACTTAAACATAACATATATGAAAGTGCTTGACTTAAACTTAAAATTTTCTTGTAACATACAAAATAACTCATGTCTCTTTTCCTCTCTTATGCCCGTGCGCTTTGCACTTTGCTCTCGTCAGTCAGCTCAGGGCGTCATGACAAGCGTGCATCTCCACACGACGTCTCCACACGATGTCTCTACACTAGGCCTAACAAAAATAATAGTTGGTTTCAGGTTGCCGACCGACCCTGCCGATTTAGGTGCGACCCAATATATTTTATGAGTTTAAAAAAAAAAAAAAAAAAAAAAAAAAAAAAAATCATATATATATATTTTTTTTTAAATAAAGTTTCATAGAAATCTTAGTCAAACATTTAGTATTATGGATATTAAACATGCTGGCAGAGTACATGCATCCATGTTGTTGTGAACATTTTAATTAAATAAAGAAATTCCCTATCCATAGTCGCCATGGGAAAGAATAAAATAAAAAAATAAAATAAAATAAATTCCCTACCTACCCATGGCCAAACTGACAACCAACCTGAAACCAACTATTCATTTTGTTAGGCCCTACATCTCCACACGACGTCTCCACACTACGTCTCCACACTACATCTCCACACTACATCTCCTATACTACATCTCCACACTACGTTCTTCAGATGAGACGCTAAACCGAGGTCCTGACTGAATTCGGTCGTTAAAGAACCCAAGACGCCTATCGTAAAGAGTAGGGGGTTGCCCGACATTCCTGGCCAAATTCCCAATCAGGTCTCTGACATCAAGGCTACCTAATCATCCCTTCCTCTTAATTGACTGATATCAATCCCTGTCTCCTGAGCCATTCAGCCATTGTGTAGTGTGATGTGTGCCTGGTGCCCGTGTATGGTAGCCATTGAGCCTGCGTAGCCCAAGGTTGGGTTCTACCAGTGGTGGTGAAGGAGGCAATTTCCACCCTACATTGTAAAGCACTTTGAGTGTCTAGAAAAGTGCTATATAAATGCACTATATCTCCACATTACGTCTCCACACTGCATCTCCACACTACATCTCCTATACTACTCCTATACGTTTCGCAATTATGCCACAACAATGTGGAACGCCCTACCCACAGTAGTGTTGTCAAAAATATCGAAGTATCGATACATATCGATACTGAATATTTAAAACGGCTTCGATACTCATTTCCCGAAATACCGATACTTTCTGCAGTATCGGTACCAGCTGGCGAGTGTTCTACAGCAAGTTGTTGACACGCTGTTCAGAGCGCGCTTGCCCCTCCACCTCCTCCGAGTCCAGCCCTCCCCCTCACAGAGCCGTCTTCAGACATTTTAGCTGAAGATGGCAAATGCAGAGCCTCCGCAACTTGTGCTTGTGGATAAAGAAAACAGCAGAAGTGCTGTTTGGAGGTACTTCGGGTTTGAAGTAAACAACGAAGGACAAGCTAAAAATGCCCCAATGCTATTTGCAAGCGGTGTTACAGAGCAGTGCCAGCGCGGATCTCCATAAAGAAATGAAAGAGGTTCGTGACAGCTGCTCTTTCAACGTCACTGTGACTGAAGCATTAAACCATTAACTCTAGTTTATGATACGTTGTCTACTGATGGCGCATAATATCAACAGCTGATTCGTTGTAACGTTACAGCTATCAGCTAACGTTAGCTACTGCTAGCCGTTAGCTCCGTTAGCTTAGCTGCCCACCTTTATAATTACTGCATGGAAACGGAGTAACGTTAACGTTTAGACGTTATGTCGAGGTCATACAATACTACAGTCGACATAAGGTTAATGTTACCCCGTTCCCATGAAGTGTTTAAATAGCAGCAATCTTGTTGAAAATGTAACGTTACTAAAATGCTCCGAGCATATTCTCTCTCTCTCTCTCTCTCTCTCTCTCTCTCTCTCTCTCTCTCTCTCTCTCTCTCTCTCTCTCTCTCTCTCTCTCTCTCTCTCTCTCTCGTTATCTTTAAATAAAAATCGAAACTGTTACTAATACAAACAGTTCAGTTTGTCAGGTACATGCAACACAGATTACAGTGTTTACATCTGTCTGCTTGAGAAAATACCATGTTCTGCATTTGCAATAAAAATGATTGAAGTGAGATGAACAGTTATCTTTAAATGTGTGATCTAAAGATAAACAAAGGGTTTTAAAAGTGTTATATTTATCTTCTCTTATAGTACCAGAGAGAAGCTGAGGAGAATCAACCAGCAACAAAAGCTAAATTTGTTTAAAAAAAAAAAAGAAAAAAAAGATATATATATATATATATATATATATATATATATATATATATATATATATATATATATATATATATATATATATATATATATATATATATATATATATATATATATATATTTTTTTCTTTTTGGTATTGAAATGGTATCGAAGTATCGATACTTTTCAAGGTATCGTATCGAAGTTGAAATTCCAGTATCGTGACAACACTAACCCACAGCCGTAAAAAATGTGAATCCCAACCCACATTCAAAACCGCTCTCAAAGAGCACCTATGGGAGGCTGCAATTCGAAACTGGCCACCGTAAATGTCCAAACCCCCCCTCCCACACACCCCCTCCTAATGGACAGTCTCCTCCCCACCGTAATGTATATATTTTCTCCCACCCACCCACCCCCTCCTAATGTACAGTCTCCTCACCATCATATGTATGTGTTTTCTGTTGGGATCTCTGGGTAACAGTACTGTATATTTGCATATCGTATATGTCACATATGTAACAGTACTATATACCTGCATGTCATGTATGTCCATGTCATAATTGTCATGATGTCATGTATGTACATGCTGTACTTTTCAGTTTCCTGATTAACCATGACAGAACCAGTAACAAACGCAAGTCCAAGTTTTACACACAGTCTATTAATGCAAGCAAACTTATCATCATACTCTGCTTTTTGCTGAGTGGGGATATTCACCAACATCCTGGCCCCTGTGACAACGCAGAGACTGTGTTAAACAGCGCTGCCAACACAATCACCAGTGCTAGCATTCCAACACACAGTAGTACCCTGCAATTCACCTGGCCAATCCAATTAAATAATAGTCAGACAATTCTGAACAGCTGCCAGCCAATCCTAAAACATTGGCTCAACATCCTCCACCTACCCCCACCTGTATTCCGCTTGCTCACCGGCACTGGTGGACAAGCATCAGCTCCGCAGCAGTGTCCGGCTACCAGCGTCTTAGAAACCCCCGGGCCCCCAAGTACTGGCAACCCAGCGGCCAACACTGAGCTGTCACCCCACATCTCCACTGCCAGAGGAGACCCTGAGGTAGCACCTAGAGGTAGAAACCATGTACTGAGAAAGCACCGCAAGACTAAACTATTTGGTACCCTAAACCAGGCCAGAACTGTATGGGACCCCCTATGCAAACCAAAGGGTTTCTTTTGTGGTCACCTCAACATTCGTAGTGTTGGTAATAAACGCGAACAGCTAGAGCACCTCCTACTTGATTCTAACTTACATTGCTTAGGTCTGAGTGAGACATGGCTAAAGAAGTCATCCCCTGAAGCCCTAGTATCCATGCCAGGCTACAATGTATTTAGGAATGACAGGAAGACTGGGAAAGGAGGTGGGGGAGTCCTACTGTACATCAGAGACACAATTGCCTGTAAAAAACTGGAATGGTCCACTGACTTTGAATGTGTTGGTGTAGAATCTGTTGGTGTGGAAATCACTCTCGCTGAACAAATGTAATTTACCCTGATATGTCTCTACAGAAAACCAGATGCAAAAGTGGAGTTTTACAACCAGTTAAAACATGTCCTAAAATCCTGCAACAAGGAAACAATAATCATAGGTGACTTCAATGTCAACTGGGACAGTAAACAGGCTAGAAAGAACTTAAAACAATCCATGGATGCCCACAGCTTTGAACAAATAATCAAACAGCCAACTAGAATTACCAAAACCTCCCAGACCAAAATAGATCTAGTTTTCACCAACCAACCGGATAGAATCCAACAACAAGACTAAGACCAACAACATGTTGACCGGTATATCTGACCACAATTTCATCTGTTTCACCAGGAAACTCAATAAAACTCGCTTTCTAAAAACATCCAAAAAATCTGCCACCTCATCAAACTACATCCCAAAAAACCTGCAACAGAGCTTTGAGGATGCAGTGAAAAAGCTTGACTGGCAGGAGATACTATCCTCCAATACCACAGAGAAAAACTGCACCCTCTTCACAACAAAAATCAAGGAGACGATGGCCTCCTTCTCTAGGAAGGGGAGCCAAAAAGTCAAAAAACAAACCCACCTCCCATGGCTAGATCACAGCTGCAGACAGCAATTGAAAGACAGGGACTCACTCCTCAAACAGAGCTTAAAGTCTGGACTGTCTATCGACAGACAGAGATTCACGCATGCTAGGAACAAGGTCACACAGACCCTCAGAAAGGCCAGAGCAAACTTCTTTATTAGTATAATTGAAGCAGGAAAAGGGAACGGCAAAAAAATCTGGCAAACCTTGAATAAACTCCTAGGCAAACACCAGAATCGGGAAAAAGACCCCCTAGAACTGAATGTGAATGACATACTAGTTAAAGACCCCACAGTACTGGCCTGCACCCTCAACGAACACTTCTTAAATAGTGTTCTAGACAGCACCAAACACTTTGCCCCCTCCTGTATCCTACCAAACCCAGTAACCAACACCCAGCCCCTCTTTGAACTGGAGGAGATAACAGAGCCTGAAGTGAAAAAGATCATTCTGGCTCTGAAAGGCTCCAAAGCCAAGGACGCCTACGGGCTCGACACTGATTTCCTCAAAACATACTCTGATGCACTCATTAAACCCATCACTCTACTAGTGAATCAATCAATCACCTCCAGGGAAGTTCCATCATCCTGGAAGATGGCCATGGTGACCCCTATCTTTAAATCTGGCAACAAGGCACTGGTGACCAATTATAGGCCCATCAGTATACTTCCTGTCATATCCAAAGTTGCAGAGAAGTGGGTGTCGAATCTCATGACTAAACATCTCGACTTGGGCCCCACCCCACTTAACCCAATGCAGTTTGGATTCCGTGCCCTTCACTCAACAGAGTCAGCCAACTGTCTGTTTGTTGAAAAGGTCAAGAGTGCACTAGATAGCAACAAGTATGTTGGTGCTGTCTTCTTAGACCTTAGCAAGGCTTTCGACTGTGTCAACCATAATATCCTCCTAACCAAACTAACTCACTTCAATTTCTCAGCTGCTACAATAGAATGGTTTAGATCCTACTTATCAAACCGAAAACAATGTGTCACGGTCAATGGCGCCAAGTCCCCATATCTAGACAACACTGTAGGTGTCCCTCAGGGATCAATCCTTGGGCCCCTGCTATTCTCCCTGTATATCAATGACCTGCCAAATGTGTGTCCCGAACTCAATGTACAGATGTATGCCGATGATGCAGTCATCTACACACAGGGCAAGGACATAGAGTTGATTACATCCAGGCTCACATGCGCACTAGACAAGGTACAATGCTGGCTAAACAGCACCTGTCTCCTACTTAATGCGAAAAAGACTGTGTGCATGTTCTTTAGCAAGCGTCCAGAAACCATCAAGCGGTCCAATGTGTTCCTGAGGAAGGAGGGAAGGAAGGAAGAACTAGAACTTGTTTCCCACTTCAAATTCCTTGGGGTCATCTTGGACTCAAACCTGACCTTTAAGAAACACATAAAGAAAGTGAGGAACACCATCAACTTCAACATTTCCAACTTCAAACAAATACGGCCCTCCCTAACACTTGAAGCCGCAAAGACATACCTACACTGTATGGTCTTCTCTCACATTGAATATTGCCTTCTAAACTGGTCATTTACTGGGGCCACAGCCATGAAACCCATAGAACAACTCTACAACAGAGCATTGAAGGTATATGACAGGAAACAGTACTCATACCACCACTGTAAAATCCTGGATAAGCATCAAATTTTTTATTTTGAAAACCTCAGACGTTATAAAAGTTCCTGCTTTGTATATAAATGCCTGCACAGATTAGCCCCTCCCCCTCTCAAGGAGTTTATCCATGAGAAAAGGAACACTGGATTAGCCACTAGATCAAACACCAGAGGGGATTGTGAGGTCCATTTTAGAAAGACCGCCTTCAGCAAAAATTGTCTATCGATAAAGGGAAGTGGAACATGGAACAGCCTTCCGGTCCCCTTAAGGCAGGGGTGGGCAATTATTTTTCCCGGGGGGCCGAATGAGCAACTGAAAATATGTTGGGGGGCCGGGCCAAAATTCCAAACTCAATTATGCATAATATACATTTTATTTCTATATAAAAAGCAGTAAATGGCATTGTTTTGACCCCTGGTAAGAGTGTATGTTATTATTTGGCAATTAAAAGGTGAGGTTAGCTTTCAAAAATATCATTTATTCAAATAGAATTAATTTCCAAAATGATAAACAAAATGTGAAACATTAATAACAAAGGGCATTTTGAGTTTCATATACTATTGAAACAAGGATTTTCTTAGCTTTCTAAAGACATCACATCATCTTATAGCAAAAATAAACAAGACATGTCACTGAACTGTGTAAAGAAAAGTGTCCCAGTTTTGTAGCCTTTTTTACTTTACATGCCTATATTAAACATTTAATGTTTTCAGAACTGTGCAAAAAAAAGAAAAAAAAATATCAAGTGTCCCATTTCACTTGTTATATTTCCACATTTTAGTGTTCTTCAGTTCTTTTTTTTCATTCAGTGTGAGAAATCCAGTCTCTGTTGAGCTTTAACAAGTCCATCAAAGTCAGGTTGCATGTCTGAGGTGGAGATGCGAAGCACAGCTGCCAGATGTTCATCAGTGAGAGAGGATCTGTACCTGGACTTGGTAAACGTCATGACTGAGAATGTCTGTTCACATATGTAGGTGGATCCAAAGAGAACCAACATCTTCTGAGCATGTCTCCTAAGCGTATACTGTGCGTGTGAACGTTGACATGAAAAAAAAAATTAAAAAAGTAAAAAAAAAAAAAAAATTAATAAAAATATTTTTTTTTATTTTTTTTTATTATCATGTAATCTTTCGCGGGCCGGTCAGAATCATCCCGCGGGCCGGATCCGGCCCGCGGGCCGTACAATGCCCAGGTCTGCCTTAAGGGAATGTCCCACCCTGTCCACCTTTAAGGGCCAACTCAGGAAATGGCTGTTAGACAGCCAAATATGCACTCATTAGGGATGTTAGTGATGTTGTACTGACTGAATGTCATGTTAGTGTGGTCATGTCAGTGATGTCAGTTTTTATGAATGAACGTTGTATGGTCCGTTTTGTGTTTGTTTTATGTTAGGACTACGGGTGGAAATTAGCCCTGTGCTATTCCCGGCATATTTATGTCCTTATCATGCTGTGATGTTATGCATACACATGTAAATGATGTTCATTAATTTGCATTGTCCTTAATAAACAAATCTTAAATCTTAAAAATCTTATGTTGTGTATGTCATAAATGTCATTATGAATTGAAAATGGGGGACCCTGATATAAACAAGACACTTTCTCTGGTCTGCATCTGCATCCCCTTAACAATTGAGCTGTACTGTATTGTACCCATTCTGCAATATGTTAAATAAAGTTTTCATTCATTCATTCATTCACTACATCTCCACACTACATCTCCACATTACATCTCTTATACTACGTCTCCACACTAAGTCTCCACACTTCGTCTCTACACTACATCTCCACATTACGTGTCCACAATACATCTCCACACTACATCTCAACACTATATCTCCACACTACATCTCCACACTACATCTCTACACTACATCTCTACATTACATCTCTACACTACATCTCTACACTACGTCTCCACACTACATCTCTACACTACATTGCTACACTACATCTCTACACTACGTCTCTACACTACATCTCTACAGAAAAACAGCCCCATGTCCGAGCCACGTCCCCACAAGGACAGAAAAACAGCCCCATATCCGAGCCATGTCCCCACAAGGACAGAACAATTATTGTTTTCCTTCCTGGCAGGGACATTTTAATTGGATCAGCAGTGTTAATAAACTATTGGAAATATTACATATGCACATAATAAGTACAGTATGCTTATGGTCAGGGCCATCCTGCTTACTGTAATATGAATACTTTAATCAAGGCCTCCTTATCTATCGTTAGAAAGAAACTTTCGTTTTCTACGCAGATATATACTCTGATTATTTTTTTTGCCAAATCACTGCTGCCTGGGCGCAGTGATTTCATCACCTCAAAAGCCCTGTTGTTTTTTGAAAAACTGGGCTTTTGAGGCGATGAAATCACTGCGCAGAGGCAGCAGTGATTAGCCAAAAAAGAATTCAGAGTATATATCTGCGTAGAAAATGAACATGTTTACAGGAAAGTTTTGGAGTTGTATTTGGAGTGTATTTTGTGACTGTTTGGAAGTAGGCTACACTGGCACACCTACTTCCAGTGAATGACGCTAAGCTAGGCTAAAGGTGCGGCTGCTCCCTAAGCCTAATGCATTCACAGAGAAGAAAAGGGTATGTATCTGCTTGTCTAACTCCAACGTAGATGGCAAATAAGCTAATTTCCTAATTGTATTTATTCATTTATTTTTTACATATCATAACCTCTTAACCTGCGCCCCCAAAAGTGGCCTTTTTAGTTTTCATTTTTGAGGACTGCATACTTTTTTTGCAAACCAAAACAACATACTTTATACTTATAGCACATGCATGAGCCTGGTCTCTTTTTAACCCTTTCACTGCTGCACTATCAAAACGGTTAACCCTTTCACTGCGACAATACACAGAAGGTTAACCCTTTCACTGCCACACAACAGCCGGTTAACCCTTTCACTGCCACACGACAGAAGGTTAACCCTTTACTATCACACAACTGATGGCGACCGTCGGTTGTGTGATAGTAAAGGGTTAACCTTCTGTCGTGTGGCAGTGAAAGGGTTAAAGATGATATTCTGAAGTTTCTGATTCCAGAAAGAGAATTCACTTTTAGTGCTAATGAAATAGAGTAACAGGTCTGAAGTTGAGTTGTAGAAAAGTTTTTCTGTAGTAGTTAGTAGTCCAGAGGTAGTATTTCCCCAGAAGGTGGTATGGCTTACAAATCCATACGGACCCATAGCCTGAAGCCTTATGTAGTACATGTCCAAATTTCATAAAGATCCATTCAGAAATGACTATAGGAGTGATTTTTGTAAACTGTGTACAAAAGGAAAACTCAGTTTTCTCATAGACTTCAATTAATTTGGCTGTTTTTCTCTTCCTGTTTTCGCTCGTTATTTTTGTTTTGTTTTTTAGATTCATACATCCCCACGTGGGGTATCATTGGAAAGCCACACTCATTGGCTACTACAACCCTCCACAATCATTTTCGAGATCGCCAAATGATTGACAGAACTAGAGTCGGGAGTGGTATTTTGCGCAATACCGTGTACTTTGCACAAGCCTCAAATACCGGCATGTAACTCAAGAACCGCTGAACGGATTTTGTCGCTATCGACAGGCAACAAATAAGCCTTCAATCCGATATATATTGTATTACAAAATATGCACACCTGAGCCACTAGGGGTCGCCAAAGTGCCGGTGGGCAAATCGTCCTAAAAAGGGCCCACATGTGGGCCCCCGGTTGCTAAGCTTTTTGTTACATATCCTTGTCATTAAAATTTTGCTTTTTGTTACACATTTTCATAAAACTATATTTTTTTATATTTTTTTTACACATCCTCAGCATTAAGTTTTTTTTATATTTTCATAATTCTCTATCAACCAATCCATCTTTTAATCTTTTTTTGTTTAAATCAATACAAAAACTATATCTTAAGCCACAACATGGATATTACCTGCATACTACATCTCTATTCAGGGACTACAGCCCCCTCAGCATCGACGGGGCACCGGTTGAGAGAGTGAACAGTTTTAAGTACCTCGGAGTCCACATATCCGAGGACTTGACATGGACCTCACACATTGACAGTGTTGTGAAGAAGGCACGCCTAAGGAAGTTCCAAGTCAGTCAGAAGATCCTTAAGAACTTCTACTCATGCACAATAGAGAGCATCCTGACTGGCAATATCACCTCCTGGTTTGGGAATAGCACCGCACAAGACCGTAGCAGACTACAGAGAGTGGCCCGCTCAGCCGAACACACAATTGGAGGGGGGCTTCCCACTCTCCAGGGCATTTACAACAAGCGGTGCATGGGCAAGGCTAAGAGAATTATCAAAGACTCGAGCCACCCAAACAACTGCCTCTTTGAACTGCTGTGGTCAGGCAAGCGATACCGGAGTCTCATGGCAAGCACAGAGAGACTCAGAAGAAGCTTCTATCCCAGGCCATCAGGATGCTCAACGAACAATAACACTATGTAACAACCATCAAATGCACTCACAGCACACACATCCACACGCACACACTCACTTTAAACATACAACTCACTGCAGCACCCACTTTAACCACTTTAGTACACCTAAGCACACTTTATATTTATCGGTAAAGAATTTGCACTACAACCCATACCTCATTACACCTTACTGTAAATTATATTGTACCTAAATTGTACCTCATCCCACTTCTGCTTTGCACTGTATAGTATATTGTATGGTAACTCAGTTACTTCTACTCTACATAGAGCATTGTATGTATATATGTATATACTGAAAAATGTTGTCTATGTACTTGACTTCTATTTTATACTTGCTATACTTATTTTATTATCTATCTTTGCCTAGCACAGTCTCTGGAGCGAAACAGAAAGAAGCATTTTGTATAAAAGTATTCTGTACTTCTGTATGACAACTAATAAAGAAACTTGAAACTACTGCATGGACACAGTATTAACACTTTGAGTGCCAGCGACGTGTAATGTCGTCTTTTCATGCCCCCCGTTGAGTGCCGACGACGCGAATTGTCGTTTGATTTTTTTATTAGCGATCTGAATTCATATTTCATTAACCGAGTCTCCCGTTGGTACAGCAGACCCTCTAGGAGCTCAGATGGGAAAATACCGCCCCCTATCGTCTATCCCTGTGTAACTGCAGGCCATTCGATTATACTGGTGGATCTGTGTGGGGAGAGCCAACTGGCTCCATTATGCTGGCGAGGGATCTGATGAACATGGAAGTGATCGCGAGTTGGAAAGCAGCCTGGAATATATATTTACAGCAGCCAATAATCAATCAATAAACGCAATCGATATTTGGAATGGCGATCAGGAATTGGAATAATCTTTTTGGAGAACATCTGATCTAAGGTAAGGGGAGTCTATGTTACCAGTTTTAGGATAATCAGAGCTGTATTCACTGAGATAACAGCGTGTCCCCTATGTGTATATGTGTGTGTGTGTGTGTGTGTGATGTTGAGGAAATGAGAGAATCGATTTCTCAGCTCGCTTCTATAGCGTGCATAAGTACACATATACTATCGATAATCTAGCGTTTATTTGAAAACGATTAATAAATAGGCCGACAAATGACAACGTGTCTAGTGTATAAGGTGTACAACTCGTACACCTTACTGTAAATTGTACCTAAATTGTACCTCATCCCATTTCTGCTCTGCACTATATAGTATTGTATATTAGTACATTGCATAGTATATTGTATATTGTATGGTAACTCAGTTACTTCTATTCTGCATTGAACATTGTACATATGTCTATACTGAACACTGTGACCTCTATTTTTACTTCTATTTTACATGCTATACTATTTTATTTCATACTTATCTTGTCTAACACAGTCTCTGGAGCGAAACAGTAAGAAGCATTTTGTATAAAAGTATTCTGTACTTCTGTATGACAACTATTAAAGAAACTTGAAACTTGAAACTTCGGGAATATTCCAATAAATGCCATTTATGAGGGAATCTTTCTATTTTCCGGAGATTTTCGAGAAAACGATAGCTTTTCTAAATGCTATAAAAAGGATATGAACCGATTAAAAAACAATCCGTTTCGACATTGTTGACTGCAAACAAGTCATTGATAAGCGACGGGCAGATTAGACACATAGCCATAATTTAAAACATAGATTATGCGTTTTTAACGCTAACATTGAAGTGGATGATGGCATTCAAGGGGGTAAAAAGGCCGGCACTGAAAGTGTTAAGATACAGTAGCTGGTACTGCATGAGCAACTATAATCAAGGTGGGGTCCTTTGAAATACAGAATCCCTCCCTGGCAGGAAATGCTATATCTATTTTTAGATACAAACGTGCAATGGTTCAGCTGGGGCTTGTGGGAGGGCTCAAAGCTCCAATTAGCTCACCGGAAGCCCACAGAGGAAAACATTGAGATAACTAATAAAAAGGCTCTCTTCTCTCGAGAAATCAAGATTCAAGATTGTTTATTGCCATGTGCACAGTTAAACAGACAGTTTGCCGTACAATGAAAATCATTAAAAAAAAATACACTTCACTTCACTAACAGGAGAAATGTTAAACCATCCCGAGTACTCATATATAATAGGTGCGGATTTTAATGCCATTTGGAACCCAAGGATGGACAAAACTTACCTTTCCTTCTCCAGCGAACAAAAGAATTCATCTAAAGCATTAAAAGATTGGTCGAAATCAACAGGAGTAACTGATTTATGGCGTTCACTTAACCCCATGACCCGCAAGTACTCCTGTCGTTCGGCGAGACACAACACACTATCCAGAATTGATTACGTCTTTGCATCCCCGAGAATATTTGATAAATATGAAGTGGAAATGACACCCAATGCGCTATCAGATCACTGCTACTTAATCCTGAAAGCAACATTTGGTACACTATCTGCCCGGGCCCCAAGATGGCGTTTTAATTCGATGCTGCTTAACAACAAGGAATTCATTACACAAATTAAAGAAGCTCTCACAGTATTCCTACGGGATAATGCTAACTCGGTGCAAGATCCCAGAATATTATGGATGTCGGTAAAGAATATGATCAAGGATTTCTCGGATAGATTTACCTCCATATTGCGCAAAAATCAAAACACAAAACTGTCTGAAATGGAAACGCTTTACTCAACGCTTTTTAATTCTTTAAAATACAACAACTCTACTAGACTAGATAACCAAGTTAACATTCTAAAGACAGAGATCAAAGCAATGTACAGACAAAAATCGGAATTGCAAATACGCAGCACAAGACAACAGCAGTACTTCCAAGGTTCTAAACCTAGTCACCTATTAGCCATGCGACTAAGAATTAATGCAAAATTTGCAGATATAACTGCCATTAGGAAACAACAAGCTCTAGTAACAGAACCCAAAATAATAAACGATACATTCAAAGAATTCTACTCCGATTTATATAACTCAGAAACGACCTTTGATCAAGACAAATTAGACACATATCTTAATCAAATTACTCTCCCTAAACTTACGGAGGAAGACGCTAAACAGTTAGAAGTACCGATCACATTAGAAGAACTCAAGAAGGCCATATCCGGAATGAAAAACGGCAAAGCTCCGGGAATTGACGGTATCCCATCAGAAATGTACATTTCTTGCTGGGACATATTTGGACCCTTATTACTAAATATGATCTTATACTCAGTCAAAGAGGGAAGCTTCATTGAACACCAAAATACCGCACTCATTTCAGTTCTTCACAAAAAAGACAAAGACCCCACTGAGTGCGGTAGTTACCGTCCTTTAAGCCTCCTCGGAACCGATGTCAAACTGTACTCTAAGATATTAGCCATCAGATTGCAAAAGCATATGACGTCTTTAGTTCATCCGGACCAAACAGGCTTCATAAAAGGTCGCCTGATCAATGATAACATAAGGCGAATACTGCACGTACTAGATACAGACAAAGAGGACATCACACCTAAGGCGATACTATCCCTGGATGCTATGAAAGCATTTGACAGGTTGGAATGGTCGTTTCTATGGGCAGTATTGGAAAGGATGGGGTTAGGAAAAGGTTTCATTGATATGATTAAAGTACTATACAAGGACCCATCGGCCAGGATTACAACAGGCACATTCATCTCCGATATCTTTCCGGTATCACGCTCAGCCAGACAAGGTTGCCCTCTTAGTCCCGGACTATTCGATCTATCATTAGAACCTTTAGCACAATTTATAAGACAATCCCAACACATAGAACCAATAGTAATCAAGGGCACACATCATAAAATTAGTTTATATGCGGACGACGTAATATTGTTCATGCAAAACCCCAACAACACATTGCCGCTTATACTCAAGTTGATAGAGAACTTTGGTGATTTATCGGGATTTAAAATAAATTGGCCTAAGTCGGCTTTTCTTCCTCTTAACACCAGTGCAAAAAAAGAGACAACCCTCCCAGGTGCGATACCCATGGTCAAACATTTCAGATGCTTGGGTGTGGAAATATTTCCCACCATAAGACAAACGGTGAAGCACAATTACACAAAAATACAGAACAAAATCAAAGACGACCTGGACAGGTGGGCAAAACTTAAAAACTCAGTACAGGCAAGGGTATCAATAGTTAAGATGGATGTATTACCAAGAATCAATTTCTTCAGCTCAATGCTTCCGTTACCTCCTCCAGAGGGCTACTGGAAAAGATTACAAACCTCCACATACAAATTTATTTGGAATAACAAACCACCTCGCATAAAAAGATCCACCGCACAGAGAAATAAAGCAGACGGTGGCATGGCAGTCCCAGATTTTTTACAATATTTTAATGCCTTCACATTAAGACCATTGAAGAAGATATGGTTTGACCCCGAGGCTTTGGTATCTTGGAGAAAATTAGAAGAAAACATAGTAGCCCCACAGAGATTGAAAGACATAGCATACACTAAACTTTCAATCAAGCATTGTGAGCGAGAATTTGGCCCAATAATTACCCATGCAATCAGGACATGGCGGGAAACACAAAGGAAATTTCCTAACCCTCAAGTATGGCATAATCACACTCCCATATTCAATAACAATGCTCTCTTAATGGGAAAACGACCTATAAGATTCCCTATATGGGAAGAGAAAGGCATACACTCATTAGGGGATATTTTTAATAACAAGGGCCTCTGTAGTTATGTCGAAATATGCATAAAGTTTAACCTCACCGAGTCCACATGGCTTTTTTACATACAGTTACGACTTTGTATGAGATCTCACGGTGTTCCATTACTCATACCAATTGAACACCACAGATACCACAAATTTTTCTATGAAAGAGATACATTGGGAGGTTTTGTATCAGGTTTTTATTATCAATTACTAACGTCCTCGTATGAAACCCTTCAACTAGACAATGTCTGGAGGAGGGATATACCAGACCTGGAAAATGACTTTGATTGGCAAGGAGCCTGGGCAAATGTCCGACTTACATCAAGGAACCCGGATCATCAACAAATCAATCTGAACTATATTCACAGGACATACTTGACTCCTATAAGGCTGTGCAAAATGGGGCTTATACAAGACTCCAAATGCTCCCAATGTACAAATGGGGAAGAAGGAACATTTATGCACATGTATTGGGACTGCCCACCAGTTAAGGCATTCTGGAAAGATGTGTCCCAACAATTATCAATACTCGTATTTTGGAATATACCTGTACACCCCGCGGTATTGCTATTGAATGATGTTTTTGAGTTTGCAGTGAATCCACAACTAAAAAGATTGGTTTTATCGGGTATCACAGTAGCTAAAAAACTGATCGCATCACGTTGGTTTCAACCGGAAAAAATGTGCCGGAAAGTGTGGTTTCTTACATATCTCGATGTGATATATCAAGAAATATCTACAGCAAGAATTCTGGGGCTCAATGAATCCAAAATGTCAATGTGGTTAGAAGTGGTGGAGAGAATAAAAGCTAGCCTATAATGGTAGTGTCTGGTTAGGAGTGAGGGATAATGGAGGTACTATCCAAGAGGGGGTCCGGGAGGGGGGGGTTTGAGCTGGAGCATATGTGTGTAGGGTTTTAGAAAATAGGTATTAGGGGTATATTATATACTAACATTTATATAATTGTAACTTCGCTGGATATACACTGTATACGGTTAAAATGTTATTATTGACTATTTTTGTTTTATCCTGTTTCTGTACTTGCATATATTTTAACCACCTTTACTGAAAGTTTCATTATACAATGTGTGTTGAGTACTGACTTTTAATAAGTTTTGTTTTGCAATAATAATAAAAAAAAAAAAAAAAAAAAATACAAGCGAGTGCAAACAAATAAGGTAAAAATAAATAGATATATTTTTTAAAGGGTATAAGATATATACAAGGCACAGTGAGTAACATTGCACGTTCCGATTCACAGTGTTTACAATATAAAAGGGAGGTGACAAAATATGAGTCTTGCTGTGAGATCCTGTGCAGTCTGTCCATGAGATGGGTGAGTCCGATCCGTGCTGTTGCTATTAAATATTTAGGTAATATACCAGTGTATTGTGAACTAGGAGCAGTTACTAATCATCAAAGTAGCTTAATAACGACCGACTATAGCTATAGATTTGTAGAATCTGTGGTCCAAACTCCCTCGCCCATCCAAGCACATATTAACCATTAGAAAGCCCACTCATTATTCAAATAGCTCTATATTTTTGATTGATTGATTGATGTTTTTTTATTTTTGTGTCTTACATACAGGTGTATGCCCAGCCCATATGGGCTTACAAGACACATAACAATAAGTATATAATACTTGACATGATATTACTTGACAAATTATGACATATAGACCAAGATGGCCACAAAAAAAAGAAAATACAATAAAACGTAATAAAACACAAGCTGTAAGCGATGTATGTAAACAAAGAAACAAGAGGAATTCATATACAATTATATAGGATATAGTGTGTTTTGTCTCAAGTGCCATGCTTTCTCCAAAAATCCTGCAAAACTGAAGATGTCCTCCACAAAAAAACAACTCAACATACAACTCTCAGACTGCCAAAACAAATCCGGATTTACAATTTGAATTTTCTCAAAAAAACTCCTCAAATCGGTGTACAAAGGGCAATAAAAAACAAAATGATATTCATCTTCCAACACTCCCAGATCACATAGAACACACAACCGCTCCTCCTCAGGTTTACCTTGGAATCTACCCACTTCCACCGCCAATGGCAGGGTGCCAGACCTCAACTGGGCACACAGAGACCTCCGTCTTCTCTTTAAGTTTAACATTACATAAATGTATAATATAAATTCCCCTACAACCTCCTACCTTTGTCTACATTCATAATACAAATCCCCCTCTCAATCCACTCACCTTTAATGTATGTCACATTTGTATTTATGTTTAATTATTTAAATTTTCTTTTATATTTATTTTTTATTTTACATGTATGTTTGTCGTCGCCCTCACTGGGTGGGATGGGGTGGGATTAGGGGATAGGAATGGGGAAGGAAATGGAAGTTGTATAATTTGGATAACTGAAATGTATAAATCTGCACAAATTCTTCCAATAAAAAAAGATAAACCTAAAAATAGAAAAGAAAAAACTAGGAATAATTCACTTAAATATTCTCAGAAGTCTCTCAGAAATTAGATCATATCAATGTTATGCAAACTGATCCCGACATCCTGGTTTTTAGTGAATCCTGGCTAAATAAAAGTATTAACGACCCAGATAATTATAGCTATTATAGCAGATAATGGGATACAACCTTTATAGAGTGGACAGAGTTGAAAGGGGGGAGGGGTAGCTATTTGTTAAATCAGTTTTCTCTGTGTCTGTTCTGAATGCTGTCATGAGACCAAGATGTTTGGAGTTACTAGCTCTTATTCAAACGGGACAATTCTGGAAAGTATTCTGGATACTTGAATAAAAACAAACGCACTAATTCCCTACATTTTATGGTAGTTGTAACTGAGGGGTTACAAAACCCTGACTGTATTAAAGATTGTGATAGATTAAACCACTGCTAGTTATGTACTTTAATTACTGGCCAGACAGTACATCAAATATAGATGGTGAACACCCACAAGAACACGGCATTGACACATAAATAGTATTTGAGGGTAATTTATTATTATTAGGCAACGTTAGGTTACAGAATGAGAATTAGGGTCGCGCTTGTATGGCGAAGAATATACGTAAAGTCAGTCAAGAGCATGAGTCACTAAGAATAGCAGGAATCCTACGATGGGTCTAAGTTGACACCACCTGTCGTATAGTAGCAATTATATAGGGCAACACTGGTACCGACTGAGACAATGGGTTCCCTCCGGGGTGTAAGGCCTGGAGGGTAGAGGAATGTTCGGGTACTCCGTCTGATTCAATGAGGAATAAAGAGACTCCAGGTACAGGAGTCGGTCCTTGTAAACTCCCTTGATCAGCAGCAAAAGCAATAATTGTAATCCAAATGCCCGACAGCATTGATGACAGCTAGCCAGCCCCGTCCACGAGGCAGGCCCGAGTTGTAATCCTCACGAGGTTGAATCCCAAACGATAGTGGAAATCAACGATGCTCTTCTCCGGATACCACGTTCCAAATCAATACAATCCAACCAGTAATGGTTCTGCAATCGCCGACGCCGATTCTCCTGTGTACATGTCCAACTAGGGCTGGGCGATATGACGATATTATATAAATATCGGGTACAGTTCATTAACAATACATTTTTTAAACGTATCGTGGATATCGTGATGTTTTGCCCAAGAGGCTTGTGTCGCGTCAATCTGGTCCACACGTTGACACTTTTGAACAGCGCCGCCCCACACACACACTACTGCATCAAAAGTTACTACTTATGATAACAAAGGCATTCGTTTTGTGGCATTAACGTTATATAGTTACACTTTCAATAACATCAGCGTATTTACATAGCAACGACCGAGGTCGACCTAGATATAGCAAGCGTTAGTCATTCATATCTCAGCCCGTGCTGACTCAGTTGTGCCCATTCTGCGGTCTGTTAATAAAGTTTTCAATCAGACAGATGTATGGAAAGGCTTTTATTATAACATCAGTTGCAGTAAAATCATTATGCCTCCAGTCGTTTAGTCCGTCTGCGGAGCTAAAAGCTAAACGTCGGCCGCGGCGAGCTACCGCTGCCATTGTTATTGTCATCGAGCTCTCCAATGGCGGAAGTAAAAAATAAATACGCGCTTGCCGATTGGTGCTACGAACAGCAGGGCGGGTGCAAGCGATGTGACGTAATTGGCAGACGCGACTGTCAATCAAAATGATTCTGTTTGCCGACTGAATGAATGAGTGTGAATGAATGAATGAAAACTTTATTAACAGATTGCAGAATGGGTACAGTACAGTACAGCTCAATACATACAATTGTTAAGGGGATGCAGACCAGAGAAAGACTTTCGTCTTGTTTACATCAGGGTCCCCCATTTTCAATTCATCGTAACATATATGACATACATGACATACAGATAGACAGTACTGCTCCATCTATACATTTATGACATACCAGATTTGCAATTACAGTACTGTTTGTGATACAAAAAGAGTCCAGAAAGAAAAGAGTATATACATTAGGCGTGGAAACTGTACATTGGAGAGAACGTTATTAACAGATTGCAGCATGGGTACAATACAGTACAGCTCAATACAACAGTCAACAGTGGACTGGAGGATGCAGACCAGAGAAAGACTTTCGTCTTGTTTACATCAGGGTCCCCCATTTTCAATTCATCATATTTCATATCTAAATCATATAATATCTCATTGCTAAATATATGCAATATATAATCTAATAATCCAATAATCTAAATCTAATATATAATATAAAAATGCTAAATGCATGGGTATTTTATTTTGTCTTTAATGTTAGCTTGCAAACTCAAATACTGTCTTGGTAAGCCTCATAATGAATTGTTTGGGGAAAAAAAGAAAAACATCGTGATGCGTATCGTGTATCGCCGAAAGGTCAGAAAATATCGTGATATCATATTTAGGCCATATCGCCCAGCCCTATGTCCAACGGTTCTCCGCCTAGGACTCCTCGGGTGTGGGCGACGTATTTAGGCCACACAGCCTGGTTAAGTACACTAGCTAAAGACACGACGAACCACTGGGTAATGCTACACACGAAAGAACTGTGGCCGCACGATATACAATAAATGATCGACTATTTACTTCACATTAGATTAAGTCGAACTCAACGTTACTTCATTAAACTCTGACACGTTTACCATTCTATTCGCACGCGGTTCTCAATGCTCTGTTAGACGCAAGGTTGCTCACTTCACTGCACGTTGACTCGTGGTGAAGGTGGGTAAGGTACTGAACGTAACTGAATTGAACTAAGCGACTAAGCACGGTGTGCGCACCTTGCGCTGTATTTATACTTAAGTGAATATCTAGTCCCAACCTCAGTCCTTGTCTCGTATTACTACGCTGACTCCGGGCATGTTCCGACATGCCTGCAGTTGTCTTTGAACTTGCCGTTGGGGGCTTGCGCGCTGGCGCCTGGGGGCGCTGTCCAATAGGAGAGCGAATATTACTCTGGTCTGAACGCAGGTAAAGGGATATTCCGTGTATATATATAAATAATATACAAAGTATATCAAACAATAAAGGGATATTCTCAGTTTAATCTGGCCCTTCACAACAGTAGTGAAGGCACTTCACAGAGGCCAGTTATTTATTTGATAGAAACTATACAGGGCCCCCTCTTGTTGATGCTGTTACTGATTGTTCACGACCCGTTATTTGTAATTTCTCCTTTCAGCCCCTTTCACTTACTTGGTACCTTGCAATGTAAGTGCTCTATTGGAGAGGACAATTTAGATTATTTATTTTTTTATAAAACTGGCTGCCCCATTGATGTACACTTTTAATCTCTCCACTGCCATGGGTGTTTTCCTCTATAGTTTGTAAATCTGCCAGGGTAATTCCCCTGCACAAAAGAGGTGATAGGGATAATTTGGACAACTATCGTTCTATTTCCAGGCTACCTTGCTTGGCAAAAGTCTGTGGTAAATAATCAACTCAAGGTTTTTCTCTCAAATCGCTGAATACTAAGTCCACATCAATCTGGATTCATGGCCAATCACAGCACAATTTCAGCCACCACATTGATTACTAATGATGTAATTTTCGTCTTTAGATAATAGGAAACACTGTGCTGCTCTCTGCTGCTCTCACCTGCTCTTAAAAAGGCTGTCTAGTATTGGCATAAATAGTGGTGCATGTGATTGGTTTCAGGATTATTTATCTTCTAGAACAGTGGTTCTCAAACTTTTTTATACCATGACCCCATTTTATTTAGGATTTTCTTTGGCGACCCCACACTTAATGTATTGCGTAATTTCAATGTGGAATTAAGGAATATCGAAATAAAAGCACACGTTGTTGAACTTGATCATGCATATTTATTAGAAAATTTTATTACAGCACTATGTTATCAATACACATTTATAAAACTAGGCATATTTAGCCAAAATATGTTGCCCGAACATAAAAAAGAACTTGCCAATGCGTGACCCCACCTACCCACGACCCCACTTTGGGTCGCAACCCGTAGTTTGAGAACCGCTGTTCTAGACAACCGTGTGTGAAATCTGGCCCTGCTCAATCTGAATTATTGTCCATAACTAAAGGTCTCAGCAAGGTTCAGTGCTGGGTTCTGTCCTTTTTCTATTTATATTAATGATGTCTTCTTTGAATGACTGTCATGCCAATTTGTATGTGGATGATACTATTGTGTACTGTATCGCTGACACTGTTCAGTTGACCACTGAGAACTTGCAGCTTTCTTTTAATGTTCTTCAGGAAGATTTTATCAATCTTAAATTAGTCCTCAATGCTAAAACTACACAATTTTGTTCTCCAGAGCCAGACATGTTGATTATAATGAAGTACATATCTACCGTAAGCGGTTCTAACATTTTGCTTACAAGCTGCGACAGAAAATTGGCTTCCTGTCCAGAAATAGATCCAGCTTTCCGGTGATTAGTAGAAAGAGGATTGTTGAAGCTGTTTTCTTATCAAATTTGGACTATGGTGATGTGATTTATAGGCATACTGCGGCTTCAACTCTTAAACCGCTGGACTAGGTCTATCATTCTGCCCTCAGATTTATTACTGGTGACAGATATGATATCCACCAGTGTGTCCTTTATGAAAAGGTTGGATGGTCTTATCCGGTTGAAAGGTTGTATTTGTTTATTTTTAAAGCCCTTATTAGTAAAATTCCCCCTTACATCACAACACTGTTGGAATGGAATCTTGGAACCTATTCTACAAATTCAAATGACCAGTTGGTTTTTAGGGTTCCTTGAGTTTGCTCTGAACTAGGAAAAACTGCTTTTTCCTTTGATGCTTCAAACACCTGGAATGCCCTCCAACTGACTCTGAACTAAAGCTGAAGGTTCTGCCTTCTTTTACTGCATTTAAAAGTATGATCTCCGACCACTGTCTGTCGACTTGTAACTAACTGTCTTAGCTGATTTTTTATAGTTTATTCTTGTGTATTGTGTCTATATGTTTGGAATTGCTGATAAACTGTGTCTTGTTTTGTGAGTCATCACTGTAAATGAGGGTAACCTCAGTCTCAGTTTAAATAAAGGTTTGAAATTAAATGAAATCTCTGTTTTAGATACAGTACATTGTTTTCTTCACATCCCTAAGACGTGGCTTCTTTGCAGCTTCTATAGATACATATTTATACAGTGTGCCTGTTTTAAAGATTTTGATCAAAATCCTAATTTCTATATAAGTGGCAAGATTTAAATCAACCTTTGTATCAGACAAGTAGACTAAAAGCATAGTAACAGCCTGAAAGATACATAGATTGAGATATGAATGTGTGGGCATTCATAAGAGATTACTTGCATAACACCAGGATCACCATCATAGTTGAATCCAATTAAACAGCCTACATTAATTCACTATCAATCTGCCACTCAATCTTGGGCCATTTCCCTTTCTCCTGTATACCACAATAACACAATATGCAGCAGGCTTATGTCTTGCACAATATGACACAGTGGCTGGGAGGAAAAAACAACCAATCACCAATTTGTTATTTGTAAAAGTGAAATGGAATTTTCCATCAGTGGTGGGGCAGTAGTATAAATGTGCCAGCTGTATGGCAGCTGTACGGCCCACTCTAATGAATGAGCAGAACACCATGACTGTATTAACCACTTGGCTGGGGGAGAAAGGACTTACTGTTAGGGGCCTGAGAGGTAAAAACTTAAACCCTAAAAGAGAACACTGTCTTTCTCCTGCCTAATCCACCAGACGTATACGAAAGCCTTCCAAATAAAATAAAAAGACGTGCAAACCTTCCCTTAAGCACAAGGGTTGTTACAGGGAGTGTCAACCCAGGACAAACTCTCATGAAGCCGAACCTGTTAACATTTGATCATTGGGAGACTTTACACAGCTTATGCACTATTTTTGTTGCATTCTCTTTTTCTGTAAAATCAGCTACTAAATGATTGGAAAGCAAATCATATAAAAACGGCCCTGACATTTTAAGTTGGGTTCCTGCCATGATATCAGATGAAGCCATGAGAGAATCGCCAAGTAAACAAACAGTTCAATTATGGAGAGTTATGATGTAAGCTACAAAAATAATATAGTGATGTTCTTCTTCCCTCCCTGGTGTTTCCTCTGTAACCCTCTACTTTCACATGTTGGATCAGGATCTTTGGATGCGTCCCAAAGGGGAGCATCCCTATAACAGTGAATTTAGCCTCTCATATTCTGACAATTTTCATTGACTCCCATTGTGTCATGTCAACACTTTCTATTAATTTAACCTCGCAATACATGTAGACATATACTGTAGGTTAGTGCTGTAGTTGGGCTGTTCAGACAGAGGAAACAATGGCTGCCATGTTTTCATAAACTTGTAACACAAGCAGAGGTTCATGCTATCTCCCCCAGATGCCCTCCCTGCTGAAAAAGTGCTCAGACAAATCACTATTACAATGACCAGGACTCATACCGCACTGGCTTCCTTCCCTCGAACACAGCTAGTTGTGTTTGTAGGGACGACTGATCAAGCCGGAGGCACTGCGGATATCCGCAGTGGTACTGTATGTGAGTGCTTAGACCCTCCCAATTAGTTAATCTTGATCCGAGAGTTGTTAGATTCTCCTAGACCAGCGGTTCCCAAACTTTTTTGGCCGTGCACCCCCTGTCACCTCCCGACCTAGCTGACGCACCCCCCAATGGGTTTCTGTTAGAAAAAATTGTTGCTGGTCTCCGTGCACAGATGAAGCACACCTGTGTCAGACACGCCAGAGACATTATTGTTTATTATTATTATTAAAACGTACGTTTTTTATTAAAACATTTCTTGAATTTCATGATTTACACAGTGAAAATCCCCATTTGAAATAATGTATATTAGTTATATTTATTAGGCATAAAAAAAATATTGTTTGGTTCCTGTTGGTTGTCAGTTAAGGCCATGAGTAGGTAGGGAATTTATTTTATTAAATGTTTTATTTTATCTCTTCCCACGGCGACTATGGATAGGGAATTTCTTTATTTAATAAAAATGTTCACAACAACATGGATGCATGTACTCTGCCAGCATGTTTAATATCCATAATACTAATGGTTTGACTAAGATTTTTATGAAATTTTAGTGTAAAAGAAAATATATATATATTTTTTTTTTTATTTACCACCATTAGCCTTTTCATGTCACGCACCACCTAGAGGGCGCTCGCGCACCACAAGGGGGTGCGCGCACCACAATTTGGGAACCACTGTCCTAGACCTATCTGCAGCCTTCGACCCAGTCAACCATCAGATCAGATCCTCCTCGCGTCCCTCGCAGGAATGGGAGTGGCTGGCTCTGTGCTGACATGGCTGACATCATACCTCAATGACCGCTCCTACCAAGTGTCATGGAGAGGGACCCTGTCTGCCACCTGCCCCCTGCGGACGGGTGTCCCCCAGGGCTCGGCCCTTGGACCCCTTCTAGATAGATAACATTATCACGTCTCATGCCTTCTCGTATCATTGCTATGCCAATGATACTCAACTCTTCCTCTCCTTCCCTCCCTCAGATATCCACGTCTCTGAGCGGTTCTCGGCCTGTCTGTCTGACATCTCGGCCTGGATGACGACCAACCACCTCAAACTAAACCTAAGCCAAACAGAATTGCTCCACCTGCTGGCCAAATCCTCCCCCCTGACCGACCTTTCCATCACAGTCGAGAATGCACCCCGACCGCCAAGAACCTTGGCGTTGTCCTCGACGACCCGTTGAACTTCTCCGCTTACATCGCAGCGACAACGAGAACCTGCAGATTCCTCCTGAGCAACGTCAGAAGGATCCGCCCCTTCCTGACAAAAGAAGCCACCCAACTCCTCGTCCAATCAACAGTCATCTCCCGCCTCGACTACTTGCTGGCCTTGCCACTGCTTGCTGGCCTTCCGGCCACTGCCACCAAGCCTCTTCAACTCATTAAGAACGCAGCGGCCCACCTGATCTCAAACCCACTGAAGTCAGCCCATGTCACCCCACTTCTTAGGGACCTGCACTGGCTCCCCATTGCTGCACGAATCCGCTTCAAGGCCCTCGACCTGGCATACAGTGCGGCAAAGGGAACCGCTCCCGCCTACCTCCGGTCAATGGTCTCTAACTACACACCCTCAAGACCCCTACGCTCTGCATCTTCTGGCCGTCTCAGACCCACTCCTATCCGAGCTCCGGGAGGGTCATCAAGGAGAAGCCACCTATTCTCAGTCCTTGCCCCACACTTGTGGAACGAACTGCCCACCACAGTTTAGGACAGCCGAAACCCGTCCAATCTTTCGCCGTCGACTAAAGACGCACTTCTTCAACCATTATCTGAAAATAATAATAAAAATCTAACCCTAACTAACCTTATTGTCATGCACTTGTCCTAATATACTAACCTACACTGTAGCCCTCAACACTTTGATGAACATTGTTACTCAGCTGATAGATTTGTGCCCTTCCTGATGACTTGTCGTACAAAACTTGTAAGTCGCTTTGGATAAAAGCGTCAGCTAAATGACTAAATGTAAATGTAAATGTTAGCCAACATGCAATACTATCTTTGGCCACAATATGGATGTCAATGGACTGATGACACTGTCTAAGTTTTCGTTTGGGTTAGTGGGGGCAGAAGAATAAATTTGAACTTGTCTGTCTTTGGTCTGTAACATTATTAATTAAGTAAGGAATAATGCCCAACAAGCTTTACATTAACATATTTGAATGGATGAGGTGGAGGCAGGGAACGGTTGCCTCCGCGGAGTCCATTAAAATATGTTAATGTACAGCTCGAAGGGCATTATCCCATTTATACCATGGCCGATGGCAAAAGATTAAAACATTTTATAAAACAAGGAGCATGTTGCTTTCAACATTAATGCTTGGGAATCTGAATAATACCTGGAACTAGCTTGTTGTTTGTGGTCAATAATCACGTGACTGAGTTGCCCCCTACCTGCTGAGCTGCTGCGCTAAAAAAGTACAACACGGCTCTATGGAGAAACCATGACACTCCCCTGACTAAAGGTTGTTTCAAACAAAAACGGCTGGATGTCATCTTGCTAAATCAGCATGGCTGTCACTGTGACAGCCTTACACCTTACACCTTTTACATATCTAACTTTGCCATGGATTGATTGTTTAGATCACTAGCATGGATAACAAATGCAAATATATTGTAATGCCTGCACATGTACACTGGTGTTGATGCAGATGGCGGCACGGTGGTGTAGTGGTTAACACTGTCGCCTCACAGCAAAAAGGTCCAGGGTTCGATTCCCGCTTGGGGACCAGGTTTCCATGATGCCAGGTACCCAGGTGGGGTATCTCCCAGGCCTTTCTGTGTGGAGTTTGCATGTTCTCCCCGTGCTCGCAAGGGTTTCCCCCCTGATAAGATAAACCCAATGGAAAAACATGCACAACAACAGATCGCTAACGCTGTGGCGTCCTTGACGAAGACGGACAGGAGCACTTGGATTGGTCCCCTGGCGCGGCTCACGTTGATGCCTGTCTGCTCCCGGCTGCCCTTGTGGGGGAAGGACGACGGGATGGGTTAATCGCAGAGACAAATCACATCTGCGATCCTAAAGAGACAATGCATGCGTGTGTATTACGGTGTGTGTGCTAAACTAACCGCTGTGTGTACCACTAAAACATTGAGTGTCGTTGCATGCCGAATAAAGACCTCTGCAACAGGTCCTGCATTATTATTTATTATTAGATGACTCCTTGATACACATGCACACTGAGTCTGACGTGGACGAGAAACCCGGCAATATGATTCACATACTTTTCAAGCTCATCAAACAGTGACCACTCCTACCCTGTGGATGGGGGCATTGTTATCCTGGATAGACAGGATAGACACTTCTATCAGGAGAGAAATTAGTTTTCCCCGTTCACCACAACAACCGGATTAAGGGCAGTCAATGTACATACCATTTTGTACACATGCGATTTTCACATGAGTCAAGGACCAAGGACTTTGGAGAGAGCTTTTTTGTGTATGATATAAAGACAGAAGTCCAAAGGCATAGTTTCTGAATACAGGCTTCGTGCAGGTACAAGGTGGAGAGCAGGCATGTTTTGAAAAATAATAGCTTGTGTCATCTCAGACAATGCAACTTTAAAACTCAAATACTGTGAGGGAAACCAGTCTACCTTTGAAACGTGTGTGTGTGGGTGTGTGTGTGTGTGTGTGTGTGTGTGTGTGTGTGTGTGTGTGTGTGTGTGTGTGTGTGTGTGTGTGTGTGTGTGTGTGTGTGTGTGTGTGTGTGTGTGTGTGTGTTTGTGTGTGTGTGTGTGTGTTTGTGACCAGCATCTAGTTGTTTGTTTCCTTAGTCACCTGTAGCTTGGAAATAGCTAACAAGCAAATATCAGCCTACTTGTTTCTAAACCTGTAAAGCTAATGCTGGGCCATTTCTGATAGCGTTCATTTTCTGCTGTGTGCAGGAGCTCTGCCTTACGGCCGCATAAAGGAAACGTTAAAAAAGCCAGGCTGGTCTCATTAAAGTTGTGCTCTGTATTCCAGTAAAAATGTGAAGACTACATTATTTTTCCTCTCTTATTTCTCCAAGTATCTGACCAGCTCTGGGGACAGACACAGTGATGATAGAGACAGGTGAGTGGGCGGAGAGAGAGCTGACACCACAGCATGAGCTTGAATCTGAACCCAGGCGGTTACAATTTGGTACTGGTTTTCTTTCAGCAGAGGCAGCCACCAGAATGTTCACACCATGCAATGTGGAGAGTAGGGCTGCAACTAATGACTATTTTGGTAGTCGACTAATCTGTCGATTATTTTTTCGATTAGTCGACTAATCGAAAAAAAATTATATAAAAAAAAAATATATATATATATATTTTTGCACTACCTATCTTTGTGAAAGTGGCTTCTCAGCTCTGGTCCAGCTGAAGACAGAGCAGAGGAACAGATTGGACATTGAGCATGACCTCAGAGTTGCTTTGTCTACCATCACCCCAGACTTTGAGACTCTTGTCAGGACCAAACAACATCCCCAGTTATCCCATTAGTTCCCCCAAACTTACTGTCGGTCTGTTATGTTAAGCTAAGAAGTCTTCAGCTGGACCAGAGCTGAGAAGCCACTTTCACAAAGATAGGTAGTGCAAACAAAATAAAAAATAATAATAATAATAATAAATTTTTTTCTTTTTTAAACGACTAATTGACGCAACAATTCCTTGTCGACGATTTTTTTATAATCGACGTTGTCGATTATGTCGACTAATCGTTGCAGCCCTAGTGGAGAGAATGCACAATTACAAGGATATCCTGTGCATGATATGATACTGCAAGATGTGCGGTGCACAGCAACTCCGATGATGCACCATTGCAAATCAGACAATTTCCCAAAGGGGATCAATAAAGAAATATCTTATCTAATTTCTATGGCGCTGAAGTGTGCTGATGATATTGGGTCTTTGTAGTCCACCACTCTGACTCAACATCATGTCAGCGAGAGGAGCCTCAGCAAACTAACTCCTTATGTATGACGTGTGACGCGCACACGCGTTGCACGCACGCACGCCTGTAGAGCAAGCATTAGTCACTCCGCATAAAAGCATCCAGTCACTCCAAAGCAGAGGAGCAGAGAGAGAGAGAGAGTGAGTGGGAGCAGTGGTGCAGTCGTAATATGGGAACTGGTAACACGCCACGCCACGTGCACGCGCGCGCGCGCGGGTACGTGCATGCGCACAGAACTGATTTATACACACACACACACGCACGCACACACGCACACACACACACACACAAGCGCATATACGCAAGTGCAATCTTTCTATCATACAAGCTCTTCTTGCTCTCTATTTGTGTGAATGTGCACGTGGAAAGCTGGCGCGCAGCACAGACGCTTGATTCAATATCATAAGCAGGTAGACCCCCATCACGAATTCCGAGCCACATTAGTATTCACCTCCACTGCCTGTGTCACACAGAATGAAGGGGGAGATGCATTCAGATAGCCAACACCCAGACACTTAGGCTATGGTTAGACTAGTGTATTCCTGGCGTTTTTTTATACGTTTTTGACGACGTTTGATGTCCTATCTACACAGAAATGCGTTTTTTGGCGTTTTTTTGTGGATACGGCTGAAACGCAAAATTGTGTTTGCGTTTGGAGATACGCAAAAAAAACGAATCGACAACAGCGTGTAGTCAGCACGCTAGCCGTTGTTGCGAAAACGCCCATGCGCAGTAGATACCATCGCGTGCCCTTCCGGTGACAACAGTGTGTGTGTTTGGGACATAGCTGCTCCGTGTCCCAAATAGCTTCAGCTACCATGTGTTGTCAAGTTATTGTTATAAGGACCCCAGTCCAAGCTACAACAGTCTGCATTCCCTTAACAATTGTTTGTATTGAGCCGTATTGTATTGTACCCATATGCAATATGTTAAATAAAGTTTACATCCATTCATTCTGCTAGCATTACCGATTGCATGAGAAGCTGGCTAACGTGAGCTATCAGGATTCAGACCCTGTTAGCTCAGAGCTCCTCTTTCAACTTAACAAACATTAAACAAAATGGCCCAGTCATCTATTCACCTTTGTTTAATACACACAGCGTTGTCTCTAATGTTATCTAACTACTGATAGCTCGCGATATCATCAGTTTTGGTGCTGGCTAAGTAGCGTGAGCTAACGTTAGCTTCTAGCCACAATGCTATATTGTTATAATGGCATACTCCATTGACGTTAGCATGCAGCTAACAATGCTACCGATCGTTTTTTAGACTAAACTATCCGCTCTTGGTGGTCACTTGTGTTGATGTTAGTTTTGTTTCATCAACAAATGACAGGCAGAACACACAGTGAATGTATCCGTTTTGTTTATTGCACTTTTATTAGGCTTTGCTGAGAAAGAATTGCTGCATTGAGTAAATAGGCAAGATGGTGGCGCGGCATAGGCGCCTGCCTTATTGACATTCATTTTCTTTGCTGGAGCTTCCAGGAAGTGTATTGGCACATTCGTTCTGATTGGTTGAAATTGCCTTCATGTTTGCCACCTACTGCCACCTACTGCTTTGGCAGTGTACTACATCAGTGTGCTCGGGTGACAAAACGAAAAAAAAACGAAAGTGTGACTCGAGGCGCACAACGTCGCGGCGATACGCGGCGATACGCATATGAAAACAATACGAAGATGATACGAAAGGTGTAACCGCAGCCTTAGTCTACCTGCGCTTTTTGTTATGTAAAACGGTGGCCGGGTACTTAGTCACAACGAATGGATACAGCGCATTTTTGTGTGCGCGTACACGCGAGTACACATCCGTGCGCGATCGCGCGTACTTCTGCCTCAGTGATCTGGTAACACGGCGTGTAACCGGGTGTGACCACGACTGCACCACTGAGTGGGAGACAATGTGTTTAGAGGTCTGTCCATGGCAGCCATTTTCCAATGGAGCGGAACAAAAGATGTCACTACTTTCATGTTGGGTAGCCAGGCTCAAGTTTACATAACACAGATCAGTACAGGTGGGGGCTCTGTCTCTGATCCAGGCTCATCAAGGATTTGTGTTGTTCGTGTCCCACAGTGGCTGGGAGTAGACGACGTACCGGCATCTGACAATGAATGCACATGTGACACAAATGTAATTTGATGCTACCTGGTGTACATCACAAGCCCACGTAATTAAACCGGGAATGATGACAACAAACTGTAGAGTCACAGTTATCAATAAAGGGCCGGTTCTTGACTTGGACAGGCAGCGATGTTATGCTGAGGCAGCGTTGCGGTTTTGGGAAAAGAGTAAACACTCTCCAATTTCTTTCCACAGCTATTGAAGTCAGAAATTACTGATACATTTCCAAAACCATTTTGAAATCATTTAAACATCCAAAAGACGAAAGTCATCCACAGACTGAAGCAACAGTAAAGCTAGCCCCTTTCGTGACTGTGATGCACTGAGTGAATCCACAGTCACTTGCTCCTCAATAGGAAACCAACCTAGATTTACCATGAAGGACTGGTTCTGAACCGAACCGTTTGTTATACAAGAATCACAGAGACGTTTCAAAGGTACTCACAGTTGCACGAGGGTTTCGGACAGAGATACGGGATGGTTTGAAAGCTCTGCGTTGCTAATAAACATTTTAAAGAATTTTTATAAACTGGTCAACACTGCATTATTTCCGGCGTTGGGTGCATGATGCGCATACGCTGTGATCACAGCGCAGGCTCACCAGGCAGCCAAATACGGAAATAACGCAGTTTTGAGCAGTGTTGACCAGTTTATAAAAAATATTTAAAATGTTTATTAGCAACGCAGAGCTTTCAAACCATCCCGTATCTCTGTCCGAAACCCTCCTGCAACTGTGAGTACCTTTGAAATGTCTCTGTGATACTTGTATAACAGTCCTTCAGGGTAAATCTAGGTTGGTTTCCTATTGAGGAGCAAGTGACTGTGGATTCAGGGAACAAACTTAACTTTTTGACTTACCAGCCATTTGGCTTGTAGATTTTTAAAAGTACCAGCCAGGCAGATCTTTTACTAGCCAAAAATTATAAATAGCTTTTTAGTATATCGCCATGTGTTATTATTACATATAATACTCTCATATGCTATTTTCAATTAATATCATAAACAACATAAGGAATATTAGCATAATTTTGAGTGGACTGAAGGAATGAGTCAGTGTTAATAGTTTTAAATGCAAATTCATTCAATCTTTATTTATACTCGATAATCAAATAATTTATTTAAATATAGAAGTGGGGTCGGGACACAAATTTAATTTCTATTTTTTTAACTGTTTTAACCATGTAGTGTAGCACTTTGGGATCCCAGTGAACAAAAAGTGCATTACAAATCCAATCTATTATTATTATTATTATGTGTGGCTGCCGCCCTGGCGGACATCTGTGCTCTACTGAGTGCACCTTTCTAGTCTAGAGAGAGAGCGCTGATTCCCCGTAGCTGAACAGGGTTGCATTTTGTCAACACAAGTTGGAACCCTAGAGGAAGCGATATAAGGAAACGAATTGCTCCGCTAATCGCTCATGTTGACCCCGCCCCCAAGTCGCTCTCCGCTCGCTCACCGCTCACCTTGAATCGAGCGCTCCCCGCTCCCCGCGTCACATCGCTCGGCAGATTTTTTTTTTTTTTGAGCATGGTGTAAATTAGCTCAAACTACAACAGTCTACACCCCCTGGGCCCCTTAACAATTGTTTGTATTGAGCCGCATTGTAATTGTACCCATTCTGCAATGTTAAATAACGTTGTTTATCCATTCACTAGCTCTATTAAGCGATGATAGCTAGCCTAGCCACAATGCTATGGTCGCTGCCATTAACGTTAGCATGTAAGCTATTTAAGCGCTCTGAGATTCTCGCGAATGTGGAGCGCGGTACAAATCTAATCCATTATTATTATTATAGTAAGCTAACGACAACAACAATGGCGTCAAAACAGGATGTGAGTGACAAAGCCTGAACAGGATATCACAGGTTCACCCTTCTCATTGGTTGAAAATGGCCTTCATGTTTGTACATCGCCATCTGTTGCTTTGGCATTGTACTACATGTATATTACATCAGTGTTAAACCACTGTGAGCGGCCTGGAGGGAGTGGATTGCAGCGGAGGAGAAGCGGTAGATGCCAGGGACGCGGGAAGGGGGGGTGCGGGGGGTGCTGCAGCACCCCCTCTCAATTATTGCAAAAAAAAATTAAAAAAAAAAACATTTATGGCAGTATTTATATATTTGTATATACTGTAACTGTATAACTGTAACACTGTATATTATACGTTTATCCTGCTCAAAGCACATCACCATTTTAATATTGTGTGTATTGAGCCGTACTGTATTGTAGCCATTCTCCAATCTGTTAAATAAAGTTTTCATTCATTCATTACACTACTGTATGTACACAATCATACGTGTAAAACCGAGTAGATTTTCGAGTGATGACAGACTGTCACAGACTGATTGAATGACAGGTGAAACAACTAATTGTATTCACCTCCCGTCTCCCGCCCTTCCCACGCGCCACGAACCACTGAGCTACTGTGATACAGTGCTTGCGCAGTCAGTCGACTTGAGCTAGTAGTCAGACTTTGCTGGCACAGAATGTCTCACTCGCAGAAAAGAAAAATATCAGATTTATTTTCGAAACGTCCCGCCGGTCCCAGTGACAGTCCCACTAAATCTGATAAACGTCAGAGAGAGACAGAGACGACAGGTTCAGCCTCAGCATCAGGTATTGAAGAGTTAACTGAGTCTGTTCCCCTATAACCCCCCTCGGGCGCCAGGGGCTTCCACTGAGGGGTGATGCAAATAGGGATGGGGTGTTATGGCAGCTCATGATGGAAAGAGTGCGCACCGAGTCTGATCCCGAGTTGAAGAATTGGCTCCAAAAGAGAGACAACTGGATGTCCAACAACATCCAAAACGAAATGTTACAGCTGCTTGCCCATGATATTCAGCGACAAATTAGAGGCAAAGCATCCAAAAGCCCAATCTTTGGCTTGAGCGCTGACGGAACCACTGATGTCACTCACTGGAAAAGAACAATTCTCGTGTAATATACAGTTAGCCGATGACAACTTGGAAGCTCAGAACTTCTTTTGGGGTTTTTACAATGCCCGGCCCAGACACAACAGCCGAGACGCTGTTTTTGTGTATAAAATACTTTTACGCCTCGACCTGCCCATGGAGAGGCTGATAGGATACTGTTTTGACGGGGCCAGCAACATGTCTGGGGGGTACAGGCTAGACCAGGGGTTCCCAAATTTTTCAGGCCGCGACCCAAAAGAAACGGTGTCAGAGAGCCGCGACCCCCACTATTATAGGAGGTAAAAAAAAATATTTTAAATGGAAATGTATGGTTGAAACATGCAAACGTTCAAACGCACACACACTAATAAGCATTGGAGGCTTTTAACCGGGCCGGACTGGGGAAATCATTCAGGCCAGGAAATATAGCCCCAGTCAGGCCACTTTTTAAGCAGGGGGTCTGGGGGTCCCCCACCAGGAATTTTTTTGTTACAAAGACTTAATTTCCTGCATTCTGGTGCAGGCATTTTTTTTTATTTGTACCCTTTAAATGCCAGTGTTTGTGATGGCATCACAACTTATTGTTAAAAAACAGGCTAGCATATGTATGATTAGCAACAACACAGATTTTTATGGATTTTCAGTTTTTTGTAATTGATAAATACAATATTTTATTCAACTTCAGCCCTGATCATAACACCACATATTAATTTAATAATTCTAACCCTTTAAATGCCAGTGTGTGTGATGGCATATATTTGCAATATATCAAATGCAAAGTAAATTTTTCTGGGGGGGATTATTACAGGCTAGCATGTGTCAATGATTAGCAGTTTTTCGTAAGGATCCCGCCTCCACCAATCACATGCGGCTCCCTTTGTGTGTGTGTGAGAGCAAGAGAGAGAGAGAGAGAGATAGTTCTCCAACTTGTGTGAGTTGCAGTGATCTCCTGGTTGTTCCCCACCTAGGTTATCTAACTATTGCGCTGGTGCAAATAGAAACACTGGCCTGGCCTGCTTCTAAGTTCAGTGGCCTGACCGCAAAAAAAAAAAAAAAAAAAAAAAAATTATCTGGCGACCCCCCAGCACCCCCTGCCGTTTTATAGTTCCCGCGTGCCTGGTAGATGCAGTGTATTTTGTTAGCCGCCAGGTGGCGGGCAGACCTTAAATTCTAATCGCCAAAGAATAAATCTACAAGCCAGTGGCGCTGGGCGTGTAACTATTTTGTACCCTGTGTGGATTCACTCGGTGCATCACAGTCACGAAAGGGGCTACAGTAAAGCATAATATACTTCACTGGTACACATCCTTCCTCTACATTTCACACAACAAACTGAAACAAATTATTCTGAAACAAATCTACCACGGTGCATGCATCAAATGCACCTATCAAATTCACCCCTCAGCCTCAAAGGCCCTGCAAACACAAGTCGACGACAAGTCGAGAGTCTTATCTGCACCTTTCTTCCTTATCTCTCAGCTGGGTCCATGATTCCCACAGCTGATGATGATCAGTATCTGTGGCCCCTCTCTAAAGATAACAGGACCAGCAGGATGCTTGCCACCCAGTCACAAGCTCATCTTTGCAGAGAGAGAGAGAGAGAGAGAGAGAGAGAGAGAGAGAGAGAGAGAGAGAGAGAGAGAGAGAGAGAGAGAGAGAGAGTTTTAGGTGGCACTCTTGAGCACAAGAAAAAAGAAAGCCTCAACTTGACACGACACATCTTTGAAATGCTTACCTGCCCCAATGTTGTCAGCCCAAACCTGTAATCCTCTCTTGCCCCAGATTGTCTCTGTGCGGCAAACTTTATCAACAGCTTGACCGTCCACATAATAAGCTCTGTGTATACTGTACTATATCGATTCTTCTGAGTCGGCTCGAGAATCATGTTGGTATTCGGGGTCACGCACTCGCTTGGTTTAAATTAGGGATGTCCCGATCACGTGATCGGGATCGGGGCTGATCACGTGATTTTCCGAAGATCAACAAACATGGGGGGGGGCCGATCACGTGATTTTCCGAAGATCAACAAACATGACCATGTTCACGTCTTAAACTCATACTGAGGCCTTAGTTTTGGTTTTAAATTGCATATCATCATTCATTTATTTATTGTCACACAGAGCAGAATAATTTTGCCAAAACAAACCAATAGTATCCAGCTGCAGAACGGCAGACCAGCCACACTCAGACCCAAACGCATTTCCTTTGATTTAATTATACATCAAATGATTTATGTCAAGGATTGCAATGCCTCGCTTGAATGAAGTTAACTTTTCACCTGGATAACGTCAACATTCAGGGTGAATGTAATGTGAGAAATTGGGAGTAAAAATATATATATATATATATTTAAAAAAATATATAATAATAATTTTGATCGGATCGGGAAAGATCGGTATCGGTAGATACTCAAAATCACATGATCGGGATCGGATCGGGAGCAAAAAAATGTGATCGGGACATCCCTAGTTTAAATCTTATTTACCTGATAGAACACACTGCGTGGTCTATAATGATTTAACATCTGAGACCCTCCCAGTGCAATACGGTGTCCCACAAGGCTCTGTTCTGGGCCCTTTGCTATTTTCGATTTACATGCTACCCCTCAGCAATATCATATGCAAATTTGGCATAAACTTAAAAAATTTACGCTGATGGCACCCAATTATACATACCTATTAAGCCAAACAATTCCTCCCAATTACAAAATCTTGAGGCTTGCCTGCTTGCCATTAAAAAGTGGATGTCACAAAACGTTCTACTCCTTAATGCAGATAAAACTGAGATGTTAATCGTTGGCCCCCCAAACCACAGAGGCCTGTTTGAGGACATCTCTCTCAACTTTGATACTTGTCACCATAAAAAACCTCTGAGTAATTTTTTATTCCTCCCTCTCATTTAATGCACATATAATAAATGTCACCAAAATTGCCTTCTTTCGCAAAAATTCACCCCATTTTAACTCTGGCTGATGCTGAAACCTTAATTCATACTTTTGTCTCATCACGTCTAGACTACTGTAACGCACTTATTTCAGGCCTACCTAATTCAAGCATCAAAAATATTCAACTTGTGCAAAATGCGGCTGCACGGATACTAACTAAAACTAGACAATTTGATCACATCACACCAGTTTTGTCCACCTTACACTGGCTTCCTATTCAAGCCAGATCTGACTTTAAAGTGCTACTCCTCACCTACAAAATGTTAAATCGGCTCGCACCGCTCTATCTATCCGATCTCATCTCTCGATACTCGCCCGCTAGTGCTCTGCGCTCACAAAATGCGGGGCTTCGATCGATTCCTAGGGTTAAAAAGAAATCCGCCGGCCACAGAGCCTTTGTCTACCGCGCTCCCTACCTGTGGAACAAATTACCTGCCGTCGTCAGGGGCGCCTGCTCTGTCGAAGTTTTTAAATCCCTGCTTAAGACCCATCTTTTCTCTCTCTCCTTCAACCTACCCTGATCTCACCTGGTCGGGGACTGACCCTTAGATTAATCTGTCTAGTTTAGTTAGGATGTCTATTTGCTCCCATGTCTGCTTTTCTGCAGACATCTCCTCTTTTTTTCACCAATTCTGAGTGGTTCCTCCTGCCCCCCGGGGCATATGGCCCTGAGCCATTGTCTTGCATCTCATCCTGTATACATATGCTTGCAGTAGTTCTTAGTTCTATTACTCAATTTCACAATTTTCTTATATACTTTGATTATACTGTCACCATGTATGCATATGCTCACTACATGTATTTATTGCTCCATCTCTGCTCACTACAAACATGGGAACTCTCTAACCCATCTCCCCATCTCTCTGAGTGGTTGTCTCGTAGTGTTGACCAAGGTGGTGGATGTCTCGGGTCTTGGCCAAGATTGCAGTGACTGTTCTATGTGCACCACTGAGGCCATGGATCAGCTTCTTACAGTCTTCTGTCCGTGGTCTGTCAACGTGGTTTAGACGTTGAGTTCATTGCTGGGTTAAGTACTTCTATTCTATGCACATAATATGCTTACTACATATATCTATTCTATTCACATATATGCTTATCACATGTATCTATTGCTATGTCCGCCCATCACAATCACGCAAACTGTCTAACGCCTGACCCGTCTCCTTGTCTCCCTGTCTCCCTGTGAGTGGCTGTCTCGTGGTGATGACCGGAGTGGTGAACGTCCTGTGATGATGACCGGGAGGATGCGACCCTCTCCATGCCTCAAATAGTTCCGCCATCAGCTCTATTTTTCAATCTTTTAAAATGTTCAGTTGCTATTGCATGCACTTATCTGTGTTTCATTACACATACTGTATGTGTGCATGCTTACCAATTGTCTCGCCTGTTTTATTGCAACACTAATATCACCGACATCTAAGAAGGGAGATCCCCCCTTTAACAGCCCTTCTAAGGTTTCTCTCCTCCACATTGCCTGTGGTGCATTTTTTCCTATTGCTAGGTTTTAGTGAGTTTTTCCTTACCTTCGTGTGGGGTATGTTGCATTCATTTATTTGAATTTTTTTGGACTTCCAACGTTGCGTACGCACAGATATGTGCGTAACCCGTGCGTACGATCGTTTCTAAGCAAAGTGTGGGACTTATCAATTTTAACGTGTGCTTGACTTTGTGCGTATATTTACGCACAGCTCCGGCCGTGCGTACCTGGCGCCCGCTGGTAGTATATGGAGACTGCAGACTGCAACGCGGAAATAAGCTTCCGTGCATTAGTTTCAACACTGGCGTGTTCAACTTCTGTATGACCCGTAATTCATTATAGTTCATTGTAAAATAGCGACAGTGTAATTATAACGTGCTCACGCTCGAACAAGAGGTTGGCCTGCTTGTTTGGCAGGGGGGGCAGATGCAGAATACCCACCTCCAAACGTGATTAAATATTGTTTCAAATAAAAAGCGAAATACTATTATTTTGTGTCATGTTTCCAAATAAGATTGGTCACATGAAATGCTTTCTACTTCAATTTGTTGGTTAGAATAGATTACCTCTGTTGAAACTTCACTGAGACTAACAGTCTATTTGTGAGCTCCCGCACAGACGTGATAATAATAATAATAACAATAATAATAGCTTCATTTTATATAGCGCCTTTCAAGAGACCCAAGGTCGCTTTACATAGATAGGGGGGGGAAATAACAAAGTAACAAACATAGTGGACAGACACAACATATAAATATGATGATGGAATTCATTCAAGTCAGTCTCCACCCTCGGGTCTTTGCCACCGGCACGGTCCATCGTGACCCGCACACAGACATGATGGAATTCAAGTTCAAGTTTGTATTGATCACATATAGGCAGGCTACACATGGTGTATAGGCTACATCATACATGGCAGTGAGATTCATTGTTCTTGTATATGCTCTCGTATTATTGTAATATAGGCTACCTAATACCGACATCAAAATAGATTGTATGCCTCTACAAATCATATGCAGGTAGAACATTGACGGAAAATCCGTCGCGATTTGGAATAAAATTGAGGAGAACTTTAATCCCTGGGTATTAATAGAACAAAACGGAAAAAGGCAGTCATATTCCAGCACGGTCTTTATTAGTTAATATGGTCTTTAAAGGAAAACGCCAACATTTTGGGAAATTAGCTTATTTGCCATCTTCCCTGGAGTTAGACAAGAAGATACATACCCTTTTTGTCTATCTGCATGCATTAGGCTTAGGGAACAGCCGCTCCGTTAGCGTAGCTTAGCTTCATCACTGGAAGTAGGTCAGACTTGTACCCTGACGTTCCCTACAGTGCCCTACAGTCACGAAATACACTCCAAATACAACTCCAAAACGTTCTTGTAAACATGTTGTGACCTGTGTATTTACCACGTGGAGAAATAAAAAATAATTGAATTAGACAATTACGTTTTCTAAGCAAATATACTCTGAACAATTTTTTGCCTAATCACTCCTCTCGGGGCGCAGTCAGTGATTTCACGCTACGCAGTGATACTTACTAACGTGATGCCGTGTTTGTTTACATTCTCATTTCATTCAAAGGATCCGAACCGATTGAAGTTTATGGATACCATGACTTAAAATCCTCTTACCTTGATGATTAAAAGCCTCCCCAATTTAGAAAACAGTATTCCCATGGCTGGTGTTGATATGCTGCTACTAGCAGCCTGCTAGCTAACGAAAACCAACAACCGGACACTCAAGCAGATAACGAGGGTAATAACTTCCGGTCGGGGGGTTCCAAAATAAAAGAGCGACGTCTATAGCAGCGGAAATACGTTTATTTTGTACATTATCTAACGTTAACACGAACCTAAACTAACGTTACAACTAACCTAAAGTTAGTTTAGGTTCGTGTTAACGTTAGATAATGTACAAAATAAACGTATTTCCGCTGCTATAGACGTCGCTCTTTTATTAAATAAAAAGAAAATCAGAGTATATTTGCTTAGAAAACGTAATTGTCAAATTCAATAATTTTGTATTTCTCCATGTGGTAAATACACAGGTCACAACATGTTTACAGGAACGTTTTGGAGTTGTATTTGGAGTGTATTTCGTGACTGTAGGGCACTGTAGGGAACGTCAGGGTACAAGTCTGACCTACTTCCAGTGATGATGCTAAGCTAAGCTAACGGAGCGGCTGTTCCCTAAGCCTAATGCATGCAGGTAGACAAAAAGGGTATGTATCTTCTTGTCTAACTCCAGGGAAGATGGCAAATAAGCTAATTTCCCAAAATGTTGGCGTTTTCCTTTAAGTTAATAGATATCATATCCGACATCACCGTACGTGTACATGTCTGTCAGCCTGTCACGTATTTCTCCCATAACACGCTTCGCTCGGCTTAGTCCACTTTTCCACATTTCATGGGGGTGTTCCATTACCGTATATCGTTAATTACAGGCGGTGCTATATGCAAATACTTAAAATCGTGCACGAGCGCGGAGCGTAGAACAAGTGGCATTTATCAACACGGACTACTTGCCGGTGTGCGTGGGACACGTCTACGCACGTGTGATAAATCTCGATTTTTTTGTGCGTACACACATTCTAAATTCTGTGCTTACGAACGAAAGTAGAACACTTTCTAAGAACTGTTGATAAATGAGGGCCCGGTGTTTTTGTTTTGTTCTTGATTTATTGTGATGTTTCTTCTTGACTTGTTTAACTCAATGGACGCCACAGCGATATGCGTGATGTGTTGTTAAAAGGCTGACGCTCTAAAATATAGGAATACGTGGCAGTGTTTGCAGGGCTATAACTATATTCTATATTATAGCTATGGATACAATACTATGGCCCATTTGACATCGACTATCTATCGTTCAATATGTGTTAAAGAAATAATTTTTTCATCCATACATTCCCGTTTTATACCGTGGTGAATATGACTATAGTTTTAGAGTAATCCTGTCTAATCCCAGAAAACGACGCTATGCAGCAATACGTGCAATTCACTAAACATGTTGCCGTTTCTCGCCTATACACATGCTACTATTTGGAAATCACATCTATATTATCGGTATTATGTTTCATCATGAATGCATGAAAGGGTAATTTTTTTATGCTTTGATCGTCACCAATGGCACACGTTGTGGAGTAACGTTACACACATATATTGTGATTAGGGCTGTCTTAAATACTTGGAAGCTTCGTTCGATGGGCATGGGATTCGAATATGAAAATAAAATTAGATTATATAAAAAGAAATTACTTTTTTAATTCTTTTTTTTTTAAATGTTTTTGCTAAATCAACTCTGCCTCTCTTTGTTAACTACAACAAGCAATGCTGTTTGTTATTTAAGATTAGGTCAGACTCTGCAATGACAGATTTGTGTTCATTGTGCTGCTTTTATAAAGCCTCAAATGACGGCTTACAATTTATACAAAATGTAACATAAAGAAGCATTTTGTATAAAAGTATTCTGTACTTCTGTATGACAACTAATAAAGAAACTTGAGAAACTTGAGATTGGCCCGAGCTAAACCTATCCTCCTCACATGCAGCTGGACCCATTTTGACTATGTGAAAGTTGAGACTATGAGAAAGTTGTTGTTTAGTAGTTAGTAAGCTGTACAGCTATAACAAGTCAGGCTAAATTAAACTTTGCGCCAACATTAGGACCGAAGTATAAACCAGCAACTGAGCAACATGAAGAAGTGGATTTATGCATCTGGATCAGAAAAAACGTTGTGGATGAAAAAGTAAGTAGGCTACAGTGCTTGTATGCTAACAGTAGCTAGGCAGCTTAGCCTACATCACAATGATAATCACCAAGCTAACTTACTGTACACACTGTAGGGCTGGGCAATTAATTGAAACAGAATCGCGATATCGATTCATAGACCTATGCAATCTAATTTCTAAGTTATGACTATTTTCTTTTATTAAAAAAACGTTTTTTTTTTTTTTTATTATTATTTTATCTGGGTTGAACATGATTTGTGGAACTCCCTCTGGTGTTGTGGTCGTGGTATTCACTGACCTTTGGGAAGTATTTCGACTTGCACATGGGTATCTTAGTGGTGTAGTGTATCTTGTAGACCAGGCCCATTGCAAGTTGCTGTACTCTGTCGTCTACTCTAAGCCATCCTAGGTTGTCAAAGTGGACAGGGGTGAGGTGGGTTTTAGGAGTAAGGTCAAGCAGTAGTCTGACCAGTTTGTTTTGTGATGTTTGTAATCTTGTTTTTAGTGCCTTTGAGGTGCTTTGGTACCATGAGGTGCAAGCATAGTCGTAGTACCCTTGAATGAGTGCTCCTGTTAGAGTCTTCAAGGTATTCTTGTTTACCAGAGAGGAGATCCGGTACAGGAATCTAGTTCGTTGGTTGACTTAGTTTTATTACATTGGATCCCATTTTGTCACAGGAAAGATTTGCCTCTATAGGATGGAACCCAGGTAGGTAATTTCATCTTTCCTTTTAAGATAAGATAAGATATTCCTTTATTGATCCCCTTGGGGAAATTCAGGCATCATAGCAGCATGGGGGAAGGGGGGGGGGGGGGGTACAGGTAGTGAAAACAACACAAGCAGTGTAAACAAATAGGTCAATATAATTGACTATCTAACTAACTGAAATATACATTATTCATTATTCACAGTATCACAGTATCCACATAAGGTGCAGTATGCATAAGGTAGTGTTATTGTCCTACTTGGGTTCCTATTAGTTCTAGGTCGATGTCTGGCAGCAGTCGCTGCCCACTGTTGTGGAGCCTGATGGCCACTGGTATGAAGGACTGTCCGAGGCGGTTAGTTGAGTGTCGGGGGGGTATGAGTCTGTGGCTTCCTTGTCACCTTCACCTAATATGTTTTGATCTGGTCAGGTGCGCTGTCACCTAAAATGTTTTGATCTGATCAGGTGCGCTGTCACCTAATATGATTTCATCTGGTCAGGTGCGCTGTCACCTAATATGTTTTCATCTGGTCAGGTCCGCTGTCACCTAATGTTAATATGTTTTCATCTGTGTCCACTGACCACTGACACACAGTGGGGGATGTTTTAAAAATATTATTTAATATATAATATAATAATTTGTGCTGGGGTTCCGGTTTAGCTACAACATGTAGCACACGCATTTTGCAATTGCTCCGCTCCCACCAACGCTAATTTCGTTTAAAAACATTATTTGGACAGTAAAGAAAGAGAATAGACCACATCGTATGTATTGTTAAGACCCTCTACTAACCATATCAAAAGACAAAATGGTTAAAGGTAGAAAGGTGGCAGAGAAAATAACTACGGCAACTTCAACGGCGCAGGACGTAACAAAACGAGAAAGACACTTCCTAACCGTCGCTGGTTCTGAGCCGACGGCGACAAGCTCCGAGGAGGAGAAGGAAGAGGACAATTTACCGGGATCATCGATTACGGTCCCCGAAAGAGAGTCAATAGAGACCAACATAAAAGAAGGTACAGATTCAAGCTCCGTGAAAGGGAGAGCAGCCAGATTTATGGATTCCAACGTCACTGCATCTATCTACCATATGCCGCCAACTGAAGAAAGCAGAAATCCACCCGATTTCAACACACTGACTAACCTGATGGTAGAACAGTCTAACCTGATGAAAGAACAGATGGTAGAACAGTCTAACCTGCAGATTACACACATCAAGGCGCTCGAGGCAAACGTCGATGCTAAATTCGATCGCATCGAGGCTAAATTCGATCGCATCGATGAGAAATTAGAAGAAGTCAAGAAAGCGATCGATGCACAGTCAAAGCGAATCACGACAGTGGAGATTTCGGTGACAGAAAACACAAAAGCAGTCAAGGCGAACGAAGGTAGCATGACAGAGATGGGAGAAGAGATGGAAAAAGTGAAAGATGAATATCGGAGGGAAATACAAGGGCTTAAAAACGAAGCGATGGAGAGGCAACTAGAAACCCAACGTTACCACAGGCGGAATAACATCCGCATTGTGGGGCTTGATGAAGCAGTGAACTGCGAAGACATCAACTTTCCAAAAGAGTTATCAACGATTTTGGATAACACCGATCCAAACAAAGTGCCAGAAGTGGAACAAGTTTACAGAATCGGTTCCCAGGGGCAAAGTATCAACGGGCCGAGAGTCATCATTGTCACTCTGCGGAAAACTACCACAAGGGATGACATCATCAAATATGCTCGCAACCAACGTGGGAAGCTGAAGTATGGTGATAAACCAATATTTATCTACGAAGATTTGAGCAAAGAGGCCATCATCCGACGTCTACCATACAAAGATGTGATGCAAAAGCTGTACAAAGCCGGCTACAAGCCAAGGCTAGCATATCCGGCGCTGTTATCATTCTTGGGCAATAACGGCCGCAGGTCAGGTCCATATACACCTTTTGAAGCTGATGATTTCCTGAATCAAAATGTAGCAAATAACCCAAAGCATGACGAAAATGCCAGAAACAGTTAAGCCTCTCTCTAAATATATACCAGTGTTGGAATGACTTTATTGTGTTCATCAATGAGGTCATTCCACCAGTGTTGGAATGACATTGTTGTGTTCATCAAAGTAGCAAACGATATGCAAGTCGTCTATAACAAAGTGTACTGTGTATAATACGATTCATAATACATTATAATTTCAGTCTCTGGTCTCAGAGGGGACAAATAAATATCATTGCAAAAAGATCTATCTGGAATATTCTGGGTTTACCGCTCAAATGCCCTGGGACTCTTAGATCATTCTGGAAAGTAAAATAGTTTAGGCACTAGTATATTCTACAACCTTCTAGAATATAAGGCACCATGACAACGAAGCATACAACTCTAACAATAACATTCGGTGTGTATACACATAGCAGATAATAAATTAAATGAAGTGCAATCAGTCCTTAATAATACTTTAAAATTAACCACACATAAACGTATGAGCACAGCAAGGTTATTCTAACAATTTAAGTAATCACTCCATTAAAGGCACATTGAAGCGCTAAAAGGCGCTGCTTTTCTATCTTATCTAATCAGTTAAATCGGTTCTAGTGGCTTCTCCACGTTGATAATTATTTATCTCTTATTCCTTATCTATATCTTTCCATTGATTTTTATTTTATTTAATTTTTTCTTCTCATTACTCTATATTTTTTAAATATATTTTAATTTACATTGTTCTTTTCCAAAGTTCTTCACATTAAGGTGTCAATATTATTCTATATTTTTTAGATATATTTTAACTTACATTATTCTTTTCCAATGTTCTTCACATTAAGGTGTCAATATTGCTCTACAATCTTTTCCTTTTTTTCCCCCACACGTTAGTGGAGGGTTCAAAGGAATATGTCGATGAAGGTTTATTCTCTTTTTTTATTTTATTTTTTTATTTTTATCTTTATGTTATTTATCACAATACTTCATTACAGTAAGGGAAGGTGCAAGACCAAAAGCGACATTCTATTGCAATAGAATGGAAATGTTAGATCCTATGGCAATTAGCATAGGAAAATTAGGATTACAATGCTCAGTTTGGGCAATCCGGTGGACCATGGGAGAAAGTCAATCGCGGAGGATGTGTTCTTGGAACACAGGCATGTTCGACTTTCTGGGTGAGGGGAAAATAGGGGATTTTTATTTGTATATATATATGTTTTTAAGCTCAGCTCTCAACGGGACCTCATTAATTGGATGTGCATCTATTGTAGCTTCATACTCCAGAAACATTACCAAAAACTACACGAAAACATGCATAGACTATGGCTAGTTTGAATATAATGGTATGGAACACCGGTGGGATAAACAAACAACACAAGCGCAAAAGCGTGCTCACACTGATGAAAAAAGAACATGTGGACGTGGCTCTATTAAGCGAAACGCACATTTTAGAGGGAGACATAAATACGTTAGCGGATAACATATACCATAATATTAGTCACTCATCTTTTGCTACGAGAACTAGAGGGGTAGCCATAGTCGTCAGACGCAAATTAAATATCGAATTGAAAGGGGTATGGTCGGATGCTGAGGGGCGCATAACTATAGCTAGGATTATACACAATAACAGGAAAATTGCATTGGCAGCGGTATATGCCCCGAATTTGTACGAAGTGGGTTTCTTCACTTCACTAACAGGAGAAATGTTAAACCATCCCGAGTACTCATATATAATAGGTGCGGATTTTAATGCCATTTGGAACCCAAGGATGGACAAAACTTACCTTTCCTTCTCAAGCGAACAAAAGAATTCATCTAAAGCATTAAAAGATTGGTCGAAATCAACAGGAGTAACTGATTTATGGCGTTCACTTAACCCCATGACCCGCAAGTACTCCTGTCGTTCGGCGAGACACAACACACTATCCAGAATTGATTACGTCTTTGCATCCCCGAGAATATTTGATAAATATGAAGTGGAAATGACACCCAATGCGCTATCAGATCACTGCTACTTAATCCTGAAAGCAACATTTGATACACTATCTGCCCGGGCCCCAAGATGGCGTTTTAATTCGATGCTGCTTAACAACAAGGAATTCATTACACAAATTAAAGAAGCTCTCACAGTATTCCTACAAGACAATACTAACTCGGTGCAAGATCCCAGAATATTATGGATGTCGGTAAAGAATATGATCAAGGATTTCTCGGATAGATTTACCTCCATATTGCGCAAAAATCAAAACACAAAACTGTCTGAAATGGAAACGCTTTACTCAACGCTTTTTAATTCTTTAAAATACAACAACTCTACCAGACTAGATAACCAAGTTAACATTCTAAAGACAGAGATCAAAGCAATGTACAGACAAAAATCGGAATTGCAAATACGCAGCACTAGACAACAGCAGTACTTCCAAGGTTCTAAACCTAGTCACCTATTAGCCATGCGACTAAGAATTAATGCAGAATTTGCAGATATAACTGCCATTAGGAAACAACAAGCTCTAGTAACAGAACCCAAAATAATAAACGATACATTCAAAGAATTCTACTCCGATTTATATAACTCAGAAACGACCTTTGATCAAGACAAATTAGACACATATCTTAATCAAATTACTCTCCCTAAACTTACGGAGGAAGACGCTAAACAGTTAGAAGTACCGATCACATTAGAAGAACTCAAGAAGGCCATATCCGGAATGAAAAACGGCAAAGCTCCGGGAATTGACGGTATCCCATCAGAAATGTACATTTCTTGCTGGGACATATTTGGACCCTTATTACTAAATATGATCTTATACTCAGTCAAAGAGGGAAGCTTCATAGAACACCAAAATACCGCACTCATTTCAGTTCTTCACAAAAAAGACAAAGACCCCACTGAGTGCGGTAGTTACCGTCCTTTAAGCCTCCTCGGAACCGATGTCAAACTGTACTCTAAGATATTAGCCATCAGATTGCAAAAGCATATGACGTCTTTAGTTCATCCGGACCAAACAGGCTTCATAAAAGGTCGCCTGATCAATGATAACATAAGGCGAATACTGCACGTACTAGATACAGACAAAGAGGACATCACACCTAAGGCGATACTATCCCTGGATGCTATGAAAGCATTTGACAGGTTGGAATGGTCGTTTCTATGGGCAGTATTGGAAAGGATGGGGTTAGGAAAAGGTTTCATTGATATGATTAAAGTACTATACAAGGACCCATCGGCCAGGATTACAACAGGCACATTCATCTCCGATATCTTTCCGGTATCACGCTCAGCCAGACAAGGTTGCCCTCTTAGTCCCGGACTATTCGATCTATCATTAGAACCTTTAGCACAATTTATAAGACAATCCCAACACATAGAACCAATAGTAATCAAGGGCACACATCATAAAATTAGTTTATATGCGGACGACGTAATATTGTTCATGCAAAACCCCAACAACACATTGCCGCTTATACTCAAGTTGATAGAGAACTTTGGTGATTTATCGGGATTTAAAATAAATTGGCCTAAGTCGGCTTTTCTTCCTCTTAACACCAGTGCAAAAAAAGAGACAACCCTCCCAGGTGCGATACCCATGGTCAAACATTTCAGATGCTTGGGTGTGGAAATATTTCCCACCATAAGACAAACGGTGAAGCACAATTACACAAAAATACAGAACAAAATCAAAGACGACCTGGACAGGTGGGCAAAACTTAAAAACTCAGTACAGGCAAGGGTATCAATAGTTAAGATGGATGTATTACCAAGAATCAATTTCTTCAGCTCAATGCTTCCGTTACCTCCTCCAGAGGGCTACTGGAAAAGATTACAAACCTCCACATACAAATTTATTTGGAATAACAAACCACCTCGCATAAAAAGATCCACCGCACAGAGAAATAAAGCAGACGGTGGCATGGCAGTCCCAGATTTTTTACAATATTTTAATGCCTTCACATTAAGACCATTGAAGAAGATATGGTTTGACCCCGAGGCTTTGGTATCTTGGAGAAAATTAGAAGAAAACATAGTAGCCCCACAGAGATTGAAAGACATAGCATACACTAAACTTTCAATCAAGCATTGTGAGCGAGAATTTGGCCCAATAATTACCCATGCAATCAGGACATGGCGGGAAACACAAAGGAAATTTCCTAACCCTCAAGTATGGCATAATCACACTCCCATATTCAATAACAATGCTCTCTTAATGGGAAAACGACCTATAAGATTCCCTATATGGGAAGAGAGAGGCATACACTCATTAGGGGATATTTTTAATAACAAGGGCCTCTGTAGTTATGTCGAAATATGCATAAAGTTTAACCTCACCGAGTCCACATGGCTTTTTTACATACAGTTACGACTTTGTATGAGATCTCACGGTGTTCCATTACACATACCAATTGAACACCACAGATACCACAAATTTTTCTATGAAAGAGATACATTGGGAGGTTTTGTATCAGGTTTTTATTATCAATTACTAACGTCCTCGTATGAAACCCTTCAACTAGACAATGTCTGGAGGAGGGATATACCAGACCTGGAAAATGACTTTGATTGGCAAGGAGCCTGGGCAAATGTCCGACTTACATCAAGGAACCCGGATCATCAACAAATCAATCTGAACTATATTCACAGGACATACTTGACTCCTATAAGGCTGTGCAAAATGGGGCTTATACAAGACTCCAAATGCTCCCAATGTACAAATGGGGACGAAGGAACATTTATGCACATGTATTGGGACTGCCCACCAGTTAAGGCATTCTGGAAAGATGTGTCCCAACAATTATCAATACTCGTATTTTGGAATATACCTGTACACCCCGCGGTATTGCTATTGAATGATGTTTTTGAGTTTGCAGTGAATCCACAACTAAAAAGATTGGTTTTATCGGGTATCACAGTAGCTAAAAAACTGATCGCATCACGTTGGTTTCAACCGGAAAAAATGTGCCGGAAAGTGTGGTTTCTTACATATCTCGATGTGATATATCAAGAAATATCTACAGCAAGAATTCTGGGGCTCAATGAATCCAAAATGTCAATGTGGTTAGAAGTGGTGGAGAGAATAAAAGCTAGCCTATAATGGTAGTGTCTGGTTAGGAGTGAGGGATAATGGAGGTACTATCCAAGAGGGGGTCCGGGAGGGGGGGGTTTGAGCTGGAGCATATGTGTGTAGGGTTTTAGAAAATAGGTATTAGGGGTATATTATATACTAACATTTATATAATTGTAACTTCGCTGGATATACACTGTATACGGTTAAAATGTTATTATTGACTATTTTTGTTTTATCCTGTTTCTGTACTTGCATATATTTTAACCACCTTTACTGAAAGTTTCATTATACATTGTGTGTTGAGTACTGACTTTTAATAAGTTTTGTTTTGCAATAATAAAAAAAATTTAAAAAAAAAAAAAAAAATTGTGCTTCACCTAAAAATTTGGTCAGCAGCCTCCACTGTTGCATAAGCTGCAATGCGTCAAGAAAAGAAACCCAACACAAAAGCATATGTGTAATTGACCCCATCTCAAGCCCTGCCATATTTTCTTGATCCTCAGAGGGCAGAAACAGTTGTGATTGGAAGATCAGGAAAGGAGGGTGCGGTCATGAGATAAATGTAATTAGCAACACAATCTACGGCGTCTAGAAAGGAGTAACATAATGAAGCCTGAGACACCGTCACTGATCATCGGAAAGATCAGCTGAGGGGATAGAGGCCAAAGAATCAGGTTGCTACCTTTCAATAGACGTACATTATGTAACTGCTGAATGGAAACCACAAGGTAATCTAAGCTTACGCTGGGGCTCGAATCCTGAGGATTTTGTGTGCACATTAATCAATCTCCCCTCGTCACGAGAGCGGTGTTGACGGTGTCAACGCACATTTACTACCTCACAGTGTTTGTGTTGGAAATTCGGATGTGACAAACCTTAAAGGGAAATCCACCCTATTACAGAATTTACATTGTGCTATTCCAATGGTAAATGGATAGTGCTTTTTAGGGTTTCCCGACCACTCAAAGCGATTTACAATTCATGCCTGACATTCACACACACACACACACACACACACACACACACACACACACACACACACACACACACACACACACACACACACACACACACACACACACACACACACACACACACACACACACACACACACACACACACACACAAGATCTCAAGAACCGTTCATCTGATCAACTTCACACTTGGCAGTTGGCAGGTGTATTGCTGAGGACCAAAGGGAATACAGTGTCATTTGGTCAGATGGTGGTCCTATAGCAACTAACTTTATGTGTCACATTTTCCGCATGGGCATGCGCTCTAAACAGGCCCTTTTTTAACACGACACTGCAAGCAGCACTTCCAGGGGCCAAGCAATCGGCCAGTTCCAAACAGCATTCTAACTATGTTTTGAACAGGCACTGCACTAGTGACTTTAATGTGTGATGTCATCAAGTGACCCTTTTTGGAATTGGCTCTGAAGTAGCTCTGAAATAGAAAACATATCCATATGTCAGTAAAATCACCATGGTTACACTATGTCATAGAGGTTATTCCATTATTCACTGAGCAGCTCTGGGATTTGCCTTTTGATGACATCATCACTAGAGTCTCTCTAATGGTCAGCTAAAGGAGAGACTTGTTCATATCCACAAATTGAACCTGAGCTGTTACAGTGTTGTAGAAATAACATACTATATGTGAATTATATTTTAACAATGACCAAGATTGTATTTATGTATTCAATGGTTTCTTAAATGGACAGAAACCATAAAGTAAATGTCCATTAAGAGTCAAATGCAAAAATGACTAATTTCTACAGGTAGGCAATATAGGCATTGAAAATCAAATGTTGTGGCAATATTTTGTTGTATTTTTTTTTATGTATTTAGTCACTATGTCAATTCCTCATGGGTGTCACGGTCCTGGTCGTTGCACTACCTGTCTGTCCTCCGATACATGTGAAATCGCCAGCCACTTCTTTTCACCAGACAGCAGGGAGTTTCACTGGGAGTGAAATAGGTTTGTGCTATCTCCCCCAAATAATAATAATAACTTTATTTGTATAGCACTTTTCATACAGAGGTTGCAGTTCAAAGTGCTTCACAACAGTAAAAAATACAGGCATAAGCGAGCATAAAAAGATAGACAGGTAGCAAGGTATGGCAAATCACAGTGTTTCAAATTAGGATCTATCATCCCAATAGGCTCTCCGCTTACAGTTTTCAGTAACACAAATAGTAAAAATAGTTTAAAATGATTCAGTTTAAAAATAGTCAAAAAATTATAAAATAGACATAAAAAATACAGGCATGAGCGAGCATAGCAAGGTATGGCAAATCACAGTGTTTCACATTAGGATCTAGCATCCTAATAGGCTCTCTATTCAGTAATACAAATAATCACAGTGTTTCACATTTGGATCTAGCAAATAATAAAAATAGTTTAAAATGATTCAGTTTAAAAATAGTCATCAGTAAGAAGTAAAAAGTGCAATAACCGACACATGAATTTGATAGGCAGTGTACAAGAGTAGGCAGGGTAAGAATAGTGCAGGTAAATACAAGTTGTGTCAGGATATCCCTGATGTTTCCTCTTGCCACTAGGTGGTAGCAGATATCTATCAGTGAAATGCCTGAGCATTTTTAAGCTGTCTTTTAAAGATGTCTAGCGAGTTGGCTTCCCTGATGTTTTGGGGTAGTTTGTTCCATAGTTTTGGGGCATAGTTGATAAAGGCTGCATTACCGATCCTCTTTTGACTGCTTCTGGGAGCCTCTAGTAGTCCAGCAGCTGATGATCGCAGTGTTCTTGCTGGTGTGTAATTTATTAGAGTGTTGGCGATGTAGCTAGGTCCCTGTCCATTTAGAGCTTTGTATGTAAGGAGAAGGACCTTAAAGTCAATTCTAAATGTTACAGGAAGCCAGTGTAAAGCAGCTAAGACTGGACTAATGTGCTCTCTCCTTTTGGTTCTAGTTAGCAGTCGGGCTGCAGAGTTTTGGATTAGCTGAAGCCTCTCTGTGGTTTTCTTAGGGAGACCTGTGAAAAGTGCATTACAGTAGTCTAACCGGCTAGATATGAATGCATGAATTAGCTTCTCAGCATCGTTCTGATTAATAAATGGTCGTACTTTTGCTATATTTCTGAGATGGAAGAACGATGTTTTCGTCACTTTGCTAATATGAGAATTGAAGTTCAGTTCTGAATCTATGATAACCCCAAGACTAGTGACCTCAGATTTGATCCAAGGGGTTAGTCCCCCCAGGTTCTTTATTAATGTTTCTTTTTTAGTTTTGGAGCCGATAATTAGAATTTCAGTTTTGTTCTCGTTTAGTTTCAGGAAGTTCTTACTCATCGATTTATTTATTGCCAGTAAGCAGTCTGTAATGGAGCTAATCGCTGTATCATTTGGTTCAGCAGATATGTACAGTTGTGTATCATCCGCATATCTATGGAAATCTACATTATGTTCTCTGATGATATCACCCAGCGGTAACATGTAAAGGGAGAAGAGTAAAGGACCTAAGCAACTCCCTTGTGCAACTCCATAGTTGTTGTCGTATATATCAGACATGTGATCTCCTAGTTTAACATAGAATTTCCTCCCTCTGATGTATGTTTTAAACCAGCCCAGCACATGTTCTGAGAAACCGACATGGTTTTCAAGACGATCGAGTAGAATATCGTGATCGATTGTATCAAATGCTGCACTGAGATCTAACAGGATAAGGATGGAGATCTTATTCTCGTCAGAGTTTAGTCTGAGGTCACTGATTATTTTGGTGAGGGCAGTTTCAGTGCTATGATATTTTCTGAATTTCTGAAATCCCCTCCCTGTTGAATAGGCGGGCGCCCCAACAAACCAGTAGGAGTAGCTAATGTAATGACCAGGTTCCCTCACCAGATTCCCACCCGCAAACACTGACAATTGTGTTCGTTGGAATGTCTGACCAAAACAGGAGTACTGCTACCAGGGATGGAACCTGGGTCTCGGCGGTGGTAGTGTTGTTTTGTTGCTGTATCTTTCTATTAAGAGAAGATCTTTAATAATTATGCTGTTTACTTGCTGCCCGTGGTTCAGTCTACTGCCACAGTAAAATAAATGCTACTCTTCATCAAATATGATCATTAAAAGATCTGCAGTTTACAAAGTATGTCAAAGTATGTCATCATCACCTTAATCCAAGAACTCATTATAACTAGTATAATAATGTACAGTCAGAGCAAACACTGCTAAGCTTCATCTAGTGTCGGCCTAGGCCTATCAGTCATTCAAAATTCTGATTACTGAAAGATATAAATCCATTGGCAACTTTATCCAGCATAACTTTCAATTCACTGTAACTGTTATGACTGTTTTACTAGTTTGAAAAAAAAATTGTCCAAAGCTAAATTAGCCTTAGAAATAATATGAGACACCTACTCTGTGTATTTGTTACACAATGTTCACAATGTAACAACCTTAAAATCGAACCTAATAAATCATCGAACTGCACCATTGTGCCAAAGATGGGCAAGGAAGTGTCTCTTTCATACCCTACTTCTTGCACAGTAATGCAACAATGTGCAACATAATTGTAACGAGAGGCGTCTGCTCAGACAGCAAAGTAAAAACTTCTAATTTTGAGCTATAGCCTAGTGAGTAATAGTTGTGGAAAGTGACAGCTCAAATGGAAAATCAAGCAGAAAAAGAAGGCAGACACTTCTATTGGATCAATATCTGGAAGAGACACTACACTAATCAGTCTAACGGGGATGAGTGATGATCTATTGGATCAATACAACTGGCCATTGCAAGGACAACTACACTAATCAGTTTAACAGGGATGAGTAATGATCTATTGGATCAGTACAACTGGCCACTGCAAGGGAAACTACACTAACCAGTTTAACTGGGGTGAGTAATGATCTATCTATTGGATCAGTACAACTGACCACTGCAAGGGAAACTACACTAACCAGTTTAACTGGGGTGAGTAATGATCTATCTATTGGATCAGTACAACTGACCACTGCAAGGGAAACTACACTAACCAGTTTAACTGGGGTGAGTAATGATCTATCTATTGGATCAGTACAACTGACCACTGCAAGGGAAACTACACTAACCAGTTTAACAGGGATGAGTAATGATCTATTGGATCAGTACAACTGACCACTGCAAGGGAAACTACACTAACCAGTTTAACTGGGGTGAGTAATGATCTATTGGATCAGTACAACTGACCACTGCAAGGGAAACTACACTAACCAGTTTAACTGGGGTGAGTAATGATCTATTGGATCAGTACAACTGACCACTGCAAGGGAAACTACACTAACCAGTTTAACTGGGGTGAGTAATGATCTATTGGATCAGTACAACTGACCACTGCAAGGGAAACTACACTAACCAGTTTAACTGGGGTGAGGGATGATGGGATGAAGATGGGAGATTGGAAGTTGGATCTGTATCATTATCTTATAAGTGGCATCAAGACATGCCATGGTAACATAATAGATGTTGGGCCAGCAGAGTCTTTGAATCAGAGAGAATCTGATAGTATTGTGGCATGCTGCTAGAAGCCAATCATAATGATAAGAAACATATGATAGACTACTATTTGAACAAGAGTTCACATTATAGGCATGTATGCAGTATATTAACCTGATATATATGATATATGGTATATGATCTGTGACACAGAACCACTTGGGAAGTTGTCTTTTGAAACTGATTGGAATAGGGCACTTTAAAAATATACTTGGCAGGTGATTGAATCAACCATTTGAAGAAATACCCTCCAGTTCTGATATAACTGATTCTATAGCAACATCTAAGGTAACCTCTTCAAGAACCATTCCCAACAATCCTCCGATTACAGTTGCTTCTCGCTGTCATTGCACCTAAACTACGCCTGTAGTGCCTCAAAGGATGCTGATTGGTCTGTATATATATATACAGTGGTTAACTGTATATTAATGGTTGAGCAAACTCATACGCTAAGCCTATGTGGCTCTGATTGGTAGAATTGTACACGCCTTAATTGAGCCCATTATGGCAAAAATAAAGAGTAGTTCACACATGAACATTTTATGTTTAAAAGTAGCTTGCATAAACAAAAAGGTTGAAGACATTTTTACCTGATGCATTCCGTGGCTCATGGAGCAGGAGATGGGAGAGATGGTACATGCAGGCTTGAATTATTATGATACACTTGGCTATCTAGTAAAAATACCAACTATTATACAAGAGAGGTTTCATATAGTTGAAAATATGAAATAGGTAGGTGTGCTGCCTAATTCAGACTGGATGCAAATCTTATTTGGTCAATCTGGATGGTCACTTAGCAGTAAAGGGAAGATCAGTAACCACCATCAGCAGCATCCATTTTTTTAAAGATGCAAAGCACCACATAGACCCACATTGAGTGCATGCTAAATATTCATGAAAAATGTCACGGTTCTATCAAGTTGGTCATTGCCAAGTAGACCATTTGCAACCAACTTCCTTCATATGCTACTATTGGTAGTTCTGTTTTGGCTATAGGCAAGGTTGATGAGTAGAAAACAAGTCACAGGTTCTCAAAAACATACATGTAGTGTTAAGGAGAGTTCTGATATTGATGTATTATATATATATATATATATAATGTTTTTTTTTTTTTTTTTAAATATGAGCACAGCTGATAAACACATAATAATAGATTGGATATTTACAGAACTAGTTATTACCAATAATAAACATGTCCACCAAAATGTGGTTGCAATAGTACAAAGCATTCATGAGATATGAAATAGTTTATACTATAAGCCCTGCCCACATCATTTGAGCTGTGAGGGTCAGCTATAGCAAAACTCTAGGGAATAACAAACATCTGAAAATGTTACTTTTTTTGGCTTGGTCCAGAGATGCTCTGCACCAAATCTGATGACAATTGCTCAAAATGTGTAGGAGGAGTAGCAAAAAAAACAGCTTTGTTTCATTCTAGGCATAGGCCTACTGGGTGTGGCTTACATGGATAGATTCAGACTAACAGAATCCAGAAAAAAACTATTCTGAGAGTTACAGTTCAAAAGTTACTGGCCAAATGTAACTTTTATTGTTATAGCGCCGCCATCTGGTCAAAAGGCACCATATTTGCCACTGCACTCCCCTGGGTTCTCAGCAATACACTCGCCAAGCATGAAGTCATCGGATGAACGGTTCTCGAGATATGAAAACTCATGCACACAGAGAAGCAGATTCCTTCCTTCATACTGTAGTTAGATATTCTACTCTGTAGAATCTGTATTCTACTCTGTATTCTACTCTTTATATAACTATTCTTTCAAATTTAAAAAAAATAGGCTCACAACAGGAATGACTATATATTCAAGTGGCTCATTGGCTGGGCCTGGGAATAATGTCTAACCAACAGACTTGTCTGAATTGTGCCATGACTCTTGCCATAAGCCACATTATGTAGGCACTTAGTATGGGGTGTCAAAAGAAATTGGCTTAGTGTCATACTAGTATGGGTTGGGAGGAGGGATTGCAGGTGTTGTGTTACCATGTTGCATTAATATTTGCTACAGTACAAGTATACAAACACTCAACACAACTAATTTCTGTCTGATGATACAGTGAAGACATTGAGCCACATTTACGGCCCCGTGCAGACTACACGGCTGTTGTCGGCGCGTTTTTTAGGGGTTCTCCAAAACGCAAACACAATTTAGCGTTTCAGCCGTATCCACCAAAAAACGCCAAAAAACGCATTTCTGTGTAAAAGGGACATGAAACGCATTCAAAAACGTATAAAAACGAGCACAAAAACACTGTGTGTAACCCCTGCCTTAGAGTCTCTCTTCAGAGGAGTGATGGAACAATGGATGCTGAGGAAGCCCACATGACAAGAGTTGAAAGGTTTACTGCATGTAACTGTGAGGACAGAATGGGAGAAGTCTGGTGGTACGATTTTGAGAAATGGTTGGTCTGGGAAACCATACAACTACAACTCATTGCCAGTCACTGCACTATAGAAATCAGTGCTCCATGCAGCAACAACAACAAGAAGGCTTGTGTAGATGTTGCTATAGCAATAGCATCAGTCTTAAATGTATAGTAAACCAGGAATGAGGGAGGCATGACACTCTCATATTCCTATAAACATTTTTCAATTATTTATTGTTAAAAAAACATGTAATTTTGGTTGGGCTGACCTTCATCAGACGAATATGCATAGAAAAAAGGATGTATTTAAGGGGTTGACCTGACCATAGAGAGGAGAACTCCCTTCCCTTCCACTGGACCACCATGGGAGAAAATATGAACGATAGTCAATGGTGACAGAAAAAAATCATTTTTTGATCCTGGTTGAATTGTGCCATGAATTACACAGGATGTTTGTCAATTTAAAAGTGTATAGTTGTCAGCTAGCATTAGCTAACTTGCTTGTAAATGAACTTTCTTGACATGCAAAATTATCTTTTAAATTGACAAATGTCATAATGTGTAATTTATGGCACAAATTATCTTTTAAATTGACAAACATCATTATGTGTAATTCATGGCACAAATTATCTTTTAAATTGACAAACATCATATGTGTAATTCATGGCACAACTGAAAACGGGATTAAAAATGTTTATCTCTCACCATTGACTACTGTACTTTTTTTTTTTTTAATAGGGTCCCGTGGTGGTTAGCAGCCTTTCTATAAGCACATGTAATGGTAATCAACATTATTCCTAAATCTATGTAATGCATCACTCTACACTGCCAACATCAGGTACCTATGGGGGGTGAACTATGTGTGTGTGTGTGTGTGTGTGTGTGTGTGTGTGTGTGTGTGTGTGTGTGTGTGTGTGTGTGTGTGTGTGTGTGTGTGTGTGTGTGTGTGTGTGTGTGTGTGTGTGTGTGCGTGTGCGTGTGTGTGTGTGTTACTTCTAAGCTCACATACACCCGTTGTAACTGCCATCGTTATTGCAGTTGTGACATAAGATGCACTGGACGCTTTTGGTAAACATGTGCCTCGTTACCACACTAAGATTGGCCTTTAAACAAGGCCTGAACAGCGGGTGAGTCTACAAACAACATCTGAACGTCTGCGACCCAAGCCCAACACCGGCTGGAGATGTTCGTGTAGACTTCGAGCAATACGTGCGACCAAATGACACATTGGCAGAAAAGAAACGTTTCCAGGAACAAGCTGACATACCTCTGGCAACACCGCAAATCAAAGGCAGTCGATATCATTTTGAATAACAGCTGTTTTCCCGAACCCCCCCACTGTTAGTGATACAGTCAATGTGTTGAAAAAACCCTCAGCTCGGAACTAGGCAGAATCTGCATATGGCTCGCTGATAACAAACTATCATTACACATGGGCAAAACAGAGTCCATTCTCTTCGGTTCAAATAACAAACTCAGCAAGACCGACGACTTCTCAGTTACAGTGGGTGACAATATTGTCACAAGGAAAGATGAAATTACCTACCTGGGTTCCATCCTAGAGGCTAATCTCTCCTGTGACAAAATGGCATCCAATGTAATAAAAAAAGTCAACCAACGAACTCGATTCTTGTACCGGATCTCCTCTCTGGTAAACAAGAATACCCTGAAGACTCTGGCAGGAGCACTCATTCAGGGGTACTACGACTATGCTTGCACCTCATGGTACCAAAGCACCTCAAAGGCGCTAAAAACAAAATTACAAACATCTCAAAACAAACTGGTCAGACTACTGCTTGACCTTACTCCTAGAACCCACCTCACCCCTGCCCACTTTGACAACCTAGGATGGCTTAGAGTAGACGACAGAGTACAGCAACTTGCAATGGGCCTGGTCTACAAGATACACTACACGACCAAGGTACCCATGTACATGTCAAAATACTTCCCAAAGGTCAGTGAATACCACGATCACAACACCAGAGGGAGCTCCACAAATCATGTTAAACCCAGATTCGGCTCAAATAAGGGACTAAACACGTTTCGCAATTATGCCACATCAATGTGGAACGCCCTACCCAAAGCTGTAAAGGAATGTGGATCACTACCCACTTTCAAAACCTCTCTCAAGGGACACCTACGGGAGACTGCAATTCAACACTGGCCCCTGTAAATATCCTAACCCAACCCCCTCCAATGTACAGTCATTTACCTAGTATGGTTTTGTCAATAGTCCAATGTACAATTTTGTTTGTTTGTACAGTGTCTCCTCCCCCCCCCCCCCTCAATGTACAGTTTTACTTGTTTATACAGTGTGCCCCCCCCCCCCCCCCCCCCCAACCACCTCCAATGTAAATTACCCAGTATGGTTGTCAATATCCCAATGTACCCAACCCCCCCCACCCAACCTCCTCCAATGTACAGTTTCTACGTCAAATGTATATACTCCCTTTTCTTGACTCCTTCTGTATCACAAACAGTACTGTATTTGCAAATCTGGTATGTCATAAATGTATAGATGTAGCAGTACTGACTATCTGTATGTCATGTATGTCATATATGTCCTGATGAATTGAAAATGGGGGACCCTGATGTAAACAAGACGAAAGTCTTTCTCTGGTCTGCATCCCCTTAACAATTGTGTGTATTGAGCTGTACTGTATTGTACCCATTCTGCAATCTGTTAATAAAGTTTTCAATCAATCAATCAATGTATAACTACTATAAAGCTAAATGTCAAACTGCACCAAGCGCTGCCACTCCCCTGGCCACGCCCCCATAGTACAATTTCATTGCCAAAATAGAGCCAGGCTATTTCCCAGATACCCATGATTTTACAACAGAGGAGGTGGATGCAGTTCTGACTTCTCTTCCCAATAACAAGGCTAGCGGATCTGATGGGGTCATCTATGAGACGTTGAGAGCTACCAGGCCCACATCAACACAGACACTTACACATATCTTCAATGCCTGCCTGATCAATGAGAAGGTGTCTGATTCGTGGAAAGGGGCCCTCATCCATAGAATACCAAAAAAGGAAAATGTCCCAGATGATCCTTCCACTTTGCGTGACATTTCACTATTGCCCACTATATATAAAGTCTTTATGAAGTGCCTACTCACCCGCATCTTACCCTGGCTGGTGGACACAGGGATTATCTCCCCCCATCAGAAAGCTTATATCAATAGACAGGGAATGAACGAACATGTGTTTTGCTTAAAAAACGGAATAGACTATTTCAAACATGAATCATCCAGATTCTACACAGTGTTTTTGGACTTTAGAGACGCAGTTGGTACACTCTCCCATGAGGTGATGTTAAAAGCATTAGAGGAAATACACCTGCCTCAGCCTTTTGTGAATATTGTATCCAGTGTATACCAAGGTTCATTTCTCCAAGTTATCTGTGGGCAGCAGCTCACAGAGCCGATTGCACTGAAGGTGGGAATAAAAACTGGCTGTCCCTGGAGTGTCGTGAACTTCATCCTAGCACTCAACCAGTGGATGAAGTGGATTTACCAGTGCGCTCCTCTGCATGTCCGATCCCCAAATCCTGTTCAAGGATACGCGGACGACGTGCAGGTGTCATCACGACAGGAAGATGTCATGCTGGCACGCACTGTTCCTCCAATGGTCAGTGCCTCAGTGGAGGCAACCGCTGGTATAAGGCCAAGAACGACAAGCCCCCCTCCTTTCTTGTAATGGGCTAACCCATCAAGGTGTATTTCCGTAATGAGACCTACCCATACCTTGGCCACAGGTTTAACATCACTGGAGAGTGGGGGGAGCAGGTCGAGGAGCTCACTACAGAGTTTCTCCATCGTCTACACCTGATTGACTTGTCCCCCCTCCCCGTCCTCATGAAGTTCTAGGCTGTGAGAGAGGTGGCTCTGGCTAAAATTCAACACCTTTTTGCCAATGTACACATCCCTCTCAAGGCACTGAGAGAAATGACAAACAAAACTGTTCAGCTGGTCAGAAAGTGGGTAGGCCTCAACACACACTCCACACGGGGCATGATCTTTCTCCCATGTGGAGTCCTCAATGTCGAGTGGACCTATATAGCCACCAGGCTAGCCCACCTGCTCCACATGTAATGATGATGTCGCCGTCAGAGAAATGGCCAGGGCCTCTCTCCTGCTGGATCTACGCAGAAGGAAGATCCCCCCTGGCCAGCACAGACCAGAATAACTTCCTCTGCTTCAGGAAGAAAGACTCTGGGAAACTGGACTCTCAGGCCAAGGGCTTCGGGGTCTGGTCTGACTCGCCAGATCTCAATGACCTCTGCAACCAGACTGGAGTTCAGCTGAAATGGACAAGACCCAACACACAGACTGAAGTCCCTGTCTCTGAAGAACTTATCACAGACCCCTGTGTGGTTGTGAAGGCCAACATCATTCACAACACCGCAGGAAGAGACTGTCGAACTGCACAGAGACTCTGCAAGGAGGGTTCTGCTTAGCATGAAGCAGTCTGAGATCAGGCAGCACTGGTGTGGACTCAGATTACAGGGAAAGCTAGCTTGTTTGGAGTTTGCTGACCACTCAGGCTGCGGTTACATTATAGCCAACACTATTTCGTTTCATTTCGCTTTTCAGAACGCTGTGTATTGGCAGGCAAGTTAGACGTTGTTTGTCTCGTGAGCACCGAGTGATGTATATACATGTAGTACAATACCAAAGCAGTAGGTGGCGATGTAGTCTCACACTCAGGGCTAGATCCACAAAGAATGGATTGCACGGAGCAAGTTGCACCCTTACTTACAATTCATTATGAATTGAAAATGGGGGACCCTGATGTAAACAAGACGAAAGTCTTTCTCTGGTCTGCATCCCCTTAACAATTGTGTGTATTGAGCCGTACTGTATTGTACCCATTCTGCAATCTGTTAATACAATTTTCATTCAATTAATCAATCTGCACGGTGATTGATTGAATGAAAATTGTATTAACAGATTGCAGAATGGGTACGGCTCAATACACACAATTGTTAAGGGAATGCAGACCAGAGAAAGACTTTCATCTTGTTTACATCAGGGTCCCCCCATTTTCAATTCATAATGAATTGTAAGTAAGGGTGCAACTTGCTCCGTGCAATCCATTCTTTGTGGATCTAGCCCACAGTGTTTAAGAACGCCACTGTTGGTGAGGATGTTTTTAAATGTACCATCAAAGCAAGACTGCAGGTATTACCCACTAAATACAATCTGTCGACATGGTATCCGCAAACTCACAGTCCATTCTGTTTAAACCATCAGGATTCACAACACCTAGAATCCATTGCACACATAACAAATGGATGTAATGCATACAAACACCTGTACATCGCTCGTCATGACCATATTGTGGACATTGTGTCTGATGTGGTACAGAACATATCACCATCTAGTGCAGCAATGTACAAACATGCTAGAGTGCAACCAGAGTGGTTTAGCCTTACCAACGATGTCTTTGCTAACATACCAAATACACCTGATGTTGTTTTTGTTGACACCAGCCACAGGGAGGTGCTGGTCATAGAAGTAGGCTGTACCTTTGATCTGTACATGGACCAGGCCTTCCGGGACAAGTATATCAAATACCAACCACTGCTCAATGTGATGGCCGACCTTGGGTATAGGTGTAGACTTGTATTCGGAAGTCTTGGCCATGTATACAAATGCTCCATGACCGGTCTGAGAATTGCTGCAATGTCTAAAAGAAAAGCCAAACAAATTGCCAAATATTGCTGTCTCAGCTATTATTGGCAGCTTAGCCACGTGGAGAAGGAGGTGCTAATATATGTGTACCCTTGAGTGTTCAGTGTTGCTTGGCCCCGATACATTTGATTCCCTGTTTATGTAATATAATTTGTGGAACCAAATAAAGTATTCAAATGTGTGTGTGGGGGGGGGGGGGGGGGGGGCTGTCTGCGGCAGGCTGATAGCAAATTAAATATTGAATGTGTTTAGGAGAATAAAGTGGGCGTAAAGAAGATTTTGATGGGTGGTTCACCTAAATAACGGTTGATGACCCTTTCTATGAAAGCCATATCTAAAAGATATTTTAATTGTGCATTCCTATACAGTTATAGTGCAGTCATAAATAATGCTTTATGAAAATGGCTATCGAGATAAATAATATATTTTGACGCATGGGGTGTGAGCATTCAATATATGAGTATTGTTCTTGTAATGTATTAAAGGGGAACTATTTTACTATTTCTTTCACTATTTGGGCACTTTTACACAATTCCTGTGAGTCTATGGAACACCTCTGTAATATATATTTTTTTTTTATTCATTGTTTTGTATTTCTAATCAAGTCCTCAAAAACAGCATTTTTCTACCTCAAGATCTCGAGCTGTTTTGAGCCTGGGCTCCTAAACCACTGCGCGTTCTGGTTCACCTGAACATTAACATGCAGCGGTGTCTTTATGACATCACATATAGGGCACATCTTCAAATGACTCAGTTCAGTGAGGGTGAATATTGTGAGAGGAGAATTGGAAGAATGCGCCAATATGAGAATTTTGAGACATAGATCATATTAATATAAGTTCACATAGCTAGGAAGCAATGCTAAACACTCAAAAAGGCCATTTATAAGATAGTTCCCCTTTAAGTGAAAGTGATGACAGCTCATAATGATATACAGATGTGTTATTTAGACTAGAGCACTGCTTACTGTGCTTTATGCACGCTATAGTTGCAGAGTGAAAGTGTTGTTTTGACCGAGGATCACTTGAGCACAACAATAGCGTCATTATAAAGGATTTTTCTTTTTTCTTTTACCCTTTTAATTGTGAAGAATTGTAAATGAATAAATTGTAATACAATTTTAATTTAAATGTATTAAAAAAGGGACTACTAAAATCTATTAAACAATATTGTCTGGCAAGCACAATGCATTTATGAGTGCCCACGTGTTCTGGGTTACTATAGGCCCAATAACAATAGCTAAACACATTGGACAGGAAAAAACAATGCTGATTTTAGAGATATTCTCACACAAATCCAAAAACCCTAAACCACTTTGCACACATTCATTTAGTTCAGTCATTTAGACAGTGCAATTTTAAGCTATTTTTCTGAACAGTGTGAGGTGATCTCCTTTCAGTAAAAACAAATAATTACTGCGTTGATAGAATGTATTTGCATTACTGTGACTTAAATTAGTAGGTTATTGGGACATTCTTGTATCTGCTGACGTGTGTCCGTAGTCCGTAGTGTATGGGATGCTCTGATACAAATCTGTTAATACTCTGGTATTGAGTGTTAAATAGTTAATCAAATGTGCGTCATTCTGTGACCCATTCAACACGCACATCCACGCACGCGGGCCTTTCCACCTCTCTCGTGAGCGCATGCTGCATCGTGTCATTGCCATTGGAAACGACACAATTGTGGGGGGTTTTCATGTCAACTGCTGTATAGGTGAAAAAACGCATAATATAGCCTTAGTAGGCGACATACCTTTATACATTGGAAGACACTCGCCGCTCTGGAGACCATTGGCATTGAGCTCTGGGATGTGTGCACGATATCCAACGATGAAGTTGTTTGCAACTCCCCAAGGAGTTTCGGTGACAGAGTCATTTTGCAATAGCTTTCCATCGTCGTCCATGTAAAGGGATACTGTCATTCGGAGGTGGTTTTAAAGGGACCAGGGAATTCGCCCGTATGGCATTGATCTACAAAACCTGGTATGGCAAGTCTTAGTCACTTCCCAAACCAACGGTAACTCGGATGATTCCTGTGCTTTGCTTTCATGGTTTGTCAACACAGGCTTTATTTTGGCCTTGTGGAAAATAATGTACATGTAGCCTATGTGTGGTAGAGGTACTTCTGGCTCTGCTTCACTTGCTGACTTAGCTTACTGAATATTGTTGACTAATCGTGTCGTCAATGTTACGTTGAAACAAAAATAAATGAATATACATTTTCTTCTATTAATCAGATTCCTTTACCAGAACCTATTTTTGTATTGACAGTGTGAAGAGGTGTATATGTAAATATGCTTTATCCTATTTTTGTAGTTCAGCAAGTAAAAACAAAGAAACAAATGAACATTCTTCAGCTAAGTGGTCTGAGGACGACTAAATTGTTGCCATTTTCATGGCCTACAGTTTCTGTCTCTCACTATAAAACGTCAGTCTGTCAGACCCGAGCCAATTTTACACTAGTGCAAATTAATTTGACTTTATTGCATAACAGCAAAACGACCACTCCCTTTCAATTATTGACAAATGAAACTCATAAAGTGCGAATGCATTATAGACTGTCTTCTCTGCGTTCTAGATTTTCTGTGGTATAGATTTGGAAGCCCACGTCAGACTAACTGCCCATGCACCAGGCAAACATTGCCATAATTGTCGTGCGTAAAACTGATTTGGGCAATTGCATTTTCCCTTAGCGATTTGCTCTAAGCAGCCACATGGCAAAATTAAACATTTTAACTTCCCAATTGATGTGCTATCTCTCGTCCCCTCCCTTCCTGTCTCTCTCTCTCTCTCCCTCTCACTGTGTGCGTGTGTGTGTGTGCGTGTGTGTGTGCGTGTGTGTTGACGCGTGCGTAAAACTTGTATAGGGTGTGACCACCTGCTGTTAATCGGTTGAGGGCTTCTTTTTAAAGTGTTCTCCTTTTTTGTAATCACACATCAGTCTGAAGGGCTTTCGAGTTACTGTTTCTCCTGCTTATGTCTGTGCCGTTCCCCTTACTGGGGCTCTTGTCCAACCCACAAAGTGATTCAGTGACCCCTTCCTCCATTTCCATATACTCCGCTTTGTCCCCTAGCGAGGAGCCAGAGGGCGAGCCTTTGAATTTCTTCAGAAAGTCCGGGAAATAGGGGCAGCCCGGAGGCATGCTCTCAACAACCGGTGTCTGGTCTTCATTATCTGTCTCTCTGTGGTAGAAGTAATTGAAGTTGGACACAATAACGGGAACTGGAAGAGCTATGGTTAACACACCGGCAATGGCACAGAGCGAGCCCACGATCTTACCGCCGACAGTTATTGGTTTCATGTCTCCGTAGCCCACCGTCGTCATGGTGACCACAGCCCACCAGAACGCATCGGGGATACTCGTGAATTGAGAGGTGGGCTCGTCTGCCTCTGCGAAGTACACTGCACTTGAAAACAAAATGACACCGATGACCAGGAAGAATATCAGGAGCGCCAGTTCCCTCATGCTCGCGCGGAGGGTATGGCCGAGGATCTGCAGTCCTTTGGAGTGCCTGGAGAGTTTGAATATGCGAAAGACCCTGACGAGACGGATTATTCTCAGAATAGCAAAACTCATCGCCTGCTGCCCGTTATCCTGGTGTTCAGCTAGGTCTGTGCCGAGAGTTATGAAATAAGGCAAAATGGATACAATGTCTATAGTGTTCATAATGTTTTTGAAGAAAGCAGTTTTGCTTGGACATGCAAAGAAGCGGACTGTAATCTCGAACGAGAACCAAATGATGCACACCGTTTCCACAACGAAAAACGGGTCGTTGAAAGGAGTAAATCCATTGTCAGGTTGGGTAGCATTGTTTCGTGGCTGTAGGTATTCTTTTTCATCCCTGAACTCTGGCAACGTTTCCAAGCAGAAAATCACGATGGATATGACTATAACCAACACGGACACGACTGCTATTCCTCTCGCGGGGCTCGAGCTCTCTGGGTACTCAAAAAGAAGCCAAATTTGGCGCTTGAACTCGTCCTCCGGTAGGGGTTTTTCCTCCTCTTTGACAAAGCCCTCATCCTCCCGAAACTTCAGTATTGCCTCCTCCCCAAGTTCATAGAACTTCACTTCTTCAGAGAAGATGTCAAAGGGTACATTGGCGGGTCTCTTCAAGCGCCCCCCTGACTGGTAATAATAAAGAATGGCGTCGAAGCTCGGTCGGTTCCTGTCAAAAAAATATTCGTTCCTTAGTGGGTCGAAGTACCTGATTCGTTTGTCCGGGTCTCCTAAGAGAGTGTCAGGGAACTGCATTAGAGTCTTCAGCTGGGTTTCAAACTTCAGACCAGACACGTTGATTACAACTCTTTCGCAGCACCCATACTCACTGTAAACATTGCCATACCCTGACTGGGGACGTATGTCTGTGAGTGAGACAGTTTCTTCTTCGCCATCCATATTACAGAGAAAACTCGATCTTTTGCTTCCCCCGTCCTCCTCTTCTGCACCATCAGCCTCTTCTTCCTCTATCATATCTTCCTCAGATCCGAGAAGGGCCAACTCCGAGTGGCGCAGGTCTCCACCGAGAGACTGTCGACTCCGTCTCCAGCGTCCTACACCGCGTTGCTTTTTGCGCTCTCTGAGAACGTGCTGTTCGGACTCGTATTGGTGCTGCTGCTGTGGCGGCTGTGAGGAGGAGGAGGAGGAGGAGGAGGAGGAGGAGGGGCGCGAGGCGGTGCCGCCGCTACTGTTGTTGGCATTTGATGAGGAGGCGGCGGTGCGAGACGGATGCTGCTGGTTGTTAAGGAGATGGCTGTTGGAGGAGGACCCCCCTCCGGGCCCTCCCTCTCCCTCTCCGCCAGATACACCTTCAGCAGCCGCAGCCGCTCGCTCCCTCTCGCGTGCGCTAGTTTGGGCATACCCGCCACAAGGCAGGTGACTGTTGCACCCGCCGTCCGCACCGGCACCTACCACAGCAAACTCCATTTTGACGAATGAGTAATTCGGTCCCTAGACGTTATAACCTTCCAGGGCGATGCGCGTCTTCTAGAGCCAGGTAGAAAGTTGCTACTCGGGGAGCGCGGGGAGCTGGCTATTGGACATTGACAGGTTTGATCAGTCAACAGGTGTGAGGTCAATACATTTCAAGATGAGCGAGTTGTAGTCCGTTACTTGCATGATAGGAGATATATTATGAAATATATCTTGTAGTTTACGTGCAGGCCTCCAATGTTTTATGACATCATAATAATCACAATCAAAATTGGAGGGTTGGTAGCATATGAGGCAAACCTTCTCTGTGTCCAATTTATACTGTTCTTCATTTTGCTCAGCTTCAGATCACCAAGTTATTTGTCTAATTAATCAGTTTCTTCTGTGCCCATCAGGTGGTTAATTTCTCCACTATGGCTTGCAGCCAAATGCGTTTTTTTGCTTCTCTGTGGTCACTCCTGGTTGCCATTTTAGGTGATGAGAAAATGTAACATTTTATCTCATGCACCTCCAGTGAATCACTTTATTCTTTTGATGTGTTCAGGAGCTGCAAGAGAGAAAGCAGTAGCTCGGTTAGACACACAACATGATGTGTTCACATTAATGCCCTTTTTTTGGCGACGGAATATAGTGCACTTGTGGTAGTACGCATCTATCGAATTGTAAATAAATACGACCAAACCGCAGTTTAGATAATATTATTACAATTATTATTATTATTATTATTATTATTATTATTATTATTATTATTATTATTATTATTATTATTATTATTATTATTATTATTATTATTATTATTATGCTATTCATATTATTAAAGGAACATCAAAGTAATAGGAGACAATACATGGCAGACAATACATGCACAAACATGTATAGCATACATTACGCACGAATTTCCCTATGCTCTATTCATAAAATATCCTACCTTCATTCTGGCATTCTACTTACATCTGAAAAGGGCCAAATGAAATCGTTTCAGCTCCCTACAAAAATGCGCTGGAGGTAGGTGAGGATGCAATTCTTTGCTTTGCCCAAATTCCAGTCTTGTTTTGGGAATATTAAAATCCCTCGTCGTAACCAACCAGCGAACATATCAACTATACATCAGTGCCCTGACGCACTCGAGGGATGACACTTTTGGCCGCGTCCCTCCCGACGTTGTCTTGTCTCAATTCAACAGGATCTCTACTATCACCATGCCCTTACCGCAAAAAGATGCACCGCTGCATCGATTCTTGCACTGGCAGCAACAAAAAGCAGGTGTGCAGCGAGTTGGTATCATCAACAGCTCCGCCGAGTCACATAAGCTGCGACGATTAATAAAAGTTTATGCTCACATGTCAAATAGCCCATGGTAAATCTGAGCATCACACACATCTGTCTGCCCCTGTCGTTGCCCCTACCCACTCCTGTATTTCTCCCATTGTGCGCGATGAAGAACCTGGCGAGACCAAGTCGAGCATGTACCGCAGCGCAGGCGGTGCTCGATCATCCCCCAGTGGATACAGCTGGTCACTACGCACCGTGCTGCAGTCTCCGATACTCAAACCAGAGAAGGTATCGTCGGTTTTGCCCTACGTGATGCAACTTCGATTTGGCCGTCCCTACAACAGCCATTGGATAAGAAAACGCAGCCTATTTGTGTTTCAGTGAGTAGTAGAGAAACTCGCAAAACCCATGGGTGAAGCCCATTTAATGACAAAGCACTTATGCCTAAATATGACTAAATTGTCTTGAAAGGATAGGTCCTATAAATACTTCAATTTGATCAAGGTGATGCTGTAAACTATTGTGCAAAACTAAGTAGCAAGTCTATTTGAGTGAAACATCTGATTAAAATGTAGAGAATTAAGTATTCACATAGTATGAAATAATACAATATATATAACATCAAAATCAGGGGGTTAAAGGAATATGTTGCTGACTATGCTAAATGTAACTTGCTAAATGTTTAAAGTACACTATTGACTATAGCACATTCTATCTCTCTCTTTCTCTCTTTCACTATTTACACTCAAAACATTAGCAAATGTCTAGTCTCCACAACACAGACCCCACCTCCTTGCACTTTAGTAGCAACCAACTCTGTAAGCACCAGGGGGAGTTGTGATGTCAATAATAATAAGGGGGGATAGAGTGTGCAAAGGAGAGAGGCTGCATTAAACACTCAAACTGCAGTGAATGTAATAGATCAGGGCTGGTTGGGGTGGTGCAGGTTACAGGCCCATGTTCGTCCTCCATATGGTTCCACGTTCCAGGTTACATGGAAGGCCATATGATACTGTTCTATTTGATGCACTTCAATTGAGTTTGAGGAGTGATTTTAAGACAACTTGCTTTAATGACAAATTTAATCACTGGGGATCTTGATAGTCTATACTACTCAACCTGAAAATTTCTTATGCTTAAAAGCGATTTAAAATGCAAGTCATGTGTGTGTGTGTGTGTGTGTGTGTGTGTGTGTGTGTGTGTGTCTGCCCCTACGGACATTCTACCCTATGCCCTCGTCCATGGAACATGGCATAGTCTCTGCCCCTCCCCCAACACTTTGGATCTTTTGCTGAGGCAAATTCTGGGGGAACAGTGTAGTATGTAGAGAATAAACTATTACTATAATTACACCACACTTTAGTTATATATTTTTTTCATATACTGTTGAGCTGCACCCCTTTTCCTGTTGCTCGTTTTTTGTTGCCCATATGAATAAATGGACCAACTCAATGCAAAGTTGTGTGTCGCTGCTAATAACTCCTCCTACAAGAGTTGTTTTACAGGCCTGGATTGAAAGGGTTAATATTAATTTCACATCACCCCTTGGATGAAAAAACATTAGAGAATGTAAATTTGGGAGCGGTCAGGTGGCGTAGCGGAGATTGCGCTCGTCACCAACGCAGGAGACGCAGGGTTCAAGCCCAGCTCTCGGCGTTGCTACCAGCTTGGCTGGCCGTTCATACTAATACAATTGGCAGTATTAGGGGGTGGGAAAGCTGGCGGGTGGGAATCTGGCGTTGTGGACAGCGACGCCTACAGGTCAGGTCTCGGCGCTTGCTAAGCGGGGCAGGACGTCGTGGAGATAGTGTGCCCTCCCACGCGTTACACTCCACCAATGAGAGTCCTCGCTGCCAAGTGGAAAGAGCGTCACTGGCTTGACGGCGCACGTCTCAGAGGAAGCGTGCGTTCGACATCAGGACACCCTTGTACCGACTCGTGGGAGAACATGCGTACAACAACCAGGTAGGGGAGAGGGGGAATTGGCACAACGACTAAATTGGAACGGGGAGAAAATCAGAGAAAAATAGGAGGAAGAGAAGGTTAAAAAAAATGTAAATTTGATACATTTAATTTATCTTCAGCATGCAATATAGACTTTTCAGGCATGAAGGGGTTAATATCTGAAAATGTCCAAGGGATATCACAGAGCACCATCCTGTATCTTGAAGAGGTTCCCCCAAGCTCCAAGAAACAGCAAAGAAAAAAATTGCAACCGACAAAACAAGGTTAAACCCCATAGCTCCCGGACTATAGGAGAGAAAAGGTTAATTTTATATTGTATTTCAGCAGCGGCTTGTGTTTTAACCCCACCGGTCCTTGTCGAGACTCTTTCTGTTGATCCCTTCGAAAACACAATGTGAACTTGTAATAATTAGTTAGGATGAGTTTTGACTTAACCATCAGAAACCACGGCAGTTTGTTATAGAGCTTTTATATGTAATGCATATAAAGCTTGTAATTAGAACTAATGCTAATGCTACCTAATTCAAATGAAAATGGTCCTGATTTGATCTGCAATTCCATCTGCAGGTGGCTATATGACTTTCTGACAGGCTGACTCCAGACAGTAAGAGTTGGAAACAGCTACTCATCTACCACAGTTCTGAATACCGGTGCTCCACAAGGTTGTTGTCTCAGTCCCTTACTTACTTTACAGTCTGTACACATATGACTGTGTGGCCAAACATCATACCAACAGCATTGTGAAATTTGCAGACGATACCACAGTAATTTGGCTTATTACAAACAATGATGAGTTTGCATATTATAGGGATGAGGTGAAGGACCTGTCCATATGGTGTCACAACAACAATCTGTCCCTAAATGTTGAGAAAACAAATGAGCTCATCATTGATTTTAGGAAAAACAAAACTGCTCAGTCAGCTGTTTTCAGAAATAACACTCCTGTTGAAATTGTAAATAGCTCTTGGGCATCCAGATCTCAGACTCTCTCTCCTGGTCACTGAACATCAGTTGTGTCATTTAAAAGGCACAACAGAGACTGTATTTTCTGAGGTGTCTCAAGAAGCATGGTATGTCAACAAAAACCCTCATCAATTTCTACCGGTCCACAATAGGAAGCATCTTAACAGGATGCATACTGGTGGCAACACCACCGCTCAGGATCATAAACACCTGACGAGCATAGTGAGAACAGCATCTAAAATCATAGGATCACCATTACCATGGTTACAGGTAATCTACACTACCTGCCGCAGGAAGAAAGCACTCTGTATTATGAAGGACACCCAGCACACTACCTTTTCTCTTATCTCCCCTCAGGGAAGCGTCTACAGAGCATCAGAGCTCGGACCTCCCCCACCTCAGAGATCGTTTTTACCCCCAGGCGGTCAGAATACTGAACAGTAGCGCTTAAATGATTGTAGAAGCTGTGGATTTTTTTATTTATTATTCATCTGTGCTTTTATTGTATGTTATTATTGTTCTTTTAATAATTTTTACATGTTTTATTATTTTATTAGATGCTGCTATTGTTTTTATTGTATGTTGATTTTCAGGTTAGCTTATGTTATTATTTATAGGTTTTTAAAGGCTGAGAGAGTGCCAGGGCAAAGTGCATCTCATTGCATTGACTGTACAATGTACTTTTAATGTACTGTAGCTAAGGGGCTACACGACCCTGACTGTATTTAAAGGATAGGTTAAACCACTACTAGAATATTAATTAGCCAGACATTAAATGTACACAAAATGGCGGACACTCTATTAACTGAGAGGGGACAGTGATACAAAGTTAAATAATCACTTTAATGTTAATAGCAAACATACATATTATATATAGCGCAGATCTCCTGTTACTAATAGAATGTCAATGCAATAATGTCAGAGGTAAGTATAGTCCTAAACAGGGCCGCCTCAGGGGGTGTGCGAGCAGTGCGGTCGCACAGGGCCTCGCGGGAAGGGGGGCCTCGCAAAATAATTTTTTTTTTTTTTTTTTTTTTTTTTTTTATATTTTTTTTTTGCGAGGCCCCCCTTCCCGCGAGGCCCTTTTTCATCACATACATAAAACCTAGTTTTGCTTATATGCTTATATATTTCACATTAGACACGTTTGTAGAATGTGTCTGACTTGTTCCTGGGTCTGCACCTGGGTCACTATTGGAGCTCTGGTGCTCTGCAGCAGGCATTGGTTTCAACGAAGGGAGTGGTTACTTACATCATAGTATGCCGCCGGAAACTTAAACGAAGAAGAAGAAGAAGAAGAGTCAGCTGCGTTTGAATATTTCGCGCGTGCAGCTTTTGACTATTATGCTTAGTTATGCCAGCCAAGGTCGGTCATTATCAGTCGGTCAGTCACCAAGGAACGTTGACGAAAGGCGGGACAAATGGCCGGAGCCTTGTCATGATGCAGTCGGGATATAGGCCATGGCCCATGATGATGTCGGCTAGTAGCTAGCTTAGCTAAAGGCTATCTAGCGTTAGCTAACCTGCAGCCAAGGATGAAGAGGATAGATGAACTTCGTCAACTCCACGCGGTTGTCTCCATCCTCTTGGACGTTTGGTGAGTTTTTAACCTATTCTATTAACTCTATTCTATTCCCGCCGTGGACATCGCTCTCTCTCTCTCTCTCTCTCACTCTCTGGAGCTAAACTGGCCGACTAGCTAATAGTACTACTAGTAGCTAACGTGTGTGCCTGGTGTCAGCACCTGGCTGTATGTAGCCGCATAGCTTGCTTCTGCGTTAGCTAATGGTTAGCGATAGCCTGGTTGAGCTAACTGTTAGCCAGTTAGCTGTTTAGCTTCGACGTTAACTGCCGGCTGCGCTCGGCTGGGAACGTTCGTTTGATGCTATCAGTTAGCCTTGAGTTAGCTGTTAGCTTGTGCTACGACCATTGACATTAGCCGTGAGAATAGCAGGGGGTTCTGGCACTCTGACTACGACATCATCTTTGACAGAAGATGTAGTCGGGCCTGCACCATGACAAGGCTCTGGCAGCAGCTTATTTTTGTCCCGACAGCGAGAGGCCTTTCGTCAACGTGGAGACCTGTGTTACGGCCTTTCGCCCTGCGTTCCTTGGTGCAGGTAAGATTAATGAAAATGTCATGACATTACCCCACTCTTCCTTCCTTCCCCTCCCGAATGTTTTGTTAATAACGATGTTTTTTTCCAGGCAAAACATATGCTACTTCACAACATTTGGAGATACGACATGTGCTGTGTGTGAATGTCTTGGTCGTTTGTGTAGCTTGGGTAGCGTTGGGCCGTTGGCCAAAGCTGTGTGTGGCCTGGTGTCACAGTACCTGGCTAGCCTATTTAGCTGATGTCGGCCATTGGCTCCTTGCTGCTTTGGTTTCTCTGGTATAGACCCTCTTCTCTTTGGATTTAAGTGTTGATCTTTGTCCTTTTGGATCTCTCATACATGCTCTCTCTCTAACACACACACATGCTCTCTCTCTCTCTCTCTCTCTCTCTCATACATGCTCTCTCTCTAACACACATGCTCTCTCTCTCTCTCTCTCTTTCTAACACACACAGTCTGCCTATGGCGGCCTTTCTCGATGGCTAGGCTGTGCTCGCTGAGTCTGTATAGTCAAGGATCTTCAGTCACAGTGCTCAGGTATTCTGCCACTGTGTACTCTCTGTTTAGGGCCAAATAGCATTTCAATTTCTTTCCAATGTGTCTCTCTCTCTCTCTCTCTCTCTCTCTCTCTCTCTCTCTCTTGGATTTAAGTGTTGATCTTTGTCCTTTTGGATCTCTCATACATGCTCTCTCTCTAACACACACACATGCTCTCTCTCTCTCTCTCTCTCTCTCTCATACATGCTCTCTCTCTAACACACATGCTCTCTCTCTCTCTCTCTCTCTTTCTAACACACACAGTCTGCCTATGGCGGCCTTTCTCGATGGCTAGGCTGTGCTCGCTGAGTCTGTATAGTCAAGGATCTTCAGTCACAGTGCTCAGGTATTCTACCACTGTGTACTCTCTGTTTAGGGCCAAATAGCATTTCAATTTCTTTCCAATGTGTCTCTCTCTCTCTCTCTCTCTGTACACTGTATATTGACTGTAGAACGGGAGCTCTCTCTCGCTCTCTCTTTTGCTATATGTTGACTGTATCATGCCCCGCCTCGGGCAGCGCTATTATTTAAGAATATGTTGACTGTATGAAAAAAAAAATATATATTTTTTTATCCAGAGAGCTGCAGACCAAAGTGGGATAATCCTGTCGTCGCTGGTTAGGGGGGGTCTCGTACGGACCTGGTTCCTGTATTCCAAGCGCCCGATGGCAGGATTAATAGCTAATATTCCAAACGCCCGTTGGCATGGCCGCTAGCTAGTTAGCCCTTTTATGCTAAGGCTAACCCGCATGTAGTCCGTAATAGGTAGTTGAATCCAGAACGCCGCTGGGTTCAGCTAGAAGTCTCTCAACGTTACTTCCTTATTTGCCCGTCTGCAAATCTACAGAGATTGCTATTTACTTCACTTCGCTCGAACAAGTCACTCTGCTTTGCCAATGGTGGCTCGACCATATTATGGTTGTATCTAATTAGCCGTCCAGCTCTCTATCTAGATACAGTGCTTGCCGTCTGGTTTACTGCTGCACCAAACGTTTGCTCTCTCTCACACTATGCCCGGGCATGTTCTAAAACCCTGCGCATGCGCTCACACTGTCTACAGGTGCATGCGCGCGCGCCTGCGGCGTTAAGAATGGAACATATGCAAAGAAGCGAATGATAAAATACTGTTAGGTAAATAGACGACGTGAAATATATATATTATATACATAAACAATATATAAGGTATACAAAATAATAAACGTGGACTTTATGTGTTAATCTGGACCTTCAGAACAGCCGCTCCCTAATTAGTCGGAACCTAATTAGCAAATAAAATTTGGGGCACAGATTAATATCAAAGGTCAAGTCAATTCCTCCATAAGGACTATAGGGAGTTGGAAGTAACCTATAAAGTCGATGGGTTATCGTCATCGTCAGGAGAGTCAGGGAACGCAGGTAGCTCTATCAACTTAGCTACTGGTCTGGTATAAGTCCGCCCTTGGACGATGACCTCTGCAGCTCTGACCTTCCCATCCGAGCCATTGATTACTCGGCTCACACGGCCGGCTGGCCACGTAGCTCGGGGTAGTGACTGGTCTATGATCATCACGACGGTCCCCACAGTCAGGTTGTCCCTGTCTTTCACCCATTTCTGGCGGGCTTGAAGGGAGGGTAAGTAGTGTAGGAGGAAGCGGGCCCAAAACTGGTCGGCCAGTACTTGGCTGTGTCTCCACATTCTCCGTCCGCTCATCTCGTCCTTTCTGTACACAGTCTGAGGAAGGGCAGGGTCCAGCCGCCCCATCAAGAGGTAGTTTGGGGTGATGGGGTCGACGTCAGCTACGTCGCTTGAAACGTAGCTGAGGGGCTTGGAGTTCAGAACTCCCTCAATCTCGGTGAGGACCGTAGCCAGGACTTCATCGCCCACTGTCTGGGCTCCAAGTACGGTGTACATAGCGGTCTTTATTGATCGGACCTCTCTCTCCCACGTTCCCCCGAAATGGGGAGCATTCGGTGGATTGAACTGGAATGTGACCTGAGCCGGAGCAAGGCGAGTCTTGAGTTCTTCACCCATGTTCAGGAAGCTCGCTCTCAGTTCCGTGTCTCCTCCTCGGAAATTTGTCCCTTGGTCTGACAATAGCACTGAGGGGGTCCCTCTCCTCGCTTGGAACCTCCGGAATGACATGAGGAACGAGTCGGTACCCATCGACTGAAGGAGCTCAATGTGGACAGCTTTGGTGGTCATGCATTTATACACGATACCCCACCTCTTCTCTGTTCCTCTTCCTCTCTTAACATTGAATGGGCCGAAGCAGTCCACGCCCGTGGAATGGAAGGCCCGCTCGCCGACTCTGAGGCGGCAGGGAGGCAGGTCTGCCATCTTCGGGATAATAGGCTGTGCCCTCCACTTGCGACAGGTCGGGCAAGTTCGTTGGAATCGGCGTACAGCTTCTCTCCCTTGGAGTATCCAGAAGCGCCGCCGGATCTCCGCAAAGACTCGCTCAGTCCCCGCGTGGCACACCACCTCGTTGTATTTCTGAATGATCAGGTCTGTTACCCTGTGTCGGCTGCTTAGGACGATGGGATGCTTAACATCCTCGGCCAAGTCCGGGGCCCGTCTCAACCGACCCCCCACCTTGATGAGGCCCTGGGCGTCGATTTCTGGGGCTAAGGTGAGGAGTCGACTGTCTGAGGGGACTGGCTTTGCCCTTATCAGACACTCCATTTCCTCTGGGAAAGAGTCTCTCTGCGCCCTCTGCAGCACAAGAAGTTCCGCTTCCTTGTAGGCAGATGCACTGAGGTCTGTGGTGAGGGGAAGCTCCGGGTGGTGCCATAGGAATGTCCTTTTTTGGGCACTCTCCAGAGTTTGACAGTCGTCTAGGTCTGGGCCCGTTGGAGCCGGGGCTTGACTCAACCCGCAGAACATGGACTTCTTTATTTCTGACTCGTCCTGGTTCGCATCCCGCGGTGTTGAGATAGGCCACTTCTCCTCCGGGAGTCTGAGGAACTCTGGGCCATCACTGTATGAGTTAGGACGGGTGAGGTCGGCTAGGGACATCCCCCGTGTGATGACATCCACTGGGTTCTGCTTGGTGTCAACATATCTCCAACATTCCGCTCCTACCAGGTCTTGGATTTCCGATACTCGGACGCCTACGAACAATTTGTACCGGCAGGAGGCGGACTGGATCCAGGTGATCACGGTCATAGAGTCTGACCATAGGATGATCTCACGCACCGGTATGGTGAGTTCATTTTGCACCATTTTGGCAAGTTGTGCGCCTACCAGGGCTGCGCAGAGCTCCAGTCGCGGAATCGACTGCTGCTTGCGGGGAGCAATCCTCGAACGGGCCAGGACAAAGGCTACGTGGACTTCTCCTCCCTCTTCTCGAGCTCTCAGGTAGGCCACTGATCCGTACGCCACTTCCGAGGCGTCGCTGAAGACGTGCAGGTCTATCTGACACGTCTCCAGGCGCACGGTAGGAGGGAAGTAACTCCGCGGGATGGCAACCTCGCGGAGTAAGACAAGTTCATCCTCCCACTCTCTCCATGTGGTGGCTAGGTGCTCGGGTATGGGGTCATCCCAGCCCTGCTCCTTGGCCCACAATTCTCTCACCAGCATCTTCGCCCAGGTGGTGTAGGGGAGAATGCACCCCATAGGGTCGTACTGGCTGGCGAGTGTTCGGTACACACTCCGCCGAGTGGTCAGTCTACTCGTGGACGTCTCCTGGTCCGTCCTCAGAGGTGTGTGCCGGTAGTGAAGCGAGTCCGTCTTAAAGCGCCAGACGAGACCCAGCGTCATCTCTTGTGCTTCGCCTGGGGTGTGCGTCATCCAGGTCTCGCTGCTAGCGGCCTTAGTCTCTGGAGGGAGGTGCCGGAGAACTTGAGGGTCGCTACTGGCCCACTGGCGGAGGTCGAATCCACCTTTGGCTAACGAAGCCCGTAGCTTCATCAGGATGCTCTCTGCTTCTTCTGGCGTGGATACGCTCTGTAGACAGTTGTCCACGTAGAAACTTCGTTCCACGCTGTGTCGGACATCATCGTCAGCTCCGGGGTCTTCGGCCACGTGCTTCTGTAACGCGAACGTGGCGCAGCACGGGCTGCAGGTGGTGCCGAAGGGGAGTACCTCCCATTGGTATATCGAGGGTTGTTCGTCGTCGAGCCTCTCCCTCCACAGAAACCTCAGTAAAGGCTTGTCTTCCTCCATCAGTCGAACTTGTAAGAACATCCCCTTGATGTCACCGCTGATGGCCACTTTGTCCTGACGAAAGCGTATCAGGACGCCGAGGAGGGAGGGTCCAAGTGTAGGACCGGGCAGGAGTAGGCTATTCAGATTCTGCTGTCCAATCTGATGACTGCAATTGAACACAATGCGGTTTTTTCCGTTGTGGGTGACCTTGTGGTGGGGCACGTACCAGGACTCTGTCGTCCCTTCTACATCGTGGTCATCGATTTTCTTTATGTGGCCGGCCGTTACCAGCTTCTCGATCTCGGCGCGATAGATCGTTGCTTGTGGGGGGTTCTTGGCGAGGCGCCGCTCAGTGCTCTGTAGGTAGTGGTGCGTCGCTCCCTTAGGCACGTGCAGAGTGGGCATCCCTTCTCGCTTCAAGAGTGGGGTCGCGTATCTTAGCACTCCATCGACCTCGACCCTAGTAGTCTTCTGCTCTAGTAGAGCGATGGCATACTTGTCCTCCTTGGACCGAACCATCTTGCGCTCGTTCTTGAATGGCAGCGCATCTAGCGTCCATAACCTCTCAACGTGCTGTAGGAGAGTGGGGTCTGTGTCGCTCACCTTGGTGTAAAGGCAGCGTGTGGATGTTGGTCGGCCGGAAGGCCCGGAGAGGGGGCCCTGGAGCGCCCACCCCAGCCGGGTCTTAACCGCGGCTGGGCATCCTCTGGGTCCGATGTGGACCGCATCAGTAGGGACAATGAGGTCCGCGTGGTCGGACCCAATGAGTAGGGTGGGTGTGGCGCCGCTGATAGGCGGTATGGGCAATTGGCGTAGGTGGTCGTACTTTTCCCTCAGCTGTGGGATGGGGTAGTCATAGCGTGACAAGCCTATGTCGTAGCTCGTGAAGGCCTTGCTGATGGCGTACCGCTTCTCAGGTTGGTCGATCGCTGCGATGGTGAACGAGACGTTTTCACCTTTGATTATCTTTAAGTCCCGACGAATGGTACGGAGAGTCATGGTCTCCTCGGGACCCCGCAGGTCCAACTGGGTCGCGGCGGAGGCGAGGAGGAGTGTCTTCTCCGACCCGTCGTTGAGGACGGCGTAGGTGTCGAGTACCTTGTCCCCGTGACTGAGGAGTACTCGGACCACCTTGAGGAGCACTCTGGAGCTCCCACTCTTCGCGGGGTCGATGTAGAGTACGTCTGCTCCCGAGTTGATTGGTGGAGCTGGGTTCCGCTTGTTGCTCTCGTGCAGTGCTTCGAGGTGAGCGCCGTCACACTTGCCACACTTCTTCTTAAGGCGGCATTCTGCTGCCATGTGGCCGCGCGCGCAGCGGCGGTTAGCCTTAATCCACTGACTTACTTCGGCAGTGGTCAGCTTCTTGAATGCGTCGCACTGTGACAGCCAGTGTTCGCTGTCGCAGTATTGACATATGCGATCTTCCACTTCCCCTTGGAGGGGGGGTTGTGACTCTTCTGCCGTGACACCGACTCGGCCTGGTGCATCACTGTGATGGGCCTGCTTTGGTCTTTAGCCCTCCTCTGTCCCTCTTTAAGGTTCGAGCCACCCCATGCGAAGGTGTCAATCCTTAGGCTGCTAACCTCCCTGGCGAGGAAGTCAGCAAGATCCAACAGTGACTGCTCTGGGGCATTCGGGTCACGGTAGATTCGTTGCCGCCGAAAACGTTCTTGGCGGAATGGGGGGAGCTTCTCTAATATGCGCTCCACGTTGGAGTTGGCGTACAGCTCGTACATCCCCATCTCTCGTTGGGACCCGAGCATCCCTACTAGGGACTGTACTTTGACGGATAGGTCATCCAGGGTGCGGTTGTCTTTAGCCGGGGGGAGGCGTTCGATCTCACGTATCTCCTGAATGACATAATCCCACGTACGTCCGTAACGTCCGTCGAGGGCAGCCAGGGCGTCATAATAGGGAGTTTATGAATTGGAGTATGCCAGCGCAATGTTGTGCGCTCTAGTTACCTTGAGATCCTTAAGGAGGATGGCGTACTTGTATCGCTCGTCCTGTACTCCTGACATGATTGTCTCCAGGCACATACGCAACTCGGTATACTGCGCTCGGTCTTCTCTTGTGAAGTCTGGGAATATGGGGGTCCCAATGTAGGGTGCCATAGAGGGCTGTGACACTGACACACGTTGGGGGAGGGGCGTTCTCGGCGAGTCTCCCGGTGCGTTGGGGTGTTGGTTCGTGCTGGGCGGGAACCAGGGGGTGGGTTGCCAGGCACTAGTCCTCAGTGCCATCTGGTGCTCTAACTCCCCACTGGGACGTGTTGGGGGTTCATGACGCAGCGTGTCGTGACTGAGACCGGGGCTGCGCTGTGCCTCCTGGTCTGAGATGGAGTAGTGTGGGTGGGCCCTCTGCCCTCCCTCGTCCTCAGTCAGGCTTTGTAGTCGCTCGGCTAGCTGCTCTGCAACGTAAGCAGGTTCTTCTCTTAGGCGGGGTCCCATGTAGCTTCGTCGGGTCGGGGAGGGTGCCCTCGACCCTTGGCGTGATGATCTCCGGGAGCTCCGGGTGGAAGAATGGGGAGTTACATTCTGGAGCGCTTGCGCCATCATTTGTGCTTGTAGGCGGTCTCGTTCTGCCTCACGCTGCGCATTGACGCGGTCTCGCTCCATGTTTTCTTCAGCCTGGAGGCGCCTCTCTTCAGCCTGGAGGCGCCTCTCTTCCAGTCTGAGATGTTCGTGCTCACTTGCGCCTGGAGGCGGTCCCTTTCAGCCGAGGTGGTTATCATGGCGATCAGGACTTGCGCTAGCCTCCTATCGGCCCCACTTGGGGATGACACTGATGACCTTGATTCGGAGCTGCCTGGGCTGGGCGGCAACCTGGTCTTCTCACGCGCTCCGAGGTCCATCTCGGGGGCGCGGTACTCTGTGGGTCTAGTCAAGTCATGCCTCGCTTGTCCCCCCCGGTAAGCTAAGTTAGTTTCACTTAAGCTAGCTTGGGTCTCTACATCTAGGGTTGACTCCTCTGTAAGGTTGGGCATGCTTGAGCTACCAATGTTATCCCTGCTTAGCATCCTCTTGGATAAGCTATGAGGTAAATCTACAGCGTAGCCCTCCAAGTAGGGAGGGGGCTGGCGCTGGCGCCTAGGGCGCTCTAATGGGGGAGATCTGGTTGGGGAGTGTCCGCCGCTGGCCATATTATCACTGATATTATCACTGATACCTCCGGCTCGAAGGACCAATTGTAGCTAAGGGGCTACACGACCCTGACTGTATTTAAAGGATAGGTTAAACCACTACTAGAATATTAATTAGCCAGACATTAAATGTACACAAAATGGCAGACACTCTATTAACTGAGAGGGGACAGTGATACAAAGTTAAATAATCACTTTAATGTTAATAGCAAACATACATATTATATATAGCGCAGATCTCCTGTTACTAATAGAATGTCAATGCAATAATGTCAGAGGTAAGTATAGTCCTAAACTACTAGTACCCGACTACTAGTACCCGGCGGATGGAGACGATATTCTCTGGAGTTCCTACTCCAGAGAGCTGCAGACCAAAGTGGGATAATCCTGTCGTCGCTGGTTAGGGGGGGTCTCGTACGGACCTGGTTCCTGTATTCCAAGCGCCCGATGGCAGGATTAATAGCTAATATTCCAAACGCCTGTTGGCATGGCCGCTAGCTAGTTAGCCCTTTTATGCTAAGTAGTTGAATCCAGAACGCCGCTGGGTTCACCTAGAAGTCTCTCAACGTTACTTCCTTATTTGCCCGTCTGCAAAACTACAGAGATTGCTATTTACTTCACTTCGCTCGAACAAGTCACTCTGCTTTGCCAATGGTGGCTCGACCATATTATGGTTGTATCTAATTAGCCGTCCAGCTCTCTATCTACATACAGTGCTTGCCGTCTGGTTTACTGCTGCACCAAACGTTTTCTCTCTCTCACACTATGCCCGGGCATGTTCTAAAACCCTGCGCATGCGCTCACACTGTCTACAGGTGCATGCGCTCGCGCCTACGGCGTTAAGAATGGAACATATGCAAAGAAGCGAATGATAAAATACTGTTAAGTAAATAGACGACGTGAAATATATATCTTATATACATAAACAATATATAAGGTATACAAAATAATAAACGTGGACTTTACAGGTATGTGTTAATCTGGACCTTCAGAACAGTACGTTACAAATAAACTTGAAACATGCTTGGGCAAAATGTGATAATAGAAAAAGTACGAACAGATGCATACAATAACATACAAACATGTCATATCCTCCATGCGTTATTATTTTTTCGTAGCCGCATTTCTGGCAGACGCTCTCTGATTGGCCACTGACTGACGCTCTCTGATTGGCCACTGACGCGTTTGCCCAATCGCGTGACGAGCTGTGTCTTTGCCCATTTCCGCGTCAAACAGCCTGCAAACTACCTGGCGTTCTATCGCCATGCTCTAAGACAAACTCTAACCTTAACCAACTTCGAAAGAGTGCCTAAGCTTAACCGTCGAAAGAACTTGCCGTCACGCTCTAAGACAAACTCTAACCTTAACACTTTCAGTGCCACGAGGTGGCGCCAGAGTTAGCTCTTGAATGCCACCATCGGCGCCAATGTTACGCTTAATATCGCCTAATCTATGTTTTAAATTATGGCTATGTGTCTAATCTGCCCGTCGCTTATCAAAGAATCCTTTTCCAGTCAGTGCTGTCAAGGCAGATTGTTTTTTTATCGCTTCATTTCCGTTTGAGAGCATTTTGAAAAGCACCCGTTTTGAGGTAAAAAACAGTCCATTCTGGACCATTCTATGATAATCGTCTTTTACTGGAATATTCCAGAACATTGATATTTGTCGGCCTATTTATGAATCGTTTTCAAATAAACGCTAGATGATCAATATTATACGTGCACGCACGCACATTCGAGCCGCGCACGGATAATCGCCGTGTTCATTTCACAAAACAGCTTATATCTTCATCAAAATGAGTCTGATTATCCTAACACTGATAACATAGATTCCTTACCTGACATCAGATGGTATCCAACTGGTATATTCCAATTCCTGATCACCATTCGAAAAAATCGATAAGTGTATAGATCCAACGTGATACAGTAGTACACATGATTCCGCGGGGCTCAGAGGATCCAGAATGAACTCTGATAACCCCGGCTGCATCAGTGGACTGGAAAATGTGGAGTACGGGATTTTTTTTCCCATCCATTTTCATTGAGTCCATTCCAAAATCCCTTATGTCATCTGGGAGATGATAGGGGGCGCTTTTTTCCACATCTGATCGCCGGCGGCGCTCGGGTAGACTAGGGTAGGCTCGCGTGATGCAATATGATTTCAGATCGCAAAAAAAAATAAAAATCCGAGAAATCTCGTGAGTGGCTTTCAACGAGATATTAATAATTCCGAGAAAAGGCGGTTAGGTGGCCGAGCGGAGATTGCGTTCGTCACCAACCCCGGAGCTGTGAGCTGGATTCGCCTGTTCGAATCCAGCTCACAGCTCCGGGGTTGTCACCAGCTTGGCTGGCCGTTCACAATAATACAATTGGCTGTATTAGAGGGTGGGAGAAGCTGGCGGGGTGGGTCCGGGTCGTTGTAAACAGCGACTCCTACAGTTCGGTCGGGGCGCCTGCTAAGCGCAGATAGGACTTGAGGGGGATAGTGTGATCCTCCCACACGCTACGCCCTCTCAATGAGAATCCGCGCTGCCAGGTGAAAAGAAGCGGTGATTGGCTGGACGTGTGTCGGAGGAAGCACGTGGTAGCCTCCACTCTCCCAGATGATCTGACTGTGGGGGGTAAGTGCGCAGCGACCAGGAAGGGACTGGGAATTGGCATACGACTAACATTGGGATGGGAGAAAATCGGAGGAAAATGGAGGGGGAAAAATATCAAAAAAAAAAAAAAAAAAAATCAGAGAAAACTCGTGAGCGGCATAGAAAGTGCCAACTTCGAAAGAGTACCTAAGCTTAACCAGTGTAGAAACAGGCGTCGGCCAATCAGAGAACGTCTTGCCAGAAATGCGGCTACGAAAGAAAATAACGCGTCCTCCACGCGTGAATACTTTCGGCAGCCCACTTGTTCTTCCGCATTGCTCTGATTGGCCGAGCGCGCGCATGCGCATGAGCCACGACGGGCTCCTTAGCCAGGCAGGAATACAACGCTCTGCTTAACCCAATTTATACAAATGGAAGTATTGATTACGCCGTAACGAATCATTAAAAAAATATACCGTTAACTGGAATATGTTGTTTCTTTACACATATGTTGGATTATGTAATTGGTTTGTCATGACAAACCAATAAAAAATCGCGCGACTCGGGCATCGCTGAGCTCATCAACGACCCTCCGTGCTCTCTCTCCCGCCACCAGCGCAGCCTCGCAGACCGGCGTCGGCTCCAGTAGCTCCGGCAGCAGAGAGGATGGCTGCAGCCAAGACCGTGAGCGGCATCGCTGAGCTCATCATGGTGTCCGCTGGACGAAGCCAGAGACGGTCTTATTATGGGGCTTATGCCGAGAAGCAGTAACACAATAAGACCGTCTCTGGCTTCGTCCATCCTCTCTGCTGCCGGAGCTACTGGAGCCGACGCCGGTCTGCGAGGCTGCGCTGGTGGCGGGAGAGAGAGCACGGAGGGTCGTTGATGAGCTCAGCGATGCCCGAGTCGCGTGATTTTTTATTGGTTTGTCATGACAAACCAATTACATAATCCGACATATGTGTAAAGAAACAACATATTCCAGTTAACGGTATATTTTTTTAATGATTCGTTACGGTGTAATCAATACTTCCATTTGTATAAATTGGGTTAAATGGAGCGTAGTATTCCTGCCTGGCTGAGGAGCCCGTCGCGGCTCATGCGCGCGCTCGGCCAATCAGAGCAATGCGGAAGGACAAGTGGGCTGCCGAAAGTATTCACGCGTCCTCCACTCCTGCCTAGCCTTCAGAGCCATTAGTCCTTCCTCCCCACCCCTCTCTCTCTCTCTCTGAGGCTTCCGGTTTTCCTTATTTGGGCCTCTTCCTGTTCCCTCCTCATAGGGGGACCCTGATGTAAACAAGACGAAAGTCTTTCTCTGGTCTGCATCCCCTTAACAATTGTATGTATTGAGCTGTACTGTACTGTACCTGTAACTGAGGGGTACAATTCCCTGACTGTATTACTAGATATGATACTTACTACCACTACCTTTGTACTTAATATTCGGCCACCCAGTACACGGCATAAATATATTATCATGAACACTCTCACGTAGATGAAACGGATCCAACACAAATGTACGAATTAGAAACAGGTCTTTATTTCCTACACAGCGATGGTGTGTAGAATAAGCACTTAATCACTTAATTACATTTATGAATTGAAATAGTATGCACTTTTATGGCAAGGAGTATTCGTCGGTATATCAATAGATAATGTCCAATCTCTGAAGGCGCAGGTGGTAAATATACGACCTGGAATAGTTAAGGAATAACAGCAATGATACTTTAATGATTATAGGCTGGATACACTAGAGGGGGTTAATCCGGTCGCTTGTAAGCCGACAGGAGTAGGAGGGGGGGGGGGTAGAATCCAGCTGCCTCGTCCGGCCAAGGGTATCCCAGGTGAACCCACTGTAGTGCCGTTCAATGCGCCGGCGATCCTTGGACCACAGATGAAAGCAGGTGGACTCTTTGTGGGCCGGCTCTCTCCGGTCCACGGGGGAGAGATGTGGAGAGACCTCGTCTTGCAGAGCGTCTCCTCACCTTGCGTCCTCTCCAGGGGGGGGGGTTCCAACACACGGTAGTGTCGGGGGTCTTTATCCATAGAATAATCAAAGTATCCAAAGCATAATCCGTGCCTGGGAAGGCGGGCTGTCGTCGGTAGAATAATCCGGTATACAGGTCCACTCGCTCGTCGGCTCTGGGGCTCCTCGGGTGCAGCTTCACATAGGGTCAACCACCCTGGGTAAGCAGCCAGTTCTCTGCCCGAAACGATGGGGTACTGACTACGGTAGTATTCTCACCGCACGAAGCACTATATATTAACAGACTATTATTAGCTTAATAGACTACGTCCAACTCGACGATATAGTGCCAAATATGACTATTCAAATATTAATATACACGATGTCTCAATACCGATGGTAGGCCGAACTTGGCCTTACTCCCACACGTGGCATCGCGGGGAGGCTTTACGTCTGTGACTCTATTGGAGGGTAAGAAACTGGACTGAAAAGGAAGTCCTACTTTAGTAGCGCAGTATATATACGCACTATGAACAAATAGTCCCATTAGTGGTGCGGTAGCCAGATTCCTACGCGGAACTAGGACTTGTTCGTACATGTGGAGCGGTACGTTTGAACTGGGTCTGAGGGGTATGGCAGCCTGGCACCAAGGTCTCGACCAATAGTAGAATGGAGACTATTATGGGATGTTCAGTAGGCTAGAATGGATATTCAATGCATATTGTACAAGGAATATACAAGGGATATCAGGGAATATTAGAGAATATACAAATACAATTAAATATATATATATAAATAAATATATATATTCGGTTTAATCTGGCCCTTCACAACAGTACCCATTCTGCAATCTGTTAATAAAGTTTTCATTCATTCATTCATTCAGCTCATCGAATTCACCTGTTCAGCCTGCACAGCTGCCTGCTATCACCCAACACTAGATATACCCTGCTTATCCATCCACTCATCAGCAGATCGTAGACTCAGTTTACAGAGTTAATCACGTGTCCAGCCTTGCTATGGCTGCTGTTCTGTCAGTGTTATTCTATTAGTCTAGACTTGCTGTTCTGTCAGCATACTCTGCCTTTGCCTATGTTAGCCACTCTGGACCCCTGCCCCAGCCTGCTTTACCCCCTCTCACCCAGCTCCCATCTAGCCCCTTTTCAGGTGTAAATAGCTACAGTGCTAATATGTACCTTTATTGATCATCATAGGGGAAATTAAATTAGGGGGGGAATATAGTTAACACCAAATAAATACATTTCCATAAATACATATACATCCAAAAAGTAAGTAAAAAAATAAATATAAATAAAGATAGATATAATAGATACAATAAAATAGATCAGTTAAAATAGATCACAACAAGCTGTGGCTCATACATAATGTGTGCCTGGGTGCAAATAGCATTGTTGGTTACGGACACCTGGGTGCTCATCTCTGCCATGCTATATACACCTGGGTGTAATATAGCAACATTGGTATTCCACCCCAGGTGCAAATAGCATTGTTCGCTATGGACACCTGGGTGCTAATAGCATTGTTCGCTATGGACACCTGGGTGTTAATACCATTGGGTCTCATTCCCCAAAATTTTCCAACGAGTTCTCTTGGAAGACTTATCTTGGAACCGACTGAGACAGAATCAATGACAAGTTCACTCTGAGTCCCCAACGTGCTGGTAATATGTCTTAAGTGGCTCAAAACGGTCGCACCTGTGACATTTGCTTGGGGAATGACACCATGTCTTAAACACGAACGCGCGTTCCCGTCTAGGTCATTTGCATACAAAACAACGCCTCCAGAGCTCCTTATAAGGCAACTAATGACGCAGCCGCGTGAAAATGGAATGGCGGAAGTGCCTTGCGAGTCTTGCGACGCATCAAAATTAGATTAGATTAATGTATTGGCATCATATATAGTACAGCTCGTGGTACACCTGCCGCAGTGCGCACGCACACACACACACGCACGCGCAGTACTGTATATGAATGAATGAATGAAAACTTTATTTAACAGATTGCAGAATGGGTACAATACAGTACGGCTCAATACACACAATTGTTAAGGGGATGCAGACCAGAGAAAGACGTTTGTCTTGTTTACATAATATATATATAATATATATATATATAGCCTACGGCGTAATGAATGAACGCAGTATAGGCTTATTATTCCATTAATGACTTGTTTCATTAGGATTTAGTAGATATATGCTCTGCCCTACGTACAGTATGGTACAGTCTGTATACATACAGACTGTACTTATACTGTACGTAGGGCAGAGCATATAGTATCTACTAAATCCTAATGAAACAAGTAACTAGAATATATTAAGCCTATACTGTTCATTCATTAGACACGTAGGCCATACTGGCGCACACAATACTTGTTATGGAATATTAATGCAGTCTATTTCCACCGATTAGCTTTAGTTCTTATTTATTTATCCACTGTAGTGTTGGTGTATAGGCTATATAGTGTATTTCAATATACGTTTAATTGATTAATGATATATTCAAAGGAATGCCGGTTTATATCAAACAAAGGTCTGTACCATTGTATACCATTAAAACAGATATGTAACAAATAAGAAATACAAATTCCACAGAAGGCATTAAATAATTATTATTTTCAATCATTTCACAATAATTGCATAATTGTGTTTGAATATCTGAGTAATTAAAGTAATTATACATTTGTCCAAAATAGCTGGTTCAGATATGGTTAATCCAGCTGCCCTGTGATCAGATGAATCCATATTATTTATTTTTCCGACATCAAATGCGTAATTTCTTATCGTACAAATATTGTCATATTTATTTGAATTATGATTAAGTAATTAATTCCAAGGAGGCCTGTAGCGTTGACATGAAGGAATCACTATCAGAACACAGTCTGTCAAGTTAATAAAATGTTCAATTAGTCAATCAATCATAAGTGTGCTCCTCAGCACTCTTAAATCTGCTCTCAGCCACGCTCAAATCCGATCGCAGGAAAATTTGGGGAATCGCGCTACCAGCCCTAATATGTCTTAAATGGGCAGAAATCTGCCTAAGAGGACATTTTTGGTCGTAAATCCGTTCGGGAATGAGACCCATTGTTCGCTATGGACACCTGGGTGCTAATAGCATTGGGTCTCATTCCCGAAAATTTTTCAAAGAGTTATTCTGGAAGACTTATCTTGGAACCACTGAGACAGAATCAATGACAAGTTCACTCTGAGTCCCCAACGTGCTGGTAATATGTCTTATGTCTCACTCCACAGAGACAGCCCTCATTGCGGTCACAGAGGCACTTCACTTAGCAAAAGTGAAAGGCCTCTCCTCTGTCCTGATTCTCCTAGATCTATTTGCAGCCTTCGACACAGTCAACCACCAGATCCTCCTTGCGGCCCTCGCAGGAATAAGAGTGGCTGGCTCTGCGCTTCATACCTCAATGACCGCTCCTACCAAGTGTCATGGAGAGGGACCCTGTCGGCCACCCGCCCCCTGCGGACGGGTGTCCCCCAGGGCTCGGTTTTAGGACCCCTTCTCTTCTCCCTCTACACTAAATCACTGGGTAACATTATCATGTCTCATGGCTTCTCCTACCATTGTTATGCCGACGATACTCAACTCTTCCTCTCCTTCCCTCCCTCAGATATCCACGTCTCTGAGCGGATCTCGGCCTGTCTGTCTGACATCTCCGCCTGGATGACGACCAACCACCTCAAACTGAACCTAAGCAAAACAGAATTGCTCCACCTGCCGGCCAAATCCTCCCCCCTGACCGACCTTTCCATCACAGTCGAGAATGCAGCTGTGACCGCGTCCCCGACCGCCAAGAACCTTGGTGTTGTCCTCGACAACCAGTTGAACTTCTCTGCTCACATCGCAGCGACAACCAGAACCTGCCGATTCCTCCTGAGCAACGTCAGAAGGATCCGCCCCTTCCTGACAAAAGAAGCCACCCAACTCCTCGTCAAATCAACAGTCAACGCCTCGACTACTGCAACGCACTGCTCGCTGGCCTCCCGGCCACTGCCACTAAGCCTCTTCAACTCATTCAGAACGCAGCGGCCCGCCTGATCTCAAACCTAGCGAAGTCGGCCCATGTCACCCCACTTCTTAGGGACCTGCACTGGCTCCCCATTGCTGCACGAATCCGCTTCAAGGCCCTCGACCTAGCATACCGTGCGGCAAAGGGAACCGCTCCCGCCTACCTCCGGTCAATGGTCTCTAACTACACACCCTCAAGACCCCTACGCTCTGCATCTTCTGGCCGCCTCTGACCTACTCCTATCCAAGCTCCGGGAGGGTCATCAAAGAGAAGTCGCCTATTCTCAGTCCTTGCCCCACAATGGTGGAATGAACTACCCACCCCAGTTAGGACAGCCGAAACACATCCAATCTTTCGCCGTCGACTAAAGACGCACTTCTTCAACCATTATCTGAATTAAAAAATTATAAATAAAAAAAATAATAAAAATCTAACCCTAACTAACCGTACTGTCATGCACTTGTCTTAATAAACTCACCTACACTGTAGCACTCAACCCTTTGATGAACATTGTTGCTCAGCTGATAGAGTTGTGCCCTTCCTGATGGCTTGTCGTACAGAACATGTAAGTCGCTTTGGATAAAAGCGTCAGCTAAATGACTAAATGTAAATGTAAATGTAAATGTTAAGTGGCTGAAACGGTCACACAAATGATATGATCTGATATCTGCTTGGAGAATGGCATTCTGTCTTAAACTCGAAATGCGCGTTCCCGTTCAGGTCATTTGCATACAAAACAACGCCTCCAGAGCTCCTTATAAGGCAACTAGTGACGCAGCTGTGTGAAAATGGAATGGCGGAAGTGCTTTGCGAGTCTTGCGAGCCATCAAAACTAGATTAGATTAATGTATTGGCATCATATACAGCTCATGGTACACCTGCCGCAGGTGTATAAATAGCCTACGGCTGGCGTAATGAATGAACGCAGTATGGCTTATTATTCCATAATTAAGCCTATACTGTTCATTCGTAGGCGCACACAAGACTTGTTATGGAATATTAATGCAGGCTATTTCCAACAATTAGCTTTAGTTCTTATTTATTTATCCACTGTCATTTCAGTGTTGGTGTATAGGCTATATAGTGTATTTCAATATAAGTTTAATTGATTAATGATATATTCGAAGGAATGCAGGTTTATAGCTATATCAACCCCCTCCAATGTACAGTAAATGACCAAGTATGGTTTTGTCAATATTCCAATGTACAGTTTTGCTTGTACAGTGTAAGTCTATCCCCCACCCACCCCTCCTACCCAACCTCCTCCAACAGTTTCTACGTCAAATGTACTCTCTTTTCTGGACTCTTTTTGTATCACAAACAGTACTGTATTTGCAAATCTGGTATGTCATAAATGTATAGATGTAGCAGTACTGTCTATCTGTGTCGTGTGTGTCATATATGTTATGATGAATTGAAAATGGGGGACCCTGATGTAAACAAGACGAAAGTCTTTCTCTGGTCTGCATCCCCTTATGTAATTGAGCTGTACTATACTGTACCCATTCTGCAATCTGTTAATAAAGTTTTCAATCAATCAATCAAACAAAGGTATGTCCCATTGTATACCAATCAATGGGATACATTGCATGTTGACCTGCATTCTTTCAAATGTATATAATTAATCATTAAAACAGATGTGTAACAAATAAGAAATACAAATTCCACAAAAGGCATTAAATAATTATTATTTTCAATCATTTCACAATAATTGCATAATTGTGTTTGAATATCTGAGTAATTAAAGTAATTATACATTTGTCCAAAATAGCTGGTTCAGATATGGTTAAGCAGCTGCCCTGTGATCAGATGAATCCATATTATTTATTTTTCCGACATCAAATGCGTAATTTCTTATCGTACAAATATTGTCATATTTATTTGAATTATGATTAAGTAATTAATTCCAAGGAGGCCTGTAGCGTTGACATGAAGGAATCACTATGAGAACACAGTCTGTCAAGTTAATAAAATGTTCAATTACTCAATCAATCATAAGACTGCTCCTCAGCACTCTTAAATCTGCTCTCAGCCACGATCAAATCTGATCTCAGGAAAATTTGGGGACTCGCGCTCCCAGCCCTAATATGTCTTAAATGGGCCGAAATCTGGCTAAGACTAAGACTAAATATTTGGTCGTAAATTTGTTCAGGAATGAGACCCATTGTTCACTATGGACACCTGGGTGTTAAATTAATCATTAGTTTTAGTTTCACATTTATTTAAAAAAGGACAGTAGGCCTACACATTAATAAACATTTCTGTAAATGTGTCAGTGTTAGCCAGCTGGCTAATTCGCAACTGTAGTCCTTTTGGCAAGATGTTATAAGACCGACAGAATATTTATATGTATTTTCTTTTTCTTTTGATTGGTCAACATTTTATGTATTTTCAGGGGGAGGGGGGGGGGGGGGGGGGTAATTTGTTTGTCAAAGTATGAAGTAACAGTTGGAAAAATCTTTGTTTTTTGTCTAAGTGTCATTTAGATTAGAAGCATAGACTCTTATACTGTATTATCTCAAGTCATACAGGCACAAAAATATAAAATAAAGAAATAAATACAAACATATATTGCTATATAGCACCACTTGTAATTGCAAACCTTACCCAACAGTGATTTGTTGGCTCATAATCATAAGGGAACCTCTAATGGTGCCATACAGCACCATTTGAAAAAGGTACCATAGAACCTTTAACACATTCGCTGTTAACACATTCGGGGCCATGGGATGAGTCTAATTAATGTCAAGTGAATATAAGCGTTATACGGGATTTGGGACTAGTATATTTTCTGGAAGGCTAGATATAGAGCTAATAGCTGCTAACGTCATATCCAATGGCATTTCCGTTTTACAGATGCTACAGAAATAACTCAAACTGCATATGATCGGAACGCTCCCAAAGCATGTATGCATGAAAGGGGGGGGGGGGGGGGGCGAGGGACGTTGTTTATTATTATTGATTACCAATAACCGTATTCGTCTAACTAGCCACATAGGCCGATCGCCTGGATGGCTATCAAAACAATGCCCGATCGGGCTGTAATTTACGTGAAAAAGATCTTACCATGAGCCGGTTGGATCCCCCTGAGCATTTCCCCGTTATCGATCGTCATCTGGTAGATCGATATGTCCATTGGCTGATGATAAATCCCATTATTGCATAGTGAAATCCGTAATTCAAAACATATCCCGTGCAACAGACAATAGCTATCGCTTCAGATGAGTAGAAAACTACATTAGAGATCCAAAAAAAGAAAGACAACTTCTGCCACAGGGAACACTCTATTATCGCGATAGCGCCCCTAAGAGGATCTGGCCGGTATTGCATGTTGGCGAATTCAAAGAGTAGGGTAAATCTGCAGTGCCGCTCGGCGACCTTGAATAGGTTATTAAAATGGAATAAAAGCAATAACAACTTGCCACGGATATATCCGTGCTTCTGTCCATTAAGCATGGAATCGAAACACAGAGATCTCCGTGCTTGGGCGGAAATGTGTTAAGGGAACAGAGGAACAGGACCTGTAATAAGGCAATACAACAGGTTCAAAAGGAAAAAAAACCCAAATGCATGTATTTATTCATAAAAGGTTCAAGGCAAAACAGAAACAAAAACATAAACGACTGTGGTTGTGTAGTGTGGGCAGGTCGGAAGCCTGGGATATGAAGTGTGTATTTACAAAATGTGTTGGGAAGCAGGTGACTATGTGTGTGTGTCTTAACAATGTAGAATGGGGTCTTACCGTGTTGTATATGTAGTGGGTCAGGGTTGCCTAAACAACTCCAGGAATAGTCGGGAGTCCCAGGGGAATTTAACACAAGGGGCAGGCGAGGGGGGGAAAAAACACGGGGTGGCAAGCGAGCAGAAGAAAACAACGAGCGTGGCGGTTTTTGGGGACGGCGTCCCCCACACTAGACGAAAAAAAGAGAGAGGCGAGGGTTATTTAACCAGCAAACAATTAACAAAGCTACAGGGGAGAAAACGAGGGTCAGGTTACCAGCCGGTAGATACAATATGCGCATCCAACAAAACGTGGGTTCACACAAAAGTCAGAATTCTCAAATGCAATCTCAATACGCAGGAATAGACAAGAAAAGGTAACGACGCAAACCTACTGTTCCAGGCAGAACGAACTTGCGTTGTCCTCAGGGCTGGTCAAACGTTTATACTCCCCTCCGTCACTGGGAAAGAGACAGGACCCTCAGATTGTAGATTTGCAGCCGGTGTGGAACGAGCGCGTCTAGGGAAGCGTGCGTGTCGGGACTGAGTGACAGCGCCACACGACCTCTGGGGGGAGCTATCAGGCTGAGGCACCTGTTCAGATGCAGTCCTCATAACATTCGATTTCCCCATCTAGCTATTGCACGGCCAGGTTTTCATTACATAGTTTCACTGTGCGTCACGTTGTTTGTAGAGCTAAATCTATATTTTATATTATAGCTATGGATACAATACCATGGTCATTTGACAGTAACTATCTTCTGTTCAAGATGCAAAAAAGAATAAATGTGTTCATGAATACGTTCACACGTTATTCCGTGGTGAATATGAGTATAATTTCGGAATGATCCGGGCTAATTCCTGGGAGGCTGGCTATAGGGCGCAACGTGAATTCTACTAAAACCATTGGCGTTTCGTCCCTGGACACGCTATTATTTTCAAATCAAATGCATATGATAGGTATTATGTTTCATCATGAATGCATGAAAGGGGGGGGGGTCGTTTCTGATTAATTGATTGCCAATAACGGCATTCGTTATTACCACAACACACGCCGATCAGGGGGATGGGTATGAAAACCATGCACGATCAAGCTGAAATTGACGTCAGATTGTCCTTACCTGTGGTCGGTGGTATTCCAAAAATAATATTCCAATTATTTGATCGCCATCTGGCCAGATGATTGAAGTAAATAAATAAAAAAAAAAGATTTTTAGTTTTTTGTTTGAATGCAGTCAGGCCACTGAACTTAGAATGATGATGAATAGTTTATTTTCGGTCTTTGTTTACAGATAAATCAAAAACACACATGTGTGGACTTTCAAAAGGAAAAGAAAAAAAGAAAGAAAATCACAAATCTACATATTCAAAGTAAGCTCACACACAAAATCCAAACTCAATGACCGAAAAAAGGAATAGGCTGAAGCACATGCTTACACACACACACACACACACACACACACACACACACACACACACACACACACACACACACACACACACACACACACACAAAGGGAGTGTGTGATTGGTGGAGGCGGGACCCTTACAAAAAACTAAAAATCCATCAAAATCAGTGTTGTTGCTAATCATACATATGCTAGCCTGTTTTTTTAACAATAATTTGTGATGCCATCACAAACACTGGCATTTAAAGGGTACAAATAAAAAAAATGCCTACACCAGAATGCAGGAAATGAAGTCTTTGTAACAAAATGTCCTGGTGGGGACCCCCAGACCCCCGCTTAAAAAGTGGCCTGACTGGGGCTATATTTCGCACTATATTTCCTGGCCTGAATGATTTCCCCAGTCCGGCCCTGGTTAAAAGCCTCCAATGCTTATTAGTGTGTGTGTGTTTGAACATTTGCATGTTTCAACCATACATTTCCTTTTATTAAAAAAAAAAAAAAATTATACATAAAAAAATATATATATTTACCTCCTATAATAGTGGGGGTCGCGGCTCTCTGACACTGTTATTTCGGGGGTCGCGGCCTGAAAAGTTTGGGAACCCCTGCCATATAGCACCAAAGGAGGTTTCCTTATGATTATGAGCTAAATAACCACTATTAGGTACTATTTAGCACAATTTTTGTTTAGAGTATACCCCTTAACAGCTTATCTGATCATGATGACATATTGTAAATTGTTGTGACTGTGATATCCTACCACTCTTATGAATATGAAAGTGACACAACAATATGGTCGCTATTTAATGACTTTTTCTCCCTACCCTTCTTTGTTGTTGACTGTTTTGCTTTTCACTAAACATTGTGTGGCATCTAGTGACCATGCACCATTTGTAAAAGTTGCTGGCCAAACCATTTGACCAGATTAGGGGCATGGTCAACAGACACCATAGTTTCCTTGTTGCTAACTCTAAAAGTTCACAGATCAGCAGATTTTCCAACCCTTTTTGACCCAGGTTGATTGAAAATAAGACGTTTGTGTGGATAACATGTTGTCACAGTGCATAAAAGGATTCATGTTATTACATCCAGAGGAACTCTAAAGGTGATGAGCCAACAAAGACTGCAAGAATTTGCATTCCAACCAACACACACCTCCTGGACCTATTTCCATTGCAGATGTATTCATTTTCAAGAGGAGTTAGCCTGCCTGCTGTTGTGCTGCATTCTCAGAAAATGAATAATGATGCATTATTTTGGAAGTAAAATATGATCATTTTGGCAGAAATTCTTGTATGAAAGGTGCTATACAAGTAAAGTGTAATATTATCACTGCTGTGCATTATTAAGCACAAATTGTGTGCTAATAACAATTTCAGCTCCAAGTATACACTTTTGGACGATGAGGATATTAGCAACCAATATTCAGAGAATGTAACACGGAATTTTACAACAAACTGCAACATACTATACGATTATGCCTTTGAATAGTTTGGGATTTATCTAAATGTATTATATATTTCTATTGGCTAATGGGCCCGTCATTCCAAGAGGGAGGGCGATGCGTCACGCAACATAACAGAAAACCATGCACCTCAGACAGACAGGCATTCAAATATTTATTTTTATTTATATTTTTTTTGTATCTACTTTTTCTCCCCATTTTTCAATTTTTCTCCCGTCCCCAATTTCATATTATCCAATTCTACCCTCCCGTCTCGAACGTTGTTAGGCCATGCCTCCCACAAGCCGGCTGCAATGTGGACGAAGCCTTGCATCACATGTCCCCTCCGGTACTCAAGGCGGCAGCCGTCGCATCTTTTCACCTGCACAGCGCGATCTCTCAGCGGCGGGGGTCTGCATGGGAGGGACACGCCGCCCTCGTCGCTTCCTGATTCTACTGCGCAGGCGCACCAACCGACCTGTAGGAGTCGCTGTCCACAACGTCCGATCCCCACCCACCAGCTTCCCACCCCCTAATACTGCCAATTGTATTAGTATGAACGACCAGCCAAGCTGGTAGCAACGCCAAGAGCTGGGCTCGAACCCAGCATCTCCTGCGTTGGTGGCGAGCGCCTTGCCCACTGCGCCACCTATCCGCCCATTTTATTTATAATATTATACAAAATATTCTTGATGAGGACCATGGGCATTGCTCTTTACAAAAAAAATTATAATAATAAAAAATGAAAAATAAAAAGCCTTGCCAAAAAGGTCATCAAGGGGCACATGGGCAAGTGCTTGGGCAACCAAAGCCCCCCCCCCCCCCCCGTCTGCACATGCCTGATGTGGACAAATGGCTTGTGAATTTCAGGACTACAGAAGCTCACACTCTATGTGAGCTTTCACATAGTGGACTGTAGCAGATAATATACATGTGCACCATTTTTCATAAAGATGTTGATAAATTAGCATTTTAAAGTTTCATTAATTAAAAATATAATCACAGTTAATGGTAGAAAGGTCAGTCCAAGGGTGTCATCTTGGGCCGTTTTCTCCACCCTTTCCTGTTTGTGTGGTGTGTACCAATCTTTGCCAGCATCACTCCTCGATCAGGTTTACCTCATGGAGAGAGCGAGATTAGTTCAGCACAATGTGACAGAAATCCCAAAAGACAAGTCACTAAGCTTCTTCACACTTGCCAGGGATGAATATCCACCCAGAAAAAGGCTTAGTCAAAATATTAAATTTTATTTCAAGAGAACACCATGGAAAACCATTTGAATCCATTTTCAACAAGTAACATACATGTTCATAATCAAAACATTGCAACTATAGTTGCAAGGATATGCTGCGTATTAGTGACATTAACACACTGGAAAAAACACTAGTGATGGTGGAAAGTGGGAAAATATAGTCCAAATACTTAAATCTATATGTGACAGATCATATTGGTCTGCGTTGTGTTTGATGTTAAATGTTAATGTTAATGTCCCGAGGGGGAGTCGAACAGGGGGCTCCCGCGTCCGCCGACACAGGCCGCTGCACTAAGAAGTGAATTCACTCCTAACTACCGTACCTATGCGTCTGTTAACCCTGTTATGGGGAAGTGAGTTTAATTTACCAGCCCGCACTGCCACAGTCACTCGTCAACACACCTGTTTCCGTGACTGTGGACATACCCACGGGCTTCCCCGTTACACTCACCTCCCTAAACTCACGCCCCTCAGGACATCCGGGTCACGGCACCACTGTGACGGATCATATTGGTCTGCGTTGTGTTTGATGTTAAATGTTAATGTCCCGAGGGGGAGTCGAACAGGGGGCTCCCGCGTCCGACGACACAGGCTGCTGCACTAAGAAGTGAATTCACTCCTAACTACCGTACCTATGCGTCTGTGTGACGTACGTGGGTTGGTCATTATCATTATTACTGTATTTGGAAGACCATGTGAACATTAGATTAGTATCGTTTGTATGTGTGTGTGTGTGTGTGTGTGAACATGAGAGCTAATGATATCTCTTCTTCTCTTCCTGTCAGGTGCTGCCCGTCCCTATACTGAAGGGTGCTGGTTGCCTAATGAAGGACAGCTGATGGCAATCACATCAAGAGGGGCGGGTGCACAAGTAGCTGACAGCACACACACGTCAGGAGTCTTTTCTGGGTGTCATTTTGCCAGTGACCAAGGGGAGTGAGGTTGCCCCTGGTTGCCACTGTTTGTGTAGTGATTATTATTTTGCTGGTTTATGCCAATTGCCACGGTGTGTGGACTTTTGATTATGTGCTGCCTGCGTGGACCAAACCCTGTGAGGGGTAGGTATATTGTTGGCCATATTAGATTCATCCTACACTATGAACTGCATGGTTAGAGTGGTGTTCCTTCGGTCCCAGATTGCCAACCACGTGGCATGTGGTTGTGTGGTTCGGGTTTGCCTTGCTTATTATTGTTCTTCACCTTGTTTGTTCTCCCCTTACCCTTTTCCTTTGTGTGTGTTGTGGGTTGAAATCCCCACTGACAACATCCCTTTTCCCTTTGGGAAAAGGCCGTGGGTTGGAAGCCCCACATTACAATAAACATAATTTACCATTTGAAAAACGTCTTTGTTTACTATCTGCCTACCCGGGACTGTTTTGAGAAGCATTTTTCTACTGAGGGGGTTGTTTCTGCTCATGTACCACCCGCCCAGTTACTATCCTGTATGGTCGTTAGACCTCTGTACATGACAGTCTGTTAACCCTGTTATGGGGAAGTGAGTTTAATTTACCAGCCCGCACTGCCACAGTCACTCGTCAACACCAGGGGCGGAGCTAGGGGGTGGCTACCTGGGCTCAAGCCCCGGATGTATTCTGAAAAGCCCTGAATCTATTTAAAAACATTTTTTTTTTTTTTTACAATTCATCATTGTTACATGAAAATATGTTTGCACCAGATTTAGCAGAAGCTAATTTCCATCTGTCGTCTATCCAGCTGCTAACTGTATTTGAGTGAGTTAAGTCTTGGTGTTATGGTAGACTCAGACCTAAGCTTTAAATCACAATCAACAAGTTGACAAAAACTTAATTCTTCCACCTTAGAAACATAGCTAAAGTACGGCCATTTATAAATCAAAAGGACGCTGAAAACCAGATCCATGCCTTTATCTCAAGCCAACTCGACTACTGTAATGCACTCCTTACCGGCCTCCCGAAAAAATACGATGATAACTATTTTATTGCAATGCACTATTGCATTATTTTATTCTATTTTACTAACTATTTTATTGCACTGCACTATTTTACTTTGTATCAGTGAATCATAGACGCCTGGCCATAAGAGCATTCGGAGCATCTCTGCTCTCCCACTATTGAACTTGGGGGAGCAAAGGTATGATCTTGCTCCACCACTTTTTGATTATATGAAAAATATGATATATCCCCCCCCAATATATAAATCTAACCATAACTACGTTATGGTTAACTGAGTTTTATAGTGAAAAGAGCAGCTTTATTGGTCAAGATTGAAGGCTCTATATTGCAGGAAATTGCACGTACAGGTTCATTAAATTCAAAAAAAATCTGTCCACCCCTTGCCTGGGAAAAAAAAAATATATATATATATATATATATATAAAAAAATATATATAAAAATATTTTTTTATATATAATCCTAAATCCGCCCCTGGTCAACACACCTGTTTCCGTGATTGTGGACATACCCACAGGCTTCCCCGTTACATATATACAATATAACAGAGATTCATAAACTATGGAACTCAAAGTGTGTCATAGTCCTGTCTCTGGTGGGCAGTGATGTAGTGATAGAATTAGGGGGGTGGGGGGCAGGCCTGGACTGGCCATCTGGCATACCGGGCATTTTCCCGGTGGGCCGACGCATCTTTGGGCCGTTGATATTGATAAATCTTTTTTTTTATTTATAAAAATATATATATATATAATTAAAGGTAGAATCTGTAATGCCGTCAAACAGCAACCTTTTGTAACTTATTATACTTGTGATTTTCTCCAAACTTCTCTTGACAAAGCCTGAGATGTGGCCAGCAATAGCAACCCCTCCCCACTCAAGACCAAAACAAAAGATGTAAACAACGTGCAATACCAAGAGGGGCTCTTTTGCTTAGAGGTCGCTGTTTGATGGCATTACAGATTCTACCTTTAATGCCTTTTTGTTTTGACTATTGAACCCTTTTCCATATTACAAATTTTGTCTGGTCCATCTAAGCCTTTCCCTCTCATATTTTGTAAAACATTTCCTCCTCTTCATGCGTGGGATGACTGACCTTGAGACATGGGGCTTTTGTTTTCTGTGGGGAAAAATGAGATGAGCATTTGATTTGACACCAAAACAGAAATAAAAGCCAGCACCATGCCAAGATTAAATGAGAGATTAAGAGATTAAATGATTTGAGACAAGCCCTATGCCAAAATGAAATGGATTAAAAGATTTAAGACGGGCCCTATTTATATTACAAGGAAATAATTTGGGGACAAACCAAGCATTGGTGTTCAGGGAGTGAGAGAGGCAACATACGGAGAATCGGACATCAAAGCCCTTCAGCTTTACAGGTATGGTGTGTTGACTATGTTTATGCTTAAATGCAGCATATAATACAAAGTTTCAGTCAGATAAAAGATTTGTTAACATATGGAATAGATTTTAACTAATGAGAACAAACAAAATCTTATATATATATATGTTTATATTTTGAGGCAACCAGACAGAACAGAATAATTGCTATAGTCTTGGAACGAGTTGCACCAATACCTGTGTCTGATATTTTGTTCTTGTGAGGCTACTGTTTTGTCACAATAATAACATTTCCATGTATATAGCCTATATTGTATGTGTTTCAGCTGCCGGGTAGTTTGGAGAAGGAAAATATCTTTACAATTACTAGTTACACATGCTGAATATTGTTTATAATATTGACACAAATCCTAAAAATCTCCCTTTGAAACAAAGTGAACCAACATTGTGCTTAGAGGAGGCTTCTTTGTATAGTAAAGGTGGTGGGAGGGCAGGAGCACCACAGCCAAACAGATCAGTTCTAGTTTCAAACAGTGCTCCAGGGATCCAACTACCCAGTACACCTTTAAATAAAGTATTTTGTCATCATTTTGTTTCTGCTAAATCTATATCAGAATTGGTATTGTTACATAACTGTTAGTATTCAGTTGTCAAACCTGGATGTAGAATAGTTGCTTTGACATACACAGCAAAACAAACTAAAACATTAAATCGTTAAAATATCAACCAATAAATGTATTGCCTAATTTAATAACTTAAGCAATTGACTCATGACGAAGGCTACTCCTGTATTGTGTATTTGGTTTGAGGCAGACTTCAGGCACGTTTGGAAGCTTCAAAGCAATTAGAGATGCAAGCAGAAACTTGAATTGTAACAAATGTAACAAATCATTGACACCCCCCTTTTTTAGTTGTTATACTACTTTGATACTGCTTGTATTGGCCCAAGTTAGCCTTAAAATATTTCTAAAACATGAGCTAATATGAAAAATTATTTAACATCACTATAAAATTAGGCCAAGGCAGCACATTACATTAGTAAGTTAGCAAATGCTTTGATAGCATAATTAATCATTAAATCAAACAGTCTGTTCTAAGATACAGTATAATAGCGTTGTGCTTGTGGGTCAGTATGCCACCTGGTACAAATATCTTTGAATAGGTTCCTCCTTATAGGCAATCTATAGAAGCTATACAAAGAAGCTATGCTTTTTGTTTTTAGAAAGAAAAAAAAAAGCTTATATTCTATGTGCATTTTTGTCCATGCAGGTCTCTCTGTGATTCCCTAAGGATGTACTATATGTGCATCTCTAATATCATATTCCTTTACATAAGAAGAAGAAATGCACTGAAGAAGAAGAAAAATAATAGTATATTATATTACAACATTTCCTCTATTCGCGTGACAGCTTCAGAAAGTGTTTGATTGGTCTGAGATGGATCTTATGTTGAATGAGCAACATATCAAGCAACTGCCAGTTGCAGAACAAGATTACAAAGATGGCATCAGAAATTAGAGTAGACAGTTTGCCTACTGTGGGTGTTTTTAAGTCCACCCTATCATCAAAACGCTGGAGAACATGCATCAATACATCAGTTTAATGTCATTAATGTCAGGATACATGACCAATGTTATATAGTAATATTCATCGTTACCATAATGCTGTGGCATATCTGATTTCCAAGCTACAGTATTCTCCCCTTGTGGTAGGCCTGAGCCAAAGATGCAGCTGGTTGCCATGGTACTCATAGCCTTGCTGGTGCTGGCGAGGACAGTGCAAGGCTGCAGTTACGACTGTCAAAAGATTCCCACCCAAATCACCTTGGAGGAGTGTGGAAACATCAGCATCAACACCACTATATGTGCCGGCCAGTGCTACATGCGGGTAATGGACTGAGGATATTACCACACTACCCCAAGATGCTCAATATGTTCCACCTTTAAAATCACAATCTGTTCATTGAAGAGCTGCATTTGCTTTTACACATTAGTATGACTTATACATGAATCCTGGATGAATAATTATGCACAAGTGTTTAGTACAGCTACTGACTCTGCTTGCTGTCTTAGGCCAATCCATACAGGCACTGCATGGATGTGGTATTCAGATGTCTGAAACTGTGTTCCTAAATACCACATCCATGCAGTGCCTGTACGGATTGGCCTAAGACAGGTTAACTGTGTTCTACATCAACCCAGGACCGGTGGGACTTCCTTACCAATTCAGAAAATATGGCAATCATTGGCAGAGTAATGTAAACAAGGCTCTACCTTATAACCACATTGCCCTGTGTCGTTGACAGGCCAGAGTCTATGAACCAAAAAATAACCCGCCCACAGGACAGGAGATCTGTAACGGGAAATGGACCTACGAGGTGGCTGCCATCGACGGCTGCCCGGCAGGGGTGACCTATCCCGTGGCCACGGAATGCGGGTGCACCACGTGTGAAGAGAGCAACACGGCCTGCTACCCCAAGTACAGTGCCATGTCAAGTTGTCCTGTCCAGTGATGCTCTCTCATCATCACCCATCTTTATTATTTGGTACTGAAATAAATTATTATCACAGAAAGATTGGCTTCATTCTCTATATTACTTAACAACGACGACACCTCCGACATATATACCCGTTTCTCCACATGGCAGATTCCAGTCAATATTGTTGCGTAACAGGCTACACTTTTACATAAGTTACAACACTTACTTCTTTGAAGTCAAAAGTGCTTTTTATTGTTTCAACAAGGCTCTTGTCTCTTCATTAGTAATCACAGGTCGGTCTGACCTTCTTTGTGACCCTTGGCGATTCACAACCATGACAACTTGTCAGCGCAGAGGAAAATGCCATGGTTGATCAGTAGATTTTGTCAATGAATAAAGAAAATAGTTTGGTGGGCAGAGGTTTCTCTCACATCATTAACTCAAAGGTGCACATTTTGGAGGGGGATTTGTATACATTTGCAGAGCCTGCAATTAGTTTATAAAAACATATTTAGTAAACATATAGGCCTATGTATTCCTACAATTATCCTACAATTGTTAGACAAAAACCACTGAGATGCAAAATGTGTCACTCAGTGGGACGAGAAAATGTATAAATATTAAATTGTGAATGTATATATCTCAGACTTGGGCAGGTAGTTGTGCACTTCTGAACTACAAATGTCCCCCAACCCATCAGTACTCGCTTTCTGAAACATCTTTATGGTCTTCTATTGCAGACATCTTGGTAGATGAACAATGGGTGATTGTAATCAATTAACAGGTGATTATTATTAAATGCCAACCCTGACCAATGAGCTGTGGCGTGGCGCCATCTTGGTAGGCTGACTCTCATGGAAATACTATCCCTCTTCGACTGTACCACTGGGCATACATACTGTGGTGGCACTGCCACCTAGTAGAGGTGTTTGTGTGAGCATGTCTGGTTTGTAAAATGTTGTATTTACTGAGAATAATATACATGTCCAAAACATTAATCATTGTTCCCATGTAATCATTTTCACACATTGTGTGTGATAGGGGCTACAGCTGTTATCCTGACATCCCATCTGCAGCATGTAGCCTACTCATTCATCAAGCGGTCTCAAGCTCCAGAAATAACAGATAGGATTTTGCTATATAGGTTATCATGACCTTCTCATTTATGTTGTATTAGCATTCAAATTGTGAAAAAAAAAGTGTCTCCGGGTACAAAAGTCAGACACAGAACACGACCGTGTCTGGACTCTGGTTTGCTTTGGGTGACCGCGTGCATGGGGCCTGTTTTCAAATTCTAGGAATTGAAATCCAAAATGTCACTAGCAGAACTATTGGATATCTTCTGAGAGAGATTAGAGAAAGATAACAGCAGCACTCTATAACTCCATTAAGCACTGTCTTTATGTCTAAAAATAGGTATACAGGACACCAAATTGTCAACACAGCACATCACTATTCTGGGCCGTGCAGACAAGCCTGAGGTAGCAGCTAATGACAGGGGGATAGACTACATTAATATGCTGTTAATTATTGCCCTCAGACTTTCCACTTGTGAAAAAACACACTGTGCAAACCCTGGTTTTATTCCTGTGAGATTCTCCACTGCCTGGTCAATGCTCTCAAGAATGATATGTTGAGATAACACCGGATTTGTCCTTAACTAGACATGTTGTTAAAAGGCCAATCAGTAATCCAAACCACCAAAAAGAAGAAATGATAAGAGACATACATTTCCATTCTCTAGTTGATTGACTCAGCTCTTGATACACGGGTTAACACTATAGGCCTACAAGAGTTAGTGTGTGTTTTAAACATTTATTCACTGTATTTTGTAGCTGTAAAAGCTTTGTTTACACTGAAGTAAATTTTAAAGCCATAATCCCTGATAGATGTAGATGAAATAAACACTATTTGGAACAATGAGTTAAGAAAGTTCCAAACAGTGTTAATTTCATCTACAGATCCTACTCTTCAGGAATGTATGTGAATATATCCCAAACAAATTAGGGATTAGGGCTTTAAAGATTTGTTTACATAAATCGTGTTGCTATGAACTTGTTGTTTTTCAACCTGTACACCTGTAACACCATGGGTTAAATATTGAGTTTGATTTAAAATGTACTGTTTGATGTATCACTGGATTTGTCTAGTATAGTATGTATATACTTGTAAATAATTATAATCTCACATATTATTTGTATATTCTTTATTATTTTTGTTTCGCTACCCCTCCCAGAGCTTTCCATCAAAATGATCAAACATTTCTCAAGGCGCTGCATTTATATAGCGTTTTTATCCAAAGCACTTTATGCCTCACATTCACCTATTCACTCACAACGAGGCAAGGTGCCAACCTGATCATCTGGAGCAGTTAGGGGATAAGTGTCTTGCTCAAGGACACTTTGACACATGCTGCTGGGAAGAGCAGGAATCAAACCGTGAACCTTCCGATTAAGAGATCTCCTGAGCCACTGTTGCACAAAACTATACAACAATATTTTTCTGTTAAAATTATCAGTAAAATAAAAAAAATTCACTTGAGGTGTAGTTTGACCAACTGTCAACTTTTCACAAAATGAAGAATGTAATCTTTCTTCCAACAAGGGAGCACATAATGTTAACCACTCTCCAAACATTCCGTGCAAGACAAAGATACACAGCACTCTCTAACCTTTGTACCAGATCTGCTTTTATTTTTCAAAGCTAATAAATCTCTAAAGACACATCAAAAAACAAACCTTTGACTCAGAATTGTCTTTTTTTTTTTTATTATTATCTTTTCCCCACTTCTTTTTTCGTTTTTATCCCCTCCCAATGTTAGTCGTTATGCCAATTCCCAATCCCCTTCCTGGTCGTTGCGCACTCTACCCCATACCGTCGGTCTGGGAGGGCGGAGACTATCACATGCTTCCTCCGACACATGTGTAGCCAGCCCACCGCTTCTTTTCACCTGGCAGCGCGGACTCTCACTTGGAGAGTGTAACGTGTGGAAGGTCACACTACCTCTCCCAAATCCTTCCCTTGCTGTGCAGGCGCCCCGACCGAACTGTAGGAGTCGCTGTTTACAACGACCAGGACCCACCCTCGCCAGCTTTCCCACCTGCTTACACTGCCAATTGTGTTGGTATGGACAGGCGGCCAAGCCGGAGGCACCACAGCTGGATTCGATCCCACTGTCTCTGTGGTGGTTGACAGACGCTTAGTCCGCTGCGCTACCTGGCTGCCCCAGAATTGTCTCTTTTAATGAAGTAGTTTGTTTATACTTCAGAGGTATAATATTTAGAGTAAGTCCTCAAAATGAATGGAAGTGAATGATAATCCTGAGACATTGAATGGTGAGGGTGACAGCAGACAACAGGGACAGCAGTGATCGTGAGCTTACTTGTAGATGCACTTAAATAGAGGTAAGGGCCGTGGTATACTTGCTTTTGAATACATGTTTGTGTGCACAAGAGACGGATGCTTTGGAGCACTTTGTGCACGTCCTCAGAAATTAATACTACGTGTCCGCAAGATGCAATGAAGCACGTCAACAGTGGGGGCAGTAGATGTGTGATCTCAACATAACCTCCTTGAGTGTCACCATGTTTTATGTTTACATTGCAAATCCAGATTTATAGTGGATAGTTCACAAGGAAGATATTCTTCTTTTATATAAGTCGGCCAGGGAAGATCTGCTTATCTACTCATACATGGTTAAAAACAAGTATACTGAGACTAAAGTGAAATATCCCTTTAACGATCTAGCCAGGTCACAATCAGTTCACCAGCCCATATATGGGCACAGCCACTGCTCTACTCACACGCGTACATGCACACTGCCTTGTCTCCTCTCATGTCATGAACCATTTTGTCATACAGACATGGTTCCAACACTGAAGAGTTGTGGGAGGTGTCAATGAACTCAGTAGACTTCTACTTTCATTGGTCTAGTTTAACCACGCCCCTATGCATAAGCCACACCCTTTCACATCTCATGAACTGTTTGTCGTAGAGACTTATGGGAGGTGTAACTGAGGGGTTACAAAACCCTGACTGTATTAAAGATTGTGATAGATTAAACCACTGCTAGTTATGTACTTTAATTACTGGCCAGACAGTACATCAAATATAGATGGTGAACACCCACAAGAACACGGCATTGACAAAGAAATAGTATTTGAGGGTATTTTATTATTATGCAACATTAGGTTACAGAATGAGAATTAGGGTCGCGCTTGTATGGCGAAGAATATGCGTAAAGTCAGTCAATAGCATGAGTCACTAAGAATAGCAGGAATCCTACGATGGGTCTAAGTTGACACCACCTGTCGTATAATAGCAACTATAGAAGGCAACGCTGGTACCGCCTGGAGACAATGGGTTCCCTCCGGGGTGTAAGGCCTGGAGGGTAGAGGAATGTTCGGATACTCAGTCTGATTCAATGAAGAATAAAGAGACTCCACGTACAGGAGTCGGTCCTTGTAAATCCAACGATCAGCAGCAAAGCAATAATTGTAATCCAAATGCTCGATAGCACTGATGACAGCTAGCCAGCCTCTGTCCACGAGGCCAGCCCGAGTTGTAATCCTCACGAGGTTGAATCCCAAACGATAGTGGAAATCAATGAGGCTCTTCTCCGGGTAACACGTTCCAAATCAATATAATCCAACCAGTAATGGTTCTGCAATCGCCGACGCTGGTTCTCCTGTGCACATGTCCAACGGTTCTCCGACTAGGCCTCCTCGGGTGTGGGCGACGTATTTAGGCCACACACCCTGGCTAAGGTACACTAGCTAAAACACGACGAACCGCTGGGTAATGCTACACACGAACGAACTGTGGCCGCACGATATACAATAAATGAACGACTATTTACTTCACATTAGATTAGGTCGAACTTGACGTTACTACATTAAACTCTGACACTTTACTATTCTATTCGCACATGTTCTCAACGCACAAGTTGCTCACTTCACCACGATGAACTACGTTGGCTTGTTTAGATGGACAAGCAGGTGCTCGGGGTAAGGTGGGGTAAGGTACTGCTGTGCGCACCTTGCGCTGTATATATACTTAAGTGATTTTCTAGTCCCAAACCGCAGTCTTTGTCTGGTATCAATACGCTGTCTCCGGGCATGTTCTGACATGCCTGAACTTGTCTTTGAACCTGACGTTGGGGGCCTGCGAGCTGGCGCCTAGGGGCGCTGTCCAATAAGGAGAGCGAATATTACTCTGGTTTGAACGCAGGTAAAGGGATATTCCGTGTATATATAAATAATATACAAAGTATATCAAACAATAAAGGTAGATTCTCAGTTTTAATCTGGCCCTTCACAACAGGAGGTGTCAATTAACTAGTACAGAATACTACTTCCATTGGTCCATGCATAAGCCCTGCCCACTTTTGTATCTTCTGAAGAGCAGCCGCTTTCATATCTCACAAATTGTTTGTCAGAGACTTGCGAGTGGTGCCACTGGACTCAGCGGGGCGTTCCGCTTTCATTGATCTGTCCCGCCCGCGTGTGGCTTTTTCCCAATCCAACAGTGCAAAAATGCGGAAGCATTCGTCACCGCACGCCACTACGGTAAAGCGCCTTTCTTTTCAGGCCCGCTTTGGGAGCTGTCGCGCGGAAATAGGCTGTCTATTGCCATTCTCTTTGACAAACTCTAACCTTAACCAGCTCCTTAACAGCGCCTAAACTTAACCGTTCTAACCTTAACCAACTCCGAAACAATGCCTAACCTTAACCTTAACCTTAACCATGCCTAACCTTAACCATAGAAAGAATATTGCCATTCTCTTTGACAAACTCTAACCTTAACCAGCTCCTTAACAGCGCCTAAACTTAACCGTTCTAACCTTAACCAACTCCGAAACAATGCCTAACCTTAACCTTTACCATGCCTAACCTTAACCGGCGAAAGAATACACGTTAAAAAAAAATCACGTTAAAAAAAATATATTTGACGGGATTCGAACTCACCAGCAACTAGCTGTAGGATCCACAGCCATGGCGTCTTGCCAATTGAGCTATTTCTGGATACTGAATTTGGGGCGGTGACTTATATATATTGTTAAGGCGGAATCTCATGCGCATGCGCAAGCACCTCGCGAGCACCTCGCGAGCACGCCGGCGCACGCACGCACCTGAGCGAGCACGCCGCCGCTGCGTGCTGCGTGAAGGAAAATGAAAGGCGCATTACCGCACGCCACTACGGTACCTCCGATGACGAATGCGGAAGCATTTTTGCACTGTTGGATTTGGAAAAAGCAAAAGGCATCCCGCCCCCTACACCTAAAGCTGCAGTAGGCAGGTTCTGAGAGATTTGAAAATTAGTTTACCTGCCTAGCAGAAATAGAGCAAGCTCTGCATCACTTTTGAAGCCCATGCACGCACAACAAAGGTTTTCCACAAACTCCCAGAGGCACCAGCAGCTTTAAGCTAAATAAATGTTTATTTTTTTAAATAAGAATAAATATAATAATATACAGACTGTAGGAATGGAGTATTGTGCGGAATGACTCAATTGATATATTGAGGAATATGGTACCCAAAACAAGAAGGATATTTGAAATGTACCGGTACACATTTAAAGATTAATTGCAGTCAATGAATGTGTCTTCTTGTATTAACCTCTTAACACTTTCAGTGCCACGGACGACATATCTCGTTTTATTAGCCCCCCCCACTGAGTGCCACGGACAACAAATATCATTTTTATTAGCGATCTGAAATCATATTTCATCAACCGAGTCTCCCGTTGGTACAGCAGCCCCTACAGGAGCTCAGAATGGAAAAAAGCACCCCCTATCGTCTATCCCTGTGTAACTGCAGGTCAGTCGCTTAGACTGACCTGGGATCTGTAGATATGTAGGGGCGGAGCCAGCTGGTTCCTTGAGCTGGCAAGAAGTCTGATCAACATGGAAGTCATCGCGGGACGGGAATCAGCCTGGAATATATATTTACAGCAGCCAATACTCAATCAATAAGCGTGATCGATATTTGGAATGGCGATCAGGAATTGGAATGATCTTTTTGGAGAACATCTGATCTGAGGTAAGGAATCTATTTTACCAGTCTTGGGATAATCAGAGTTGTATTCGCTGAGATCTCAGCGTTTGCCCTATGTGTGATGTGGATGTTTGTGCGCGATCGCTGATGAGGAAATAAGAGAATCGATTTTTCAGATCGCCTCTATAGCGTGCATACGTACACATATACTATCGATAATCTAGCGTTTATTTGAAAACGATTCATAAATAGGCCGAAAAATGACAGTTTGTGTATTCTAGAATATTCCAGTAAATGTCTTTTATCATGGAATCTTTATATTTTCCTTGAAAACGAGGGCTTTTCAAAATGCCATAAAACGAAAAAAGGAACCGATAAAAAAACAATCCGCTTCGACAATGTTGACTGGAAAACGAGTCATTGAAAAGCGACGGGCAGATTAGACACATAGCCATCATTTAAAACATAGATTAGGCGTTTTTAAGCTAACATTGAAGTGGATGGTGGCATTCAACGGGTAAATCAAGGTTAAGCAATGGCTCTGAAAGTGTTAAGCCCGGAGCCCTATTTTCTGAAAATCCACCTAATCCACCTAAAATACATACCTAAGTAAATGGAATATTGCTCCACTTCTACAAGGTCCATTTATATATTCTTGGTATCTAGGGACATCTATGGACCTCAGTGAATGTATTCCCAGTGTCAGAAATATTGTGTCTATTACTAGGCTTGCTTAAATTGTGATGAAACAAGAGAATATGAATTATGATTTTTCTTTGCATCTTTGAGAGTGAATAACACCATGCTAATTATGATCAGACATGAAAAACTGCCACTGATCTCGTTCAGTACCTTCTTGAGATCATGTGTACAAAAAATCTAAGGAAATTAATAAAGGGAAGATGATTAAACAGAAGGTTCTGTAGATACAGTACTGAATTCTCCCATCCGGACCAATGAAATTTGAAATATTATTATAGAATATAGAATAGCAGGCTTATAAATTACCTTATTATAGCCAATTCGCACACATATATATATATATTATCTTTCAAATGCCCGAGTTCAATTTGGATTTAGTATCCAGGGCTCGAGACTAACGATGTCCCGTCGTCCCGGGGACGATCAAATATTGATTTGGGACGAACAGAAATCTTTTTTGGGACGCAAACGGGACGAGAGGATTTAATTTTTTTCACAGGAAATGTCAATTAGCCGACTGTCAGTGCGCGCATATATATATATGAATTATTCTACGTTAATAAAACATACCTGGTGATCAACTACAGTTTGCTGTAAACATTATGATATGTGTGTAGTGTTCTGATAACGACAGCTGCAGCGGGAGCTGGCTCATGCTGGATTTGAGAATAGCATGCAGCTGCAGAGCCGCAGAGCCAGGGGCGCTTTCAGGTCCGGTCACAGGCCCGCTCAACAGCGCCCCCCACACAACGGCTGAATTGCCAATGGCTGAATTAGAGTATTGCACTGTGGAACAGCAGCATGGAGTCTCGACTCTGGACTTATTTTATTTTATTTTAGCAGCAGTTATCAATATCGACCAGGAGGACAGCGCGATCTAAGGGACATGTTTCATTACTAGTCAAGTGTCATTACTTTAGTTATCAAAGGTGTAATCTCTGGACGCAATGACATTATATAGTTTAAAGCTAAACTATGTTTTTCTTGTTAGGAGAGGGATAACTTATTCAGTTAGATTTGATTTGATCTTTATTTATCTCTAACATTTTCAACCATAAACACACATTTGTAATAACAAAAAAAAAATAAAAGGAAATAAAATACAAATACATTTAAATATATTTTCCTATGGCAGGAATAATCAACATGGCTCCAATTGGTTGACTATAACAGCACCGTGACCAAATATCCCTATACTAGCACCTTGTTAAACACTTTTTTTTATATATATATATATTTATTTATTTTTAATCATAATTCTTCTTGTGAAATCTTTCCACCTGGGAGCCTTTTGACTAAATCAATTTATTCTCCCCTTCTCTGAATGGTGTTTCTTATGGCAATAACAACTATAGACGACAAAACCAAAGTAAAGAAACGACATTTGATTTTTGGGACGGTTACATTCACTTTGGGACGGTTAAGATTGTATTTCGGGACGGTTCTGGGACGGTGGTGAAAAAAGTTAGTCTGGAGCCCTGTTAGTATCACCAGGTGCGCATAAGAACAGATAATGAAATCAACTGTATGTACAGTAGCTTTTTATTTTTATCAGGGTGCCACCACTTTTAAACTATTTTCAAATCTAATTGTTGCTACATGCTAAAAATAGAGATTAGAGATTATTGTATGTTGTATTGAGGGGCAGGTTAGGTTGGATCCATTTTGATGAACAACATCAGCATAGTCAAGAAATGTTCTTTCAGACACTAAATGTAAAACAGTTTCTAGATTGAAAATGTATTTTGATGATCAATGGGAGGTTTGAATGTAAGTTCAGAGTCAAGCCATAAACCCAAGTATTAATTTGATCAACTCTATGCAGCAGAGAAGTACCATCATTACACGTTATTCGATTTTGTTTTAAGGCTCCGTCTTGTACCAAAGACCATAATGCAATATTTTGTTTTAATGAGCAGTAGTTTATTAGATAAAAGCCAGTTTTGTAAGGTATTGAAATTCGATTGAAGGGTAGTTTGGATTTGCAGTAAAATAGGTTTAGAAGTATAAATTACAGTATAATCTGCATATAGTTGAATGGAAGAATTAGAACAAATTAAAGGAAGATCATTAATTAAAAAAAGGGAAAGTGGACCCAACCCTGGGGTACACTTCTTTGTAAATCAGACTTACTCCTTTGAAGGACAACATTATTGTTCTCTCTTACTATCACACACATGCACAATTGCATGCACATAGCCTTCACTTCAAGACATATCCATCTACACACACACACACTACCCCCCTCACGTTTATCTCTACAGATAGCCTTCAACTTGTACAGATATGCAAACACACACACACAGGGGTCTCATAAGTATACATCATATCTATAATTCATATCACGTATGTCAATGCTCTACTTGTTTTGTCTACTCTCCTGTATAAATACTTTGTTAGTTCGCCATTCTACTGAGATATCCAAGCTAGGGCCATTGCTGTAACCTAGGTCTCTCCATATTGCAAGTGACATGTCATTCCATCAGTAAACTCTATCCTTAATCAAACACTGCCTCAGTGAATAATATCTGGTCAAATTATAAATGCTAAATGGCTGCATTTATATAGCGCTTTTATCCAAAGCGCTTTACAATTTGTTCCTCACATTTTACCCATTCACTCACACATTCACACACCAACGGCAGAGGCAACCATGCAAGGTACCAACCTGCTCATCGGGAGCAGTTAGGGGTTAAGTGTCTTGCTCAAGGACACTTCGACACGCTGCCCGGGAGGAGCGGGAATCGAACCAGGAACCTCCGGATAACCAGACGACTGCTCTACCTACCGAGCCACTGTCGCCCCTCTGGAAATTATTCCACATGAATAGTCATGAATTATTATTATTACCATCTCTTATTTGATTAAGATATATTTCTTAGCTGCCTGTATGTTTCCCAATCAGCATTGTTCCTTGTCTGATGAAATTGAACTCTAGCCTTAAAAGTCAGTACAAATGTTTGTATGGCAGATAAAGTTCACTGTGGAAACGTTCTGGAGCTACATTGAGTGTGCAGTATCCCTTCTTATTTTAGTCTACACAGCCCCAATGATCAGAACATCTTCGTAAAAAAAGTCTTTATTCAGTTAAAGCAGCTTCAACAGCTCTATCGACCTCGACATGTTTCTACAGTAATCATGCCATGGCATGGGCATTGAATTCAAGATGATATATTGATATCAAAAACTTCCTAGTAGCTGCTTTAAAAACAAAACAGTTCAGAAGGAGCAAACCATGCTTCCCCGCTGCTCCTCCATGTCAAGGCCAGTCCATTAAATTATTCACTACTAACTAACCAGCGTACTTATTGCGAATGATCTCTCCGCCTTCCACCTCCACCTGTTCATACAGCCACTTCCTGTCGCAGCGGCACTCCACGCCACATTTGCGTGAGCCACAGTCCGAGCAGGGGTAGAAGCAGCCCATGCAGTCCACATCTAGGCAGTCGCACATGTCTTTGCCATTGGAGAGCAGTCGCCCCTCTTTGTCATAAACTTTGCTCTTCTGTCCCATGGTCTGTCTGTGTAGAGAGGGAAACACTCAAATCCCTGTCCCATTCATTGGCTGTTTTAACATTTCAGCATTTCCCTCAGCGCCATTTGAATCAGAATTCAGTTATCAAATCTCACCTGTCATTGGCTGCGTTTTTGCCTCCACGCCCACCACCTCGTCCACCCTGAGGTAAAAAGAGAGAAAAACATATTATGCTATGGTAAGCTATGCCAGGGATAGCTTAAATACATTAGGTACTGTATAGGAGTTGTATAAGAGCCTCACAAAGATAAATGAAATACCACAGTACATATCAGTTCCACCCAACCTCAAACACTATCTCAACATTATCATCATCTCCTGTTGAAGAATCAATAGAGGCCTTGCACAGAATGTTTGTGTAGTTCTCCTTCTTCCATAGCAACCATTGCTAGAGTTATTACACTTTTTAAGAATGAGAGCAAGGTTGCTCAAGGTAATTATAGACCAGTGTCCAGTTTTGGGGTTATATCCAAGGTTCTTGAAAAAATTATCTACGAACAGATAAGAGGAATACATGTTTAAGAATAATATTTTGTATGATTTGCAAGCAGGTTTTAGAGCATTCCATTCTACAGACACATGTCTGCTATACCTCACTGATTATATTAAAAAGGAAATTGACTATGGTAAACTTTGTGGTATGGTTCTGCTCGATCTACAAAAAGCATTCGATACAGTCGATCAGATTTTATTGTATAAATCGAAAGACGACGATTCTGCTCTTGTTGTGTCCCATAAGGACAAGAACGTGGTTGAGAGCTGTATGGGTGCAGAGCTGTGAGCAAATGACTCTCCGATAATAGGCTCCCTCTTCATCTCGGTAAGACGGAGTCTATTCTCTTTGGGACAAATGTGAAATTGGGCAGATCACCTGGCTTCAATGTTATGGCTGGTGACACGGTAGTGGCAACTAAAAACTGTGTCACATACTTGGGGTGTGAAATGGATCAGTCTCTCACAGGGGAGAAGATGGGGTTAAAGGTTAGAGCCAAAGTCAACCAATTATTATTATTAATTTGTTTTTTCTGACCAGAAAGGCAACATTTTTAGATATTAAAACCTTTAAATTGCTGGCTATGGCACCAATTCAACCCCACTATGACTATGCAAGTACAGCGTGGTACACCAATACCCCTAACCACATAAAAACAAAACTACAGACATCCCAGAATAAATTGATTAGGACTGTTTTGAATTCATCTTCTCATACCCATGTTGGCTGCTCCCAATTCATATAACTAAAATGGTTGTCAGTTGAAGACAGAATCAATCATTTGAAGCAGAGTATTACCCATAGAATAATGAATAGTCAATGAATCCAAAATGACAATGTTGTTAGAAGTGGTGGAGAGAATAAAAGCTAGCATATAATGGTAGTGCCTGGTTAGGAGCGAACGATAATGGATGGATTATCCAATGGGGGGTCCGGGGGGGGGGGGGGGGGGAGCGAGCGCATATGTGTGTAGGGTATTAGATAGCAGGTATTAGGGGTATATCTTGTATAAGACATTTATCTAAATGGTGATTTCATTGGATGTGCACTGTTAATTAATGCTTGTATATCTAATTTTATGTTGTCATGTTTGTTTATGCGTTTGTTTAAAAAATAATAAAAAAATAAAATACAAAAAGAATAATGAATAGTTCCGTTCTGAAGTATTTAAAAGATTATTTTAAACTCGTCAGGGAGACTCATGGCTATGCCACCAGAGCAAGTGGAACAGATATTGTCCCCTGTAGGATTAAGAGTGAGGCTGGGAAAAATACCTTTCAGTATTCAGCTACCATCTCATAAAATAAATGGTCACAATTAGGCATTTTAAAATAGCAGTGAAGGGATGGTTGCCTAGCCGTCCGACAATTGAAGCAGTTTATTTTGTATATGTGTTGTTTTATATGTGTTGTTGTAGTGTAAGAGTTTTATGTATTTTTGTTTTAATGTGTTTTTTGCACCTTGCTGAGACCTACCTGTGCCAACTATTGCTGTGACAGACGAGGACCACAGTGGAAATAAGTTGTGTCAGAGAGACTATATTATTGTGTGATAATTCCTCAAACAATGTAATGCAATGTTTGTGGCCCAATTGCCTCCCACAAGCCGGCTGCAATGTGGACGAAGCCTTGCATCACGTGTCCCCTCCGGTACTCGAGGAGGCAGCCGTCGCATCTTTTCACCTGCACAGCGCGATCTCTCAGCAGCGAGGGTCTGCGTGGGAGGGACACGCCGCCCTCGTCGCTTCCTGATTCTACTGCGCAGGCGCACCAACCGACCTGTAGGAGTCGCTGTCCACAGCGTCCGATCCCCACCCCCTAATACTGCCAATTGTATTAGTATGAACGACCAGCCAAGCTGGTAGCAACACCGAGAGCTGGGCTCGAACCCAGCATCTCCTGTGTTGGTGGCGAGCGCCTTGCCCACTGCGCCACCTAGCCGCCCCACTTAAGAGAAGCTTCTCTCAATTCTTTCCAAACAAATAATTTCCTAAACAATTGAATGTGATGGGATAAGAGCTGAGAACTTCTCAAATGTAATAAATATGTTTTTGATGTATACAAAACCTACTGTGACAAAGAATTAACGGGCATAACCTTGGAACCTAGATTTCATACAATCCTGTGTTGAGGACAATTCTTTATTATCAAAATATTGTTGACTGTTTCACCCAATTAAATACTATAGCATATTTAATGGAGTTTACATGGTCTAGCCCTGTTGCACAGCGCAAGCATTAAACTATAACGGGCGATAGCCAAGCCGAATGGCAGAGTTGTACCAAGGGCAGAACGTGTATTCGCATCTCTTGTGAATTTGCGCACAAAAAAGAGAATATAGACCATGTTACACTTTATGTACCTTTGAAGATCTACCTGTTAATCACAAGACTGGCCATCACATGTTGATAAAATATCTATATAACATTAATTTGTGCAGACTAGTAGGATTGTCATTACCCTCACGTTTCTACAGTGAGAAGCAACATTGATGTGTACTGACAGACATGGAAGAGGCAAGACAATGGGTCTCATTCCCGAAAAATTTTTAAAGATATATTCTGGAAAACTTATCTTGGAACCACTGAGACATAATCTATGACAAGTACACTCTGAGTCCTGAACGTGCTGGTAATATAAGTGGCTGAAACGGTCGCAGAAATTATATGATCCGATATCTGCTTGGAGAATGGCATTCTGTCATAAACTCCAAAGCGCGTTCCCGTTCAGCTCATTTGCATACAAAACACCGCCTCCATAGCTCCTTATAAGGCAACTGGTGACGCAGCTGTGTGAAATGGAATGGCGGAAGTGTTTTGCGAGCCGCGTGATTACGAAACCTAGCGTCAGTCAGTGCCAATCAGAGAGCGTCTCCGAGAAATGCGGCTAGGTTTCGTAATCACGCTTGCGCCCATCAAAACTAGATTAGATTAATGTATTGGCATCATATACAGCTCGCGGTACACACCTGCCGCAGCGCGCACACACAGACGCGCGCAGTACTGTATATGAATGAATGAATGACATATAATATATATAGCCTACGGCGGGCGTAATGAATGAACGCAGTATGGCTTATTATTCCACAATTAAGCCTATAGGCTACTGTTCATTCGTAGGCGCACACAAGACTTGTTATGGAATATTAATGCAGTCTATTTCCACCGATTAGCTTTAGTTCTTATTTATTTATCCACTGTCATTTCAGTGTTGGTGTATAGGCTATATATTGTATTTCAATATAAGTTTAATTGATTAATGATATATTCAAAGGAATGCAGGTTTATAGCTATATCAACCCCCTCCAATGTACAGTAAATGACCAAGTATGGTTGTCAATATTCCAATGTACAGTTTTGCTTGTACAGTGTAAGTCTATCCCCCACCCACCCCTACCCAACCTCCTCCAACAGTTTCTACGTCAAATGTACTCTCTTTTCTGGACTCTTTTTGTATCACAAACAGTACTGTATTTGCAAATCTGGTATGTCATAAATGTATAGATGTAGCAGTACTGTCTATCTGTGTCATGTGTGTCATATGTTATGATGAATTGAAAATGGGGGACCCTGATGTAAACAAGACGAAATTCTTTCTCTGGTCTGCATCCCCTTATGTAATTGAGCTGTACTGTACCCATTCTGCAATCTGTTAATAAAGTTTTCAATCAATCAATCAAACAAAGGTCTGTCCCATTGTATACCAATCAATGGGATACATTGCATGTTGACCTGCATTCTTTCAAATGTATATAATTAATCATTAAAACAGATGTGTAACAAATAAGAAATACAAATTCCACAGAAGGCATTCAATTATTATTATTTTCAATAATTGCATAATTGTGTTTGAATATCTGAGTAATTATTTGTCCAAAATAGCTGGTTCAGATATGGTTAATCCAGCTGCCCTGTGATCAGATGAATCCATATTATTTATTTTTCCGACATCAAATTCGTAATTTCTTATCGTACAAATATTGTCATATTTATTTTAATTATGATTAAGTAATTAATTCCAAGGAGGCCTGTAGCGTTGACGTGAAGGAATCACTATGAGAACACAGTCTGTCAAGTTATAATAACATTTTAAATTAGTCAATCAATCATGAGATTTGATCGTGGGCTGAGAGCATACTTAAGTGTGCTCCTCAGCACTCTTAGATCTGCTCTCAAATAAGATCTCATGAAAATTTGAGGACTCCCACTCCCAGCCCTAATATGTCTTAAATAGGCCAAAATCTGGCTAAGACGAAATATTTTGTCGTAACTTCGTTCGAGAATGAGACCCAATGACGTCCTTCGTATCCTGACAGTAGACTAATAGTCAACACATATGAATGTTTTATAGTCTATTTAAGTTAAGACTAGATTAACCATTTCCAATTATTGATCAAATATAGCTGGAGAAGGAATCTTGAAAGCATACTGCATCAACATTTCCAACTCTCTGCATAAGGGCTCAGCTATGTGTGTTTCAGAAAATCAGTTCTTGTGACAATCACATCACAAACAAAACAGGAGACATTTTGAACCACACAGCATTGCAGCCATAAGGTCATTTTAGCAAAAGCCTCCCTTTGTCTTGCTCTGAGGAAGGCTTTTGCCAAAAACATGTTCAAGCCTAATTCAGCCACAAAATAAAAATGGTTTTTGAAGTGTCTTCATTCCCATGTTGTTCATGGATTATTTGTGACTTGATCTATTGCTTGTGGCAGAGCACCCAGGCTGAATGTATGAGGAGGCACACCTGCTATCCATTCAAAACAGGAAAGTTCTTTGAAACTCACCCTGAAACCCCCTCGTTTTTCCTTCCGTTGATTGGTAGCCTCCCGCACTCCCTTGTCTCTTTCCGTTTGTGTTCCCAATCGGTTGGTGGGGTTTGTATCCTTGGAAACCACACCCCTCTTCCGTAACTCAATCTGCAGAGGTTTTAAAAACATAATTTATTTAATGAGCACAACATATAGTCCTATAAAATACTGGACTACCTGCGTATGTTGTAAATAAGGCTTCCAACAATAACCCATTACCCTAGACGAGTCATGCCCTGGCGCAAATATGGTGGGCACGGCATCCTCCTTCAGAAACTGTTTGCCATTATAGTCCCTGAAGCAGTCGGGTCGGAAGTGTTCTGAACAGAGGCAGGTGTTAGTGGTCGGAAGGAAGTTCTTCATCCCCAAACTGTCGACCCATTGGCTGGCAAGTTGAGGCTTGCTGAGAGGGAACCTGGAGTGAAGGAGAGTGAGAAGAGTGTTAAAATGAGTGTGTGTTTATTACATATTCAACTTCTTTGTCCCATTTACTCAGAATTACACATTAATGAACTCATCCGCCACCATCTACTGTTACTGGTGAACATCCTGACACACCTTGTAGTATTATTACACTGATTGTACACTGACAGAATTGTCTTTAATTAATTAGGAATAGACGTGCATGAAGCATCAATTTCCAACTACCATATTGTGTCTAATATAAGACAGAAAGAAATCTGAAAAAGGGGCATAGTCTTATTTTCGTGGTCTAGACTTTTAAATGTCATTATACAATCATTAATGATGCAGCCTTCTCGACCGTGCGGAGCAAGGTTGAGAACAAGTGTTGCCGAGGATGGAGGTCAGAGCTCGGCTCATGCATCGATGAAGAGTGCAGCTATAGCTGCGAAAACGAATGTGAATTGCAGGATACATTGATCATCGAGACTTTGATTGATTGATTGAAAACTTTATTAACAGATTGCAGAATGGGTACAGTACAGTACAATTAACTTCGAATGCACCTTGTGGCCCTGGGTAAAACAAAAAGCCTACCCAACCTCCCCCAATGTACAGTTTTTACGTCAAATGTATATACTCTTTTCTGGACTATTTTTGTATCACAAACAGTACTGTATTAGCAAATCTGGTATGTCATAAATGTATAGATGTAGCAGTACTGTATATCTGTATGTCATGTATGTCATTATGTCCTGATGAATTGAAAAAGGGGGACCCTGATGTAAACAAGACGAAAGTCTTTCTCTGGTCTGCATCCCCTTAACAATTGTGTGTATTGAGCTGTACTGTATTGTACCAATTCTGCAATCTGTTAATAAAGTTTTCAATCAATCAATCAAACGTTTTTATATAAAACATTTGCCAAAAGATGATAAAAACAACAGCCTACATTGAATAAAACTATATATTATTATCATTATTTTCAAATAAAATAAATGTATTTATAAAAACAAGAGTTGGTCTTCAAAACAGTATTTTTTCCAAAAGAAATCTTGAAAAATCAGGGTCATCTTACATTCGGCCCAATAATACGGTATATAATTAATAGCAGGGAGTAAGGAGAAATGGAGCTTTTTATTTTCTGCAGTTCCTGGTGAGAGAAACTAATAGAGATTAGCTTCTCGTTGCAGTCTCATTCAATAGTTGAATTCTAGTTATATAATTATATTGTAATAGAGTCAACAACACGTATGAGTCAACAACACGTATAGTCAATACAATATGGACAGAGCTAACTTAGCTACTACAAGTCGAGCTAACTTAGCTACTGCAAGTCTTGCTAGAGTAGAGATTTGATGCAAACCTACCTGTAGAATCTTATTTCCGATCCCTTTACAAACTTATTTGTGCACCCGTATGCTGCACAAATAACAGGCATGGCGTCTTAAATGTGTTGAAAATGCGCTGAGAAATCAAACAAAAGCACACTATTTGAAACCAGTGCTCGATAGCAAAAACACGCATGCGTCAAGCGAGTGGCAGAATCATTTGGACTTCCGTTCAATGTTATTTCAAAGTAAAGGATCTCAAATTGCACTCTGCCTCTGCCTCTGAGTCTCTGCCTCTGCTTCTTCTGCTGCTTCTGCTGCTGCTTCTTCTTCTTCTTCTTCTTCTTCTTCTTCTTCTTCTTCTTCTTCTTCTTCTTCTTCTTCTTCTTCTTCTTCTTCACTGTCGAATTCCGGCCCTCCCTATAGCGTGAATACTTTCCCCAAGGCAGTTGTCCTTCCGCATTCGGTCTACGCGGCCTGATTGGCCACTGACGCTTCTCGCAACGCCCAATCGCGTTACTCCTAATGCTCGCTCCTAACTTTCAGAACTTCTCTCAGTTCTACAAGTCCATCACATCAGCTACCTACCACCTGCATGCATCAATATACTACTAACTATTATCAACTAACTCGCTACCGCCGTGCATCAATATACTAACTAACTAGCACATCAATGCACTAACTACTACCGCCTTGCATCGTTATACTGCTACCGCCGTGCATCAATATACTAACTATCACATCAATGCACTAACTACTACCGCCGTGCATCGCTATACTGCTACCGCCGTGCATCAATATACTAACTATTGATGTGATGTCGATTGATATGAATAGCTAGTTACGTTAATATAGAGATGAAAACAATATGTTATTTATATTGATGTGATGTCGATTGATATGGTAGCAGTATAGCGATGCACGGCGGTAGTAGTTAGTGCATTGATGTGATAGTTAGTATATTGATGCACGGCGGTAGCAGTATAGCGATGCACGGCGGTAGTAGTTAGTGCATTGATGTGCATGCTAGTTAATTAGTATATTGATGCACGGCGGTAGCGAGTTAGTTGATAGTTAGTAGTATATTGATGCAGGTAGGTAGCTGATGTGATGGACTTGTGGAACTGAGAGAAGTTCTGAAAGTTAAGAGCGAGCGTTAGGAGTAACGCCTCACCCTTCCCACCCTCCAGAACATTTACAACAAGCGGTGCAGGGGGAAGGCTAAGAGAATTATTAAGGACTCGAGCCACCCGAACAACTGCCTCTTTGAACTGCTGCGGTCAGGCAAGCGATACCGGAGTCTTAAGGCGAGCACAGAAAGACTCAGAAGAAGCTTCTATCCCCAGGCCATCAGGCTGCTAAACGAACAATAAACACTATGCAACAACCATCAAATGCACACAGCACACACACCCACACGCACACACTCACTTAAACAAACAACACACTGCAGCACCCACTCTCCACACTTTAGATCACACAAACACACTTTATATTTATTGATAAAGGATTTGCACTACAACTCGTACACCTACTGTAAATTGTACCTAAATTGCACCTCATCCCATTTCTGCCTTGCACTATATAGTATTGTATATTAGTACACTGCATAGTATTGTATATTATATGGTAACTCAGTTACGTCTATTCTGCATCGAACATTGTACATATGTCTATACTGAACACTGTGACCTCATTTTTTTACTTCTAATTTACATGCTATACTATGTTATTTTATTTCATACTTATCTTGTCTTGCACAGTCTCTGGAACGTAACAGTAAGAAGCATTTTGTATAAAAGTATTCTGTACTTCTGTATGACAACTATTAAAGAAACTTGAAACTTGAACTTGAGAGAAGCGTCAGTGGCCAATCAGGCCGCGTAAACCGAACGCGGAAGGACAACTGCCTTGGGGAAAGTATTCACGCCTCCCTATATCGTAAGGTTATCCTATAACCCTAGTTATATGATACTGGCTGAGCGTCTCGCTCTGCTTTCTAAGATAACCCATTATCTCCAGCACCTAGTGTGCTCCGGGGAACAAAACAAATGCACCCACTTGCACGTGACCACGCCACTCCCATGCGTCCCCTATATTACGCCGGAAGTGGTCACGCCTCACCCTTCCCAGTTCGATTTCCATAAGTGGAAAACATCCAAGGGACCTCAGGGCGCTAAAGAGCGAGCCGCTCAGCCAGTATCATATAACTAGGGTTATAGGATAACCTTACGTTATATATCAACTGGCTTTGCGTCTCGCTCTGTCTTCTGAGATAAAGGGCAGAGCGGACGCGTGGCCCCGACAAATGCACCCCCGACAAATGCACCCCCTGAGGGCCCTAAGCCCCAGCCAGGGAGGAGGGGAGTTCCGTCCGCGTCTATTCGAAAGGCAACCGGTTTATGCGTTTTGCGAATCTGATTGGCCACTGACGTTTCTGGTCATGTGACATGTGCGCCCAATCGCGTGACGTGCCCATTTCCGCCTCGACCAGCAGCAAACTACCTAACGCCTAGTTTATCACTGGTTAAGCTTAGGCGACTCTTTCGAAGTTGGTTAAGGTTAGAGTTTGGAATCAGGGCTGGCATTCTATCGCCATAAGATAAGATATTCCTTTATTGATCCCCTTGGGGAAATTCAGGCATCATAGCAGCATGGGGGAAGGGGGGGTGGTACAGGTAGTAAAAACAACACAGGCAGTGTAAACAAATAGGTCAATATAATTTACTATCTAACTAGCTGAAAAAGATATTCACAGTATTCACAGTGTCACATAAGGTGCCGTATGCATAAGGTAGTGTTATAATTTACTATCTACTGAGTATGCATTATTCACAGTATGTATGCCTAAGGTAGTGTAAGTTGTCCTCCTTGGGTTCCTATAAGTCCCAGGTCAATGTCTGGTAGCAGTCGCTGCCCCCTGTTGTGGAGCCTGGAAGCTGCTAGTTGCTGCCCACTGTTGTGGAGCCTGATGGCCGCTGGTATGAAGGACTGTCCGAGGCGGTTAGTTGAGTGTCGGGGGGGTATGAGTCTGTGGCTGAACGAGCTTCTCATCTTGACTAGCTCGTCGTAGAGGAGGTGGTAGGGGTTCTCCATGATGGCAGCCAGCTTCCTTATCATCCCCCTCTCTGCCATCACCTCTAGTCTAGGTAGCTCGACTCCCACCACGGAGCTAGCCTTCCTCACCAGCTTGTTGAGCTTGTTGGTGTCCCTTGAGTTGATGTAGCCTCCCCAGCATGCCACAGCATAGAAGAGGACGCTGGCCACTACAGACTGGTAAAATTACTGCAGCAGTCTGTTGCACACGTTGAAGGACCTGAATCTCCTCAAGAAGAATAGCCTGCTCTGTCCCTTCCTGTAGAGGGCCTCTGTGTTATCCGACCAGTCCAGTTTATTGTTCAGGTGTACCCCAAGGAACTTATATGAGTCCACCACCTCCACCTCCACCCCTCGGATGGTGATGGGAATCGGGGGGGGCCTCTTCTTGCCCCTCCGGAAGTCCACCACCAGCTCCTTGGTCTTACTGGTGTTGAGTTGGAGGTGGTTGCTGTCGCTCCACCCCACGAAGCTCTCCACCAGGGCTCTGTACTCCTCCTCATAATCGTCGGTGATGTAGCTTACGATGGAGGAGTCGTCTGAGAACTTCTGCAGGTGGCACCCGCTTGAGTTGCGGCAGAAGTCTGAGGTGTAGAGGGTGAAGAGGAAGGGTGACAGCACAGTTCCTTGGGGGGCGCCGGTGTTGCTCACCAGTACGTCAGACTGACTGTCCTTTAGTCTGATGTACTGCGGCCTCTCAGTGAGGTAGTCCTTGATCCAGGCCACCAAGCTGTGCTCCAGCTGCATCGCGGAGAGCTTCTCCGCTAGCAGTGACGGCTGGATGGTGTTGAAGGCGCTGGAGAAATCAAAGAACATAATCCTCACTGAGCTGCGCGGCTTCTCCAGGTGCGTGTACGCTCTGTGGAGCATGTAGATGATGGCGTCCTCCACCCCGATGTTTGCCTGGTATGCAAACTGCAGGGGGTCGAGGGAGTCACGCACCAGGGGCTTGAGGTGTTGCAGGACCAGTCTCTCAAACGTCTTTATGACGTGTGACGTCAGAGCGACTGGCCTGTAGTCGTTGAGGGTGCTGGGTCGTCCCTTCTTGGGCACCGGGACAATGCAGGAGGTCTTCCAGAGCTGGGGCACCCTCTCCAGCCTCAGGGAGAGGTTGAAAAGATGTTGGAGCGGTGCTGCCAGCTGCTCCGCACATGCTTTGAGCACCCTGGGATTGGTGTTGTCCGGTCCTCTGACCTTGTTCACACTAATCCTGGAGAGCTGCCTACTGACCTGACTGTTAGTGATCGTCAGGGTTGGGGGTGGTAGGTAGTCTGCTGCTGTTGGGGGTGGGGTGCCGGTGCTGATGGGTGTGGGTGGGTGGGTGGGTGGGTGGGTGGGTGGGTGGGTGGGTGGGTGGGTGGGGTGCTTGGTAGGTGTGATCTGGTGCTGGTGTCGATGGGTGGGGGGAGGGGTGTGGGGAGGCCACTCTGGTCGAATCGGTTGAAGAACATGTTGAACTCGTCTGCACGCTCTTGGGGGCCCTCAACAGCTGTGCCCTGCTGTTTGAACCCAGTAATCTTCCGGACACCCGCCCACACCTCCCTGGTGTTGTTGGCCTGTAGTCTGCCCTCCAGCCTGTCCTTGTAGCTGTCCTTGGCTGCCCTTAGCTCTTTTTTGAGCTCCCTTTGGACAGCCCTGGCCTGCTCAGTGTCCCGTGCCATGAAGGCCCTCTTTTTCCTGTTTAGCAGGTGTTTAATGTCCTTGCTAATCCAGGGTTTATTGTTTGAAAAGCAGCGTACCTTCTTTGTGGGTACGATGCTCTCCTCACAGAACCTGATGTAGTCTGTGATGCAGTGGGATAGTCCATCAATGTCGTCTCCATGGACCCTCTCAAACATGTCCTAGTCTGTCGACCTGAAACACTCCTGTAGCTCCTCCTCGATGTCGTCATGCTCTAAGACAAACTCTAACCGTAACCAACTTCGAAAGAGTGCCTAAGCTTAACCAGTGAAAGAACTTGCCGTCACACGATTGGTGCGACCAGAAACAGCAGTGGCCAATCAGAGCGCAAAACGCGGAAGCATAAACCAGTTGCCTTTCGAATAGACGCTGTCAGGATCTGCCCTTTGGGCACATGAACTCTCTGAACTCTCTGAACTGTCTGAACTCTCTGAACATAGGCAATCCTCTGACGCCCCCTGGCGGAGTTCTGGGGTTAATGACTTTTCTGGCTCCAGCCATACACCTGTACCTGGTATTGGCTATCATTAATGCACTGCCTATGTTCTTGTTCCCTGTTCATATTCATGTTCCTGTCTAGTCCTAGTCTCCCTTGTATTCCCTGTGTTGTTATGTTACAATGTTTATTCCTGCCTGTTAGTTTTGTGTCCTAGACTGTCAGCCCCCAGCTGTTCCTTGTTGTCTAATTAGTACCTGTATATATTCTCCCCGCCCCTGTCTTCCAGTGTGGCGTCATTGTTTGTTGTTCCTGTGTCAGTACCCTTCCGTACTTCACTTTTCACCTGTCTCACCAAATCATCCACAGACAAACTACAAATGGTCCAAAATGCTGCAGCCAGGCTACTCACAAGGTCAAAAAAATCATGTCACATCACTCCCATTCTGGTATCCCTGCACTGGCTCCCGGTACACTATATAATTCACTTCAAAGTCCTCATTTTCACTTTCAGAGCACTTCACGGTCAGGCCCCTATCTACATCACTGAACTCATCCATCACTACACCAACACCCGCTCACTCAGATCTGCCGATCAGCACCTCCTGGTGGTCCCCAGGTCCAGGCTGAAAACAAGGGGTGATCGAGCCTTTGAGGTGACAGCACCAAGGCTCTGGAACGCTCTCCCCCTGGACCTGCGAACTGCCCCCTCTGAAAACTCTTTTAAAAAACAACTAAAAACACATTTGTTCAGACAGGCCTTTGGTCATACATAGGCACTTCTTCTTCTTGTCCTCACTGTTCTATAGTTTTGTTTTAATTAGTGACTCATGATTTTATCCAAATTCTTTTATTCTACTTTTTCTATCTGGTTTCACTGTTTTTTAACTGCTGTTTGTTGTCGTTGTCATTTATTTCTGATTTTGTTTTATTGTGTTTTTATATTAAGCTGTAGTGTAAAGCACCCTGTGCATTCGTGCTGTGAAGGGTGCTATATAAATAAAGGTCATTCATTCATTCATTCATTCATACTGTGTGTATCTCCGTATCTCCTGTGTCAGTACCTTCCCGTATTTGTAGTCCATGTTCTGTAACCTCTTGACTATGCTCAAGTAAAGCTATTATTATTATCGGAACGTCGACTCGTTGCCTTGTCTCTCTTACTCCACATTGTCCCGCGATTGAATCCTACACTCCTCTCCTAAACTCGGATCCTCACAGTATGACGCCACCAAACCAGGATTCAGCGGACAACGGGAGAGACCAAGCGAACGACGTATTGCTCACCTTGGAGCGCTTCTTCGAGGGAGACTTCCTCGCTTCATCCTCGTTCGAAAAGATGCGGCTGCACGCACTGCTCACCTGCGCAAGTGGGACTTGCAGCTCGGAGCAGGCTCCGCTCCTCGCGGAACATGATCGGCAGTTGGGACTGATTATTCGGGCGCTCTGGTCCCCTGCTCCCAGCGAAGCCACGGCTACCAGTACGGCCTCCGCCACAAGTAAGGCCTCTACTGCCACCGCAGCTGTTAGCGTTGGTCCCGCGGCCTTCACTGCCCAGGCTGTTAGCCCAGCCATTAGCCTAGCTTCCAGAGCCAGTAATGCTAGTTCCTGCTCTGTTAACACTGTCCAGGCTACTAGCATAGCCGTTAGCCTTGCTTCCCCCGCTAGTACTGCTAACCCCGGCTCCGTTAACACAGTCCATGCTACTAACCCGGCCGTTAGCCTAGCTCCCTCAGCTAGCACTGCTAACTCCGGCTCTGTTAACACAGTCCACGCTGCTAGCATAGCCGTTAGCCTAGCTCCCACAGCTAGTACTGCTAGCTCTCGCTCTGTTAACACTGCCCAGACAGCCAGCTCAGGCCCTATAGGTAACAAAGCCTCTGATGCTGGGACCGCCCCATCGGCCGGCAAGGCCCCTGTGGTTAGCTTAGCCCCAGTAGCCAATGTAGCTTCGGCAGCTACCCCCCTAGCTCACCCCTCTAGCACAGGCCCTATAGCCAACAAAGCCTCTGATGCTGGGGCCGCTCCGTCGGCCGGCAAGGCCCCTGTGGTTAGCTTAGCCCCTGTAGCCAATGTAGCTTTGGCAGCTACCCCCTTAGCTCTCTTAGCTAACACTGCCCAGGCAGCTAGCACAAGCCCAGTAGCTAGTCCTGCCCCTGTAGCAGTTCGCATAGGCCCTGCGGCCCTCACTACACAGGCAGCTAGCACTAGCCCAGTAGCTAGTACAGCCCCTGTAGCCATTGTAGCTTCTGCAGCTATCCCCTTAGCTCTCTCTGCCCCCACAGCTAAGTCAAGGGTTCCTTCTGTTCGGAGGCTCAGTGTAGGCTCGTTCTCTACCACTAGCTTACTCCCTCCTGCTACTGCTAGCGAGGCTTCTGCAACTGGCAGAACCTTTGGTGATAAGAGCAGCCTCTGCAGTAGCTACCTACCTAGCTGCCCTCGCGTGCACAGGCCCTATAGCTAACGTAGCGTCAGATGCTGGGACCGCCCCTTCAGCCGGCATGGCCTCCGTGGTTAGCACAGCCCCTGCCGCTAGCATAGCCTCGGTAGCTACCGCCTCTGTCCAGTCCGCTAGAGCTCCGCCTGCTAGCGTAGCACGCACTGCTGGCAAGTCTCAAAAGGCTAGCAAAGCTAAGAAGACTAGCATAGCCCTTCCCACTAGGGTAACTCCTACTGCTAGCGCCTTAGCCCCTCCCGCTAGGGTAACTCCTACTGCTAGCACCTTAGCCCTTCCTGCTAGTATAGCATCTACAGCTAGCACCATAGCCCTCTCTGCTAGTATAACGTCCCCTACTGGTCCCGTAGCCCCCCTCGGGACGGGTTTCATGAGGCACATTCCCTCCTACAAGAATTTTTGGGCAATTATTCTCCGGCCTGCAGTCTGGAGGAGCGAAAGAACGTTTATCGCCTGGTGTTCTCCATGATGAGGCGGAGTCCTGAAAGAGCATGCGAACTCCGGGTACTGGCCGGGACCTTGTTTAGGGTGCTCTTCCAGGACCCCAACTCCCCAGCCGACTGCCAAGCCGCTAACCCTGGTAAGGCCTCCACCACCAGCATGGCCTCTACTGTTAGCATAGCATCGTCTGGTCCGGCCCTGCGCCGTGGTCTGCACCGAGGTCGATCTGCACCTGGAGAGTCGTCTGGTCCAGCCCTGTGCCGTGGTCTACGCCATGGTCGACGCCGTGGTCAACGCAGAGGTCTGCACCGAGGTCAATCTGCACCTGGAGGGTCGTCTGGTCCAGCCCTGCGCCGTGGTCGACGCCGTGGTCAACGCCGAGGTCTGCAGCGAGGTCTACGCCAGGAGGGGCCCCCATCCGGGGTCCTGCGCCCGGTCCCAAGACCTCCACCTGGAGTGGCTCCCGTCCGGGGTCCTGCCCTGGAGTGGTCGCCCTCGCCCCTTTGTTCCGGGCCTCCTCACCGGGCCCCTGTCCCAGTGCCCGGCCTCCGCCGTTGGGCTCCTGTCCCCGTCTCCAGCCCCCCTCTCCGGGCCTCTGTCCCTGTCTCCAGCCCCCCTCACCGGGCCCCTGTCCCCGTCTCCAGCCCCCCTCACCGGGTCCCTGTCCCCGTCTCCAGCCCCCCTCATCGGTCCTCTGTCCCCGTCTCCAGCCCCCCTCTCCGGGCCTCTGTCCCTGTCTCTGGCCCCCCTCTCTGGGCCTCTGTCCCTGTCTCTAGCCAGCCTCTCCGGGCCTCTGTCTCTGTCCCCCTCTCCGGTGCCCCTGGTCCTGTGCCCTGTGCGCCCTTCTCAGGGCTCCCCTCTGGTCCTGTTCCCCGGTCCCCCTGCTGCTGGGCCCCTCCTGGGTTATTTTTTCCGCCCCCCCGGCTCCTGTTTCCTGTGTCCTCGTCCCCAGTTTTTTCCGGGATCACAGTCCTTCGCCCTGCCTGTTCCGGGTCGGTCTTGGTGGTCGTCTGGGAGCCTCCCCTTCGGGGGGGGGGGGGGTCCTGTCAGGATCTGCCCTTTGGGCACATGAACTCTCTGAACTCTCTGAACTCTCTGAACATAGGCAATCCTCAGACACCCCCTGGCGGAGTTCTAGGGTTAATGACTTTGCTGGCTCCAGCCATACACCTGTACCTGGTATTGGCTATCATTAATGCACTGCCTATGTTCTTGTTCCCTGTTCATATTCATGTTCCTGTCTAGTCCTAGTCTCCCTTGTATTCCCTGTGTTGTTATGTTACAATGTTTATTCCTGCCTGTTAGTTGTGTCCTAGCCTGTCAGCCCCCAGCTGTTCCTTGTTGTCTAATTAGTACCTGTATATATTCTCCCCGCCCCTGTCTTCCAGTGTGGCGTCATTGTTTGTTGTTCCTGTGTCAGTACCCTTCCGTACTGTGTGTATCTCCGTATCTCCTGTGTCAGTACCTTCCCGTATTTGTAGTCCATGTTCTGTAATGTGTGCCTCTTGACTATGCTCAAGTAAAGCTATTATTATTATCGGAACGTCGACTCGTTGCCTCGTCTCTCTTACTCCACATTGTCCCGCAATTGAATCCTACACTCCTCTCCTAAACTCGGATCCTCACAGTCGCGTCCCGTCCACCCGCCCGTCCTAACAAAGGGGGGGAGGCAGTCAACTCCACCAAAGTGCGAAAAAAGGGGAACCAGGCACCCCCGAACGCACAGCGCAAGCGCGACCACGGTCCACGTGTGACACAGCACCCCGCGGTCCACACCCACACACCCCTGCTAGCCCACCTGATGGCGGGATACAGGAGAGGTCCCAGACCTGAGGACCGCCTGGGAGACAGAACCCCCAGTCATGTCCATGAGGTAAAACCTAACGAAAGGTCTCGGGGAGGACCAGGAGGCCGCAGCACAAATGTCCTCCACAGAGGCCCCCCCTAACAGGGCAGCAGAGGCCACCACACCACGAGTGGAGTGCGCCCTGACGCCCCCGGGGGGAACCTGTCCAGCCAACATGTAGCAAAGGGCAATGCCCTCGCACAACCAATGTGACAGGCGCTGCTCGGACAGCGTCTTACCTGCGCGAGGGCCACCATAACAACAAACAGTTGATCGGTAAACCTTCAGTGCACGGACAGGACACGACAGGTAAAGGCTCACCTCCAACCCACTAGCGTGAGGAGGAGGGCGAAACGCCTGAAGCACAATATCCCAGGAGCGACAAGAGCTCCGGATATTCTTTGGCACGAAGGCCGGATCAGGCCACAGAGTCGCCTGCTATCGGCCCGAATAGACAGGTACTCCGACCGCACCGAGAGAGCACATGGCTCACCCACATGGCTCACCCACGCATTTAGCGGAGGTGATGGCCCAAAAAAGGAATGCGGTCGTAAGACAGACGATCCAATGGCGCCTGCTCAAGATGCTCAAACGGGGCCCCTAACAGCCTTTCCAGAACAGTTGGAGGTCCCGACTCGGAGACAGAGAACGTTCCACAAGCTTGAGACGCCGTGCGCCAAGCAAGAACGTCCCACGAGATGGTGGCTGAACAGTGTTCTGCCCTCAAAGCCCACATGACAAGAAGATATAGCTGCAGCATATACCTTCAATGTCGAGGCCGACGCCCATCCAGGATAGACTGGAGAAGGACAGAACCGAGACCAGGGGGCATGACACCGGGTCCAAGCCCCCAACCTCCTCGAACCATACGCCAGTTCCCTGCGTAAGCTGCGGTAGTGGACGGAGCGCACGCGTTCCGGATGGCGTTAACCACAGAAGAGTTAAGACGCATCCCCACCAGATTCACCCTTTCAGCAGCCAAGCCTAGAGGCCGCCCCAGAACAGGAGGCAGAACAGAGTTCCGCGTGCCTGAGAGAGAGCCCGCGGTGACCACGGAACAGGCCACGGCGGGGCCACCAAGAGCTGAATCAGGGCCGGGAACCACACGACCAGGATCAAAGTCCCGCGCACCTGACGTACCCGCCCCAACAGCTGAGCTATCCGGTGTATGGGGGGGAACGCGTACAGAATCCCGGGCGGCCACGGATACATCGAGAAGGCATCCACCCCCAGAGAGGGGTTGTCCTTCCGACTGACCAAGAACCACAAGGGGCACTGGTGGGACTGTCTGCTCGCAAACAGGTCCACGTGGCCTCCCCGAATCGGTCCCAGACCTGTCTGACTATGTCTGCCACTCTTCGGGGACCGGGACCGCCCTGCGACATCACATCTGCACCCACATTCTCCCTGCCGGGGATGTGGAGAGCCCTCAGGCTGCGCAGATTGAGAGACGCCCATAGCCAGAGCTCGACCGCCGCCCGGTGCAGACGGGGGGAGCGTACTTTTTCCTGTCTGTCGATATACGACGCTGACGTCGTGTTGCCCGTCCTGATCAAAACATGCTTGCCCACCACAAGGTGGCCAAGCCGTTTGAGGACCAGAAGGACTGCCTTCAATTCCAACACATTGAAATGTAGTGCAGACCGGGCAGCATAGTCCTGCCAGCTGCCCCCTACTGCGTTGGCCCGACACGTCCCCCCCATCACGTGAGGGAGGCGTCGGTGAAGACCGTGACGTGTGACAGCCTGCTGCCTATGGGGACCCCGCTGGTGAGGGCCCCAGGCCCTCCCCAGAGGGCGAGGTCCCCCAATACTGACATGGGAACCTTCAGCCGCTTCCACTTGTCTCTCACCGGGTCTATTTCCATACTGGAAAAACCACCTCTGTATCCTCCACATGAAGAGGAGGCCAAGAGGGACCACAGAGTGAGCAGATGCCATCATACCGAGCAGGCGCATCACGGACAGCGCCTTAACCGTCCTAGGACGGAACCTCCCAAGCGCGCCGAGAACATCCACTCGCCGCCGCTCTGAGAGGAATGCCCATATAGACCTTGAGCTTAGAAATAAGCCCACATACTCCACCTGTTGACTGGGAAGAGGAGTACTCTACTTCCAGTCTACAGCAAAACCCAGGCTGGTGAGGAATTCCACCACCTGCCTGGTATGAGACCTGGCGATCGTCTCTGACCGGCCGAGGACCAGAACGTCGTCCAGGGTAAAATAAAATTTGTATCCCCTGATGACGCAGAGGCCCCAGTGCGGTCTCCACGCACTTGGTGAAGATGCGAGGAGCCAGAGAGTAGCCAAACGGCAACCTCTGGTACTCGTACGCTAAGCCCTGAAAAGGAAGCGTAGGTATGTCCTAGGAGGGAAGATCGGGATGCGAATATGCATCCTTCAGGTCTATGGAGGTGAACCAGTCCCCCACCTGACAGCGCTTAACAGGTGGGTGACGTTCAACATTCTGAACCTTCCATGAGACAGGTCCAGTATGGGTCTGACACCCCCCCCCCCCCCCTGATTTCTCGGGCACCAGAGAATATCGGGAGGAAACGCCGCTCATCGCATCCTCCCATGGGAGCACGATGATGGCCTGCTTCGCCGCCAGAAAACGAATCTCCTTGGCCAGGGCTGTCACTGCCGCGGACTCTGATAATAGAGTCTGTACCAAACCCAAAAATGGTGGGTGGGGGTGTGTAAACTGAAACACAAGCGCCGCCCTCAGCATTCTCTCCATCCACACCGACATATGGCTACTACTGCAGCCATACGTGGTAAAAAATTCCAAAGCGCCCCCCCGCCGCCAACTGCCGCTGGTCCGCTTAGGAATCGTAGATAGGTGGCCCGGTTCCTCCCGCTGTGCGTCGTCAACCCTGGTCTCGCCAACCGCGCGAGCAGGGTGTCCCGCGGAGCCAGGATATCGCACCCTGACTCTACCAACGAGGCAATCGCACCCAAGGGGGGGACCCCGACAGAAGGGGCGGTCTGATACGGGGGGAGCGGCCATCACCCCTGGTGACATAGGCTCCCCCGCAGAGCATCTTCCCGGCTTAGCTTGCTGAGGACAGCCTGCTCTGCAGCTGGACATCCATGGTGTGTGGTCCCACACTGCCCGATAGGGTGGGTCTCTACACACCGTAGCCTTGTAGTGATATTACTACCACCCAAATTACGCGTGCCTAACTGACCACCGCGGGATCGGAAGTCCAGACGGGGGAGGCACTAACGTAATACCCGGCCTGGCGAGGGCGGGGCTGGGGGGAACCCACGCTGCGACCTCCTCTGACAAAAAAATTCAGATACAGGGAACCCTGCTCCATCGACAGATACAACACCAGGCTCACCAAACACAGACGCAGGACGTGTGGTGTGGGAGCCGCTTGACAGCACAGCATTCTCATAGACAGACCCAGGCCTAGCTAGCAACTGGGTGTCAGCCCCTGTCTCCATGAGAAGCGAAATGTGGGGCCGCTTGCGCTTCACTGGAAGAACGTGGCCCGCAGCCAAAGGGGACAAATCAGAGCCCTGAGTCCCGTACCGTAGCGGGGGGGAGTAACCGGAGAGCGTGCTAGACACAGCTAGATGGCAACGGTTTTTTAGGGCGTGCCCATCTAATATAGCCGATCCCTCGGGCCGCCGAGGCTGTCGGCCTTGTGATCACCTGTTTCCTTTGTGTCCAGGGTATCTCAGGCAGGGGAAACATGGCCGCTGGCGAGGCCGTGCTCTCACCTCTGGCTGCGCGGTGTGGGGCGGCATGGAGCCCAGGTCAAATACCGCCCGCGCCTCCGTGGACAGACCAAGGTCCACCCGCGGAGAGGGGAGCCCTGAGGAGGAGACCCCTTCCCTCCTCAAGGGGAGATTGCTCCAACCAAGATGCCTGTGAACAACCGTTGACAGCATCCTAGCCCTCCCTGCGGTTATAGCTTGCGGCTGGGTCAAAAACTGAATAACCTCAGGCAGCTGGGTGGCACAGCGGACATTGCGCTCGTCACCAACGCAAGAGACACCGGGTTCGAATCCGGCTGTCGCCGTTGCCTCTGGCTTGGGCCGGCCGTCATACTAACTCAATTGGCAGAGTTAGCGGGTGGGAAGTCGATGGGTGGTAATCTGGACGTTGTGGACAGCGACTCCTACAGGTCGGTTGGGGCGCCTGCACAGCAGAGACAGGAAAATGGCGGGGGCAGTGTGAGCCTCCTACACGTTACTCCTCGCCAAATGAGAGTCCGCGCTGGCAGGTGAAAAGATGCGACTGGCTGCCTGCACATGTATCGGAGGGGACATGTGACGGGATTCTATCCTCCCTACAACCGGCCAGTGGGGGGCACATGCGAGCAACGTTCAAGACAGGGGAGGGGAGAATTGGCACGGCTAAATTGGGATGGGAGAAAAATAGAAAAAGGAGGAGAAAAAGTGGATAAAAAAAAACGGAATAACCTCAAAACCTCGCGCAATGGTTTTGATGTCGGCTAGCCCTAAGGCCCCACCACCCAACACCATTTTTGACAGAAAAGCAGCCAATTGAGCAATGTTGTTAGTTGCTGCTAAATTATGTACCGCGGCGGTATAAGCTTCAACAGCCCACCAGCCACCTGCCGGGCCGACTCGCCTCTTGGCGTCGGCCGGGTGGGATACCGTTCCACCATGTCAGGGCAAAGGACCGATGCCACCTCCACCACTAAGCACGGAACACCAGTGGCGGCTGGTGACCAAAGTCTATTACTAGTGAAGCACTAGCGAAGTCCATCGGTCCGCTGTCAAGCGACGAGGAAAAACACAGGATAGGACCGCCGTGCTGTAGACGCGCCGAGAAAGATCTGGGGGCTGGCATACTTCTGGCGAAGCCCAACATTGCGTAATCTCTCGCTACAAACAATCTCCAGTTCAGAAGTGCATCTGAGCTGCTTCCGCATTGGAAACGAATGAGGAAGGGTGAGGCGTGACCACTTCCGGCGTAATATAGGGGAGTGGTGTGGTCACGTGCAAGACAAGTGGGTGCATTTGTTTTGTTCCCCGGAGCACACTAGGTGCTGGAGATAATGGGTTATCTCAGAAGGCAGAGCGAGACGTGAAGCCAGTTGATATATAACCTGTTATACAGCCCCACGGCGAACAGGAACTGCACAACAGCACTAGCTCTCTCTTGAGGGTTCTCACCCAGGCCTAGAAATGAAGACAAAGAGAAATAATTAACTCCAAAGAAGGTTCTTTGTTGTTCCCTGTATGTCATAAATGTCATGATTAGATTAGATTAAATTAGTAGATTCGATTTTTATATCTGTATATCTGTATGTTGTGCATGTCATAAATGTCTTTATGAATCGAAAATAACTGTAAGTACAGTTACTTTTGTATAATGTCCATAGCTCCGCCATTTTTCATCGGATTGAGACTTGTTTTTTTCCTAGACGTTCACAGAAAGGCAAAGAAACAATATCCGTTATATTCTATGGTAATAACGTTAAGGTTTGTTCGACCCATGAGATATAAACACGACATTCACAACAATATTTGTAAGGGAAAAAATTGGTTGGCCTTCCTTTGTCTGCGGCTAGTGTGAGCTTGGTAGTATAGTTTTATTAAATTTAGACGTCCATCAAAAGCCCTGGGTCTTCTCTTTCTTAGGACTACAGCGCTTTCATGATGGCTTCCTGTACTCTCGGCTAAATCCTCCAATTTCCGATGCAATGCGCAGAGATTTTTATAAGCTCATATTTTGCTAATAACACTTAAATCATTGCTAAACAAAAATAGTGCTAAATATATACACTTTGACTGCTGTTTTGATAGGGTTAGGGTCTTTACTCTTGGCTACATTTGAAAAACAAACACAACATCACTTAATACGGACTGTATTGATCTATTTGTGAGGTGAAATAAATCCTGGCCCGGCACTGGGCCGATCAGGCTTAAGATGTTAAGTGTTTCCTTCTGTATATCTGTAGCTCAGAAAACCTCTGACTAGACATGGGTTGTTTGCTTTTATATATCTGACTATAATATTGTTCAAACACCTTGTTAATGTTCTCTGCATCTATTTTTTTTTTACCGTCAGCATCTTTAATAGCTGAGATACATTGGGAATGAGATTTCTTATTTTCTCATTTAGCCAGGTATTTACTTGGTTCGTTGCCAAATTCATATTAATTCATATAAGGAGTTCAGTGAGGCCTTGATAGCCCACATTGTTTCCAAGTTAGTCTAAAAGAAGGATTTTTAACATATATATATATTTTATGCTTCTGATAATTAATTTTCCAGCTCCCTCTGACACTCAAGTGCTTTTCATTATTTACTTTTCACAGATGATATTAATCCTTACCAATGCACCTTGTTACTACCACACCCAGGTGTTTAATTGAGTGTTGCTACTACTCTAAATGGCAGATGTGAGTATGCAAGGCTTCGGGGAGTCTCATTGATTAGGAATAGTTCACTTTTTGACAGATTTGCCTTATAACCTGAGATCTCACCATTATCTTCTTTGAATATACATTATGTTGGGGATGGAAATGTTTTACATACAAAAGTAGGTAATCTGCAGACAAAGACACTATTTCCTCTATGAATTCACTCAATCCTATAGGGAGCGCAAAACAATGACCAAAGGCTTGATAGGCTTGACGCATGATATGAAATTCTCACCCAGACCAAACTTCTCAAGAACAGCAAAAAGAAAGTCCATTTGACTCAGTTGAAGCCCTTCTCAGTATCCAGAGAAATAAGAACCACTGCCTTCTAAGGGTCCGATCTGGGGGAATACCGGTCTGCTCTGGCGAAAATAACAATGAGTAGGACTAGTGAATGACCAAAATATGATGGAAATACCATATTACCATTGGTATCATTATTTAAATACAAAAGTGTTACCATAGTGATACATAACTTTTAACATGGTACTTTATTTTATTTTTATGAAATGGCCAGTACCATGGTAAACTTAAATTTCCATGAAATTACTAACCAAAAGTTGTGGAAAAGAAGAGACTGCAACATGTTCTTATGGTGGGTTTTTAAAGAGGAAGGAAATACACTATTTTCTGGGGTGTTGGATGTGGGCTTATATTTCTAAGTAAAACTTGTTTGGACCTGGGGAATATCAAGTATGAAGTAGTGGACAGTGGTGATTGATTAGTTTCATCTTTGCCGGTACGTCCTGCACCTCAGGATATGAGGCCTGGAGGATTGTGTAGTACTTAAGTCTAACAGCAAAAGGCAGCAAGGTCCGTGTACGTTTTGATAGTTCTGTATACATAGTGGCTCCGCTCGGCGTCACTCATGCACTATCCTCGCATATGTGCACGCGCACTGAATAAAATTCCACAATGTACCTTTATCCCAGTATTCGTCTGACCACACCCCTCGTTAGCTTACCTTCATAAGCAGGTGTGTGGTCACCTGCTCTCCTCCTTTCTCGCTTTCACCACAAAGAAGTGCCTCGGTAGATCCCCACTTGACGTGATGTGATAGTAGGAGAAGAGTTGGAAAACAAGAGATACGTTGACATCATATATTTATTTTCTCTCTCACTATTTTCGAGAAAATACGGCGATATTGTCTTCATCACTGGAGTGTCTGGAAGATGGTGATCATTCTAAAAACCTCCACCGGTTTCCGTATTGGGAGCATGCCGCTACATGCCTCCCAACTGCAGTCTTCCTTGCTGTGGCTGGTTGCGGTAAAACCTTTCAGCGACACAGCTGGACTGTAGGACGCGCCGCTGTTGTGAGAAGCGGTGGGTTCCAGGTTGGTGAGTAATGTTTTGCTTGCGAGCTCCACTTGTCTGTTAGTGCTATGGGGGCTAGCTGACAATGTTTACGAACACCGGCCCCAGATTAGGGTCCTTTGTTCAGCCTCTTAGGCGACGGCGGAGGACCTTGGTTTGAAGCCCATTATAGCAACTAGTGGGCCACGGCCAGTAGAACTGGTGATCCCAGGATCTCTGGACGCGTGGGTACTTCTGTCACCGTATAGGCCCTGTCTCTCATATGTAAATGAGAGTTTACCCTAAACGAGGAAATGTGAGCATGGTTGTTCGTTATCGGAAAATCCATGTTCAAGTCAGCTACAGCCCAGATGGGAATTGTGCTGGCTCCGCCGGATGTTGGTAAAATCACGTTGTAAAACTGTGTTAACATCTCGTTTCTCTTTTCTCTTAAAAGGTGAGGAGGGTTTCAGAACGACGGCCTGTCTGAGTGTGACTTGTTGTATCGTTGTGTACGAGTTCAGGTGGTAGCTGCTTAGCTTGCGTGCTAGTTGTGGCCTACTGTGTTAGCCAGTCAGCTGTTAGCTGCGGCGCTAGCTCGCTGTGTTTACCAGGAGCCTGTTGTGTCACTAGGCTAGGTAAACGTTAGCTTGCTGCTATCGGCCGAGAGCGGCCGTTAGCTTAATGCTACACTGTTGAACGTGCTGTGACTATAACATATTTTTAACACTCTTGACTACGACGTCATCTTTGACAGAGGATGTTCGTCGAACCTACCCTGGGGCCAGCCGGCGAGGACTGCGTCAACAAGGAGCACCGTAGCGGCGGGTTGGAGCAGCGAGCTGCCCGTGTCGTCAAACACAGGAGGCTGTGTTTACTTCGGTGCCATGTTAGAGACTGCAATTCGCTTGATCTGCGCTCCCGGTAGGCAAGGTCCTGACCAGACCTTGAACACTTCTTCTTGCTTTCCCTTCTAAATGTTTTGTAAATAACGATGTTTTCCAAAACGAGTGTTGCTGCACTACATTTAGGATACGACGCGAGTTATGTGTGAATTGTCTTGTCACTGGTCTCCATGCAAATCGGGTTATTGTTACAGATGTGAAATGATCTGGTTTGTTGTGTTGAGACACATTGTGTGTTCATGTATCGTGTACTCACAACTAAGGGGGTTAAACTAACATATAAAGCTATGCTTAGTGACATATGAGTAAAGAATGATTCTTTTCTCAGCCTGTAATGACAATGAACAGTGTGTTCACATATTAACAGGTTTACCTGTTTAACTGGCCGTATTAAGGGTAAAGTAGGAGGGTTGTGTTTCCCCCCGGTTCCCTGGGGACTTCTTCATCCTCCTCTCAGACATGTTGTTACACTATATTGTGTCACTGTGTGGTAGGGATACGATGTAACCCTTGGCTTAGTTGTTGGGGTTGTGCTAACCGCTTGAGAAACTTTATTTTCCTAAAGAAAAGATTGTTTGGTCACTTTTTCGTGTGTGCTTAGCAAGGCCTGTGGCCGATACTAATCGAGAATTGTGTATTCTCTCATTATGAAAAACGGCGTTCCTCTGTAGAGTGTTTTTGCCATTTTTTGTAGGTGATAATGGGTTGTGTGTGTCGTGTGACCTACAACTGGGTTGGGCTGGCCACAGAAGCACATGTGTAAGTCTGGTACCGGGGCTCTTGCGAGGGCCCTCTCTGTTCTGTGTTTTTTCCTTAGTAAAAATCAGATAGCAGGTTGGCACATGCGCTGTGTGAAGCTGTTAGACACTTCATAGGGCTGACTATGACTGCGTCATACTCTTTTTTGTCATTACATCGTATCATGGGTGTGGGGTCGTAAAGGGGTGAACTGGTAACCTTTTCTCCCCCTTTTTTCTGTTGGTCAGGGGTAAACCCACCTGTCCTTCAAGGTTCCTGTCACGTTGCGGTTCGGCACGTTACAGGGTGAGGGGGGGGGGAGTTTCCTGGTCCCACGCCCTGGAATATTGGGCGTGTGCACCGCAGAAATTCCCCCGACATAGAGTACGTCACTGTGCGCGTCTCTGTTGGTAGGACTTCCGTGTGCTGTTCAGGTCCATATGATGGATCTGTTTCGGGGGGTGGTCAGGGCTCCTCCTCACGAAGCTCCTATTCGGGCCTTCTGTGAGTTGGGACTCTCCTTCCATGTGAGGGAGCCTCCTCAGAGTACAGAGCCTCCTCCTCAGATTGTCAAGGTGAGTGGAACCTCAAGAAGGAGTCCTACTCTATTGTGTGTGTATTCGATTCAATTCGATTATTGAGTGTGTATGGGTTCAGTGCCTCCTCCCCGGAGAGCCCTAAAACCAAACTTTTACATGGCTCAAGGTGCAATATATTCTTTTCAATCTGTACAGCTCGCGTGGGAAGTCTCTCTGGGGATTTCCGTCTCCTCCCTATGGGAGGGTGGTGGGATGTAAAAAGGTGAATTTTTTTTACCCCCGGCTGTGTAGACTGGGATACATACTGTTGGTGCTTCCTTCTTTTCTATTAAAAAGAGTTGGAGTTAGGAAGCATCACACCCCTCTTGTTGTTCCCCTGGGCGCCTTGGGGATTCAATGACAGGTCTAAATAGCCTGTTCATTGATGTGGTTGTGTCCTGACGCACGTATAGTGCTAGCTCGGGGTGTTCTGTAATCAGGCGACTGACTGGCACGCCTTGGTTGCTTGAGGTTAAAATGGCGTTTTTATAAAGCAACTGGGATGGAGGTTTTTCCTCTTCCGACGACCTGTTTTGGTTGTCGACGGATTCTCGTTCATATCTGGGGGATGATGACGGAATGGATCTGGACATATGTAGAGGGGTCTCACGCCCTGGGGTGGGCCACCGGGTGCGGTTCGCACCGAACGTCTGGGTGGCGCCTTCTTTTCATGTTTAAGATCAACACGCATATCTGCCCCTTCTCCTGGAGTAGGCATGTCGGCGTGGTTAGGGCACGGGACTGGTTCTGGTCACGCTGGTCCGGATCAGTTAAACCCGTTGTCCGCCGGGGATGCAGATCTGCTGTTCTGGTACCCTGAGGGACTTGGGCTTTTTCAGGGGGAAAATGCCAGGTCGGTCCGGGTGTCACAGGGTTAAGTGCTATGGAGACCCTGGTTGGGTACATTTTGTACTCTGCACTGTCGTAATGGCTTACGGCCATGCCAACCTGTACACGCTCGATCTCGTCAGATCTCGGCCGCTACGCAGGTTGGTCCTGGTTAGTACTTGGTTGGGAGACCGCCTGGGAATACCAAGTACGGTGTGCTTGGGGCTGGTTCTCCATTCTTTTCGCTCCTCTCTCACGCATGGCGAAGAGGGGCCTGTTGGGGTGGTCTTTGACCTCCTCTGGTGATCCTGTGCTTCCCGTATCGCCGGGGCCCGGTCCGAATTAATGTTTCGTCGACCCGTAGGCCTGGGTTAACCCTTTTTTGAAAACTGAAACACTTGTACTGCGGTATAGCCGGTGTATACCCGCAGGTGTATTTTGGAGTTTTTTTCTTGAGGGGTTATAGGAACAACCACCGCATTGGGTAACACCAAGGTGGTTGATTCCCTGGTGTGTTGGAGCAGTGTCAACTCCCGGGTTACCCGGTTGAGGGTGCCCCTGCACGTTCATAACGTCTGCCAATCGTGTCAGCCTTCTCTGCCTCAACCCCTCTGGGTGGTTTTTTTTTTTTTAAATGGAGGCTTGGTCATGCAATAACGCCAGCATACGCCCCTTCCACCGGGTCGGCTGTGTTCAGCTGTCCCCTCTGGCGCCTGTCTCGTCCGCAGTCTCCAGGCTCGGGTTAACAGCCTGTTGCCTGGTTTTTTCCCCGGTGCGCTGCCTGCTTCCGTGGTAAGTCTTGTTATTGCGGCCGTGCTGACTGTCTGTACTGCAGGGTCAGTGTGCCAGGCGGTGTACTATTGGGGGGACAGGGCCCGCTCGGCTGAGGGGCCTTTGTCCGAATACGCTGGCGATGTGGGGGGCGGGGTCACTAAGTGCCCACCTGGTGGGGTCTTGATGCTGGCATCATGGACCTCTCCGGGCCCCCGTTCCAGGGGGTCCAGTCCCTTTGGTGGGTCTGGGCCTTCCTTCGCGCTCCGCTGCTACGGCCTTGCCACGGTGTTGGGTTTGCCCTTGACCCCGTGATTCTGGGGGCAGTAACGAGGTTGTTCCCTCCGTTCGTTCCTGGGTGGCATGTGGGTTGTGCGTGTGTGTAGTCGTGGGGTCAGGCCACGGTCTGCTCACCCTGTGCGTTGAGTTGCTTGAGTGCCTCTTCGCACGGTCGCGTCCGTCGCCCTCCCGGGATACCTCCAATAGGGGGGGTGCCCTCCATTAGGGGGGGTCGGGGGGGCTCGGCCCTCCCTGTTCTGATGGTTGTGGGGGGCCTTCAGCGGGGTGTATTTGTCGGCCGGTGGCTCCCGCTCGGCCTCCCTTGTGCATGAGTGACGCCGAGCGGAGCCACTATGTATACAGAACAATAGGTTATGACTATAACCATGTTCTGTTAATAGTGGTGACGCTCGGCGTCCGATGCCGCTGCAGCCCTTGATCTCACCTTGTGGTGAAAGCTTGGGAAGGAGAGCAAGTGACCACACACCTGCTTATGAAGGTAAGCTAACGAGGGGTGTGGTCAGACGAATACTGGGATAAAGGTACATTGTGGAATTTTATTCAGTGCGCGTGCACATATGCGAGGATAGTGCATGAGTGACGCCGAGCGTCACCACTATTAACAGAACATGGTTATAGTCATAACCTATTGTTAGTTTTTCGTTTCAAACGGAAATACGGAAAAAGGGAAAAAAACTGAAATACGAGGTGTTTTCCTATTTCCGTTTGAAACCAAAATCGACAAAACGGGGAAAAACTGAAATACGAAGCTGTTTTTCGTATTTTTGTGTCAGAATCAAATGAAAAAAGGAGTAAATAATGGGCCGATTTTGGTCCGCGGTCAATAATTCTTAAGCGAAATGTTTTTAAAACACAAAGGACACCTCTTTCCTATCATAGTAAGGTAGACAATGAGCTACAACCTTATTTTCACTTAAACGAGGCGAGCCGGCCTCGGAGCTGTACATTTAATAATAAAATAATATTGATCTATATGTGCAGTCGGCCTTGAGGCAAGTGCGCAGCCAGGGACCGTCTAAAAAGTGCAACACCAAAAAGATTCAATAACTTCACTGTCATACAGTGTATAGTGTCACCAAAATCACTGCACACATCAGTGGTATCCTATTATATTAGTCCCGGCGCCATGGGCGGGCATTAGGGGGCCGGGCCCGCCCACTGAGTCAGCTGTGCCCACCCTGGTAAAAAAAAATTAAATAAAAAAATGTCAATCAAAGTCAACTATCCAAATCCTTAGTCGGGGACAGCCCTAGTGGGCACTGATGTCAACAACAACACTACTGAAGCTAGCACGGCACTCTGTGAGAATTCGTTTTCTACCCTCAAGAACGTCTTTACAGAACATCGCCTTAGTATGCTTCATCGACGCAACTAAGGCCAATTTAATTCAGTTGGCATTTAAGTTCAGGAATGAGTGGAGGGACAGTGTTTTAAGAAGATTTCACTCTGTCCTCTCTACTTATGATGGTGAGTAGCCTGTGGAGGAATTTTGTTTGCTTTTTTATGCACCTTATTTTTGTCAGTTCAGTTCAGTTTGTCAGTGAATTCAGAAGTGTTGAATAAATGGAGACTTTTCAAAGATATAGAATAGAATATAATAGAAATGTATTATCCTGAGGGAAATTTGACACTGCAAATCACTCAACATTAAACATTTAGACAGAACAAGTCACAAATAAGAATAACAAAACAAATGGCCTAAGAATATAATAAAATGAAATAGAATAAAAATAGAATAAAAGATACAGTAAATAAATACGATAAAAATATACTGAAGTCTACAGTAGGTGTAATAATGCACAGTGCTGTTTAAAAAGTAAGAGTCCAGGAAGATGGTAATTGTCACTCTGTGCTCAGTGATGCAGTGAGGCACAGTGATGCATTGTATAGTCTGATGGCTGTCGGAATGAAGGACTTCCTGTGCCGTTCAGTGCTGCATTTAGGTAGTGTGAGTCTATAACATGCTCCTCCTGTCAGCCAAGTCTCTGTATAGTGGGTGGGAGGGGTTTTCCCTGATGGCCTGGAGCTTAGCAAGGTTCCTCCTCTCCGCCACTCTCGCTAGAGTCCAGCTCCACCCCAATCACACTACTGGCCTTCTTGACCATCTTATCGAGCCTGTTTGTGTCCCCTGCTCTCAGTCCGCTGCCCCAGCAGGTCTGTTATATATATCCGTTCAGTCTGTTTTTGTATAAGTGAAAGTTCTTAAGATAGAGAGAAATTTGATTTTTCAATTGCCTCTCTGCTGTTTAGTTCGCGTGTAACTGTTCCGCAACAGTAAGTGACTTCCGGGGTAGGCCTGATTGGCCCCGACAGGCACGTGACGCGCAACTTTCTCTGCCGCGCGGCAGAGCTTGCGGAATGATGTAACCGTCCAAATCCGCTATGACTTTCATTCAGCGCTTTAGCTCACCTCGCAGAGCAGCGGCCCTGCGATCCTGCGGTCCGTTGTTGACGAGTTCGAATCCCATCGAATTTTTTTTTTTTAACGTGATTTTTTTTTAACGTGTATTCTTTCGCCGGTTAAGGTTAGGCATGGTTAAGGTTAAGGTTAAGGTTAGGCATTGTTTCGGAGTTGGTTAAGGTTAGAACGGTTAAGTTTAGGCGCTGTTAAGGAGCTGGTTAAGGTTAGAGTTTGTGTTAGAGAATGGCAATAGACAGCCTATTTCCGCGCGACAGCTCTCAGCAGCCTCGTTGCGCGTCCTGAGTTTGCCGCGTCACGTGCCTGTCGGGGCCAATCAGGCCTACCCGGAAGTCACTTACTGTTGCGGAACCGGTACACGCGTTTAGTTCAGCACCGTGGGCAGCACCAAGCAAGCCACAGCGCCGCTGTCCCAGCTGAAACGTATAAAAGGGAACCTGTGGTGAAAAACCATTGTGCCCCCCCGAGAACATTTTATGCCCCCCCACTAATTTGTTTATGCAGCCTGGTCTGTATTATAGTGTTATACTACAACACTTAGATTTGGGAAAAAATGCTTTTTCATAATTCTGGGGATTTTGTATAGGAAAAAACATTAAATATCTTCACTCTTATAGAGTGTAGTGTCACCAAACTCACTAAACCTGCATTTCTCAACCAAAGTGCCTTGCCTACCGTTTTGCTGTGGAAATGTGAGTGTCCACAACAGCTAGCTAGCTGTTCTACTTGAATACTGAATGTTAATATTGAATCAGAGCATCAGAGTGAGCTCTGTGAGGGGTGTGAGGAGGAGGAATCAGTTGGGCATGTACTGTTGGAGTGTAGGGCTTATACGGTGCGGAGGAGGGAGATGGAGGGAAGATTGAGGGAGATGGGGGTTAGGGAGTTGGATATATCGGAAATGCTGAGTGGGGGAGGGGGAGATACAGTAAGGCGAATGTGGTGATGGGGTTTTTGAGAAATGTGGGGGTGTATGATAGGGTTTGAGGGAAAGGGTCAGAGTTGGAAGTTAGATAGAAAGTTGTATTATACGTGATTCAGAGAGTGGGGGTATATAGTTTGTAGATGGAGGTTGACGGGGATGGGGAACAGTGTGGTTGTAGGAAGTTGTTTTGTAGGTTAGGTGGTTAGAGTAGGGGTTAGAGAGGGGAGACTGTAAGACTGGCCCGATCCCCCGGTCGGTAGGTGGCGGTAACTGCCCCAATTATGGTGGCCGTCCGCCGTAAAACTCCAAAAAGAAGAAGAAGAAGATCTCATTGTGAATCTTGAGACAGGATAGATAGACTGTCTATCCTACAACACATAGACTGAAACCTGCATTTCTCAACCAAGGTGCCTTGCCTACCGTTTTGCTGTGGAAAGGTGAGTGTCTACAATGGCTAGCTAGCTGTTCTACTTGAATACTGAATGTTAATATTGAATCAGACAATATTGAATACTGAATGTTAATATCAGACCATATTGTATGACAGTGAAGTTATTGAATCTTTTTGTAGTGTCTCTTTTCGGTGTTGCACTTTTTAGATGGTCCCTGGCTGCGCACTTGCCTCACAGCAATATTATTAAATGTACAGCTCCGAGGACGGCTCCTTTAGGTGAAAATAAGGTTGTAGCTCATTGTCTACCTTACTACGATAGGAAAGAGGTGTCCTTTATGTTCATTTCGCTTAAAAAACGAAGGTTCGAACGTCCGTTCGAAGAACCCTGACGAAGTTTGAATCCCAAAAACAGGCTTCGGGGACAGCCTTACCAAACATATTATTTATATTATTCAAATAAACTCAAACATGTTGTCACAGTATGATGTCATAAGCAAACATTCTAGAACATTTGTGATGTCACAGTATGATGGCATAATAGAACATTCTAGAACATTTGTGATGTCAGAGTATGATGTCATAATCAAACATTCTAGAACATTTGTGATGTCACAGATGATGTCATAATAGACATTCTAGAACATTTGTGATGTCACAGTATGATGTCATAATAGAACATTCTAGAACATTTGTGTTCTATATATATTCAACAATGCTCTGGTCAAAATCAAGGTGGATGGATATGGGTCTAGGAGCGATATGTTGAAGATGTGTAGATTGAGGCTGGGACACTGTGGGTTGAACAGTACCTTGTGCATTGTGGGAAAACATCCAGATGTCCGGTGTGAATGTGGAGAGACTGAAACTGTCAGGCATGTTTTCCTAGAATGTGAAAGGTATAGGAAAGAGAGGGAAATCTTTTATAAAAGTTTGGTAGAGTTGGGAGTCTCTTCCTTCTCTCTTAAATCTTTCTTTGGCATGGATAATGAGAACCACCAGCTGATCATAGAGTCAGTGCTGACATTTCTGCACGCGTCAGAGTTGTATCAGAGGATATAGCGTTATTGTATTTATTAGTATTGGACAGGCAAGAGGAGCAGAGAAGAAGGAGATAGAGACGATAGTAATGTGTTTTGAAGATGAGAAGAAGAAGAGTGTAAACAATCAAAAGTTGAGTTACCAGAGACCTAACTATGGAAACCAAAACACTAGCGTAGTATAAGAACTGAGGAGGGCAGTAATACGCCATGTTGCATCTACACTGCAGGAAATTCAAAAGAAGAAAGAAGAAGAAGAAGAAGAAGAAGAGCTCATCAAAAGAACTGCGGAGGGCAGTAATACGCCACGATGCGTCACTGCCGGAAATTCTAAAGAAGAAGAAGAAGAAGAAGATCTCATTGTGCATCTTGAGACAGGATAGACCATTCTGATTGACAAGCTAAAAGCAATTGGTTTTGATAGTCTATCAGTGAGCTGGATACAATCCTACCTGGAGGGGAGAGAACAGATGGTGGAGGTAAACGGTACCCTATCCCCCCCCCCTTCACAGTGAGCTGTCACTGTGGTGTTCCACAAGGAAGCATACTAGGACCGCTACTATTCCTAATTTATGCAAATGACATGTCGTCAGCTTGTGACTGCAACTTGTTCCTGTTTGCGGACGACTCAGCCCTGCTGGTCTCTGACAAGAACAAGTTACAGGTTGAAAAAGCCCTCAGCTCGGAACTAGGCAAAATCTGCATATGGCTCGCCGACAACAAACTATCATTACACATGGGCAAAACAGAGTCCATTCTCTTCGGTTCAAATAACAAACTCAGCAAGACCGACGGCTTCTCGGTTACAGTGGGTGACAATATTGTCACAAGGAAAGATGAAATTACCTACCTGGGTTCCATCCTAGAGGCTAATCTTTCCTGTGACAAAATGGCATCCAATGTAATAAAAAAAGTCAACCAACGAACTTGATTCTTGTACCGGATCTCCTCTCTGGTAACCAAGAATACCCTGAAGACTCTGGCAGGAGCACTCATTCAAGGGTACTACGACTATGCTTGCACCTCATGGTACCAAAGCACCTCAAAGGCACTAAAAAACAAATTACAAACATCTCAAAACAAGCTAGTCAGACTACTGCTTGACCTGACTCCACCTCACCCCTGCCCACTTTGACAACCTAGGATGGCTTAGAGTAGACGACAGAGTACAGCAACTTGCAATGGGCCTGGTCTACAAGATACACTACGCGACCAAGGTACCCATGTACATGTCAAAATACTTCCCAAAGGTCAGTGAATACCACGATCACAACACCAGAGGGAGCTCCACAAATCATGTTAAACCCAGATTCGGCTCAAACAAGGGACTAAACACGTTTCGCAATTATGCCACATCAATGTGGAACGCCCTACCCAAAGCTGTAAAGGAATGTGAATCACTACCCACTTTCAAAAACACTCTCAAAGAACACCTACTGGAGACTGCAATTCGAAACTGGCCCCTACAAATGTCCTAACCCAGTTGTACAGTAAATTACCAAGTATGGCTTTGTCAGTATTCCAATGTACAGTGTACAGTGTCCCTCCCCCCCTACCCAAACCCCCCCACCTCCAATGTACAGCCCCCACCCACCCACACAACCCCACCCACCCAACCTCCAATGTACAGTTTCTACGTCAAATGTATATACACTCTTTTTCTGGACACTTTTTGTATCACAAACAGTACTGTATTTGCAAATCTGATATGTCATAAATGTATAGATGTAGCAGTACTGTCTATCTGTATGTCATGTATGTCATATATGTTATGATGAATTGAAAATGGGGGACCCTGATGTAAACAAGATGAAAGTCTTTCTCTGGTCTGCATCCCCTTAACAATTGTATGTATTGAGCTGTACTGTACTGGACCCATTCTGCAATCTGTTAATAAACTTTTCAATCAATCAATCAAAACCCTGGTATAGATCTGTATGCATGTGTATTTATTCATAACGTTATACATATTCGTTAACGTTAGATCGTGAATGGCTTTTACATTGAAAAATTTACTTGTCACGTGGTTCCGTTCTCCATTCTTCACATCAAAAACGAAAAACGAACTATCAAAAGTACACAGCCCATTATTTACTCCTTTTTTTCATTTGATTCTGACACCAAAATACGAAAAACAGCTCCGTATTTCAGTTTTTTTTTGTTTTTCCGTTTGAAACGAAAAACGAACTATCAAAACGTACACGGACCGAGGAGGAGGAGGAGGAAGAGGAGGAGGAGGAGGAGGAGAGAGAGAGAGAGAGAGAGAGAGAGAGAGAGAGGCTGGATATATAGGCGTGACTGAGGGTGGATTTGCATGGAAAGCAATGTCATCCAAATCAAATCAAATGTATTTGTAAGGCCCGACAACACACAAATGTCTCCATAGGCCGGACACATCTTATTTAAACAACTCAAGAAACATCACAATAAATCAAGAACAAAGCAAAAACACCATGAAGTCAAACAAATTTCAAATAAATAAAATAAATGAATGCAACACTCCCAGACATACCCCACGCAAAGGTAAGGAAAAACTCACTAAAACCTAGCAATAGGAAAAAATGCACCACAGGCAATGTGGAGGAGAGAAACCTTAGAAGGGCCGTTCAAGGGGGGATCTGTGAGGATTGGTCTTATTCCGCACGCTTCAAGGTACCAATTACCTTCGCGCACCTGAAGTGAGTTCTAATCAGCTCGGTGGAGCCCTTATATACTCTGGTGTTCCTAACGTTCTGTGTCGGGTCGTTTTGGATTACCACTGGCTGCTGCTTGTTTCCTCCCGTGTTGTACCTGTCTGTTTTTCTCCAGGACGTCTATGGAAGTCGCCGCTGTTGCTTTTCTCTGCCATCCGTTGGATCTCTGCCTCATAGACCGCTTTGCGCAATTGCGCCTTGGTGAGTTTTGGAACGTACTTTTTTTGGATACTCTGTTTTTCTCGCATTTTCCTGGACTCGGGACCTTTCTGTTTTTTGTGTGTTTGGGTAACACTGAAGAGGAGCCGCTTGTTGTGGTTACTGACTCAGCTAAACAATTCTGGACTGCATTGTATTCCGTTCGCTCGTCTTGTTGACATTATCTCTCTCTCTGTTTTCCCGAGTGGATCGTCAAGTAGCTGCAGAGCCGCAGAGTCAGAGGCGCAACGCCACAGTGCCGTCTCTGCTCTGAAGACGAGCTGCAAAGCCGCAGACAACTCTGCCAAGAACATTTTCTCCCCTTGTGCTTTTTGTTGTTTTCGCTCATTTCTGTTTTGAAATAAATACGCCCTGGTTTTTGGCTAACTCTGAACTACCTGTCTGTGCCGTGCTGTTGGGGTTGGTATCAAAACATAACATTACGACCCGACCATGTCGACCCCAGCCGACACAGACAGAGTTAGGGCAGCGTTGGCGGTCCAGATCGAGTTGACCAACGACCACACCCAACAGTTAGGTGTGGCTGCGGCTGCTGTGCAGGACCTCCGGGCCCAGGTCCAGCCTATTCAGGAGTCTCTTAACACTCTGGCCACCCAGCAGACAACCCAGGGTAATCAGCAGGCTGATATTCTGCACCAGCTACAGGCTCTCAGTGCAGCATTTAACACCCTGCTTTTAACCCCACCTGTCCCAGGAGTCCCAGCCAGATCACCACCCGCAGCCGCGACAGACCCCGCACCTCCCGACCTCGCACCTCGGGAGCCCCGTCTCTCCGAACCACGTTTGTTCGACTGTAACTTCGAGGATTGTGCCACATTCATCATGCAATGTGAGTTGGTTTTCCTTCATCAACCCAGCCGATTTACGTCAGAGGGAGCCCGAGTAGCTTACATGACTAACCTGCTCACAGGCCGAGCAGCACAGTGGGTTACTGCTTCCTGGTCTATGAGGGCTGATTTTTGTTTCTCCTACCCAGACTTCGTGGCAGAGCTCCAAAGGGTTTTCCACCACCCAGCTCGTGGCCAGGACCCAGGAGCTCGGTTGGGCACCTTCCGGCAGGGCAGTGGCAGTGTCACCGACTACGCGCTGGAGTTCAGACTGGCCGCAACCGAGAGCGGTTGGAACGATCGGGCGCTTCATCTCACCTTCCTGAGGGGGCTCAACGACGCGGTAAGGGACCAGCTCGCGACCCGAGAGGAGCCCGATTATCTCGAGGGCCTAATCAGCCTCGCTATTCGCATCGACGGACGCCTCCGGGAGAGAAGGCGCTGAGAGAGCCCGACTGGGACCCCCAGACGTTCCCCAGGCCCCCCGTACTCGTGACAGTACTGCTGTCCGTCCTGCCCCCTCCGCGACTGGTGGTCCTTTCCCCTCCCGGTCTGTGACAGAGGAGGAACCCATGCAGCTGGGACGCACACACCTTAGCCAGGCTGAACGGGAGGCCTGTAGCTGTTCCGCAACCGTTGCTATTTCCGGGGTAGGCCTGATTGGCCCCGACAGGCACGTGACCTGCCGCGGCCACGCCCCGCGGCATTAGGAAGGAGTTCGCGGCGCCTTTCACATCGCAGTCAGTCATCAGTCATAATAATCGCGCCGCAGTCGGCAGTCATGCAATCATTTATCATTTAACATTTGAAAGGCATACATTGTTGTATGAAATAAAATAGTATAGAGACATATGTACAGCGTCGCGCCGCAGTCGGCAGTCATGCAATCATTTATCATTTAACATTTGAAAGGCATACATTGTTGTATGAAATAAAATAGTATAGAGACATATGTACAGCGTCGCGCCGCAGTCGGCAGTCATGCAATCATTTATCATTTAACATTTGAAAGGCATACATTGTTGTATGAAATAAAATAGTATAGAGACATATGTACAGCGTCGCGCCGCAGTCGGCAGTCATGCAATCATTTATCATTTAACATTTGAAAGGCATACATTGTTGTATGAAATAAAATAGTATAGAGACATATGTACAGCGTCGCGCCGCAGTCGGCAGTCATGCAATCATTTATCATTTAACATTTGAAAGGCATACATTGTTGTATGAAATAAAATAGTATAGAGACATATGTACAGCGTCGCGCCGCAGTCGGCAGTCATGCAATCATTTATCATTTAACATTTGAAAGGCATACATTGTTGTATGAAATAAAATAGCGGGGAGAATATGCTCACGCGAGCGGCATCGCTGAGCTCTGGTGACGGTCTTATTGGGGCTTATGCCGAGAACAGCAGTAACACAACATTGCAACTGTTGTGTTACTACTTTCTGACCGAATTAGTCATTCATTTGTAGCTATAAAGACATATTCATAATCCAACATATATGTAAAGAAACAACATATTCCGATTGGAAGGACTCCCAGCTCCTTCCTGCTCGCGTCTACTCACTCGAGTGAGGAGGAGCGGAACTTCGGAAGACCGCTGGTTCTCCAACATACAGCGGTGTGCTCTTCAGAATGTACCGGGAGAAACATTTACTGTACCCCGCAGACATAATAAGCATATAAGCAGTGCTTACTAACGTTATTAGTTACGTTATTTCTGACCGAATTAGTCATTCATTTGTCTAGCACAGTCTCTAACAATGTAACAGTAAGAAGCATTTTGGATAAAAGTATTCTGTACTTCTGTATGACAACAATGTATGCCTTTCAAATGTTAAATGATTAAATGATACACAGCTAAATCTACGCTCTCGCCTCTCATCCTGCTTTCGCCAACGGCAGCGATGTGAAAGGCGAAGCGAACTCCAGCAGTAGCGCGCTTGCCGCTGGGGCTGCCGCGGGGCGTGGCCGCGGCGGGTCACGTGCCTGTCGGGGCCAATCAGGCCTTCCCCCCGGAAATAGCAACGGTTGCGGAACAGCTACAGGCGAACGGGAGTCCAGGCTCAGGTCCGGCCTTTGCCTCTACTGCGGCCGGGATGGACACCGTATCTCCAATTGCCCTACCCGGCCAAAAGACCAGGCTCGCCGGGACCCCGGGAGATCCTGGTGAGCCGTTTTTCCTGTTCCCACACCCGTGCACCACCTAACCGTCTGACGAGCGTCACCCTAGCCTGGGCGGACCAATGGGCGACGGTGGAGGCACTCATTGACTCGGGTGCTGATGAGAGTTTCCTGGACGTTGAGTTTGCCACCAAGGCCAACATTCCACTTGAGGACCTCGAGAGGCCCTTGGAGGTTTTCGCGCTGGATCAGCACCGCCTGGCTGACATCACTCAACGCACCTGTCCTGTCCTCCTCACCATTGCTGGTAACCACGTTGAGAGAATCCAGTTTTTTATTACCAGGTCCCCTCTTGTCCCAGTAGTCCTGGGTCGGCCCTGGCTCGCGCTGCATGAGCCCCACATCGCCTGGTCCTCCGGCACCATCAGGGGGTGGAGCTCCTCCTGTCATGCCCAGTGTCTTCAGGCGGCGTCCAGTCCTTCGCCCCGGAGTTCCCCTTGTGTGCCGCCCCCGGACCTCTCAACTATTCCCCCCGAGTACCACGACCTCGGGGAGGTTTTCAGCAAGTCCCGGGCTCTGGCCCTTCCGCCTCACCGGCCTTACGACTGTGCCATCGACCTCCGCTCAGGGGCCCCCCTTCCCGGCAGCCGCCTCTACAGCCTGACCGTCCCTGAGAAGGCAGCGATGGAGAAGTACATCTCTGAGTCCTTGGCAGCAGGCCTCATTCGGCCCTCTTCCTCCCCGGTGGCGGCCGGTTTCTTTTTTGTTGGGAAGAAGGATGGAGACCTTCGACCCTGCATTGACTATCGCCAACTCAACGAGATCACCATTAAGAACAAGTATCCTCTTCCTCTCATGAACTCCACCTTCGAGCCCCTCACCCAGGCTACCGTCTTCACCAAACTGGACCTCCGGAGTGCCTACCATCTGGTCCGTATCCGAGAGGGCGATGAATGGAAGACCGCCTTCAAGACTCCCAGGGGTCATTACGAGTACCTGGTGATGCCGTTCGGCCTCACCAACGCTCCAGCGGTATTCCAGGAGCTCATGAACGACGTCCTCCGTGACATGCTCGAGGAGTTTGTGGTGGTATACCTGGACGACATCCTCATCTTCTCCAAGACTCTCGAGGAACACGTCCAGCATGTCTGCCGTGTGCTGGAGCGCCTCCTCCACAATCGGCTCTTCATTAAGGCAGAGAAGTGCCGTTTCCACTCCGACTCCGTCGATTACCTTGGCTTCATCGTGGAGAGCGGCCTGACCCGAGCGGACCCTCGCAAGATCCGGGCCGTGGAGGAGTGGCCGGAACCCACCTCTCGGAAGGAGCTACAGAGCTTCCTCGGGTTCGCAAACTTCTACCGGAGATTTATCCGGAACTACAGCCAGGTGGCGGAACCACTTACCAGGCTGACCTCTCCCTCCCTGCCGTTTGACTGGTCTCCAGCGGCCTGCGCTGCGTTCCGTTCCCTCAAGAAGAGGTTCACCACCGCCCCGGTCTTGCTCCACCCAGACCCCAAGAGGCAGTTCATTGTGGAGGTGGACGCCTCGGATACTGGACTAGGTGCTATCTTGTCTCAGCGGTCAACGACGGACCAGAAGGTCCATCCGTGTGCTTCTACTCACGTCGTTTCCTTCCTGCCGAGAGGAACTATGACATTGGCAACCGGGAGCTGCTGGCGGTAGTGGCTGCCTTGGAGGAGTGGCGTCATTGGCTGGAGGGGGCCGAGGAACCGTTCACCATTTGGACGGACCATAAGAACTTGACGTACATCCGTGCATCCAAGCACCTCAACGGCCGGCAGGCAAGGTGGGCCAGCTTCCTCAGTCGGTTCGACTTCTCGCTGACTTTTCGCCCTGGGTCCCGCAACACGAAGGCCGACTCTCTGTCCCGGTTACACTCCAAGGGGGCTCCAACCACTGAGGATCTGACTCCCATCCTCCCAGAGGCCAGGGTGGTGGGAGTGGTCACCTTGGGCATCGAAACCGTGGTCAGGCGTGCCCTACGTTTCCATCCCGCTCCCAGCAACGTACCCGTTCGTCGCCTCTTCGTCCCCGACTCAGTCCGATCCCGGGTTCTCCAATGGAGCCATACCAGCCAGTTTGCCTGCCACCCCGGCGTTCCTCGCACTTTCTCCTTCCTGGCTCGTCGATTCTGGTGGCCCACCATGAGGAACGACGTCAAGGAGTTTGTTCTGGCCTGCACGGTCTGCGCCCGCAGCAAGGCCTCCCACCAGGCACCCTCCGGGCTATTACAGCCACTTCCCATTCCGAGCCGCCCTTGGTCCCATGTGGCGTTGGACTTCGTCACGGGTCTTCCATCGTCCCAGGGAAACACGTGCCTTCTGACTGTGGTGGATTGGTTCAGCAAGGGGGTTCACCTCGTGGCCCTTCCCAAGCTTCCCTCAGCTTCCGAGACAGCGGACCTCCTGACAAGCCACGTGTTCCGCCTCCATGGTTTCCCCCAGGACGTCGTCTCGGACCGGGGTCCCCAGTTCACTTCCCAGGTATGGCGGGCCTTTTGCAAGGGATTGGGGGCAACTGTCAGTCTTTCGTCTGGTTATCATCCCCAGACCAACGGACAAACAGAGAGGATGAACCAGAGCGTGGAGTCTGCTCTCCGTTGTGTTGCCGCCGAGAGACCCGCTTCCTGGAGCCGGTTCCTTCCCTGGGTCGAGTTCCGCCACCGGCCTCTCGCCATTCGAGGTATCCCTGGGCTACCAACCTCCTCTTTTCCCTGCACAGGAGTCGGAAGTGGCAGTTCCCTCCGTGCAGGATCATCTCGACCGGTGTCGTCAGGTCTGGGAGATCACCAGGACTGCGCTGCTCCGGTCATCGGAGCGTGCCAGTCGTGGAGCTGACCGACGCCGGGTCCCTGCGCCGACGTACCACCCTGGGCAGAGGGTATGGTTGTCCGCCAAGGATCTTCCGCTTCGATCCTCGGCCAAGAAGCTTAACCCCCGGTTCGTCGGCCCTTTTGAGATCCAGAAGGTGCTCAGTCCCACGGCGGTGAGTCCTAAGCTTCCTGCGTCCATGCGCATTCACCCCGTTTTCCATGTGTCCCGGGTTAAACCTGTCTCTCTCAGTCCCCTGATGCCTCCTGCTCCAGATCTGCCTCCTCCCGAGATGGTGGACGGACACCCCCAGTGGAGGGTCCGTCAGCTCATGGACATCCGACGGCGGGGACGGGGGTTCCAGTACCTGGTGGACTGGGAGGGATACGGTCCGGAGGAACGGAGCTGGGTCTCCCGCCAGCTCATCATGGACCCCGCCCTGATCACCGACTTCCATCGGTCCCATCCGGGGAAGCTGAGGCCGGGCAGGTCGCCGGGTGGCTCCCGTGGAGGGGGGGGTACTGTGAGGATTGGTCCGATTGGTCCGTCTGTTTTTCTCCAGGACGTCTATGGAAGTCGCCGCTGTTGCTTTTCTCTGCCATCTGTTGGATCTCTGCCTCATAGACCGCTTTGCGCAATTGCGCCTTGGTGAGTTTTGGAACATACTTTTTTTGGATACTCTTTCTCGCATTTTCCTGGACTCGGGACCTTTCTGTTTTTTGTGTGTTTGGGTAACACTGAAGAGGAGATGCTTGTTGTGGTTACTGACTCAGCTAAACAATTCTGGACTGCATTGTATTCCGTTCGCTCGTCTTGTTGACATTATCTCTCTCTCTGTTTTCCCGAGTGGATCGTCAAGTAGCTGCAGAGCCGCAGAGTCAGAGGCGCAACGCCACAGTGCCGTCTCTGCTCTGAAGACGAGCTGCAGAGCCGCAGACAACTCTGCCAAGAACATTTTCTCCCCTTGTGCTTTTTGTTGTTTTTGCTCATTTCTGTTTTGAAATAAATACGTCCTGGTTTTTTGGCTAACTCTGAACTACCTGTCTGTGCCATGCTGTTGGGGTTGGTATCAAACCATAACAGGATCTCCCTTCTTAGATGTCGGTGATAGTAGTATTGCAATAAAGCGGGCGAAACAGTTGGTAATCATGCACACATACGTGTAATGAAACACAAATAAGTGCATGCAATAGCAACAACATTTTGAAAGATTTAAAATAGAGCTGATGGCGAATCCATTTGAGGTATGGGGGCGGCGTAGAGAGGGTTGCATCCCCCTTAGAGGGTTCCCATGTTTGTAGTGGGCGGAGATGGAGCAATAAATACATGTAGTCAAGACAAGTCAAGTCAAGTCAAGAGATTTATTTGTCACGGCATACAAGTATACAATGAAATGCGGGTGGTCTTGCCCGCAACGATGTGCAAATAACATATAATAGAATCAACATTGTGCATAAACAAGTAACATTGTGCAATAAACAAGTAACATGTTAGGGCATATCGGTATATGTTATTTACAGAGCATGGAGGACATACTAGGTCCTTTGGTAGTGTCTTCCTGTACATGCTAATTTATACAATCTCCGGTTATACTATACTATTTTTAAAGTGACTGTGGTCATGTTAAAGTGGCTGCTAGTGTGTGAGCGTGTACAGTGTGTGTGTTGTGTGTTGTGTCGCGGTAGAGCCTTTGTCTACCGCGCTCCCTACCTGTGGAACAAATTACCTGCCGTCATCAGGGGCGCCTGCTCTGTCGAAGCTTTTAAATCCCTGCTTAAGACTCATCTTTTCTCTCTCTCCTTCAACCTACCTTGATCTCACCTGGTCGGGGACTGACCTTTAGATTAATCTGTGTAGTTTAGTTATGGTACAGGGTACTACATGGTACCACTGGGTAGTTTACTATAGGGTAGTTTAGTTAGGGTACAGGGTACTACATGGTACCACAGAGTACTACTTGGTACTGCATGGCATTACAGGGTACTACATGGCTTACATAGCTCTACATGGCACTACATGGAACTACAAGGCACCACAGGGTACTACATGGCACTACAGGGTACTACAGGATACTACGGGGTACTACATGGCACTATGGGGTACTATAGGGTACTACATGGCACTACGGGGTACTACATGGCACTACAGGGTACTACATGTCTGCTCCTTTGCAGCACCACAAACATGGGAACTCTCTAACTCTTCCCCCCCCCCCCCCCCCCCCCCCCCCCCCCCCCTCCCTCCCCCTTCTCTCTGAGTACCCGTCTCCTGGCGCTGACCAAGGTGATGGATGCCTCGGGGTCTTGGCCAAGCTTGTAGTGACTGCTCTACATGCACCTCCGAGGCATTGGATCAGTTATTCACCGCCGTCTGTCCGTGGTCCTGTCAACTGATTAACAGACTGTTAACAGATTAACAGTCAACGCGGTTTCATTGCTGGGTTAAGTACTTCTATTCTATTCACATAATACGCTTACTTCATATATCTACTCCATTCACATATATGCCTACCACTTGTATCTATTGCTATGTCCGCCTACTGTGTCGTCCGCAAACTTCACTATGGAGTTGGAGCTGAACTTGGCCACACAGTCATGTGTCATGTGTATAGTGAGTACAGCAGGGGGCTCAGAACACAGCCCTGGGGGGACCCGATGCTCAGGGTGATGGTGTTGGAGGTCTGGCCCCCCACCCTGACCGCCTGGGGCCTTTCACTCAGAAAGTCCAGTATCCAGGCGCTCAGAGCGGAGCTCAGACCCAGCTCGATCAGCTTGTCCACCAGTCTGGTGGGGACTATGGTGTTGAACGCTGAGCTGTAGTCAATGAACAACAGTCTCACATAGCCCCCTTTCTGACGGTCCAGGTGAGAGAGGGTGCTGTGCAGTACTTGGGAGACCGCATCGTCAGTGGACCTGTTTGGCCTGTATGCAAATTGCATAGGGTCCATATCACTGAGGCACAAATGTGATCCTTGACCAGCCTCTCGAAACATTTCATGGCCACAGAGGTGAGTGCCACCGGTCTGTAGTCATTGAGCATATGCATACATGGTGAGAGTAGAATCAAAGTATATAAGAAAATTGTGGAATTATAATAGATAGAAGTAGAACTAAGAACTACTGCAAGCGTATGTATACAGGATGAGATACAAGACGATGGTTCAGGGCCATATGCCCCGGGGGGCAGGAGAAACCACACAGAATTGGTCAGGGCAGAGCAGGTAAGGTTCAGCGCTGCAGGCCAGACAGAAGGCGTTAGAGACAAGAGACAGGTTAAAAAATGCTCCCATGTCTGCAGAAAAGCAGACATCCTAACTAAACTAGACAGATTAATCTAAGGGTCAGTCCCCGACCAGGTGAGATCAGGGTAGGTTGAAGGAGAAAGAGAAAAGATGGGTCTTATGCAAGGATTTAAAAGCTTCAACAGAGCAGGCGCCCCTGACAACGGCAGGTAATTTGTTCCACAGGTAGGGAGCATGGTAGACAAAGGCTCTGTCTGAAGATTTTTGATGCTTCAATTAGGTAGGCCTGAAAAAAGTGTGTTACAGTAGTCTAGACGTGATGCGACAAATGCATGAATTAGGGTTTCAGCATCAGCCAGAGTTAAAATGGGGCGAATTTTTGCGATATTACGAAGATGGAAGAAGGCAATTTTGGTGAAATTTTTTACATGTGCATTAAATGAGAGGGAGGAATAAAGAATTACTCTGAGGTTTTTTATGGTGGAGCTCTGAGATACGTGACAAGTATCAAAGTTGAGGGAGATGTCCTCAAACAGGCCTCTGTGGTTTGGGGGGCCAACGATTAACATCTCAGTTTTATCTGCATTAACTCATTGGACGCCAGACCAGAGATAAGTCGGGTTAACTCGTCATCACTTGGGCGCCAAACCTGAGAAAAGTCGGGTTTTCTATCGTTATTTCTTTTATTCGATATTCCCATTCATAATCCATCGAGGGAGCTTGTGTTATCATTGGGAATGAGTCTGAGATCGCAAACGTCCAATACCGCCGCCTGCCGCCTTGCGGCCGGTATTGCACATCCTTGGAAACTCTCTGGCTTGGGCTGTACGTCAATCTAAAAAGTCCGGTCCAGGTTTTCCTTGTCGACAAGCGTTTATAACACATGGATTGAGGAGAATCAAGCACTCCTGGTTCATGTTCTTTGGTAGATTATGTTGGCAACACGATCGACATCAATACTTGGAATGGCGATCAGATAATTGGAATATTCTTTTTGGAGTACAGCCTAGTCAAGGTAAGGGCTATATGGTATCAATCTTGTGTTGATCGAAGAATCCCTTCCCCGCGATCCAAACGTATGTGTGTAATGTATGTGTGTAACGTATTCCGTTGGTGATGATCGAAGCATAGAAAAATGACCCCCCCCCCACCCTTTCATGCATTCATGATGAAACATAATACCGATAATATAGCGTTGATTTCAGATTGATTGTTGATACAAGCGAGAAACGCCACAGTTTTTAGTGAAATGCACTAAACGCTGCATAGCGGCGTTTTCTGGGATTACACAAGATTACTCTAAAACTATACTCATATTCACCACGGTATAAAACGGGAATGTATGGATGAAGAAATTATTTCTTTTTCACAAATTGAACGATAGATACTCGATGTCAAATGGGCAATAGTTTTATATCCATTGCTATGATATAAAATATAGTTTGAGCCCTGCAAACACCGCCATGTATCCCTATTCTTTAAAGTGATGGCCTTCTTACCACAAGGTAAACAGCGACCTCTGGCGCTGATTGAGTTAAGGAGTAGAACGTTTTGCGACAAGCAGGCAAGCTTCAAGATTTTGTAATTGGGAGGAATCATTTTGGCTTAATAGGTATGTATAATTGGGTGACATCAGCGTAGAAATGAAGGTTTATGCCAAATTTGCGTATGATATTGCCGAGGGAAAGCATGTAAATCGAAATAGCAAAGAGCCCAGAACAGAGCCTTGTGGGACACAGCATTGCACTGGGAGGGTCTCAGATGTTAAATCATTATAGACCACGGCCACCACGCATTCTAGATCCAGCCATATAACTTAAAGCAGGGGTGTCAAACTCATTTTCACAGAGGGCCACATCAGCATTATGGTTGCCCTCAAAGGGCCAAAGACCGTATAAATGTTAATGTAATGTAAAATAAATGTAGCTACTCATTTACATATTGTTAAACATGTTGTTTCTGTATTTATTACTTATTCAAGTTATACATATTGCATTGCATTTGCATAGATGTAAAAATATATGTTAGCTTATGTTATTTTAACAAATAATTTTAGTTTATCAGAACCCCATATTACTTCATTAATCAATGATCAAACCATTCAAGTAAATAACAAAGAAGAAAATCATCAAATACAAGCTATGACATTAAGTTTGTTCAAAACCTTTTTGTCAAAGTCAAGAGGGGCAGAACTAACAACTGAGCTGCAAAGAACACGTGGGACAGGTGTAGCAGATGTTACAAAAACAAATGGCTGCACACAACCTTGCAGAGGCCATACATCCAACTAATGGAAGATAGTTTAATTAACTTTAATTAACAGATTGCAGAATGGGTACAGTACAGTACAGCTCAATACACACAATTGTTAAGGGGATGCAGACCAGAGAAAGACTTTCGACTTGTTTACATCAGGGTCCACCATTTTCAATTCGTAATGAAATTGCTATTATGTGTCTGCATGAACACACAACTGTAACTGTACTCAAAAATAACAAAATAAGGGTTGTCTCAGTTCACAACTATATTGGTCAAGTTTTGGGTGGGACTTGTTTGCGTCCCTACAGCTTCTTATTCAATTGAGCGAGAAGCTCGGTTATGTCACACAGCCAGTTTGCATCTGACAGTTCAGACAATATTTCTTCAACCCTTTGTTACCTATTCCGCCTGGATCTTTTTTGTATTTTGGGCTGTAAAATTGTCAAAGAATGTCTGAGGAGTAAGTGCTTTTGGCTTTTTTCATTTGTTACTTCATCAATACCTCAGATGTTCAACATACATGTATGTGTAAGTGTGAGGTTTGGTTTGTTCCCCGCCACACGCTCTCCTGAGGTACGGTGCTGATTGGTGCATTCCCCGCCACACGCTTTTTGAGCGATTGCCACTTTCATCACGCAGCTGTCATAGTTTGTGATTAGCGCCCCAGAGGGCTTTATATACCTGGACCTTCCTTCTATCGTTGTCGGTCGTTCTGGAATACAACTGCATTTGCCTGCTTTTTCCCCGTTGCTGTTCCTGGTCTACTTTCTCTCCAGGACCTTTCTGTGGAGATCCGCTGTTGAGAACCTTGTTCCCCGTTTGGAGCTGCGCCTCGTTTTACCTGCTTTACGCGTTGCGCTTGGGTGAGTGGAACCAAACCCCTCTGGATTATTCTGATTGTGTGTTTTTGAAGAGACACTGAAGATTTCGTTTTGTTTGCACTGACTCAGCTAAGTTGTGTGTTGTGGGGAACACTGAAGACTGTCACTGTCAATTGGTTCTGGACACAGCTAAGGGAGGAGGGAACCACACTGCCTCTGTGTTTCGTTGGACTGTTTCTGATACCTCTCTCTCTCTCCGTTTTCCACCTTGAGTAAAAGCTGGGAGTATCTGCAGAGCCGCTACAACGTCACATGCCAATTCTCCACAGCTATCACCAGGAGGATTCTGCAGAGCCGCAGATGACTCTGCCGAAGGCAGTCTCCCTGTTTGTTTGATAATAGTACTTTACCCTTTTTTGACTCTGTAAATAAATACGCCCTAGTATTTGGCTAACTCTGAACTACCTGTCTGTGCCGTTGCGTTTGAGGTCGGTTACAAACCATAACATTACGACCCGACCATGACGACCTCAGCCGACACAGACAGGGTCAGAACAGCGTTGGCGGTCCAGATTTAATTAACCAACGACCACAGCCTACAGCTAGGTGCGGCTGCGGCTGCTGTACAGGAGCTCCGAGACCAGGTCCTGCCTATTCAGGAGTCCCTTGGCTCTCTGGCTAGCCTGCAGACAGCCCAGGGTAATCAGCAGACTAATATTCTCCACCAATTACAAGCGCTGAGTGAAGCCGTTAACACCTTGCTTGTAACCCCACCTACTACAGGAGCCTCAGCCGGAGCATCACCCGCAGCCGTGGCAGGCCCCGCGCCTCCCGATCCCGCACCTCGGGAGCCCCGTCTCTCCGAACCACGGTTGTTCAATGGTAACTTCGAGGATTGTGCCACATTCATCATGCAATGTGAGTTGGTTTTTCGTCATCAACCCAGCCGATTCACTTCAAGGGGAGCCCGAGTGGCTTACATGACTAACCTGCTCTCAGGCCGGGCAGCACAGTGGGTTACTGCCTCCTGGGCAATGGGGGATGATTTCTGTTTTTCCTACCCAGACTTCGTGGCTGAGCTCCGCAGGGTTTTCCACCACCCAGCCCGTGGCCAGGACCCTGGAGCTCGGTTGGGCACCTTCCGGCAGGGCAGTGGCGGGGTCACCGACTACGTGCTGGAGTTCAGACTGGCGGCAACCAAGAGCGGTTGGAACGATCAAGCGATTCGTCTCACCTTCATGAGGGGGCTCAACGACGCTGTCAGGGACCAGCTCGCGACCCGTGAGGAACCTGAGTCCCTTGAGGACCTATTCAGCCTCGCCATTCGCATCGACGGACGCCTCCAGGAGAGAAGACGTGAGAGAACCCGACCGGGACCTCCAGAGGTTCCCCAGACCCCCCGTACTCGTGACGGTACTGCGGTCCGCCCTGCTCCCAACACAACTGGTGGTTCCTTCCCCTCCCGTTCGGTGCCTGGGGAGGAACCCATGCAGCTGGGACGTTCACATCTTAGCCAAGCTGAACGGGAGGCAAGGTTCAGGTCCGGCCTTTGCCTCTACTGCGGTCGGGATGGACACCGTATCTCCAACTGCCCCACCCGGCCAAAAGACCAGGCTCGCCGGGACCCCGGGAGATCCTGGTGAGCCGTTTTTCTCGTTCCCAGAGCCGTGCACCACCTAGCCGTCTGATGAGCGTCACCCTGGCCTGGGTGGACCAACGGGCCACGGTGGAGGCACTCATTGACTCGGGTGCTGACGAGAGTTTCCTAGACTTCGAGTTTGCTACCCGGGCCAACATTCCACTAGAGGACCTCGTGAGGCCATTGGAGGTGTTCGCATTGGACCAACACCGCCTGGCTGACATCACTCAACGCACCTGTCCTGTCCTGCTCACCATTGCTGGTAACCACGTTGAGAGACTCACCAGATCCCCTCTTGTCCCAGTAGTCCTGGGCCGGCCCTGGCTCACGCTGCACGAGCCCCACATCGCCTGGTCCTCCGGTACCATCAGGGGGTGGAGCTCCTCCTGTCATGCCCAGTGTCTTCAGGCGGCGTCCTGTCCCTCGCCCCGGAGATCCGTTTGTGAGCCGCCTCCGGACCTCTCGACCATACCCCCCGAGTACCACGACCTCGAGGAGGTTTTCAGTAAGTCCAGGGCTCAGGCCCTTCCGCCTCACCGGCCTTACGACTGTGCCATCGACCTCCGCTCAGGGGCTCCCCTTCCCGGCAGCCGCCTCTACAGTCTGACCGTCCCTGAGAAGGTAGCGATGGATCAATATATCTCTGAGTCCTTGGAAGCAGGACTCATTCGGCCTTCCTCCTCCCCTGTGGCGGCCGGTTTCTTCTTTGTTGGGAAGAAGGACGGAGACCTTCGACCCTGCATCGACTATCGCCAGCTCAACGAGATCACCATTAAGAACAAGTACCCTCTTCCTCTCATGAACTCCACCTTCGAGCCTCTCACCCAGGCTACCGTCTTTACCAAGCTGGACCTCCGGAGTGCCTACCATCTGGTCCGTATCCGAGAGGGCGATGAGTGGAAGACTGCCTTCAAGACTCCCAGGGGCCACTACGAGTACCTGGTAATGCCGTTCGGCCTCACCAACGCTCCGGCGGTATTCCAGGCGCTCATGAACGACGTCCTTCGTGACATGCTGGAGGAGTTTGTGGTAGTATACCTAGACGACATCCTCATTTTCTCCAAGACCCTCGAGGAACACATCCAGCATGTCCGCCGTGTGCTGGAGCGCCTCCTCCACAATCGGCTCTTCGTCAAGGCAGAGAAGTGCCGATTTCACTCCGACTCCGTCGATTACCTGGGCTTCATCGTGGAGAGAGGCTTGACCCGAGCTGACCCTCGCAAGATCCGGGCCGTGGAGGAGTGGCCGGAACCCACCTCTCGGAAGGAGTTACAGAGCTTCCTCGGGTTCGCCAACTTCTACCGAAGATTCATCCGGAACTACAGTCAGGTGGCGGAACCACTTACCAGGCTGACCTCTCCCGCCCTGCCGTTCGACTGGTCCTCAGCGGCGTGTGCTGCGTTCCGCTCCCTCAAGAAGAGGTTCACTTCCGCCCCGGTCTTGCTCCATCCAGACCCCAAGAGACAGTTCATCGTAGAGGTGGACGCCTCGGATACTGGACTAGGAGCTATCTTATCCCAGCGGTCGGCAACGGACCAGAAGGTACATCCGTGCGCCTTCTACTCGCGTCGTTTCCTCCCTGCCGAGAAGAACTACGACATCGGCAATCGGGAGCTACTGGCGGTTGTGGCTGCCTTGGAGGAGTGGCGTCATTGGCTAGAGGGGGCCGAGGAGCCATTTACCATTTGGACGGACCACAAGAACCTGACGTACATCCGTGCTTCCAAGCGCCTCAATGGCCGGCAGGCAAGATGGGCCAGCTTCCTCAGTCCGTTCGACTTCTCGCTGACGTTTCGCCCTGGTTCCCGCAACACGAAGGCCGACTCCCTGTCCCGGTTACACTCCAAGGGGGCTCCAACCACTGAGGACCCGACTCCCATCCTCCCAGAGGCCAGGGTGGTAGGAGTAGTCACCTTGGGCATCGAGGGGGTGGTAAGGCGTGCCCTACGCTTCCATCGTGCTCCAGGCAATGTACCGGTTCATCGTCTCTTCGTCCCCGACTCAGTCCGGTCCCGGGTCCTCCAGTGGGGCCATACCAGCCGGTTCGCCTGCCACCCAGGCGTTCATCGCACGTTCTCCTTCCTGGCTCGTCGATTCTGGTGGCCCACCATGAGGAACGACATCAAGGAGTTCGTACTGGCCTGCGCAGTCTGCGCCCGCAGCAAGGCCTCCCACCAGGCACCCTCCAGGCTATTGCAGCCGCTTCCCATTCCGAGCCGCCCTTGGTCCCATGTGGCGTTGGACTTCGTCACGGGTCTTCCTTCTTCCCAGGGGAACACGTGCCTACTGACCGTGGTGGATCGGTTCAGCAAGGGGGTTCACCTCGTGGCCCTTCCCAAGCTTCCCTCGGCGGCCGAGACGGCGGACCTCCTGACACGCCACGTGTTTCGCCTCCATGAGTTTCCCCAGGACGTCGTCTCGGACCGGGGGCCCCAGTTCACTTCCCAGGTATAGCGGGCTTTTTGCAAGGGATTGGGGGCAACGGTCAGTCTTTCCTCTGGTTATCATCCCCAGACTAACGGACAAACGGAGAGGATGAACCAGAGTGTGGAGTCTGCTCTTCGGTGTGTGGCTGCCGAGAAACCCGCTTCTTGGAGCCGTTTCCTTCCCTGGGTCGAGTACTCCATCAACTCCATGGTCAGTTCCGCCACCGGCTTCTCACCTTTTGAGGTATCCCTGGGCTACCAACCCCCTCTTTTCCCTGCACAGGAGTCGGAGGTGGCAGTTCCCTCCGTACAGGACCACCTCGACCGGTGCCGTCGGGTCTGGGAGATCACCAGGACTGCGCTGCTCCGGTCATCGGAGCGCGCCAGTCGTGGGGCTGACCGGCGCCGGGTGCCTGCGCCGACGTACCACCCTGGGCAGAGGGTGTGGCTTTCCGCAAGGGACCTTCCGCTTCGGTCCTCGGCCAAGAAGCTTAACCCCCGGTTCGTCGGCCCTTTTGAGGTTCTGAAGGTACTCAGTCCAGCGGCGGTGAGTCTTAAGCTTCCTGCGTCCATGCACATTCACCCCGTTTTCCATGTGTCCCGGGTTAAGCCTGTCTCTCTCAGTCCCCTGATGCCTCCTGCTCCGGAACCACCTCCTCCCGTGATGGTGGACGGTCACCCCCAGTGGCAGGTCCGCCGGTTGATGGGCGTTCGACGGCGGGGTCGGGGGTTCCAGTACGTGATGGACTGGGAGGGGTACGGCCCGGAGGAACGGAGCTGGGTCTCCCGCCAGCTCATCGTGGATCCCGGCCTAATCACCGACTTCCATCGTGCCCATCCGGGCGAGCCAGGTCGGGCTGGTTGCCGGGTGGCTCCCGTGGAGGGGGGGGTACTGTGAGGTTTGGTTCGTTCCCCGCCACACGCTCTCCTGAGGTACGGTGCTGATTGGTGCATTCCCCGCCACACGCTTTTTGAGCGATTGCCACTTTCATCACGCAGCTGTCATAGATTGTGATTAGCGCCCCAGAGGGCTTTATATACCTGGACCTTCCTTCTATCGTTGTCGGGTCGTTCTGGAATACAACTGCATTTGCCTGCTTTTTCCCTGTTGCTGTTCCTGGTCTACTTTCTCTCCAGGACCTTTCTGTGGAGATCCGCTGTTGAGAACCTTGTTCCCCGTTTGGAGCTGCGCCTCGTTTTACCCGCTTTACGCGTTGCGCTTGGGTGAGTGGAACCAAACCCCTCTGGATTATTCTGATTGTGTGTTTTTGAAGAGACACTGAAGATTTCGTTTTGTTTGCACTGACTCAGCTAAGTTGTGTGTTGTGGGGAACACTGAAGACTGTCACTGTCAATTGGTTCTGGACACAGCTAAGGGAGGAGGGAACCACACTGCCTCTGTGTTTCGTTGGACTGTTTCTGATACCTCTCTCTCTCTCCGTTTTCCACCTTGAGTAAAAGCTGGGAGTATCTGCAGAGCCGCTACAACGTTACATGCCAATTCTCCACCGCTATCACCAGGAGGATTCTGCAGAGCCGCAGATGACTCTGCCGAAGGCAGTCTCCCTGTTTGTTTGATAATAGTACTTTACCCTTTTTTGACTCTGTAAATAAATACGCCCTAGCATTTGGCTAACTCTGAACTACCTGTCTGTGCCGTTGTGTTTGAGGTCGGTTACAAACCATAACAGTAAGAATGTGTAATAACTAAGGCTGTCAAAGTTAAAGCTTTATTAACGCATTAACCCACAATTATTTTAACGCCACTATTTTTTAACCCAAGATTAATGTTAAAAAAATTTAAAGGGGAACTATCTTATAAATGGCCTTTTTGAGTGTTTAGCATTGTTTCCTAGCTATGTGAACTTATATTAATATGATCTATGTCTCAAAATTCTCATATTGGCGCATTCTTCCAATTCTCCTCTCACAATATTCACCCTCACTGAACTGAGTCATTTGAAAATGTGCCTATATGTGATGTCATAAAGACACAGCTGCATGTTAATGTTCAAAACAGCTCGAGATCTTGAGGTAGAAAAATGCTGTTTTTGAGGACTTGATTAGAAATACAAAACAATGAATAAAAAAAATATATATATTACAGAGGTGTTCCATAGACTCACAGGAATTGTGTAAAAGTGCCCAAATAGTGAAAGAAATAGTAAAATAGTTCCCCTTTAAAATAATTGTATTTTTTTTTTTTTTTACCAGAGCTCTTGGGGGCCACATCAAATGACGTGGCGGGCCACATTTGGCCCGCGGGCCATGAGTTTGACACCTATGACTTAAAGTATATAGCCTACTGGTCAGAAAAGCTTTTCGAGTATATAGCATACTTGTCAGTAGAAAAGCTATTAGAGTATATAGCCTACTGGCCAGTAGAAAGTGCCATAAGAGAGTATATAGAGGCTCTTATATGGTTATGGCTGAATCCAATTGCTTTTCATTCAAACCCACCATCAACCCTCAGATCACATGAATACTGTGATAAATCCTCTGGAAGGCACTATGAATCATTGCTCCAAGTCAGGGACGTGCACAGGACTTTAGAGGGGCAGGTGCTCAAAGGCTGAAAAGGGCACTACACTTGTGTGTATATATTAACCGAGCGCGCGCAGCGCGCGAGCACGATTTTTAAGGGCCCTTTTCGGGCGGGGGCCCCCTTTTTATGCTTTTTGGGGGGTTTCGGTGATCAAATATTGAATATTGAACTATAATAATCAGTGCAGGAGCTCACTTATCCTTGAAAGACACTTTTATCACTGACTTAAAAGGCCCATATATCTCCATAAATGTTCAGGGGGGAGGTAATAAGTAAGTGCTTACCCTACAGACCCCAAGAAGTGCTGTATATTCTGTATTGTTTAATATAAATGCATTTTTTATTCCAATCCCGATTTGTATTTGAGATTCCCAAATCCCATCGGACTTGACTTCTTCGTGTCCCTCAATGAGTGTAATACCAGCATTCAACAGCGGTTTCTATCATCATCATCATCACCACCCACGCTATGCATAAAATATATAGGTCAGCGGAGAGGCACGCTGAGGAGGCCGTGCAAACTGCAATGGAATATGGGGCATCTCTCTCTCTTTACCTAATATTTTAATTCTATCCTGACATTTTTCAGTTGGAAGGGCAGTCTATATGCGTAACGGTAAAAAAAAAAAAAAAAAAAAATTTTTTTTTTTTTTTTTCAAAAAGGGCACTTTTTTGATGAGGCTCAAAAAGGCAGGTGCTCAGGCACCCCTTGGCCTCTATGTGTGCACGTGCCTGCTCCAAGTCAATACAGCCCCCTTATTTTAGTTGTACTGCACTTGTGCTGTATGATGACAATACATTTGAATCTAATCTAATGTAATGTAATGTTTAAACCTTCATCATTTATCTACATGTACATGTTTAATCTTGTTTTGTAAATAACTTTCATTCTGTAATATTTTATATTCTGTTCTATGATATGTTTTCATTACTTTGCACTACATTACATTGTGGGTCATATTTGGGTTGAAGTGGACCTGCTGGTGAATTATTCTATGTTTTTTCTTAATATTTAGACATTTGTCTCTGTCACATTGCACCGAACAATAAAGCCAATTACAGTTTGACATTGGAACATACTGTTATGGGAATGTTATCTATCTATACATATTCTATGTCTTACAGCTGACTAGTTTAATATGACCAACTAAGTGAACTAGCCTGACTATAGTAGACACTACTGTTCCTTTAAGATGGGAGCTGTAGAGCGTGCCAAGGTTGTCCTCCACATAACAAGACATAATAAATAACATAGCCGAGCAGATTGTTTATGCATTTGGCCCTCTGGGCATATTTTGGTTATCCTTTTTTTCATGTGTATTTAATCGTATGTCTGACCAGGGCTCTGTCTCACTTCCTGGTCAGACACTTGTGTGCACTCTGGTTCTCTGATTTGGAACTGAGCATTTTCCTTGTGTGGCCACAGAGGGAATAAATCTATGATCATTTTATGCAGCTTGGACTCAGAGATTATTTACTACCGCTCACCTTCTGTTCTTATAATAATTTCCACAACAATACTGACAGGATACGAAGGTTATCCTATAATCCTAGTTACATGAGTTCTTGTGAGCGTTCTGCTACGCTCTATTGGACTAACTCGTTAATACGTACTGTATATACTAATTCCCTGTAGGAATTATGGTCCCAGTCCGCCACTGCCCATACCCATCCTAATGAGGGGTGGAGGGACAGAACACCGACTGTGCAAAAAAAGGTGACAGCACCCAAAAGATATGTCGCGTTACCGCTCCCACATCTGGTGGGGTCGGGGTCGTTGAAGCCTGACTCTGCCAGCGAGGCCTTAGCGGCGGGACGCGGAGGAGGTCCCAGCCCCATGGACCACACGAGGGACAGGGCTCTCTGTCGAGTCCAGGGGTCGGGGTTTCGAATCCTGACTCCGCCAGCGAGCTGACTCTGCCACAAACCCTGACTCTGCCAGCGAGCTTTGTATCTCGTGGGGTTGGGGTTCAGAGGAGGACTTTGACATAATTGACAAATGTCATAACCTCGTGGGGTCATAATCTTGTGGGGTCGGAGTTTCGAACCCTGGCTCTGCCAGCGAGTTGACTCTGCCATGAACCCTGACTCTGCCAGCAAGCTTTGTATCTCGTGGGGTCGGGGTTCAGAGGAGGATTTTATTAATTTTTTGTATCTCTCTTTCTCCGATTTTTCTCTGTTTTCTCCCCGCCCCAATTTAGTCGTTGTGCCAATTCCCCCCCCTCCCCTACCTGGTTGTTGTGCGGATGTTCTCCTACTGGTCGGTACAAGGGAACCCTGAAGTATCCGCACGCTTCCTCCGACACGTGGCTCTCTTCTCTCGTGACTCTGTGGCTGAGACCCTGATCCACTCATTTGTCACCTCCCGGTTGGACTACTGTAATGGAGTCCTGTTCGGGGTACCCAGCAAAGCCCTGGACAGGCTCCAGTATGTCCAGAACTCAGCTGCCAGGGTTCTCACTCACACCAAGCCCTGGCAGCACATCACCCCCTCCCTCATCCATCTCCACTGGCTTCCAGTCAGGTTCCGCATCACCTTCAAACTCCTGCTCCTCACCTACAAATCCCTCCATGCCCTCGCCCCCCGGTACCTGTCTGATCTCCTCCACCAGTACACTCCATCCCGGAACCTACGATCCTCTGATCTAGGTCTCCTCTCCATCCCTCGCACCAGGTTACGGACTTTTGGGGACAGAGCCTTCAGCGTGGCATCCCCTACCCTCTGGAACTCTCTCCCCCCCGAAATCCGCAACGCCCCAACCCTGGACACCTTCAAATCCGCTCTAAAAACACACCTCTTCACCAAGGCTTTCCCCATCAGTTAGTTTTAGATTAAATTAGGTCCATTATCCCCTACTTTCCCTTATCCCCTTCCCCCCCCCCCCCTACTTTCCTTGCCCTATTTTTTGTCCTGATTGTAAAGCGACCTTGGGTTCTATGAAAGGCGCTATATAAATTTGATCTATTATTATTATTATTATTATTCTCACCTGGCAGCGAGGGCTCTCATTGGTGAAGTGTAACGCGTGGGAGGTCACGATGCCTTCCTCAAGTCCTGCCTCCGCTGAGCAAGCGCCCAGACCTGACCTGTAGGCGTCGCTGTCCACAACGCCAGTTTCCCACCCACGGCTTCCCTCCCCCTAACCCAGCCAAACAAGTTAGTATAGCGATCAGCCCAAGGCAATGCTGACTCCGGGAGTCGAGACCGCAGCCTCTTGCATTGGTGACGAGCGCAACAGAGGAGGATTTTGACATAATTGACACAAGCAGTGTTAGCCCTGTGATGTTTACAAAAAGAAAAACACATGTACTGCATAATTTATGCTTTTATCGTTTTGAAAACCCCACACGAACCATGGCTCCACTTCACAAGATAGACAATGGCCTACTTGTCATGAACTCATATAATTAGGGTTACAGGATAACCCTTGTTATATTCCGTTTCGGGTACACGTTTAAACATATTTGAGTGACATCACTGCACGTTTGTTTCAACCAGAAAACGCCCCTCTCTTCAAGAGTGGTTCCTTTACTGAACAAAAACATATGCAAACAGAGGTTTGAGGGTGGAATCACCTGCGTTTTAGCTCGGTCCGCAACCCCTACCTCGTGCAGGTCGACATAAACAGCCGCATAAACAGCGTTTATGACTAATTGCAAACACGGGAGGACTCTGATATAACAAGACAAAAACTCTTTCTCCGGTCCGCCCTGCAACCACCGTGTTTACCGAGCCGCACTGCTTTGTAAATACAATTTTCAGTCAATCAAATAAACACAAACTGGGAGACGCAACAGAATTAACTTCGGCTGTCAAGCACATGTTCCGCGAGGCTCTCGGTTTACCCCGAGCATGCCAAGTGCAAACATAATACAGATTTGTATAGATGTAGCAGTACTGTCTATCTGTATGTCATGTATGTCATAATATGTTATGATGAATTGAAAATGGGGGACCCTGATGTAAACAAGATGAAAGTCTTTCTCTGGTCTGCATCCCCTTAACAATTGTGTGTATTGAGCTGTACTGTATTGTACCCATTCTGCAATCTGTTAATAAAATGTTCAATCAATCAATCAAACCACGGTTATATATGTGACGGGAAATGGGCGTGGCCGGGTAGATGAATTGATTGATTGATTGATTGATTGATTGAAAACTTTATTAACAGATTGCATAATGGGTCCAGTACAGTACAGCTCAATACATACAATTGTTAAGGGGATGCAGACCAGAGAAAGACTTTCGTCTTGTTTACATCAGGGTCCCCCATTTTCAATTCATCATAACATACACACGCATACAGATAGATAGATAGTACTGCTACATCTATAAATTTATGACATACCAGATTTGCAAATACAGTACTGTTTGTGATTAAAAAAAAAGTGTCCAGAAAAGAGAGTATATACATTTGATGTAGAAACTGTACATTGGAAGAGGTTGGGTAGGTATTGACAAAGCCATACTTGGTCATGTACTGTACATTTGAGGGGGTTGGGTTAGGACATTTGCAGGGGCCAGTTTCGAATTGCAGTCTCCCGTAGGTGTTCTTTGAGAGTGTTTTTGAAAGTGGGTAGTGATTCACATTCCTTTACAGCTTTGGGTAGGGCGTTCCACATTGATGTGGCATAATTGCGAAACGTGTTTAGTCCCTTGTTTGAGCCGAATCTGGGTTTAACATGATTTGTGGAGCTCCCTCTGGTGTTGTGATTGTGGTATTCACTGACCTTTGGGAAGTAATTTGACATGTACATGGGTACCTTGGTTGTGTAGTGTATCTTGTAGACCAGGCCCATTGCAAGTTGCTGTACTCTGTTGTCTACTCTAAGCCATCCTAGGTTGTCAAAGTGGGCAGGGGTGAGGTGGGTTCTAGGAGTCAGGTCAAGCAGTAGTCTGACCAGTTTGTTTTGAGATGTTTGTCATTTTGTTTTTAGTGCCTTTGAGGTGCTTTGGTACCATGAGGTGCAAGCATAGTCGTAGTACCCTTGAATGAGTGCTCCTGCCAGAGTCTTCAGGGTATTCTTGTTTACCAGAGAGGAGATCCGGTACAAGAATCGAGTTCGTTGGTTGACTTTTTTTTATTACATTGGATGCCATTTTGTCACAGGAAAGATTCTAGGATGGAACCCAGGTAGGTAATTTCATCTTTCCTTGTGACAATATTGTCACCCACTGTAACTGAGAAGCCGTCGGTCTTCCTGAGTTTGTTATTTGAACCGAAGAGAATGGACTCTGTTTTGCCCATGTGTAATGATAGTTTGTTATCGGCGAGCCATATGCAGATTTTGCCTAGTTCCGAGCTGAGGGTTTTTTCAACCTGTAACTTGTTCTTGTCAGAGACCAGCAGGGCTGAGTCATCCGCAAACAGGAACAAGTTGCAGTCACAAGCTGACGACATGACATTTGCATAAATTAGGAACAGTAGCGGTCCTAGTATGCTTCCTTGTGGAACACCACAGCTCACTGGGAGGGGGGGGATAGGGTACTGTTTACCTCCACCATCTGTTCTCTCCCCTCCAGGTAGGATTGTATCCAGCTCACTGATAAACTATCAAAACCAATTGCTTTTAGCTTGTCAATCAGAATGGTGTGATTGACAGTGTCGAAGGCCTTTTGTAGGTCCAGCATGACCATGCCCAGTATTTGCCTGCGTCCACCTCTTGTTTGATGTGGTCGTTCAAATAGAGAAGGCATGTGTCAGTGGAGTGGGATGTTCTGAAGCCAGATTGGAATTCGTAGATTTGATTTTTCCCGTGAGGTACTTTTCGACCTGTTCGTATACTATTTTTTCCATGACTTTCGAGATGGAGGTAAGGATAGAAACAGGGCGGTGGTGGGCGGCTACGTGGCGTAGTGGGCAAGGCGCTCGCCACTGTTCGAGCCCAGCGCTTCACATTGCTTTCAGTTTAGCTGGTCGTTCATACTAATACACATTTGCCGTATTAGGGGGTGGGAAACTGATGGGTGGGGATCGGGCGTTGTGGACAGCGACTCCTACAGGTCGGTTGGTGCGCCTGCGCAGTAGAATCAGGAAGTGTCGGGGGCAGCGTGAGCCTCCCACGCGTTACTCCTCGCCACTGAGATCGAGCTGCGCAGGTGAAAAGATGCGACTGCTGTTACCTCAAGTACCGGAGGGGACTTGTGCTATGTAATAATAATTTAGGACCTGCTCCGAGGTCATCATTTGGCACACATGCGAACCATGCATACAATGCGTATCTGCGATTAACCCAGAGTCAATGTATGACTTAGTCCACATTGCAGCCGGCTTGTGGGAGGCAAGAAACAGCGTTCGTGACAGGGGAGGGTTGAATTGGATGATACGAAAATTGGGATGGGAGAAAATATAGAAAATGGGAGAAAAAGTGGATAAAAAAAAAGAAACAGGGCGGTGGTTGCCTGGGTCTAATTTGCTGCCCTTTTTGTGCAGGGGTGTTACTCTCGCAATTTTGAAGTCCTTGGTGTAACTGCAGCCGTGTCATAGTGTAATTCCAGTTAAGCTGCAGTGTGATGTCATAGTAGAACCCGTTAGAACAGGCTAGAACGTTCTGGAACATTGTGATGTCATAGCGGTGACGTCATAGTAGTACCGGTTAGAACAGGCTAGAACGTTCTGGAACATTGTGATGTCATAGCGGTGATGTCATAGTAGACCCAGCCATAGGGTATAAATAGAGAGACGCTACAAGGTTCGTTCCTTCACTCCTCCACAACCATCAGACAAGCCACATCGACACCAGAGCTCTTAACTTTCCTCTCATATTGCATGCAGTCAACAAGGTACGTTTGCGGCCGCGATGTGCTTGAGTCCGTAGTTTGCACAGCCCGGTGACGAAGCTGCCCCAAACAGATGGACCCTCATCCGATAGATGGACGGTTGGTCTTCTAGGTTTCCATCATCCCACCAAAGGAATCGGAGGTAATCTTGGTCTTCTGCCTTGACGTGGAACTGATGGAACATACATTCTATGTCGCACATGATTGCCACGGGCCCTCTTCGGAAGCGATACAGCACTCCCACCAAGGCGTTGGTCAACTCTGGGCCTGTCAGCAGATGGTCATTCAAGGATACGCCTTGATACTTGGCGGAGCAATCGAAGACCACCCGTATCTTCCCCGGCTTTTGTGGATGATACACCCCATGATGTGGGATGTACCAAGCTGGCGCCTTGCATATGTCTTCTTCTGGGACCCGTTCTGCGTCTCCGCGGGTTATGGTCGCCTCCATGAAGGCCTTGTAGTCCTGGTAGTACTGCACATCTTTCCGCAGCTTCCTCTTTAGGCTGTTGAGCCGATGGATGGCACAGATCTTATTATCCGGTAACTTAGGCTTTTCCTTCCTGAATGGCAGCGGCATTTCATAATGACCATTGCTCTTTAGCTTGATGCCCTTCTTCATTTCCGACATGAACCGTAGATCCTCTTGCGATATAGGGTTGGCCTCTGCCGCTCTTTCCGAGAAGTCGGCCTCCAGCCTCTTTAGTACGTCTGTAGGTAGCACAACTTCTTTGATCTGGGTTCTACTGACATAGTGCACTTCCCTGGTGAGCCCTGCCGAGGCCGGTAACCCTGGCCACACTTGCTTCACCAGGACGTGGTGACTGATTCCGATGGTATCTCCATAGTGGAGCCCCGGGTTTCCATACCCCACCACGCTCCAGCCTAAGTTTGTTTGCACTGCAAACGGCTGGTGGTCCTCACCCGCCACCGTGACTAGTGGCCGGAGGGCTTGAGGGCAGTTGTAGCCAATTAGCAGGCCCACCTCACAGCGTTGTTCCGGCGCGATATTCTCTGCTAGATGTGCCAGATGAGGCCATGCCTTCGCTGTCCCTGGTGTGGGAATATAGCCTCTGTTTGCCGGGATAAAGTCTCTTGAGTAAGTCATTGGCAGAGGAATTAGCTTGGTTGACTGGAATCCTCTTACTTGTAGGCCAGTTAGTTTCCAACAGGGCACGACTGTGTTTCTGGCAGCCAGTGTCGAGAGCTGTAACTGCACTGCTTCACCCTTGATTTTGAGGGTCTTTGCGGTCTTCTCGAGGATAAAGGTGGTGTCACTTTGATTATCGAGGAGTGCATACACCAGGACTTCCCGGCTTGGCTCCCCTTTAGCTGACACCCACACTGGAACTATTGTGGAGGTGTGCGTGTCCCCATCCTTCTGGATAACTCTACACGACGTTGCCTGGTCGTGTGGCGGGGTATTTGTACCTTTGTTTAGGTACTTAGCCCAGTTCCTTGCATCCGACCTTGGTGTCGTCCTTTCTTCCGTGGTGCGGTCCGCATGAAGGCACGTCATATGTCTTCCATCACAGATCTCGCAGTTGGTTCGATATCTACAGTCCCTGGAGAGGTGGCCAGACTTCAGACACCCGAAGCACAACTGCTTTTCGCGAACAAACGTGTTCCGTTCAAACACGGTCTTCTGCCTAAACTTGCGACACCCTTGTAGGCTATGGCCGGTCGTCGCACAAAGGGCACAGCGTGTGGCGCCGGCTGTCTCATGGGCGCTAGCTGTTAAGACCCAGGCTCCCGGGTCCCTGCGTCTTGCGCCCGGTTCCCTCATACCTTCCCGTGGGTTCAGGGCATGAAGCAATGTTACTGGGTAGCAAGCGATCTTGGCTTCCCGTGTGAGGAACTTGACGAACTGGCTGAAGCTCGGGAACATGTGAGTGTCTTCGTCCATGTCTGCGACTTTCCTATTCCATCTTGCCGTCACTCCGTATGGGAGTTTAGCGAGTATTTTCCGGTTCTCTTGGCAATCATTAAGTATTTCAAGACCTTTGATCTGCGGCATGGCGGCCTCACAGCTGCGCGGCGAGGTCTTGCAGTTCAACACTACCCTTGGCGCTTATCTTGGGCCAAGCATCAAGCTTCACTCTGAATGAATTGGCAAGCAGGAATGGATTTCCATATCTCTCCGCTAAGAGTTGCCATGCTGCATTATAGGTGTCCCTGTTTTATGGAGAGGTTTATTATGTGTGTGATGACTGGGGTGATGGCGGCTGCTGAGTCTCTGAGGAATTTGGAGGGGATGTTGTCATGGCCAGTGGCCTTGTTCGGTTGGAGGGCGCTCAGTTTTTTGAGTACCTCATCTGTTGTTACCATTTCCAGTTTGAAGTCGTCTTTGTGGACGTCTAGGTTCTTGTAGTATGCTACTATGTGTTCTACCCCATAATGCCCTGAGTGGGAGGGTAGTTTGTTTACCAGTGTTGTGGCTATGTTTGTGAAGAAAGTGTTTAAGTAATTGGCTACATCCAACTTGTCTGTGATGAGCGTGTTGTCCGTCTTTATGTTTATGTTTGAGAATCTGGTTTTGAAAGGTGCATGTGGCAAAATACTTAGTCCAATAGAGCGTAGCAGAACGCTAGACAATAACGAAAATGTAACATTTGGCTTCGATAGGGATTCCCGAGGGGCTATGGCAAGGGCCGAGGGGACAACAATGACGTGAATGGGTGTTTTAGCACTTTTATTCTGAAGTCCACAGGAACGAACTCGTGCTTTCCCTGCGCCACCTACTGTCTGACAGGGGAACCTCTATCAATAGGCTCCTAACATAGCTACCTACATGTAATACCTCCAGTGCTCGTTTTATGTAACCGTTTACTAGCTAACGTTCTATTCTCCTGCAAACATACAACATAATAACTCTGGCTCCAGCGCGACTTCGATATAATAACAGTGGGTGTGTGATTCACTGCCATCATGTCCTGCTGATGTGCCTGCTGGAGTCACATGATGAGCTCGCCTTGCTGCCAGAGATCCTCAAGAAAAGCACGGCGTAGCGTTAGCTAGCTAGAGTTACAAATCACACCGTTTCCAAAGGCATGAACTGTCCGGCAAGTCAACAAATTGTGAGTTTTGTGTTTAGTTTTGTAACATTAGTCAAATGTGTTTCTTCGTGGTAACGTTGCAGCCAGATAACGTTAGTGTTTGAAGCCGAGCCGACGTTAACGAACCTGTGTTGTTGGCTGAACTTGTCGGAAGGGGAGTTCACAGCTCCAGTGTCTTGCTGCCTAGAACGCTACGTTACCCTGCTCAATAATAATAGATATAGTGTTGATTTTGGCTAACATATTTAGCTGAATCGGTGTCATTGGTTGGTTACACTTAATGGTGGCTTAGATTAACCGACCGTTACAAGAAAGCATTATTAACCCACTTGCTATTTGACTACTTTGCTAACAATAACAGCTAAGCTAGTCCCTTGTCAAAATGGCTAACCCGTTAGCTACGTGGGCTTTTAACGAGGTTGGCATTTCATATTCCCCGTGGTTAATAACGCTAACGTTAACTACATGACAGTGGTAGTGTTACCTCGCTGGTTAACTCTTGCTCAGGTTAACGTGTTTACATGGCGTTAACACGACGATCACGGTGGCGAAACAACGACAACTTGTTTGTTGATTTTGCCAGTTGACACCATTGTCGCATTAAGGTTAACTTCGCTCAGGCCTGGGGAGGACATCTTATGTTTGTGTGAAATAATTGGTTTTCTACACGAGGTATTATCACTTAACTGATCTAACGTAGTATGCTAAAGTAAGCTGTCAACTAACCGAGGTGAAGCAGTTTTGCTTCCTCCTTTGCCAGCAGAGTGATTGAGGAAACGTTGGTCTATTTGGAACCCAGTTCAGTTTGACATTAAGGCCGAAAGCGACGACTCTGGCTTTCACACGGTGTTGGTGCTGAGTATGGGATATTATTTTGCTTTACTAGTAAGAGTTAGATCCGCTTGATATCCTGAGGTTGTGAGAAATTGACATTTCCCACCCAGTCATATTAACTGACAGCACAGACAATGTGCGTGCACATACACTTAAGTTATGACCAGAGTAGTCTCATTATTACCAACCAGTATGCACCTTATCAGTAATTAACATCAATGCTTTAAAATAGATCAATCATACATATAGGCCTATATTTTAATGAGAGAAGAGGGTAAGGAAGTTCCCTGGTCAAGTTTAGACTACTTATTTCTTAACGAGTAATCAAATCGATAAAGGAGGACAATGCCTTGCTACTTTGGCATTAAGTTCTGATATTTATTATTTGTCAGGGTTGTTGTTACCCAGTGGAATGTGTTGCTAGGAAACAGCTTGGACTGCAGCTGTTGCAGTGTGTGTTCTGATATCAACAACTGACAGGAAATCACATCTAAAATGCTGGTTTTGTTACGAAACCACCTATCATCATAATTATTGGTTTATTGTGGCTAAGAAGAATCATGTCACATTTTAGCCATTTCTTTCAGCTCTATGACATCTATTCAGATTTCTTAGTCTTGTATGATGTTATGCACACTCCTTTTCTGTCAATGATGTGTTTTAAAAAAAAAGGGAGGGTGAGATATGCTCTCCTACAATACCTGCATATTTTCTCATGTTTGTTACAGCCTCTTATAGAAGCTCTTGGTTCAATTCAGGAATCAAGAAATCAAGTCTATGATCCTCTTTCTCTATTTGGTGGCACTATGAACATTTCCAGCAGTCTAAAGCACTCGTTTGGACAAAGGTAACTGACTGATAAGCTGTACAGAACATTGGACTCGCACATAGTTATAGCGAGTGGTGTTACTGTACCATAGGTCAGACGAAAGAAGGAAAAAAAACTGGAAACCCAAAGATCGTGAATTCATTCAATAACTTCTAGATTTGTACATCTTTTCTTTGTTTTGAAATTTGCCTAAAAACACAAGCTAGGCCTATCCTCCAGTGTGTAAACTGTCAAGCAAGGACTCTGATTTTCTTTTAGATCAAACAAATATATTACCTATATTGATTTCTGGTTTAATATTTTTTAATAAAAGGCCTCTACTGAACCTGGACTTTTCCCCCAATTTGCTGGTTAATCATAGAGGCCCCTGATTATTGTACATAATGTAATGTACAATACACAGCTGGGATTTCTTGTGTCTGATGCCGGAGAGTAGTCGGGGAAACTTTAGAGCCTTAATCGGTAAGATAATTAACCTATTTAAGTTATTGATAATATTGTACTCAAATTAGTGCTGTCAGGCGATTAAAAAAATGTATCTAATTAATTACAGGATTTGTGATATTCTATATTCTATAATCATATTTCAAATGGCATGTGTCCGGATGGCAGAATTCAGTACTGTATCTACAAAACCTTCTGTTTAATCATCTTCGATCTATTAATTTGCTTAGATTTTTCAGGTCTGGTCAGTTTGAGCATGGTGTTATTCACAGTCAAAGATACATTTTTTTTTATTAATATTCTCATTTGGTTCATTACAATTTACTCAAAATAAAATGTTCATTCATTCAATCACCGTGCAGATTGATTGATTGAATGAAAATATTGCAGAATGGGTACAATACAGTACCGCTCAATACACACAATTGTTAAGGGAATGCAGACCAGAGAAAGACTTTTGTCTTGTTTACATCAGGGTCCCCCATTTTCAATTCATAATGAATTGTAAGTAAGGGTGCAACTTGCACCGTGCAATCCATTCTTTGTGGATCTAGCCCACAGTATTTCTGACACTGGGAATACATTCCCTGAGATTCATAGATGTCCCTAGAATCAGATACCAAGAACATGCAAATGGACCATATTAAAAGAAAATTCTGTAAATGTGTATTCTACATTCCTATGGAATGAATGAGATACAAAAAAAATATTATTTTTTTTGTAATTAATTTTGAGTAAATTTTCACAACGCGATAATTTGCGGTGTAATTAATTAATCAATCTAATTAACGCGATAAACTGACAGCCCTAACTCAAATACATCCAAGCCCAGTAGTGTACTTTGAGTGAACTATTATTTTATGACTCATCTAAATTATATATTTTTTTCTACAGCTTTCTAATTTGGAACAGTGAAATAACCTACTTTGTATTACCATTGTTAATGCTAGCTGTGGTCCATAGTATTTTATGTTCGGATTGAAAAAACTGGATATAATATGTGGTTCTCCTTCTGTGTATGTAAGTGTGTGTTGTCACTGGGTGTTGGCATTAAAGGGGCTACCTAGACATTTGTACAGGAAAAGGGTTGGAGCACCACGACCCTGTGGGGATTTCAGAGCCATGCAAACGACCGATAGTAACCTCTCCTGTTCCCGTTTTCCCCCTCCATCCCCCTGCCCCCCCCCCCCCTCTATCTCTCAATTTCTTCTCTTGTCTCCAAAAGGACATTGTAAAAGGGATTGCTTCCCCCTCTCTGTCGCTCTCTTCAAGATATTGAACCATTACACTTTCACCCGAAAGTCAGAGAGATTTTGTGGTTGTGCCTTGACTGGGCATCTTTAAGGCTCATCAAGCAAGATGGACAGGTCATAACAAGAACTTACTTCAGAGGTAAGCTGAACTCACTAAACCCATGTTCCCGTCATGGTATCTGACATCAGTTTACTTTTACAGGCCTATAATGTGACAGGGTTTGTTTAGCCTGTGACTTATGGCTCACTCAAGAGGAGATGTCTTCATTTGAAATTGTCATTAGTAACTCTGCATTCGTGCCAGTGTTAGAATCTTGGTGTTTGAGATAAGAATATAGGTCAACATTGCCTGATCTGTGGCGCAATGCAGCTATAAGAAAGATACCAAGCTCAAGATAATGAAATGCAAATTGAACAACAATATAAAAGTTTAAATGACGCTATCTAGGCTATATGTGACCTTGAATGTTGAAATAGTTATGTGGGGTCACAGTCGAAAAAGAGACAGTCAACAGTGCAGGTGTTTAAATTCTGTGGCGGTGAATATGGCCTGTTGCTGCATCACTTTATAGCAAGATCAGTGAAACAACTATGAAAATATATCAGTTCAATTTCCACAGACAACTTTCCATTACATTTCCATTATTTGGTCTATATTTATTAGTTATAGCCCATCAGGAAATGGCGTCTGACTCACAGTTTGGGAAATGGGAATCAAAAGTCAGCAGAATGAAGCTAATATGTATGGCCCAGTTTCATACAGACAAAGAAATAATGAATACTTGTCCCTTGGTCATCCTAGTAGCTAGAGATGGGCATTCAACACCCCCCCCCTCCACAGATTGAGTAGTGACATGAATTTCAGGATCATATTATTAACTCATATGTAACGTAATCGGCGGCCTGTAAAAAGACATGCAGATACCAATAGTGTATTGAACAATAATGGGTCCATGCACCAATCATAATCACTCAGTAACTTGGATATGATAATGAATTTTGATTACTTGTCAATCCAAGTGCATATTGAGGTTACTTTATAGAAACATCAAGTCAGAGATCATGACCATGTCTGATATGTACTGATTTTCCAAATTAATGGTGGATTATTATTTCTACACGGTTATGCTGATGTAGGCATATTTTTGAATTTGTAAAAAAATTACCCCCCCCCCAAAAAAAAAGACAACTAAGCAGTCAAATGGTAATTATGACATTGATTACCATGGCAGCGATGGAAACTTTGAAGCTTTTGGGTCAGCCCCAGTGCCATTTCCGTTTGAACATGGCCACTTTGGAGATTTTGTTGCCAAAACATGGAGGTGGAGAAATACAGAGAGCTTAAGTTGCACACCAATATGATTTCCTGATACGGGCGCGGCGTCTTCGGTTATATGCCAGTTCTTATCGTATCGGTCATTTCAAGTGTCTGTATTATGGTGTTTTTTGTGCTCTGTATGACAACTGCCCATCTAGGCTCACACAGACATTCCATCATTTCACAAACGAAGCAGAGTTCTCACGCTCAAATGATGTTCATAATTCTAGTATTGCTAATGGGTTGGACAAATTATTTAAACATTTGGGGAGCTCAAACAACAGTCAGTGTCCCGTGCATGTTTTTGGAGTAGGTGTAAATCGGTTATGTACCATGTTTTAAACTTATCATGTTTATTATCAGTGTCTTCTGTATTAGCTTATCAAGATCAAGGTTGGGTTCGATTCACTTTCAATTCAAGTTTCAAGTTCAAGTTTCTTTATTAGTTGTCATACAGAAGTACAGAATACTTTTATACAAAATGCTTCCTTCTGTTACGCTCCAGAGACTGTGCTAGACAAAATCAGGAGGTGATTTTTTTTTTTAAATATTGAAATGTCTTTTGCATTTAAATGTGCTAATCCAAGTAAATGATAATGGAGCCTTCATCAGCAACTACACAGACATTTCTGTTTACATTTTTAATTGAAAGTGAGTTAAGCCCAATCCTGATCAAAATAATATATCTTGGGGAGCACATTTTTCTTTGACCAAGCTTAAAAACCAACAACTTTATTTAGATGGAATACATGAAAAAAGAAAAAGGGAAACACAATATTCTTCTAGCAGTGCAACATGTCAACGTACTTAAAATAACCATGCAAATCATGCATGGGTTTCCCTAGAATCACTTTACAGAAATAGTTCATGTATGCCATCTTGCCACATGACCAATTTCATTTCTGCTTTTTCAGGTATCTCCTGTTCCTCTTTATTGTCTATTTATAGGATTATGGTTCAGATATTATCATTAAGCAAGAACATGCAAGGAGCGAGTGGCATATTGTGGTTATTGGCACGGATACACTGCCTTTGTAGATCAGCATTGGCATGACCTCGAGTATGTTATTGCTTTTATGCAACATTCTTTACTGTAATCCTTTCAAATATGGGATTAAAGGTGCTATAGATCAGTGGTTCTCAACCTTTTTACACCAAGTACCACCTGAGAACGTAGCTGGCTCTCCAAGTACCACCATATGACCAACGTTAAAATACAGTCTATTCAGCTATGCACAGTTCACGCAGGAGGCAAATGTATTCCTAATAATAACATTATTTATTGTTAACTTTTGTCAGACACAGCCACAATATACAAAGGGGTAGCACTAGAACTAGCAAACTTCCACACAATTATCATACAATACAAGGGGCATTGAGAACATAATAACTAACATTCTCACATAGCAAGTGAGATAATTAAGAACAACTGTATTTCAGCAAATGTACTTAATTCAAACTCTCTCACTCTCACACTCACTCACTCACTCACTGGGGGTCAATGATTAGCAACAACACTGATTTTGATGGTTTTTTTGTAATGTCAGATTTAACAACTATTTTCAGAAAAGTGGGAGTATTTAATTTTTGTATCTGACATTACAAAAAAATATAGAAATCTGGGGCTGAAGTTGAATAAAAGATTTATGACTGTTTAGACTGCATTACTCTCTGTCACAGTGATCTCCTGGTTGTTCCCCACTTAGGTTATCTAACTATCGCCCCGCCGCAACTAGAAACACTGGCCTGCTGGCCGCGTGAATATTAAAGGCAACCAACTTGTGTTCAGCTTTTCTCTGATTGGCCACGACCCCACGCCGCTAGCCCGCCCCCTTTTGCCACGAGCGCAAGCGGCAGGAACCTTCAAGTTCCCTGGTGCAAAATAAATCTGGTAGTTGGTTTATGACGTTAATTAATAATAAACACTGTTAGGACTCTTAATAATAAACACTGTTAGGACTATCTGACTCTTTAACACTTTGAGTGCCAAACGTGTTTAGGCGTCTTTCCTAGCCATGCTAAAGTTGCCGAGGACGCCCTAACTCGTCTTTAATATCAATATTTCAAAAATCTGTTATCGGAATCATATTTCCCCTCTGCAGCCTTCACACACAGTTCTGAGCTCCTCTCAATCCTCTAGCGGTTCAAGAGCGCCATCTGGTGGCCGATCGGCAGAAGGGCCAAACAGGAAGTCATGTGGATGAAGTGGTGATCACCCATATTACTTCCGGGCACTCGCTATAGGTCCCGGGACTCGAGCTCGACAAATACATAGCGATCCGTTGCCAATAACTCGATAAACAACATGATTTGGACGTATATACTATTATACAACCTGGAAATGGACCGGGTATTTCGACATCCCATAATGGAAAACTGTCTACCCCACGCTGATCGCCCAACGGCCCGAGGAGACTGGGGTGAGTTTTAGCGTGTAATATTACCGTGTTCGATACTAACTGATCTGATGAACATATGACCCACATTAGATGAATGTTATAACGCTGCCCACGGAATTATAAACGCCCCCTCGCCCATCCGGTCAACATCAGATGACGTGTAGTAACTTCCAGAAGTACGTCCAGTTGGAATTTTTTATATCGCGCCGATTGCTATCAAACTGTATTTCATCATCAATATAATGCATTTGGGTCTATAAATCACGTTCTGGAGAAAGCTGCAGAAAGAGATGAAAACATACTTATACCTTAGACCATATTTTAGTATGAATATGTGAATGAAAAAGTTTAACGTTGCTACACCATGAACAATACATATAGGACCTTGAATGAGCCCTAATAATGGCAATCTAGCAATAGAATTTAAAAAGTTATAGCCCTGCAAAGAAGGGGAACTTCTCCATAGACAAATAGAGCTGGCAAGGGATGGTATATCATGAATTTAGCCTTAGGCAATCAAAGTGTTAATAATAAACACTGTTAGGACTATCTGACTCTTACTAATAAACACTGTTAGGACTATAAACACTGTGCGGACTATCTGACTCTTAATAATAAACACTGTTAGGACTATCTCGATTCACGCGTCACTACTGTAACTAGAAACTCTGGGTGTCACTGTACATCAGTGTGGAACTGTACGCTGTAACGATGCAGTGGTTTGTCCCCGGCTTCCGTGCGCCGCCGCCGGCTTGACGCAGCAGCGGCCGTGCTCCGTTGTAGAAGCCCTTCAATGACAGAGCTCTCATATTTTGCGAATGCATAAACTATATCTTAAATTATGGCTGTGTCTAATATGGCTGTCGCTTATCAATGACTTTGCGACAGCCATATTAGACACATAGCCATAATTTAAGATATAGTTTATGCATTCGCAAATATGAGAGCTCTGTCATTGAAGTGGGTGGTGGCAGCGTTACTAACAGCGTTCACCCTGATGTAAAGTAGCGATTTTTATTGTTTTGTCATGACAAACCAATTACATAATCCCAACATATGTGTAAAGAAACAACATATTCCAGTTAACGGTATATTTTTTTAATGATTCATAGTATTGCTGGCTCTCATATTTGCGAATACAATAGCGTTCACCCTGATGTAAACAATTCTACAACGGAAGACGGCCGCTGCAACTCTCTGCCGCGCGGCAGCGCGGTCACGTCGCGGCTCTCATATTTGCGAATACAATAGCGTTCACCCTGATGTAAACAATTCTACAACGGAAGACGGCCGCTGCAACTCTCTGCCGCGTGGCAGCGCGGTCGCGTGGCCGTGTGGCCAATCAGAGAAACGCTGAACGCAAGGCTGAACACAAGTTGGTTGCCTTTAATATTCACGCGGCCTGGCCTGCTTCTAAGTTCAGTGGCATGACTGCGGACAAAAAAAATAAAAATTATAATATTTTTATTTATTTTCAAGTACCACCAGCAAGGGGATCCAAGTACCACAGGTTGAGAACGACTGCTATAGATAACATTCAGCCACTCGATGCACTACACCTCCCCTCTCCCTTTGGGGGTTAGTACTATGGAGTAGGAGCCATCAAACTTCAATTCAGATCAAACTAGGCATTGCAGATCAAATATCATGTGAATCAAATCCTGCAAATGTATACCCAATTTCTTGAATGTATACCATAAAGTTTATCATTGATCAGTTGTCATTTTCTTTTAGACAACGGGAGCATAGAAACTAGCACCACGATTGAGAAAATGTAAAAATTATGTGGTGTGCAGATAAAAAGGGTCCCTTGACTTCTCACCTCAAGATATATGAATGAAAATGTGCTCAACTGAACCACACACAACTCTTTACAGCCAGGCTAATGTATGCTAGTCACATGCAGAATTAGTTCTTCTTGCATGCAGTATAAAGAGGTTACTTTAGCCTTTCTTATAAGTAGGGTTGGGCACCGAAAACCGGTTCTAATAGGAACCGGTTCCTAACTTCCGGTTCTGGAACCGGAAGTAACATATTTGAATTTCGATTCTAAATTTCGATTTTTAAACTTTTTTTTTTTTTACTTTTTTTTTTTTTTTTTTACTTTGTTAATTAATACCCTAGTTACAGTACAGCAACCAAATTAAACTGTATCAAGTCAACTGAAAATGTGAATAGTATGATTTTCTTTTTGAAATAAAAAAAAAATAAAAAATCTCCTTCGAAATAAGCTGTGACCTGTTTTGACCTGCACCTCAAATAATCGGAATCGAGAATCGTTTAGAACAGGAATCGATATGGAGAATCGGAATCGGAACCGGAATCGTTCAAATCCAAACGATGCCCAACCCTACTTATAAGTCTTAAGAAAAAGATGAGAAGCCTTTCTTATAAAATTGGCTTCTTGTACAGGAACAGAACCAGCTTCCCAATGATTAGCAGAAAGAGGGTGGTTGAAGCAGTTTTTCAGTCGATTATGAGATGTGAGATGTATAGAAATATTGCTCCTTCCACTCTGAAACCTCTTGACCAGGGTTTCCGCTATCAACCTTTTTGACAAGATCCTAATTTACTGACCAAATGTAAAATTGAATGGCCATATCCTTTAATAAACATGCAGCCATAGAGAAATGCATGAAAACATGGTTAGGCTGTGGCTACATTGATCTGCCACTGATTGGATAGTAATTTGACGGAAGGTATTACAGTCCAGTTGTTAATTTAAAAATTATAACCTAAATGTAATCATAAACCTTTGCAGAAACAACAGCTTTGCGGATTGTAAAATATCCCTCGCTTCCAAAAGTTTATCTCTTGAATTTTCTCACTGTCAAAAATTTACACAACGGAGATGGACACAGCGTCAACCCTGACCACCAAATGGATAATCCTCATTGATAATTCAAAACGATGTAGACAGACAGACAAAATGGATCAATGTAACGTTAGCTGTAGCCTAATAGGAGAAATAACGTTAATCATAAGTACTTATCACAGGCAGGCAGGAGTCTTAACGTTGAATGGTGATCCATTTTGTCAATAAATTTGTTCTCTGATGTAACATTATCTTTGTTGGCAGACGGGACTCCTTTGGACAATTTCACGTTAATACTGTTAACGCTATGTTACCTAACATTAATATACATTGTAGTGTAGCTCATCAGTGTGTACTTAATTATGTGTTGCCTCGCTGAAATATTGGATTGTTTTGTTTCAGTTCTTTTCACTGGTCCTGCTGACTCAAGTGACTACATGTCCCTCTTTATTGTTAGTTACTAGTTAGTATTCTCGTATAAAGGGACGCCTGTTTACTGTAGTCTACCACAACCATAGAAATATATCAAACCGAATGTATCGTTGTGTTTTGTGATTGTTGTTGAACTTGTCAATGTATGTCGTCAGAAGGTGATGTCACTGCCAGAACATGCACTCGCCCCCTCTCTTGTCGCAGGACAGAGCAGTAGTCTACTAAGTATGCATTCAGTAAGCCATAGCTGTCACACACACAAGTCAACACATATTCACTCGCCACAGTCAATGTAATATTTCGACTTTTTTACCGGCCACAATGGTTAAAGATTTATCGGCCAATTGCAATTCTAGACGGCCATTGGCTGGTATTTTCCGGCTAACGGAATCCCAGCTCTAGACATGGTCTATCATTCTACTCTCAAATTTATGACAGATTATATGTTAGGTGATAGATATGGTACTCGCCACAGCATCTGTATGTTAAAGTGGTTTGGTCTTCTCTGGCAGAGAGGCAAAATAAACACTGGTATCTGTTTATCTTTAAGGCCATTTCTGTGAAATGCCCACCCATATCACAATGTTGCTGGATTGGAACTATGGACTCTATCTCAAATGACTGGCTTATGCTCAGAGTGCAGACTGAGCTTGGAAAGTCAACCTTGTTTTTTAACACCCCAGCTTCTTCAACTCTAGCTAAAAATCTTTGTTTTTCTTGCATCTGTGTTTTTGTCCTATTTATTCAATGTCTAATTGTCTAAGCTGATTTTTCTTATTTTCAAATATCCCTTTAAAGATTATGGAGAGTGTTAGGTCACCCCCCCCCCCCCTTCCTTCTGTGTTAGTGGAGAGGGAGGGAGGGTGGGTGGCGGACTCCATATTTTCACACCATTTCGCCCTGGAGGCTACCTTAACCCTAACCTTAAAGATCTACCAAAATATATGCTGGCACTATGCACATGAAATTTGTTAAAGACGGGGACAATCTCTGGTAATGGCGAGAAATTAACATTCCACTGGTATGGTACATTACTGGAGAGTGAGACCTCGCACCTTAACCTCAACTTGAGATGATAACATTTGTCATTGTGCACAATTATGTCCTGTAAAACTATGGCCCCTGGGTTGAAATGGTGTGAGAATATGCTGTCCCGACTCACAGGTGGGTCGACCGCCCACTATCCTTTTCAAGCGTGGGCGGGGGTATTGGCACGAAAAGTATGTTGTGAAATGTGAATGATGGGTTGATATTATTTTGTCCACAGGTGCAGTTTGATTTCGTAATGACAAGCTGCTGTGCAGAAGATGTCCACACTGTCTGCGACTGATATCCCATATGTTGGTCATGGTAAGAGACGTCTTCCTCTTTATCAACAACATGTATTTAAATACTCAATGAGGTACATTATTTGCAGTAAATCTTTGGTCTCTTTCATCTCTTCTTTGGTGCTGAGCCAAACTGAACCACAGGTATCCATGAAGAATACACTGTAGGTCTCTGAACTCTTGTTCAATGCTTTTATTTAGACACATGGCGTTTCAAAAACGGTTGGAAGATACTATTGGGGATTGAAACGTTGTAATTTGTCTAAATACAACTATTTTGGGAGCATCAAACAAGAGTTGCCAGCCCTGTTGTTCATTACATTGATCAGGCATCTCTTTGTAGTATTATTGACCATATTCACACTGTGGCCATTTTGCTCTTATGTCATGTTCAGGTTGAGATTTATTTCCACCCTGTTCCCACCCAAGGTGGAAATTAATCCCAACCTGAGCATGACATAAGAGTAAAATGGCTGCCGTGTGAATATGGTCAATGCTGTCTCTTGGAATAAGATTGATATTAGATGTAGACCCCTGTCGCTTCATACAAGACTTGACTTTTAGCTTCTGCGGTTATTGGTATGATTATCAAAGACCTGTGTGTGTATATATTTGAGGTCAATATTTCATAGTTATATATTTATAAACAGAAAACGGTTATTTCAATGCCCCATTCTTCAAACTCATTGTGGGGCATTTGTAAGGAATAGCTTTGTTTAACTGCAGTTAAAAACCTGGTGTAGAGGGTGATTTGAAGACATGCAGAAGGATATAATATAAAGGGTTTGTTTTGAATGTTGCCCCCAGGTGAAAGGAAGGTGTTTGACACCAGGCCATCCACGCTGCAGCTGGACTGCATGGGCGAGGAGAACGGTGGAAGAGCTGCAGTGAAACACCATGACGGCCTGCTGTCGTTGGACGACCTGTCCCAGTCAGGCGGCTTCTCTGCACCTACCCACAACGGCCCCTCACTGGCTGAGATGAGCAGCCCTCTTCCTGTAGATATTGGTGACATCAAGCAGGATCCTTCTGCAGGCGACCTGCCTGCCAACAGAGGTGTGTGTAAGATATGAAAGAAAGAAAACGTTTTAGTGAAATGAAAGTAAAGTGTATAAAATAACTGTTTGTATATTAACTGAAACGATTTGATCTATTTTCAATTTAGATATTTTTTTTTAGACTGATCTAAAATAACAGAATATAGGCGAGTGCACTCTAAAAGTAAAAATGAAAACAAACGAGCTACTGTTGTCGGTACACTTATATCAATATCCTTAGGTAACTCTCCAGCGGTTTGTGCTGCATTTTTAAACACTGGACACACACAGGACATATTGTGCTTGGTCTTGACCATCAAAATACAGAAATGTATCTGATAACGGCAAAGCAGTGGTTTTTAAACTTAGGTCCCCAGCAGGACCCAATTGACCTAACTCAAGCCGTGCTCTCTTTTCTTGATCCTCCAATCACGACTGTTGTTGAGGGAAGCAACTGTTGTGAAATTGAGTAGGGATCAGGCCACGTGAGCGGATCGACGCGGCCGAGAAATCCGCTCTTCGCTCTTTAAAGCTTGGTCCGCTCCGCTAATCGCTCATGTTGTGACCCCGCCCCCAAGCCGCTCTCCGCTCGCTCCCCGCTCACTCCCCGCTCACCTTGAATCGAGCGCTCCCCGCGCCAGATCGCTCGGCAGTTTTTTGTATTTTTTTTTGGAGCATGGTGTAAATTAGCTCAAACTACAACAGTCTACACCCCCTGGGCCCCTTAACAATTGTTTGTATTGAGCCGCATTGTAATTGTAGCCATTCTGCAATGTTAAATAACGTTGTTTATCCATTCACTAGCTCTATTAAGCGATGATAGGCTAGCTGAGCCACAATGCTATGGTCGCTGCCATTAACGTTAGCATGTAAGCTAACGTCAACAACAATGGCGTCGATACTTTTTCTAACAGGAGTGAGTGTGGGCGTCTCTACAGTGACAAAGCCTGAACAGGATATCACAGGTTCACCCTTCTCATTGGTTGAAAATGGCCTTCATGTTTGTACATCGCCATCTGTTGCTTTGGCATTGTACTGCATGTATATATTACATCAACAGTGTTAAACCACTGTGAGCGGCCTGGAGTGGATTGGAGCGGAGGAGAACTCTCGCTCCGGACGTCGAGCCGACTCATTTTAAAACCCACTCCTCGCTCACGTCAAAACCGCCCGCTCCGCGCCCCGCGCCGCTCACATGGCCTGGTAGGGATGCACCGAAAATTCGGCCACTGAAAGTTTTCTGCCGAAAATGGCCAAAAATGGCCTTTCGGCTTTCGGCCGAAAGGGTTTTTTCACCGAAAATATATCACCGAAACAGAAGCAACCTGTAACCTAACGCGTGTTGTTGTGATGATGTCATCAAAATGCGGATTCATTACATGCGCGCTGTGAGCTCTTCAGTCCTGCGTGATACTCCTCTTGGGACTCGGGAGCAATGCATCTCCTCGGGAGTCGCGCTGTTTCTATGTAAACTGCGCGCAACGAGTCCAATAAATGCGTCTTTAACATACTTTATCCTTATTTACTATATGCCCGTTGCGGTTAATCACTGAGTGATCTAATATGCATATTATTCAGAGCGAGAGGGGGAGGGATTGTGTTTCTCACATTGACGCTGTCTGTCGCGCGTCTACTGTGCCAAAGTCATCTGGGGACTAGAAAGGTGTGCTCAGTAGAGCACAGATGTCCGCCTCTCTCTCTCTCTCTCTTTGATTGAAAACTTTTTAACAGATTGCAGAATGGGTACAATACAGTACAGCTCAATACACACAATTGTTAAGGGGATGCAGACCAGAGAAAGACCTTCGTCTTGTTTACATCAGGGTCCCCCATTTTCAATTCATCAGGACATATATGACATACAGATAGACAGTACTGCTACATCTATACATTTATGACATACCAGATTTGCAAATACAGTACTGTTTGTGATACAAAAAGACCCATAATAGTGATTATTTATTATTTAAGTTAAGTTTTGCCATAATCATATTTTTCCATAATCGGGTAGCTGAACAACATTGGTAAAAAACGTTTTAAAACTGGTGTTTCTATTTTTTATTTTTTTTATATATTTATATTTATATATTTATATTTATTTTTTTTATTTATAGTCTATGTTATCTCCGTTTCCAATATTTTGAAATAAAACTGGTGTTTTTATTTCATGCAATGCGAAATAAAACGGGCAGTTTTACACACTTCATTTAGAAAAGCCATTCAAACATCTCAAGCCCTACTCTCACTTGGCACGGAGCGAGTGGTCAGAGTAAAATGCAGATCGGCGTCACATTAAATGCAGGTCGATGTCAACCAAAACGCAGAGCACCCTTTTATGTGACACCAAGTGAGTGGCACGGACGTCCGCGCATTAGAAGATTGGAGCTTCACACTTTGAGTCCGTTTTGGGTCCGCTTTGAGTCCGCTCAGTGTACAGTCCGCTCGACCATGGGAGCACCTTTAGAGGTAATAGGCTACTCGTGGTGGCCTATGTTATGAGTAGGGATGCCACGGTATGAGATTTTAATGGTACAATTATAGTTTGAGGAAATATCACAGATTCACCGTATTATGATTATTTTATGGTAATTTATTTGATGACTGGAGGGATGTTTTTTAATTAATTTAATAACTCGTATTTTTATTTATTTTAAATCTTTTATTTATTTTAAATTGTTTGTCCTATCAAAATTAACTTTGACACAAAGTATGGCAGTTTTAATAGTTTTAGAATATTTCTCATGTAGCTAATGAACTGAAGTTTAATTATCATCAACTATCGTGACCAACTCATTCGGATGTAAGAGCTCACACAAACATTCTATTGGACATAAATGTCAAAGTCATAAAGTCGGAGCCCCTTTGATTAGTCTTTGAAGCACAAAATTTGACATCCCAGTTGCATCACAGAGTGGAGGGCTCACTCTGATTTCTAGTTTTAGGAGAGAGTGGTGCATGTTCACAAATACTGACTGGACTGTCCTGGGGCACAGGAGGAACATACAGTATGTGAATTCTTATGAAATGTGTGACATTCCCCTTTTTAAAGGGTGAGTTTAGAATTTTGGAGACCTAGCCCTATTTCCTACTTATCAGTGATGTCGACCAGTAAGAGTCCTTACTAAACACGATCCATGCTGTTCTTCATACTCGATACCCATAGCTTTGGCTAGTTGGTCACAAAACGAATGTAAAGTAATGGGACCATGCTGAAACCTACTCCACAGTGCACCCAACGTAGGTTTCAGGGCCCTCATTTATCAATGGTGCGTACAGTCATTCCTAAGCAGTGTGAGGGGCTGTAACACTAAAGATGGCGGCAACAACAAAGAATTGCTGCAAAATAAACATACTACATCTGTTGTTTAAAAAAAGAAAATGTAAAAGAATTTTTTTTATATTTTTTTTATACTGCGTTTATACAAAACGCACAAATGCCACCCCCATGCACATTCAAGTCCTCTCCACCCTTGGGTCTTTGGCCACCGGCACGGTCCAACGTACATTTTTTGTTGGTTAGAATAGATGACCTCCGTTGAAACTTCACTGAGAGCGAGATTGATTACGGAGGACTCGCTCTCAGTGATGTGTTTCATTACCATATGGTTAATGAAGGGCGGTTCAGTATGCAAATTATTACAATCATGCATGAGCATAGACGGTAAGACCATTGGTATTTATCAACACAGAGTGTGCGTAGGACCTGTGCACGCATGGTTGATTTTCTGTGCATAGAGACATTCTAAATTCCATGCTTAGGAAACGAAAATAGAACACTTTCTACTAGGCATTTTTTTTACCTATACCGATATTGTCCAACTCTTAATTTCCGATACCGATATCAACCGATACCGATATATGCAGGCTTTCCCCCCCCAAAAAACGGAATAATTTCAGGTAATTAACATTACATATGTCTTGTTGTGGAATTAACATAACATTATGCATACTTTTGACAATAAATAAAATCAGAATTTGTTCTTACTTGCTTGCCTGGGTAAATAAAGGGGTATTTTTTTGAAAACCGATACAGATATTTTCCGATATCACATATTTTACTGCCAATATCGGCCGATAATAGGTTGATAATATCGGACATCCCTACTTTCTACGCATTATTGATAAATGAGGGCCCAGGCATTTATATCAGGATTTGTACAAACTGGAGTATAGCCCCACAGACCTTGCTTTATTTAGTTTTGTGGCTAACTAGCAGGAGCTGCTGGTATTTGGTATGAAGAACAGCGCGGATAATGCTGAGAAAGGACTCTACTTATCAACATCATTGGTAAGTAGGAAATAGGGCTAGATGTCCAAAATGTTGTACTTAGCCAAAAAGTGATAGTTCAGATTTTTGGAACCCTATCCCTATGGAAACAACTAAAATGTACTCTCCAGTGCACACAAAGTAGATCTCAGTGGTCCACAGTCAGCTTGTACAGATAGGAGTGTGAGTGTGACCCATATTGACTTTGCATTGGTTTGTAGCTAACTAGTCGGAGTTATTATGAGGAACAACAACATTATTGGTTAAAAAAATCACAACTATCCTTGGTGTGTGTAATCAAACCAGTTGGACAAGTTCCAGTGTGAGTGCAGACTTATTCTTGTTTTCATGATTAAGTGGAGAGATATGTACTATCCACTGTCTGACAACAGTTATTGTCTTCCCCCCCCTGAAACAGCTGTTATCATCTCGGTTTTACCATTTTAAGATTTTATCTCTTAAAGTCAGCCTATATCTATCAAATGGATTTATCTCCTCTTAGATGTACTGCCCATTGATGTTTTTGTGCAGATATGTGTACACACAAGGTGTACAGGTATTCATAGTCTATGATGTACTATATGTGACTTCAGATGGCCAGCCAGTGAAGAGGAAGAAGGGTCCGGCGCCGAAGATGCTGGGCAACGAGGTATGCAGCGTGTGCGGCGACAAGGCCTCCGGTTTCCACTACAACGTGCTCAGCTGCGAGGGCTGCAAGGGATTTTTCCGCCGCAGCGTCATCAAGAGTGCCCAGTACTCCTGCAAGAACAACGGCCGCTGCGAGATGGACATGTACATGCGCCGCAAGTGTCAGCAGTGTCGCCTGCGCAAGTGTCGAGAGGCGGGCATGCTGGAGCAGTGTGAGTGTCTTTATGAGGTAGAGATTGTTTAAAGATCACGCCTGTAGTTTTGGCGCATGGGGGGTTACTATTGGAACCCAGAGTGAAGCCACACCGATAGAAGGGTTGGGTATCGACTAATTGCTACCGGTTCCAACACGGTCAGTACCAAGTGTTGGGGTCATTAAAAAAAAAAAAAAAGTAATGCATTACACGACTTGTTACTTATCTCAAAAGTAACGCATTACTTGACACATAATTACTCCCTGGGGAAAGTAATTTGTTATACTACTCGTTACATTACTTTTACCTTACATCTGAGACGCATTCTCACCAAAGAGTTCTATACGTACTCAATTGGCCAGGATGCGGAAGTTTGTTGCACCAGCTGAAGAGATGAGACACTTAGCTGGGTCCTCTACTGTTGTTCTCCTCTTCTCTTGCCGCCAGCACAGGATAAAGACGAGCGGGAAACTAGGGGAATGTTTAGATTCGCTGTTTGCTAATTATGTCAATAAGGAGGAAATAACATCCTCTCTCCATGTGCAGTTCAAACTTCAGCATTGTGACAGCGAATGGAGATAGACAGGGGATGAAAAGTAGTGGTAAGATAGGGGAATTTTTCGGTTTATAAGGTTATGCCAATAAAGAGGGGATCATTTCAGCATCTATTTTAACCCATTACAATAGGAGGGGTAATGTGTCTATCAGTGTGCAGACATAAACAAGCTGTAGGATTCAGGGGTAATGTATCTATCAGTGTGCAGACATGGAACAAGCTGTATGATTCAGGGGTAATGTATCTTATCAGTGTGCAGACTTGAACAAGCTGTATGATTCAGGGGTAATGTATCTTATCAGTGTGCAGACTTGAACAAGCTGTATGATTCAGGGGTAACATAGACTTGTTTTCTCTCTAACATATACTCTCTCACCCAGATGCGCACTTGGAACAAGCAGTAAACTAGGAAGGATCTTTTTTATATGCTCATAAGGAATCTTATCAATATTTATTTGAATTCACAACACAGCCTTATAACAGCAAAGGGAGATAGACTGCATGAAATGAAGTAAGATAGGGACACTTTTTGACTGGTTTATAATGTTATGCCAAGAAAGAGGGGGGCAACATATATTTGAATCTATCACCAATAGAAGAGGTAACATATCTCTCTCACTTTCTCTATATTATGTCTTTTAGTGTGCACACTTGAAAAAACTATAAACTAACGGGTAATGTATCTCTCTCTCCCTCTAACGTATCATCTCTCACCAAGGTGCGCACTGAACAAGCCGTAAACTAGGAGGGAGTTTTTGAAAGGTTCTTAATCAATATTTATTTATTTGAACTAAATAATGGAGAATGATTATGTAAGTAAGTAACAATCTATTTGATTGATCAGTAACTGTAATGGATCAGTAACTGTAATGTGATTACGGAAATTGTAACACATTACTTTGTTATAGGAGAAAGGAATGAGATTACAATTACAGTAACCACAACACTGGTCAGTACTACCCAGACCCATTCACTATGGTACCTCAAATGGTAAATGGTGCATTTATATAGCACTTTTATCCGAAGCGCTTTACAACTTCACATTCACCCATTTACTCACACAATCACACACAGACGGTGGAGGCAACCATGCAAGGAGCCAATCTGCTGATCGGGAGCAATTAGGGGTTAAGTGTCTTGCTCAAGGATACTTCGACACGCTGTCCGGGAGGAGCGGGAATCGAACTGGCAACCTCCGGATTACCAGACGATTGCTCTACTTCCTAAGCCACTGATGGGCCAATCAGAGCAGCTAGATGTGACTGATGGTCCAATCGGAGTAGCTAGATGTGACTGATGGATATCGCATCAGTAGTGTATTATGCAATGTTTGGATATATGAAACGACTTGATTCTGTTTATATTCAGGGGGATGATGATCAAATGGCTTTGGTCATCATCTGTACAAGAACAACAACAACAGCAGCTCTAACATTTTATTATTTAAATAGTTTTTATTGTTTTTTTTAAGGTTCAATGACATCATACATACATACAAACATACATACAATACATGACTACATATAACCACACAATACCTAAAATAAGTGAAAAATAAAGTAGAGAAAAAGAAAGGGAATAATAAAAGAAAATTTGCATCGTTCTTATACAGGTTGTCACTTGCCATACAGAAATTGCCTATCTAATAAATCACCTTCTTATGCCTAAGCATCCTCAGCCGGGAATTTTAGATTAAAATAGTCTAAAAATAGCTGCCAAACTTTCTGGGTTGAGCCCCTGGTGGAGTATTTAAGTCTCAAGTTTTAGGTGTGCCATCACATCTTCGACCCAGCGTCGATGTGATGGAGGAATGGCTGACTTCCAGTTAAGCAAAATAAGGAGTCTAGCCAACAAAGAGGAGAAGGCCACAGCATCTGATTGAGAAGGCCAGAATCGGGATAGTGATGGGCATGACCAGAACATATGGCAGAGAGTGGCTGGAGCCTGATGGCACCTGGAGCAGGTTGGATCGACATCCGGGTAGATCTCGGCAAGTCTGCTCTTGGAGAGGTGTAGTCTATGAAATACCTTGAATTGGAGTAATCCATGTCTGATGCAGACAGATGATGAATGTATTATTTTAATTGCCAATTGCCAAGAATCGTCAGGGATTTCAAGTCCCATATCCTTACCCCATGACTCCCTGATACAGTCCAGTGATGGGGATGCCATCTCTTGGATATCACTGTATAGTGAACTCACTATCCTCTTTTGTTTTGGGTCTCCCTCCAGCCACTTATCAAGCCACCTTGACATTTTATGTCAACATAGTTTACCCTCTGCTAAAAAGATGCAACAAGATGTTAAAAACACGCTTTTCATTGTACTAAATCTTTAAAGCTTCATAATGTAGTTTTGGAAAAGAAAAGTTAAGACTGTGATATATTATTAGAACTGAATTAATATATCATTAGAACTGAATTAATATATCATTAGAACTGTGATATACCATTAGAACTGAATGAATATAGTCTGATTAATCATTAACTGAATGAATATAGTCTGATATAATTAGAACTGAATTAATATATCATTAGAACTGATATACCATTAGAACTGAATTAATATAGTCTTATCATTAGAACTGAATTAACATAATTAGAACTGATATACCATTAGAACTGAATTAATATAGTCTTATCATTGGAGCTGAATTAATATATCATTAGAACTGTGATATACCATTAGAACTGAATGAATATAGTCTGATTAATCATTATAACTGAATGAATATAGTCTGATATAATTAGAACTGAATTAATATATCATTAGAACTGATATACCATTAGAACTGAATTAATATAGTCTTATCTGATTAATCATTATAACTGAATGAATATAGTCTGATATAATTAGCACTGAATTAATATATCATTAGAACTGATATACCATTAGAACTGAATTAATATAGTCTTATCATTAGAACTGAATTAACATCATTAGAACTGTGATATACCATTAGAACTGAATTAATATAGTCTTATCATTGGAGCTGAATTAATATATCATTAGAACTGTGATATACAATTAGAACTGAATTAATATAGTCTGATTAATCATTAGAACTGATTTTTTAAGTTTTAGTTTTAAAGTATTGGTAATGGGATCGCCAAACGATACCCAACCATAACTAATAGGTTATTTTAGTGGGTAAAGGAGGTTATTTTAGTGGGGGAGGGGAATCTTGGGCTTCGGTCAAAGTTTGTGCTGAGTAATGCTTGCTTGGTTAACATAATATAGAAAGCAGTGTATAGATTTGTGCTTCTTTTGGCCTGTAGGCGTGCTCTCTGAGGAGCAGATCAGACTAAAGAAGATGAAGAAGCAGCATGAGGAGGAGACGGCCCGCTCATCGACAGTGGTCACCCCTACCCCACCACTGGAGTTGGCCAGCCTGGCCCCAGAGCAGCAGGAGATGATAGAGAAGCTGGTGTCCATGCAGAAGCAATGCAACAAGAGGTCCTTCATCGACCGACCAAAAGTCACAGTGAGTAGTCGACAGAAGACTGTAGAATGAGGCTTACTTCTTGGGTTGGTGAAGCTGTTAACTCATTTATTTTACTTTTGTAACAGCTAAATATTTACCAGTGATGATGAAGGCTACGGCATGTCTACTGCTTTGCTGTTTTCAACACAAATCAAAAGCAAGTTTAGTTTGTACTGATGAATTCAGGGCATCATTCGTGTGTGTGTGTGTGTGTGTGTGTGTGTGTGTGTGTGTGTCCCACAGCCGTGGCCGCAGAATCCAGATCCCCAGAACAGGGAGGTTCGTCAGCAACGCTTCGCACACTTCACTGAGCTAGCCATCATGTCAGTCCAGGAGATTGTGGACTTTGCTAAGCAACTTCCAGGCTTCCTTGAGCTCACCAGAGAGGACCAGATTGCTCTGCTCAAGACCTCCACCATTGAAGTTAGTAATTTTTCAAAATGGCTCAGCAACCTTTTTGACTTTCATTGATGAAGTACTTACTTTCTCTCTAAAGGGAAGCCGTCATAGTGTGTGCCACTAAAGTGGGCTCTCGTAACTTCAGGGGAATCTTTTCTGTGGGTTGTAGTTTTTAAGTGAATAGCACTTCTGATTTGAAATCATCACTGTTTTTACTAAGTTGATAAATGTATTCTGAAACATAATTACTTTCTTCCTATGTAATTGTGACATCTTGTTTGAATGTACTGTATATCTTAATGCATTGGTTCTCAAATGTTTCATGTCAAGGACCCCCAAATTGATATTTAACAAGCCGTGGACCCCTATTTGATATGACTTTTCCCCCCAGGGACCCCCATTTGATAGGACTTTTCCCCCAGGGACCTCTATTTGATAGGACCTTTCCCCCAGGGACCCCTATTTGATAGGACTTTCCCCCCAGGGACCCCCATTTGATAGGACTTTTCCCCCAGGGACCTCTATTTGATAGGACCTTTCCCCCAGGGACCCCTATTTGATAGGACTTTTCCCCCAGGGACCCCTATTTGATAGGACTTTTCCCCCAGGGACCTCTATTTGATAGGACCTTTCCCCCAGGGACCTCTATTTGATAGGACCTTTCCCCCAGGGACCCCTATTTGATAGGACTTTCCCCCCAGGGACCCCTATTTGATAGGACTTTCCCCCCAGGGACCCCTATTTGATAGGACCTTTCCCCCAGGGACCCCTATTTGATAGGACTTTCCCCCCAGGGACCCCTATTTGATAGGACTTTCCCCCCAGGGACCCCCATTTGATAGGACTTTCCCCCCAGGGACCCCTATTTGATAGGACTTTCCCCCCAGGGACCCCTATTTGATAGGACTTTCCCCCCAGGGACCCCTATTTGATAGGACTTTTCCCCCAGGGACCCCTATTTGCCTAGTTGTTAGATGTGATTTAGTTCAGACAGAGAGTGAAACCTATCATCAAAATAGTCATTGTTGCATTGTGATAACTTTTGGTGAATAGACTTTTAGTAAGAATTGAACAATTCCCCATTTAGCTGGGGACCCCCTGGAACCCCTGAAAGGACCCCTGTGGGCCACTGGACCCCACTTTGAGAACCAATGTCTTAATGTATCACACAGCCTCAGCCTTGTACCTCATTGAAATCCCATTCACTAAGATGTGTTTGCTTTCCTCAGATCATGCTGCTAGAGACGTCTCGGAGATATAATCCAGATATCGACAGCATCACATTTCTGAAGGATTTCAGCTATAACAAGGAGGACTTCGCCAAAGCAGGTACTGTACATTAGCTTGTTTCTCCCGGTCAAATGTTTTTGAAGGCACTTGTATTGGATACCACTTCAGTTTATACAGTCAATCTGCAGGGTCCAACACAATGACTGTGGCATGCTGACCCAGGATCAGTCACATTTCCTGTTCGTCCCATAAACTCATCAGTCACTAGTCAGTCACTCAAGGCCCTCCCATAGTCGAGCGGACCATACACAGAGCAGACTCCCGCGTGCTCAAAGCGGACCCAAAGGGTACTCAAAGCAGACCCACAGCAGAGTCCAAGTGCGAAGCTCCTATTTTCTGACGCGCGGACGTCCGCGGCGCCCACTTGGTGTCACACAACTGGCGCGAGGTGTAAACTGGTGTAAACTGGCGCGAGACATGTAGGAAATTGGTCCGCGGAGATCCGCTCGACTATGAAAGCTCAAAGAGTCCAGTGGACCTCCGCAGAGTCCAGTCCGTGTACAGTCCGCTCGACTATGGGAGCACCTTAAGGTGCAGAGCATTTTGCTTGCAATTACCTATGGTCTTGGTATTGGTATCTATAAACAACAGCTCAGTCCTAGTTTTTTTATTCATACCTCCCCCTGTGATTAGACTACAGTTACTATTGGACGGCTGTTACATGTTTCATTTATTTGTTTGGGGGCGGTGGGAATTTATATTGCATATATCAAATATATTATATATTTTTTACAGAAGGTATGTTGATGTAATATTACCCATGTTAGAACTGTTGTTTGTCTAACTGGAAATTATGTCTAAAGCCCTTTGATCTCTATCACCATGGATATCCTATCTGCTTCCCTGAAAACATTGCATAATCTACTTGGGTTACCCTGCTTGATCCATCAATCGGGTCAGTTGTCAGCTAGCTAGCACACAAACAAGTAATGAAACTACTTATTATTTTAGTGGTTCAAAAACATCCACCTAATAGCACAGGTTAGCCAATGTTAATATCCCATAGTAACGAATGACACTGGTCCCATGAACTTGTTTACATTTGAAAGCTTCATTTATTGTTAGATTCAAATTCTTTATTTAAAAAGAATTCGGACTATAAGCCGCGGCTTTTCCCCCCATTTTTCGACCCTGCGGCTTATATAACGGTGCGGCTAATCTATGGATTTTTACAGCTAACGGCGCGCTCCCTCAGCTCTGTGACGTCAGATCAGACTCCTAAATCTGCTGCACAGTGCACGCCTTGCCCCTCCTCCGCCTCACATAACCACGTCAACAAACCATTACGGCAAGAGGAGTGTATTAGCAGCTCAGAGCTCCTCTTTCAACATAACTGAAGCATTAAACAAAATGACCCAGTCAACGAACTATTCACTTTAGTTTATTAATACATGAGGCGTTGTCTAATGTTATCTAGCTACTGATAGCTCCTGATATCATCAGTTTGGCATTCGATTTCAGATGGCTAACTGGCTATCGTTATGAGAGCTAACGTTGGTAGCTACTGTACCTGGCGCTGGCTAACTGGCTATCGTTATGAGAGCTAACGTTGGTAGCTACTGTACCCGGCGCTGGCTAACTGGCTATCGTTATGAGAGCTAACGTTGGTAGCTACTGTACCTGGCGCTGGCTAACTGGCTCGTTATGAGAGCTAACGTTGGTAGCTACTGTACCCGGCGCTGGCTAACTGGCTCGTTATGAGAGCTAACGTTGGTAGCTACTGTACCCGGCGCTGGCTAACTGGCTCGTTATGAGAGCTAACGTTGGTAGCTACTGTACCCGGCGCTGGCTAACTGGCTCGTTATGAGAGCTAACGTTGGTAGCTACTGTACCCGGCGCTGGCTAACTGGCTCGTTATGAGAGCTAACGTTGGTAGCTACTGTACCGGGCGCTGGCTAACTGGCTATCGTTATGAGAGCTAACGTTGGTAGCTACTGTACCCGGCGCTGGCTAACTGGCTATCGTTATGAGAGCTAACGTTGGTAGCTACTGTACCCGGCGCTGGCTAACTGGCTCGTTATGAGAGCTAACGTTGGTAGCTACTGTACCTGGCGCTGGCTAACTGGCTCGTTATGAGAGCTAACGTTGGTAGATACTGTACCCGGCGCTGGCTAACTGGCTCGTTATGAGAGCTAACTTTGGTACCTACTGTACCCGGCGCTGGCTAACTGGCTATCGTTATGAGAGCTAACGTTGGTAGCTACTGTACCTGGCGTTGGCTATCGTTATGAGAGCTAATGTTGGTAGCTACTGTACCTGGCGCTGGCTAACTGGCTATCGTTCCTGTTTAAACAACAATTTTAATAAATGGGAGCTTCCTCAAACAGCCATCTCTTTCCCGACAATCCCCTCTGTGCACAAACCCTTACATATGGTAATTAAACATTAAAACACCTGCGACTTATAGTCCAGTGCGGCTTATATATGTACAAATCATTCAATTTAGCTGCTGCGGCTTATATTCAGGTGCGGCTTATAGTGCGAAAATTACGGTAACCTTTATTTGACCAGGTAGTCACTTGAGATCAAATATCTCTTTTTCGAGCAAGACCTGATTGGATAAATTAGATTATATTCAACTTTATTGACATGGCACAGGCTAGGCTACACGTACAGAGTGCACCAAAATGTAGTTTGCATCTAACCAGAGTGCAAAAGAGCAGTAAAGTGCATTGTAATGTACATGTATAACGTGTATAGAATGTAGACATGAGAAAACTACGATATATTCAGTATTCACAGTATTGATGGTATAAATAGTATACATTGAAGTAACTGTAGGTTGGATATAAATTGTATAAATGAAAGTAGATATTTATACAGTATATTTATTAATTTATATACTAAATTAGCATCATTGTACTGGTTCTGTAACATTGAACCCTGAATCTGGCAATGGGGGAAAAGAACAAGCAAGATTCTGTCTTGTGTTTCTCTTGATGTAACCTTGATGGGCCTCATCAAAACAACTCTACTCACATTGAGCAATCACAGGTCTTGAGATGGTACCATGAACAGGCTTACTTAGGAATGTGCTGATAATCCAGCAGTGCTGAAATACCTCTATAAAGAGAAACATTACCTCATTAATACGTGCAATACAACAAACAATATTAGCCATTCTTTCTTGTCTTATTTCACTGCATTTAGATCAGTAAAGCATCTTAGACCAAAAAGGGCACAATAACATTTATTAAAAAACGAGTCCAATGCTCTTACTTCTCTGTTTTCTAACCAACAACTGATCACAGCCTCCCTGAAGCTCACAGCATGCCGTGTAATTATGACACATTCCGTTCCCATTCGCTTTCTTCCCTTTTAACCGTTTGTCTCTCTTTTGCCTCTCGCCCCTCAGGCCTTCAGTTGGAGTTCATCAACCCCATCTTTGAGTTCTCAAAGGGAATGAATGACCTGCACCTGGACGAGGCTGAATACGCCCTGCTCATCGCCATCAACATCTTCTCTGCAGGTCAGCTCTTTAACATCATAGATGTTAAAAAGGCACTTTGTGAAAAAACTATTCCGATTTATTTTGCACATAATTTCACACACATCCAAAAGCAATTAATTTAGTTGGACAGTTATTGAGAATAAATGAGTTTGCATATGGCCACCAGTGATGTCATCTGGGACATTGAATACTTGTTAAGTATATCCAGGCATTAAAGCGTTCCGTCTTGGGACGGATATCCGTCCATTTGATTTGGAGATTCCGTCATTTGATTCGGAGTCGTGACGGATTTTAACCTGAGCCAATCAGAGGCGTCAAATATCCTTTTTTTCCCCTACCGCGGCCGCACCAAGCAGTCATTTGCGAGCAATCGGCAAATTCTCAGGCAAATGCAACCAACCAGAAGGCGAGATTGTTCTGAGTTTAGTTTACAGCCCTTTCACCCGCCTCCGCTGTGCTCAGCACCAATGGGAAGCGCCCATTTTCTTTTGAGTTTCTGAAACTCCGCCATTGCTCTCTAGCGTCTAGCTCTACTCGCGAGTAAACTTGACTCATCAACAACATGCGGCAACTTTTACGAGACCGTAAGTTCATTTGACTTATTGTGTATTGTATATTATATGGTAACTCAGAACATTGTACATATGTCTATACCGAACACTGTGACCTCATTTTCTTCTTCTAAATTCATGCTATATTATGTTATTATGTTATTTGATACTATCTTGTCTAGCACAGTCTCTGGAGCGTAACAGTAAGAAGCATTTTGTATGAAAGTATTCTGTACTTCTGTATGACAACTATTAAAGAACTTGAACTTGAACTATTCTAGTCTAAAGAAACATATATATTACTATTGCTATTGATAAATCTAGGTAACGTGAATGCCACAAAACGAATGCCTTTTGTTAATCAGAACGTTATTTACGCGACAAGCAGTGTGTTGTTGTTGTTGGTGGTGTTGTTTCGTGTGTGTGCTTGCACCGCTCGCTTTCTGATAAATGTATGAATGTTGATAAATCTAGGTAACGTTAATGCCACAAAACGAATGATTATTATTATTTTTTTTTATAAAAATGTTATAACATAGAACAAGACATCACAAAGTGTGTTGTGAACGTGTGCATATGACCGTGTATTCCCTAGTAGCCCAGAGTGCATGTACAGTACTACTGCAGCCAAGAGGACACGTACAGTATCAATGTAGTCAAGTGGGCATGTACAGTATTATTACAGTCAAGAGGGCATGTACAGTATCACTGTAGTCAAGTGGGCATGTACCGCATTACTGTAGTCAAAGGTATATGTACAGCATTACTGTAGTCAAGAGAACATGTACCGCACTACTGTAGCCAAGAGGACATGTACAGTATCAATGTAGTCAAGTGGGCATGTACAGTATTATTATAGTCAAGAGGGCATGTACAGTATCACTGTAGTCAAGTGGGCATGTACCGCATTACTGTAGTCAAAGGTATATGTACAGCATTACTGTAGTCAAGAGAACATGTACCGCACTACTGTAGCCAAGAGGACATGTACAGTATCAATGTAGTCAAGTGGGCATGTACAGTACTACTGTAGTCAAGTGGATATGTACAGTATTACTGTAGTCAAGGGTACATGTACAGCACTACTGTAGTCAAGAGAACATGTACAGTATTACCGCAGTCAAGAGAACATGTATAGTACCACTGTAGTCAATGGGACATGTACAGTATTTACAATGCCAGTACCGTCAGACAAAACAAGGCAGCAGTGGGAGGTTACTGGTAATGGGGAAATCCGGCGAGTACAGTGGTGGATAGTGCAGGCCCAATATGTGACAGATAGGGGTCCCAGATCTCATAAAAAGTGTCCAACTTGGAATGCAGCATACACATAATATATTCACAGGGGATACATTCCATTATGATATTGTGCCATTACCTTATTGACGGGACCTCATCCTTGATCCAAAACAACAGGATGTTCTTTCTAGCAGCAAATGTCAACAAATTGAACAGTCTCTTATGCTTGGAATTGGTAACATGAATATCTGGGAGGCCCAGCAAAAGGCAGAGGGGATCCAGCTCGATGGGGGTGTGAAATATGTCAGACAATTCTTCTACAACGTCGTACCAGTAGCTCTGTAGTTTTACACAGGTCCAAAAACAGTGGACGTGATTTCCAATCTCTATCTTGCATTTAAAGCAAAGTGGGGACGTATTGGGATCCATTTTACTTTTACGGGCGGGGGTAATATGAATGCGATGCAATATTCTAATTTGGATGGCCTTGGTGCGGTTACAAACCGAGATTTTTTTTGCGTAGGTCCACGGCCAGTCTGCATCTGTGATTTCTATGTCCAAATCCTCTTCCCAGGACTGTTTAGTAACATAGGAAGATAAAGATGAATTAAGGTTCAGAGTACTATAGAAGATAGATATTTGTGTGGCGGCTAGGTGGTGTAGTGGTCTAAGGCACTCGCCACCAGTGTGGAGACGCTAGGATTCGCGTGTTCGAATCCAGCTCTCCACATTGTTTTTCAGTTTGGCTGGTCGTCCGCAGTAATACACATTGGCCGTATTACGGGGAGGGAAAAACTGAAGGGTGGGGATCGAACGTTGTGAACAAGCGACTCCTACAAGTCGGTTGGTGCGCCTGCGCAGTAGAATCAGGAAGTGTCGGGGGCAGCGTGAGCCTCCCACGCGTTACTCCTCGACACAGAGATCGAGCTGCGCAGGTGAAAAGATGCGACTGCTGTTACCTCAAGTACCGGAGGGGACTTGTGCTATGTATGACTTAGTCCACATTGCAGCCGGCTTGTGGGAGGCAAGAAACAGCGTTCGTGACAGGGGAGGGTTGAATTGGATGATACGAAATTGGGATGGGAGAAAAATATAGAAAAATGGGAGAAAAAGTGGATCAAAAAAAAAAAAGAAGATAGATATTTGTTTTTTGGGGATCTGTAAGGAGAGGGCTTTCTCCACCTGCGAGGTGGAGATGTCAGTTAAAAGTGAGGTGTCCTTGGTGATAAACTGCCTAATTTGTAGGTACCTAAAAAATTCCGCTTTCAATAGGCCATATCGCTGCTGCAGCTGTGTAAAGGACATTAGGGTCCGGCCATCAAACAGGTGGCCAAGATCGGTTATGCCCTGCTTATACCAGGTCTTGAAGCCGCCGCCGATTTGGTTTGGCTTAAAGTCGGGATTGTCTACAATCGGGGTAAGAGGAGAGGTCAGCTTGGCTCGGCCCTCCACCTTACGGACAGTCTTCCAGGCCTTGACGGAACATAATGTGATGGGGTTGGAGCACACCTTCCTCACAGACCTAAAGTCTTTGATAAATAGTAGGTTCCACAGGGGGGACTTAGATTGCGAGGATTCAACGTCCAGCCATATTGACAGTGGGTCTGCTCTGAACCAGCCGACCAGCACCCTAAGGTGTGCCGCCAGCTGGTAGTGTCTAATATTAGGTAGGTCTAGACCCCCATCTTCACTATCCATCTGTAATTTGGCCATTTTCAGACGCGGTTTCTTCCCATTCCAAATGAATGAGCTTAGCCAGCCTTCCAGCACCTTGATAACCTTGTTTGTCAGCAGCACTGGGATCATTTGGAGAGGGTACAACAGTCTGGGGAGTACGTTCATCTTGACGAGGGCAATCCTACCCAGCCAGGAGATCGGTAAGGGGGCCCATCTAACTAAGTCTGCCCTTATGGTGTCTAAAAGAGGGGGAAAATTGGCCTTAGCCAACGTATCATAGGTGGGTGTCACAAATACTCCTAGGTAAACGAAGCCGGAGGGCGACCAGCGAAATGGGAAGGGCTCGGGCAGTATCGGGATAGATTTGATTGTCCCAAGTGGCATTGCTTCGGATTTGGAAAAGTTTATTTTGTACCCCGAGAAGGTTCCAAATGTGGAAATCATGCGGGTTAGACATGGAATTGAAGAGTCAGGCTTAGACACAAAGATCAGCACGTCGTCCGTGTAAAGAGTGATTTTGTGCTCCCTCCCGCCCACTCTAATACCTGAGATCTCGGCTGACTGCCTTACGGCCTGTGCGAGTGGTTCTATGGCCATGTCGAATAGTAATGTCAGAGAGAGCACCATCGGGTCGCTCGGTCCTATAGAGTTGGGCATAGAAAGAGGCAAACTCTTTGTTAATAGTTTTGGTGTCAAAGGACCTGACCCCGTTGGAGTCGGAGATTGAGGCTATTACTTGGGTGTCAGCCCTTTTTTTTGCCAAGTTAGCCAGGCACCTACCTGGCTTGTCACCGTGTTCGTACATTCTCTGTTTGGCAAATTTAAGAGAATATTCGGCGTCCTGGATCAGAAGAGTGTTTAGCGCCGCTCTGGTGGCCGTAAGCTCCATAAGCACAGCCGGGGCTGGGTTTGAAACATGCTGATTTTCAAGGTCGGCTAGTTTGGATTCAAGAAGTTTACATTGTTCATTTTTCTTGCGCTTCTTGGATGATACATAAGATATAATCAGTCCACGAGAAAAGACCTTAGATGTTTCCCAGAGTAGAGACGGGTTATCCGTAGAGCGAAAGTTAATTGAGTAGAACATTTTAAATTCCGATTCGAAATAGGAGACAAATATATCATCTTTGAGGAGGTACGGGTTGAGGCGCCAACGCCTCGACAGCGCTCTCTCTTCTGACAGGGAGTAGACCAGGTATATAGGGGCGTGATCCGATAGAACGATGCTTCCGATTGTGCAGGACGATACTAGAAAGAGCTTAGAGGAAGGGATGAAGAAATAGTCTATTCTACTGTTGCTCTTGTGTGGGCCGCTAAAAAAGGTGAACTTCAGTTCGGATGGGCAAAGGGTTCTCCAGACATCTGAGTATCCAGTGTCTTCGCATAGGGAGGTGAGCATCTTTGATTGCCTAGAGGGGGGAGCCAGATTGGTGGGAGTTTGTCAAGAGACGGTATGAGGTGACAATTAAAGTCTCCGCCCACAAAGGCGTTCTCAGAGGCCAGGCCATTAAATTCAGCAAATATCTTGCATAGAAAGTCAGGGGAATAGCCTGGGGGACAGTATACATTCATAAATGTCATTTCTTTACCCTTAAGAACCCCTTTGATAATCACATAGCGACCTTGGCTATCCACAGAGAAAGTTATAAGTCTAAAGGGGAGATTTTTATTGATCAATATGGCCACGCCCCTACTAAACGTAAAATAGTTTGTAGCAAATACCTGTCCTACCCAGCTCTTTTGGAGTTTAGCAGTGTCGTTGGGCCCCATATGAGTTTCTTGTAAAAAAGCAATCGACACATTCTCCCTCCTTAAAAAGGTCAGAATCGCCTTCCTCTTAGCCAACCTCTGCAGGCCTCGAACATTCCAGGAGCAGAGCTTGAAGCTCTCAGAGTTAGCCGTAGCCATAGAACATTGAATGGCGTGTAGGTGGGGCAGACCTGGGCAAGCCTGTGGGCATGTAGAATTCACTTAACCTAAACACTATGCACACGTATTTCGAGCCATACATAAAACATATAATAATGACATAAAAAACATATAAATGTGTGGGACCGGTGGGTCTTTCCCCAACATCACAGGGACTCGCCAACATTTCCAGAGACTTCAAACCTACCACTCGTAGAACCATCTCCGTGGCCAACTGCCACATTTCCCTGTATACAAAAGTGCCTCAGAGTGTAAAGCAAACAAGAAAAAATCAAATTGAACCATAAGCCAATAGTAAGGTCAACGGCTGGAACCCAGAACTGTCGGTAAAAGGGGGGGGGTGTATCTGCCAGGCATGCTGCGACAAAACAGGCGCGCAGTACCTCCACCAGGCCGGGAGGGGGCGATACCCTGTCCGCGAGACTGTTATCTCCCCTGACGCTGGTTCGACCCTACACAGTTATACCTCCCCACCAGAGGAGGGCGCTGTGCCGGGGGCCGCCCGCCGCTCCCGCGAGCACATTGTCAGCAGCAAACATTAATGGGAGCCATGCGGGTTGCATGAACCGGTTGAGAGTCCAACAGGTGGCGCAGCCACGAGACCCCATCTCGCTCGACGTGTAATCAACAGTAAATGCATCCCGGTGGCAATGATCAAAAACATGGCCGGGAGCTGGTATATCGCGCAAAAGTTATAAGCGTGGCAGAAATATCCGAAACGGAATAGAATAGGTCCCGCTCCTTCCGAAACGTTAACAGTTCGCAACCTAGCCCGTGGCTATGGTCGTGCAACAGTACAACAGTCATATACAACATACTTGTCCCCCTCCTCCCCTTATGTCAGATAGCGAGAGAAAAATAAAAAGATAACTTTCCAGGCGAGGCCTAATGTCAAGTATTCATCCATACTCACATATGTAATAAGATACCAAATGCGACCCCTTTCTGTGTGATAGCCGTAGCAGTATGCTAACGGTCCATCGCTACTACCACGTCAGGATCTGATGAGGCCGGTGTCGGGTCCGCGTTCAGCTCCGGTGGAGCCAGCGTCGGGTCCGCGTCTCGCCCCGGTGAAGCTGATGTCGGGTCCGCGTCTCGCCCCGGTGGAGCCAGCATCAGGCCCGCGTCTCGCCCTGGTGAAGCCGGTGTCGGGTCCGCGTCTCGCCCCGGTGGAGCCAGCGTCATGCCCGCGTCTCGCCCTGGTGAAGCCGGTGTCGGGTCTGCGTCTCGCCCTGGCGAAACCGGTGTCGAGGTCCCTCTGGGCCGGGTCCTCAGGAAGTCCACGGCGTCCTTGGGCGATGGTAGATGCAGCCTGCCCTCCTTGGTTCGGATGATTAGCCTCGCAGGGAACTGGAGCGATGGTTTAAATCCGCGCTTGTACAGGGGCCCCATGACATCTCGGTATTGTGATCGTTGCTCGACCACCTCGGGGGGATAATCTTCGAAGATAGCGACTGGTTTCCCTCTGTATGTCAGATTCCCTCTCCTCTTGCGAGCTTCCAGGATAATAGTCTCTTTGATCTTGTAGTGATGTAAGCGGGCAATTACGGCCCTAGGCCTGGAGCCTGGTGCTGGTCTGGGTGTTAGCGTCCTGTGGCATCGGTCAAGCTCCGGTGGTGTAGCGAGGACATCTTTCCCCATGATTTCCACCAGGACCTCCGCGAAAAAGACACTGGGACGGTTGCTGTGCAGGGATTCGTCCAGGCCCAGGATGCGTATGTTAGAACGCCGACTACGTGACTCAACATCAATTAGCTTGTTTCTTAGCTTGTCGGTGACTATATCCTGAGCTGTGCATCTTACTTCTAGCTCCGCCATCCTATCCGACCACCTATCCATGCCGTCCTCCACGGAGGTCAAGCGTTGGGTATGGTCTGCGATCTCCTGCTGGAAGCCGTCGAGTCTAGACTCGAGCGAGGCAGCAAACGTTCTGAACTCCGTGGTGAAGGCCTGTTTGAGCTCCTCCATTAGCTTAGCCATGGTAGCCCCATCCACAGGGGCGGCCTCGCTTCTCAAGACTCGTGCAGTCATCACGCTCGTTATTCTTTTTCCTTTTTGGGTCGAATAGTACAGTCTTAGATACGGATGTTGTATATTAGTGGTTCAATCATCTTGAAAATAAAAAAAGGCTTTTTAAAGTAAAATAAAAGTTTGGGAGCGGCAGCGTGGCTCAGAGACGTTCACATCCTTCCGACCCGGAACCGGAACCCAACGAATGTCTTTGTTAATCAGAACGTTATTTGCGTTATCAATTGTTTTTAAGCTCAATAAACGTCTTTCTCCCATTTGTCCGGGAGATCTCTGGGTAACAGTACTGTATATTTGCATATCATATATGTCACAAATGTAACATTACTATATACCTGTATGTCATGTATGTCACTATGAATTGAAAACGGGGGACCCTGATGTAAACAAGACGAACGTCTTTCTCTGGTCTGCATCCCCTTAACAATTGTGTGTATTGAGCTGTACTGTATTGTACCCATTTTGCAATCTGTTAAATATTGATTGATTGTTATTAACAGATTGCACAATACAGTACAGCTCAATACACACAGTTGTTAAGGGGATGCAGACCAGAGAAAGACTTTCGTCTTGTTTACATCAGGGTCCCCCATTTTCAATTCATCATAACATATATGACACACATGACATACAGATAGACAATACTGCTACATCTATACATTTATGACATACCAGATTTACAAATACAGTAGCCTATTGTTTGTGATACAAAAATAGTCTAAAAATAGTATATACATTTGACGAAGAAACTGTACATTGGAGGTGGTTGGGTGGGTGGGATGGGGGGGGGGTTGTAACTGTACATTGGATTATCGACAACCTTACTTGGTCCCAAGAAGAGGGTCTCGTGTATTAAATAAAGTTTTCATTCACTCTGGATCGTGTAAATCCAGTAGCAATACACACAATTGTTAAGGGGATGCAGACCAGAGAAAGGCGTTTGTCTTGTTTACATCATCAGGGTCCCCCATTTTCAATTCATAGTGACATTTATGACATACACAACATACATGACATCATGACATTTATGACATAGGGACATACATGCCTTACACTCTTACAGGTATATAGTAATAGTACTGTTACATTTGTCACATACGATATGCAAATATACAGTACTGTTACCCAGAGATCCTAACAGTAAATATATACATATGATGAGGAGGAGACTGTACATTAGGAGGGGGTGAGTGAGTGGGTGGTAAAAAATATATATACAAATGGTGGGGAGGAGACTGTCCATTGTTGTTGTGGCATAATTGCGAAACGTGTTTAGTCCCTTGTTTGTATGATAACAAGCCGTTTAGTTCATGGTTCAAAGTAATGGGAAAAGGGTGCTAGCTCGCCATCAATCAGAAGCTAGCCACAAGACTTGCATTCACGCTCTCCAGCACACAACAGTAGGGTCTATAGTCACAGTCAGGACAGTAGGCTCTACAAGTAGGCTCCCTTAAAACGCTAACGCTATTAAATACAGTGGAGGTTCAAATAAGAATATGACTTGGCCAGAAAAAAAGTTCAGTCAGGAGATTTTTTTTTTGCTTTAATCCCTGAGTATATCTCAATGAAGTGATAAGGTAGCAGTCCCTATAAGACAAGGTATTGCTATTTTTTCATGATGCTGTAATTAACACAAACATTTAATATAAAATCATCATATTATAGATATATCGTTCTGTTGATTTTCTCCCACTCCTAGCTTCAGTGTAGGGTAGTGCTGATGCACATTGTTATTGGACATTGATGATGGGCTGTGTGAGTGCTTATGTGACTTTCACATGGCAATGTAGTGAGTTTTCTTAACATTTTGTTATCAATATAACGTTTTGTTATTATATTAGCCAAACCAAAAAATATTGAATAAGGCATTGAGAACACTCAGCAAGTCAGTGGAAGAAAGGACATGACGGACGAGAAGAAAAATAAATCACCTTTCGATACTCTGTGCTACGGATGTCGTTCGGTTGGTGCTCAAAAGGTATTAACTCATTCTGCGCCACGGGTCGGGGCGCCAGAGGGCGCTATTACGCCAGCACTGCAAGTGCTTAAAATATATCTTATATTATAGCTATGGGTCTAATACACCCGTCGATTGTCAGTCAGTTGCTTCCAGTCAACATGTACAAAACGGATTGTTTTTTCATCCGTACATTTCCGCTTTGTACCGTTTTGAATATGAATATAGTTTTGGTGATTCTTAGTAATCCCAGGAAAAGATGCGATAATAGCCCTTTAGTGGAATACACTAAACACGTTGTCATTTTTCGCCTGATTATCGAATCTTCCTGAAATCAACTCTAGATTATCATTATTATCCTTCCTCATGCAAGAATGAGATGGCCCTCGTAGCGCGAGGCTCCCTCAGTCTCCTCCTGCACCCAACGGCACACAGCCACACACACACACAGCCGCGATCGCGGTGGAAAGAAATATCAGATCAACGCAAGATTTTATATATAGAGTCCTTACCTGGTATCTGATGTAATGCAAAATAAATAATCCAATTATCTGATCACCATTCCAAATACTGCTCATGGAGGTCCGTCCCACATTACCAAGCGTTACACATGAACGGGCGGGCGGGGTTACTGTTCCATGCCATCGTTGCCATCGTCTGCCTCGTGTGAGTTTTTAAACCCCGCCCGCACGGCTCAGATCGGCCCTGAAAAGAAACTACACCATTTCTAATGGAGTGCAATACCTGCTGGAGTGCATAATGCTAACGTTAGCGGGGTAACGTTAGCCAGAGCCATATAGCCAGTAGTACTATGACCCGGACGGGCATAAGGCATAAGTTGCCTGAAGCGACGTCACGGCCCTGCTAGCGTCTGATACGCTTTTAGATTTGCTCCGTGCATGTTATTTGTGCGTGGACCTTTTTAACCCTTTCTGAGTGGCATTTCCGGCGTCAAATGGAAAAAAATAAATAAAAAATGAAATTAGATACCAATGATGTAAACTACCCATAACTGAAGAGTAGGGTTTAACCTGCAAGTTGGCCTTTAAGGTTCGATTGCCAACCCGAAGTGGTTTTCAACAGTTTTCGTGTCAAGGATCCCCAACCGTTCAAAACTGAACAGATTTGTTTTGTTGAGTAGGATTTAAATCCACAATTAGTTGAGTGGATAACAGTGGAGAAAGTAAAACCTATGATCAGAATAGTCACTCTTATATATTCTCATTGAGCTAACTTCTAGTGAATCCCCTAAGGACCACAGGTTGGGAACCACTGCCTTAACTCATTGACTGCCAATAACAAGTATATTCGGTTTTTTGCGCCCATGCGTTGAACGCCAAAAACAAGTATATTCGTTTTATGTATTTTTTTATTATGATACTAGACACACTCCCGCACCTTGTGTATGGATGTGGTAACACTGTGATAACGACCGAATCCCGATAGGTGGCAGTGTCGCATACCTTTTGACTACATCTGGGCCAGTTTCCTGTCTCCCATGAACTCTGAACAGCAAACTGTTTGTGAGAGAGGTGGCGGCAATAGTGATCCATGTGTAGCGAACGATTGGAGATTATTATGAAGAGGAAAAACAAGGTGACGACTATCCAGACGGTGCGTTTTCACCAGAGTTGGAGTCCACAGTTCTGGTCAATCAGAAAAATACTAAAGCCAAACTGGCCGAGGATGTAACGTTATCTGTTCAGAGCGTCTCACCACGCCGCAGTAGTCTCAACAGCACGTCCAGAGCCCATATATCTCACTGAAATGTTCAGTGACACAGACAGCAAGATTACCGAGTCAGACCCAGATTAGCCGGAATGGATGCCAAGTCGAGAATCGGGTAAGATTACCCATGGTGGTTTTGTGAATAGAACAATAATATGTATCAACATGAGGCATGAGCCCTTTGATCTGGAAATGTAAGTGTCGAGCAACAAGCACAAACTGCACATGCTTCACAAAACATGCAATGTCTCTCTCACTAGAAAATGAGCATGGATTTTTTGGAAACTAACACTCTTTAGCCTGGGATTGTGCAGGAACGGACGGATGTATGTAGAAATAAACAGTTTGTTCCCTGTTGGGAGTATAAATATAAGTATTTCAAATGAAGCATAGTATGTATACATAGCTATAATATAGAATATATGGTGGGTCTACAAACATCGTCAAAACGGTCTGAAACGCTGGCGCCAGGGAGTAAAGATGGGAAAACAGCATGGCAGTCAATGAGTTAATATATATGGTATACCTCCCAGCCCTGAGGAGAACAGATATTTTTATTCTCTGTGGCATCTGACTTCTGGTAACATTGTTTTCCAGATCGTCCGAATGTGCAGGATCATGATCTGGTGGAGAGACTGCAGCAACCCTATGTGGACGCACTTCGCTCTTTCATCATGATAAAGAGACCAAATGTAAGTCTAACCTATGACAAACATTACGTTTTCTTCATTAAAATATGATGGAACCAGCCTATAATTTCCCCATGATATTAAAATGTGATAGAACTAGCCTTTTATTTCCCCAATCAAAGTTAATAATTTTGGCTCCTTAAGTCCAACGCACACGGCGGGCAATTTTTGCCAGGCGACCGACTTTTTAAGCGAGGCGACCGACAGAATTGTATCGCGTCCATTGTTATGAATGAGACTTTTTTTCGATCGCACAGCAACTCCTATTTTTTTAGGCGACGGCAGGCGACACAGCAAGGACAATGAGGGAATAACATGACTTCTACTGGTGTATCATTTGTAATATAAATTAATTTATCAATACATTCATTGATCAATAATCTACGTAATATTACCATGCTACTTATGTTAATTATTATTAACAGGAACAATTTAAAGGGGACATGCATTGCTATTCCTTGCACTATTTAGGCAACGCACAATTCCTGTGAGTCTATTGAACACATCTGTAAGGTTTTTTCCAAAAAATTCATTGTTTTATATTTCTAATCAAGTACTCAAAAGCCAAATTTTTCTCCCTTTGGATTTCAGGCTCTGCTGGCCTGGCTCCGCCCATAAGCACTTTGAGTGACAGTCATCCACACAGTCTGCGACTGGCATAGAGAGAGAGATGGAGGGAGGGAAGGAGGGAGGGAGGGACACACACACGGAGCATAAAGTTATCTCTCCACTGCTTCCCCGCGAGGTCCCGGTTGTGTGTGTAAATGAGTATGTGCTACTGCTGCTTCCCCGTGAGGTCCGTGTGAACACTTAAGGTAACTAACTTGTGTTCAGCGTTTCTCTGATTGGCCACGACGCCCACGTGACCGCGCGCTAGCACGCCCCCTTATCCACGCCGCCTGCCGCGGCACTTGCGGAAATAGGCTGCTGCTCGCGGAAATGTTATGTTCGAATCGCTAGAATACACGACAACATATTTATCAAAACAACTACCAGATTCACTCATAACGTTATTTCGCGTGACAACACAGCCCAGCTGTCAGAAACTACATTGAGGGGGTTTGAATTAGAGTTGTTCCGATACCGATACCAGTATCGGAAAAGCCGCCGATACTGCCTAAAATGCTGGTATCGGTATCGGCGAGTACCCTCTAATGCTGCGCTCCGATACCATATGACGTAATTTATCAACAACACTGCGGTCTGTTGAGTAAGCATTATAAAACAAACGTGTGCTTAATCGATTAAAGTGTCAATGCCATTTGTCATTTTAACAGCAGATACTTTCTTAAATGTCATCGTCCCGACAGAGCGGTGTTGACGGGGAGCTCATGGGTTCGCTTGGTGGCTGGTGTTATTAGCATTGAACAGCTAACCGAAAGCTAGCTTTAACATTACCTTGGCTAAAGTTGGGGCTATTCATAATCCAGCAATAATGGCTGCAGACCTGCAAGCAAAGTACAGCAAGTTGGCAAAGGAGTATTCGTTAAATCACAATGTCACCAGTAACGTTACAGTCTTTTCATATACCGGCAGCTCATGCTATGCTAACCTAGCTTGCGTTGACGTCGTCATTGAGACCACCTCGCTCGCGTACACAATTAATGACATGTTGCGGACAGCCATATTGGTGACAATGTTTAGCTTTTAGTGCCAAATGATAAGAGTCTGAGGCGGAGTCTCAAAAGAGAATGTTGAATATTTATTGTGCAAAAATCACAACAGATCCGACTGCTACTGAAACGGAGCCTTGTAGACAGACTGAGTAGGGTATATCTGCAGAGCCAGTGGGTAGCGAGTGCAGCAACGTATAATGTCCGTGTGGATCATTGGAGTAGGGTATATCTGCAGTGCTGAAGCCCCATACTCATTGATTAATGATACTAATACAAATCTATACAATCACCTGTTGTTGAATAAATACCATTACTTTCTAGTTATTACTAAAAAACAGTATATATAAAACAGTATTTTTTTTTTTTTTTTTTAATATGTATGCACTGGTATCGGATAAGTATCGGTATCGGCCGATACCCAAAGCTTAGGTATCGGAATCGGATCGGAAAGGAAAAAATGGTATCGGAACATCTCTAGTTTGAATCACTGTAAATCAGTGGAGGCTGCTGACTGATTAACTAGAAACTGTACATTGTAACGTTATATAACGCAACGTTATATAATGTTATTTCGCGTTTTTATTCATAATGTTATTTTGCGTGACAACACAGCACAGCTGTCAGAAACTGCACATTGAGGGGGTTTGAATCACTGTACATCAGTGGAGGCTGCTGACTGATTAACTACATTACCTGCTGTGCTGTAGGCCAAAGCAGAGGTACAGTAAAAGCACAGGTACAGTAGGTTACATGTTTGATTGATTAACTACATTACAACGTGCAAGCCAGCGCAGATGTACAGTAGGTTACATGATTGATTGATTAACTACATTACCTGCTGTGCTGTAGGCCAGCCAAAGCAGAGGTACAGTAGGTTACATGATTGATTGATTAACTACATTACCTGCTGTGCTGTAGGCCAAAGCAGAGGTACAGTAAAAGCACAGGTACAGTAGGTTACATGTTTGATTGATTAACTACATTACAACGTGCAAGCCAGCGCAGAGGTACAGTAGGTTACATGATTGATTGATTAACTACATTACCTGCTATGCTGTAGGCCAGCCAAAGCAGAGGTACAGTAGGTTACATGATTGATTGATTAACTACATTACCTGCTTTGCTGTAGGCCAAAGCAGAGGTACAGTAAAAGCACAGGTACAGTAGGTTACATGATTGATTAACTACATTACAATGTTATTTCACGTGACAACACAGCACAGCTGTCAGAAACTGCACATTGAGGGGGTTTGAATCACTGTACATCAGTGGAGGCTGCTGACATTTTTTAGGTGAAGCACAAATTATTATATTATATATTAAATTATATTTTTTTAAACATCCCCAACGCTGCAACACCCCCATTCCTCCCAGGTCTCAGGCTCCTCATTCGCTTCCATTCATTTTGGGGACCATGTTTAAATATCGGAGATGAACGTTATTTCGATTGATATGAATAGCTAGCTAGTTACGTTACGCGGGCGTCGTGGCCAATCAGAAAAACGCTGAACGAAACGCTGAACGCAAGTTAGTTACCTTAAGTGTTCACGCGCGAGGTCCAGGTTGTGTGTAAATGAGTATGTGCTACTGCTGCTTCCCCGTGAGGTCCAGGTTGTGTGTAAATGAGCATGTGCTACTGCTGCTTCCCCGTGAGGTCCAGGTTGTGTGTAAATGAGCATGTGCTACTGCTGCTTCCCCGCACGAGGTCCAGCCCAGGTTGTGTGTAAATGAGTATGTGCTACTGCTGCTTCCTCGTGCACGGTTTGTTTCCCCGACAGAAGCTCTTCTCTCTCTCCCTCCCTCTCTATCTCTCTCTCTCTTCCTCCCTCTCTATCTCTCTCTCTCCCTCTCTCTCTCACTCGCTTGTTGTCTGCCTCGCTCTGTTTGAGGAAGTGAGGATAATTCCACTCGCTCTGCTGTCGCTGTCAACCATAGAGGGGGGGGGGGCGTTAGTTATGCAAATCAGTGCCATATTCACGTCAGCGAAACCATCAAATCAGAACAGCTTAGTTGAGTGAGGGAAGATCTCGTGAACTCGAGACTAGACTGATGAGTCAATATGGTAATTAGAGACACAGACCCATCGATACTAACCCCTATTACTATAAAACCATGCTAAACACAAAAAAATTTCATTTATAATGCATGTCTCCTTTAAATAAATAACGTTAGTTGGTGAACTTAAGTTATTTTTTTTTTTTTTTACTTTTTTTTTATAGAGTTTATCGCTTTTCTGGTCAAGTATGACCGACAGAAACAGGTTGAAACGGGATGTAGAGCAGGGGAAGACATTCTGAGAAATGACGGCGGGTCCGGGAATCGAACTCGTGTCCCCCAGATCCGTGACGAGCACGGTTTTCCCCAACGCAGAAATAGCGCCGAGATATGCGGTGAGCTACTGGAGCTCCCCGGGTGAACTTAAGGTTTAGTGGCCGCTTGTCATTAACTAATAAATTGACAATGCGCCACGATGCACCTACTAGATGTTTTTATACTCGGATAACAAAAGAAGTTGTGGATGTTGACAGAGTTTAATGTCCAGGCTGCAGCTGATGTAGTTTGTAAGGTTTATTGTCCAAAGAAAATTATGGTTGAGAACAGAACAGGCGTCTTCCGTGAAAAAAAACATTCTCTCTCATAACAATACTTGTCCAATCGGTGGTAGTGAACGTATTGTAGCGATCAGTCATGCAGTAATGTCAGGAAGAATGAGGAGAGGTTGTATTCGTATATGGGGGTTTAATTCCAGCTCAATATGGGTTTTACAGGTTAATACTTCCCTCGTAATGCACAACACAGCTACCTGCTAATACGCTCGCTTCACGACAACCTAACGTCCGGTCCGTCCTCCCATATCTCCCGGCGGGAAACAACACCCCCAGCTAATTATTATACCTGAACGGAGGCTTTAGTCGGCAGCTGCTCATATTTTGCCATCACATATTTTACGATCATTCTACACATTTACAAGCAATTATTGTATAATAATGCTGCTGCATCAAATGGGTTGAGAACCACCTTGGGGTTGGACGGTTCATGCTGTGCCATTATTACAACAGGGACATTAGGTCAGTGTTGGGGTCAACTATATTTTAGTTATTGTGACTACAGGTGTTGAACATGTACCAAATGCTATCAATTAAAGATGGACAAGGTCACAAAGTAGAACAATGGGCCTCATTCACGAAGCGATATAAGAACAGACTCTTATTTTGTTCTTAACTGGGATTTTTTCTTATTTTGTTCTTGCCTGGGATTCAGCAATGTTTTTGCTTTTCTCTTAGGCAAGACCAAATTTTAAGAGTGGTCGAGAGCACTCTTACCCAGATAAGAAAAAGAAAAAAAAGCCTACAATTGGTCAATTGCCCCCAAATACGACTTTAAAGAAACTCAGAACTTATTGCGTGCGTACTGCTTCTGAAATGGATTATATAGATAGATGCTCTGGCCGCCCAGGCCGTACGCATAGAACGCATATTTAGAGATTGTCTAGATCTATTTGCAGAGCCAGATGAGTGGCTGCTTAGCCGTTTCAGATTGCCAAGGACGGTCCTTTTAGATGTATGCAATACTCTGGAGCCTCAACTCAGACACAACACACGCCAGTCAAATCCTCTGCCTCCACACCTACAAGCGCCCTCAGGGTTTTAGCCACAGGGACCTTTCAGAGACAGGGCTGTACGCTAAGCTTTTTCACTAGGGGCACACTTGCCCCTAAATGAGAAATTTAGGGGCAAAAAATATTTTTTAGGGGAACATTTTTAAATAACAATTTTACCATTATTTATATCGATTGTTTTTTATTTAAAAAAAAGAAAAAAAATTATTTTATATAAATTCTTTTTTTAATAAAATATATATATTATATAATCATACTTGTAGTTGTATTATCTGCGAGACATCGCCACCACGCAACAAGTCAAAATGCTCGCTATATGCAACCAGCTCCACTGTCTGTGTGTACTCGAGTAGCCTCCAGCTACGGCCAGGATTCTCCGGAGCTGCAGCTGGACCCTATACTGTAGCCTCCAGCTACGGCCAGGATTCTCCGGCGCTGCAGCTGGACCCTATTGACTATATTCAGCGTGCCCTCAGCTCGAATACGCATCGACTCAGTGTTATAAGACATTGATATCAGGAGCTATCTGAACTATTTAGTTTAATGGGACGTTTCGTTTTGAACAGTAAGCTAACGCGAGCTATCATGCACTACTAGACTTGCTGGAGGCGCATTTGTTGATATCAGTAGCTAGCCGGCTGGCAGGCTCACCGAGGTCCCAGTGTCCCACTAGAGACTAGTGTTTACAACAGCCACGGGTGCGGGAGGAGCAGCAGACGCCGCAGCTCTCTCCGTGTGTCTGAGTTCAGTTCAGTTCGGCTCACTATAGGAGGTCGAACGCGTCGAAAATATGAAGCAATACTAACTTTACTTTTCTTCATAGCTAAATCAGACAGTCAGCCAGTCTATCAGAGTGAGTGCTCAGTCGATTGTTCCCGCTGATCATACCTGTTGAGTGCTCACTGCTTAGCTCGCGTGAGTGGCGTCATCACACGCCTTGGATAATTTAGGAGTGAAATGCGAATGCAAGGCTTGAAAGCACTACTCGCAAGCCCGCCCCCAGATAATATTTACCAATCGCAACGGCCAATTAAAGGGGCAATTCGCGACCATCTCGTCGCAGTGTACAGCCCTGAGAGAGAGAGAGGTGAAATGTCAGGTATTTCCCAACCTACTTTAACCTCTTCCACCCGTCCGGTACCGGACCGCAAATGACATCACGCCATAAATCATTCTCTCTAGACTGTATGACATAATGTTAATTTCTTTTTTCAAATGTATCCAACAGTAAACATCCTAACCATGTCACAACAGCAGTCATAGTGTATATTTTCAGCAATACGTTTGTTTACCAATAGGTTAAAGTGTTATTAATGAAATATGAGTTCAGGAATTGTTTTCAATAGATCGCGAATTTCGACCGGAAATAAATCCGAGCGGCCATTTTGCTGTAGTCATTATGATGAAGGAAAGACGGGGCTTTCAATGAGCGTTGAATTTTTTGTATTTCTCTGCATTATATACCACAAAACTGAACGTTATTTTTGGCATAGGTTGGAGCGTAGTTAGTGTCTCCCTTCTGTGAACATTTAGCAACAATCTGCGTTTCAAACGGATTCAAAATGGCGGACCTGTCGCAAAAATAAAAAGCTGTATTTACAGTAGATTTCATTCTGTTATTCATGCACGCCTGGTGATACTAAATCCAAATTGAACTCTGTCATTGGAACAAGTAGATTTGGCCCGATCCATAGATGTGCAACATCGCTATAATAAGGTAATTTATAGGCCTCATATTCTATATTATTATTTTTTTTTATTGATCTTTTTCCCCCTCCATTTTCCTCCGATTTTCTCCCATCCCAATGTTAGTCGTTATGCCACTTACCCCCCACAGTCGGTCTGGGAGAGTGGAGGCTATCACGTGCTTCCTCCGACACACATCCAGCCAGTCCGCTTCTTTTCACCTGGCAGCGCGGATTCTCATTGAGAGGGCGTAGCGTGTGGAAGGATCACACTATCCCACTCAAGTCCTATCCGCGCTTAGCAGGCGCCCCGACCGAACTGTAGGAGTCGCTGTTTACAACGACCCGGACCCACCCCGCCATCTTCTCCCACCCTCTAATACTGCCAATTGTATTAGTGTGAACGGCCAGCCAAGCTGGTGACAACCCCGGAGCTGTGAGCTGGATTCGAACAGGCGAATCTAGCCGCTCAGGGGTTTGGTGACAAACGCAATCTCCGTTACGCCACCTGACCGCCCTCATCATATTCTATATTCTATAATAATATTTCAAATTGCATGGGTCCGGATTGCAGAATTCAGTACTGTATCTACAAAACCTTCTGTTTAATCATCTTCCCTTTATTAATTTCCTTAGATCTTTTTGTACACGTGATCTCAAGAAGGTGCTGGACGAGCTCAGTGGCAGTTTATGTCTGGTCATTTTTATTCACTGTCAAATATGCAAAGTCATTATTCATATTCTCCTTTGTTTCATCACAATTTAAGCAAGCCTAGTAATAGACACAATATTTCTGACACTGGGAATACATTCACTGAGGTCCATAGATGTCCCTAGATACCAAGAACATGCAAATGGACCTTGTAGAAGTGGAGCAATCTTCCATTTACTTTTCCATTTATTTTAGGTGGATTTTCAGAAAATAGGCTCAGGTGGAAGAGGTTAAGAACGGGTTGATGAATGCGGCGGTGGCTTTTCTTATTTTTCTCTTAACAGACAGTTAAGAAAAAATATAAGAAAAATACAAGAGTTAAGAGAGTATTGGTGAATGAGGCCCATTGTGTTTTTACAGTAGCACAACTATGTAGACCACTTCTTATTTGCTAGGAAAATACCCACCAAACAACACAGTCTAGATCAGGGATTGGCAAATTTGATGGTCACAGGTGCAAATAAATAAATGTAGAATCAAGGATGTCACTATGAGGGTATCAAACTGTGTGTATGATTGTGCACTTCTCAGACATCATACTCACACAAGATAAGATGAGAATAACTTTATTATCCCTCAGGGGAAATTACTTTGTCATAGTCCAACATGGCAAGGGATCAAATAAGATATACAAATATTTTTTAAATGTTATAAAAATGTAAACCACTTGGCTGGTCAGGTATATGGATCTTGACGGGTGTAAAAAGTAACGGTACGTATGTACAGGGTTATAGTGTTTATACAGTTATAGCCCATCAGTGTAAATGAGGGAAACTCTGTTGCCATTCAAGTATAAATAAAGGATTGAAATAAAATTGTGATATGTATGTACAGGGTTATAGTGATATTTATGTACAGAGTCATATACATATAGTGTTTCAATTTTGACATACATTGACACTATATTAGACATTCCAATGATTCCCATTTTCCTTTTTTTAAGAACATACATGGTCAATTTCCAATTTGGAACACCTTTCTAAAAAGTTGAAAGTAAAGAAATAAATCATGATTCTACTTCCAGTAGGACGGCCATTGTACAATCTACTATAGGGTGACCAGGTCAAAATTGTTCAGTCGCAGGACAGCAGTACTGCTTTTGCGGGACACGTAGGTGAGGGAAAAGAATATGTTTTGTTTTTTGTTTTTTAATTGCTAATTAAAATTTAAGACTTATTTATTATTTAAATGCCTTTATTTCATATTCAACGCGGACGGTAGGCTATATATAGCACATTGTTATTAATCTTATTAAACTGTAGATGTAGATGCTTCACCTAGCACCGGGATTTGTGAAAATAAGCACCGCTGCGGGAGGATCTTCTCACTGAGAACACACAGCCTGCGTTTAACCATTTTTTTTCTTTCCCCTCACGATTTATTTAACGTGCCCTGGCTGGCTGGCTCGGCGAGGCTCTCTCTCCACTCTGTAGCCTATACCGGCTCTACCGGACCCGGTGTCTGTGAGTGATGGGGGCAGTGGCGGGCGAGGTGGCGAGCTTCTCTCACGGTTTTCTGGACAGCTTCGGCCCCTCGCTGGCTCATGGTGGCGGTGCCTTGGCGGCTCATCATCATCCCCCGATGCAAGGTCCGTGTCTCGCCGGAGTCATGGAGTATTATTAGCGGTTTAAAGACAGCGCAACTGTCTTTCCGGTATGTCAAGTATTTGAGCCGTGCCGTTTTTCTTTCTTTTTTTTATCTACTTTTTCTCCCCATTTTTCAATTTTTTTTCTCCCATCCCAATTTCGTATTATCCAATTCTACCCTCCCCTGTCTCGAACGTTGTTAGACCATGCCTCCCACTGGTCGGCTGCAATGTGGACCAAGCCTTGCATCATGTGTCCCTTCCGGTACACGAGGAGGCAGCTGTCGCATCTTTTCACCTGTACAGCGCAATCTCTCAGTGGCGAGGAGTAATGCATGGGAGGCTCACGCTGCCCCCGTTGCTTCCTGATTCTGCTGTACAGGCGCACCAACCGACCTGTAGGAGTCGCTGTCCACAACGTCCGATCCCCACCCACCGGCTTTCCCACCCCCTAATACTGCCAATTGTATTAGTATGAACGACCAGCCAAGCCGAAAGCAACGCCGAGAGCTGGGCTCGAACCCAGCATCTCCTGCGTTAGTGGCGAGCGCCTTGCCCACTGCGCCACTTAGCCGCCGTGCCGTGCCGTTTATTAAAGTCAATGCATAAATACGGCAATTGGGTGGTAGAGGTGCGTGTTCACCGGCAGAGGGGTCGGCGGAGGAGGGGGGTAGAGATGCGTGTTCGCCGGCAGAGGGGTCGGTGGAGGAGGGGGTTAGAGGTGCGTGTTTCTTCTGACTCGAGTGACACTGACACACTGCAGCTCGGACTGACAGCTAAATATAAGAGGGTAATTTGAGCGAGGCATTAAATGAACAACATTTAAAGGGGAACTATCTTATAAATGACCTTTTCCAGTGTTTAGGGTCATTTTCTAGCTATGTGGACTTATAGTAATAGGATCTATGTCTCTAATTCTCGATTTGGCACATTCTTCCAATTCTCATCTCACAATAATGTCCCTCCCTCAAGTGAGTCATCTGAAAATTAGCGTATTCTGGACGTCAGATGGTCCTCATTTGCATAATAACGCCCGCCCCCCTCTAGCTGCCAGCTGAGCGAGAGAGAGATAGACCCACGGTGGTGGACCAACTGGACCTCGGTGTCTGTATTCGACAGGCTTTTGTCCCAATCGGCGCACCAACTGGCCCTCTCTCGTGGACCAACTGGGTCACGCAGGATAACTGGATAGGCTGTATCCTGTATTAGCCAGGCTTTTGTCCCAAACGGCGCCTCATAGTCCACCACCGCGCTGCGCCACAGCCCATGCTCCCGACCGAGAGAGAACGTACTGTAAACACTCTGCGTGTCTCCCGGCTCCCTCTCCTCTCCCGGCTACCTCTCCCGGGAGACACGCAGTGTTTACACAGTTATTTTTTTCTCTCTCTCTCTCTCTCTCTCTCACTCTCACTCTCACTCTCACTCTCACACTCACACTCACTCTCACACTCACTCTCACACTCACTCACTCACTCACTCACTCACTCACTCACTCACTCACTCACTCACTCACTCACTCACTCACTCACTCACTCACTCACTCACTCACTCACTCACTCACTCACTCACTCAGACTGTGTGGACTGACTGTCAGTGTCACTCAAAGTGCTTATGGGCGGAGCCAGGCCATAACAGCCTGAAATCCGGAGGCTGAAAAATGATGGTTTTGAGTACTTGATTAGAAATATAAACCAATGCATTTTTTTTTAAAGAACCGTACAGATGTCTTCAATAGACTCACAGGAATTGTGTAAAGTTGCCCAAATAGTGCTAGGAATAGTAAAATAGTTCCCCTTTAAAACATGTTTAAAATAATAATTATTATTGTTTTTACCATGATCTTTGAAATGCGGGACATTGTTCTGTTGCAGCGGGACGCGGGACAAACATCCCATTATCGGGACAGGTGGTCACCCTACAAGTGTGTCTGTATTTGATTATAGTGACATTCTGTACATGCAGGCTTCTCCCTTCACATTAAAACTAGGGATGTTCGATATTGGCTTTTTTACCTATACCGATATTGTCCAACTCTTAATTTCCGATACCGATATCAACCGATACCGATATATGCAGGGCTTCCCCCCCCAAAAAACTTAATAATTTCAGGTAATTAACATTACATATCTCTTGTCGTGGAATTAACACAACATTATGCATACTTTTGACAATAAATAAAATCAGAATGTGTTCTTACTTGCTTGCCTGGATAAATAAAGGTTAAATAAATGTAAAAAAAAATATATATATATATATATATTTTTTTTTAAACAGACGTCGATAATTTCCGATATCACATTTTAATGCCAATATCGGCCGATAATATCGGTAGGCTGATAATATCAGACATCCCTAATTAAAACCCCTTATGCTGTGTATGATGGTGTACTGCATATTATCACTGGAGATACATTTCTCACTCACCATTGAATTGTATATGAAAATGTGGGATGGCCTTGCATTTTCACTTGCAGAGAATGGATAGGCATTGCATTTTATTTATTTATAAAGTTCTGCTTATGAAACCCTATTATATCAGCTATTTTTATTGCTTTTAACCTTAAGCCCTAGCCATATTTCTTTTTTAATTTGCCTAAAAATACATACCCAAGTAAATGGAAGATTGCTCCACTTCTATAAGGCTATTTGCATGTTCCTGGTATCTAGGGACATATATGGACCTCAGGGAATGTATTCCCAGTGTCAGAAATATTGTGGAGGATTAGGGAGGACCTCTTTGCCTAATATGCCGGGTATGAACGCTGAAGGACGGTTCCCCTCTGTGCCCTCAGGAATCCCAACGATTCTTATATTGTAGCGTCTCTCCCGAGACTGCAGTTCGCTAATTCTGGCCTGCATCTTGGTCGTCTCTGCCTGCTTGTCTGTTAAGGCCCATCATTTTAATAAACTGGTCAACACTGCTCAAAACGGCTTTATTTCCGGCATTGGTTGCCTGATGCGACCACAGTGCAGGCGCATCAGGCAGCCAAAGCCGGAAATAAAGCAGTGTTGACCAGTTTATTAAAATGATTTTAAATGGTTATTAGCAATGCCAAGCTTTCAAACCCTAGCGTTTGTCTGTCCAAAACCCTTTGCGACACCTGTACGACAAGCGTTTTGATAGAAAAAAGCGAGACAGACTTAATTGTAGGATTTTTACATCATCATAGAAGGGACTGTATTCACAGAGCGATTAGCTAGTCCAACAATGTTGGTGTGATTTTACAGTCCCGAAAGGGGCTAGGCGAATTGGGTCAGTTTGCTAATGGCTGCTAATGTTAGCTCAGCCCCTGCCGTGCTAGGTGTGATACCTTCAGTTGCTGGTGTTGCTACAACCTGAACAGCAGACAGTTTGCTTGCCATTTTTCCGAAAAATAATAATATATATATATATAAGGTGAATAACCTGGCAATGCTTTTTACTAAAAACCAAAAATATAACAGACTATAGGGGTAGAAAAGTATGTTTTCCAAAGTATACGGCAGCTATGAAACACGTCCTTATCCCATGCCGCCGGCTCCGCCCCCTCCGTAAAACTGGTTTTATATATCTTATCTGTATAAATAAAGGACACATTTTTTTTATTTCTATCAGATGCTCCAAGGTATCTTACTGTGAAACCATTTTAAACATCTGGCTGAAAATCACCCCTTACTCGCTGGTTTTTAAACTCCATTTAAAAATGGTTTGGTTAATTAAATGTACACCTATGGATTACTGTTTATTGTTGTTGTTGGTGGTGTGTATCTATGTGCGCTTTAGCCTTTCACTTTCTGCATATAAAAAGGCTTTGTTTGATAATTGTATGTGCACCTACAGACTAATGTTTGTTATTATTATTATTATTATTATTATTATTATTATTATTATTATTATTATTATTATTATTATTATTATTATTATTTATTATTATTATTATTATTATTATTATTATTATTATTATTATTATTATTATTATTAATAATTGATGATCATCATAATAATACTACTGTTATTATTTTGTGTGTGTGTGTAATGATTTAGCCTCTCCGACTCTGGCCAAAATGCTAGTGGGCTACTTAATCGGTATAATAACATATAGCCTAATGCTATCACTTTATGTGATCCCAAGTTAACTATACTCTAAACAACCGCTCTCTTGGATATACAGCATAACATTTACATGGTAATGGTAAACATGATTGATCATTTATTTTGGCATTGCACAGTTTCATGTAAAATGGATGATAATAAGTTTACTCGAGACACGATGAAAGCAAGCAATGAGGAGAGGATGATGTACAATACAAAATAATGAACAAGAGTGAACTCATCACACTTTATTCGGTATGCTCACAGATGAACGAACGTACAGGAACGTAACATCCGTGGGGACGAGCGCTGGGATCTAAGAAGAAGGTGACACATATGGGTGAATGCAGGGAACAGGTGTTGAGGAAACAATGCTGTTCGTGCTGTATGGTGTTCGGGACACCTGCACCAAGCAGTGTTGGTAAAGAAGAAGCCCATTTCTAGGCTGCAAGGTGGTGTTGGGCTTGGGGTTAGACTTCTGAGTTGCAGGGAGGGACAGAATTCAACCTACAACATTGGTCTAGCTTTTGTTTTTGTAAATGAAAGGTGTATCAGACCCTGTGAAAGGCATCTTCGTAATTGTGCCCCAGGTTGTTTTGTATGAGTTGTTTTAATGGAGTGTTTAATCTCCTGATCCACCTCTTTTTACATTCCTCTGAAGAAAATGTATTCTATTCTATTGTAAAAGGTGTTTTTGTTGTGTTGTTCCCCTCAGGATCACCTGATGTTCCCCCGGATGTTGATGAAGCTGGTGAGCCTACGGACCCTGAGCAGTGTCCACTCGGAGCAGGTCTTCGCCCTGCGCCTTCAGGACAAGAAGCTCCCCCCTCTGCTCTCTGAAATCTGGGATGTCCACGAGTGACCGAAAAGCCTGATGTCGCACTTCAGGGCCCCATAAGCCTGGGACCGATATTTGTGGCATCTTTTGAACAATTGAGACATTGAAGTGGAAAACACCCAGCAACACAGCTTCCTTTCTGCTCTCCTGGTCAGAGATTTGTTGTAAAAGATTTGGAGGATTTTTTTTGAGAGTAGCAATGACCTTTACTCTCCTACAGACTGCAGAATACATTTGTGGTGAGAAGGGGTTTGAAGCGTGGCCACCCTGTTTTCTTCCAGACCTTTCTTTCAGCACTTTCTTCCAATTGTGTTGAGGTTGAGATGGGCTCATTCTGGTGAGATTAATGCCGCCACCAGGCTCACAAGCCAGTGTTATCAATGCATTGATATCTATTGAAAGTCATTAAATCAATCTCTAGAGCAGTTCTATACTCTATCTCTAACTCTTAACTCTAACAATGCTAATCATAAAGCTTAGAACAGCTCTTTGCTATCGCACCCTCATAATCCAGTTTTTGGAGGATTGCAGCTACACATTAAAAATAACTAGTAATTTTATGTTGCATTTCAATGGAATGGGATACGGAGTTGGGGATATGCAGGCTGCTACCCGATGTTGGTAAGCAACATCTTATTGGTGTTCAGACTTTTGATAGATTGGTAGGGCATCTGGTTGTTAATTGTGTGTTGTAATTGAGCAACCGATCAGCTTGATGTAATTGTTCCTTTTTGGAGGAGAATTAGGAATTGAGCTGATCGGCGCAGAAGTTGCTCAGGTAAAGTGATGTATTGTAATGCTCTGGTAATTAAGAGGTGTCTGTTCTCTAGTCAATTACTTGAGTTTATTCTTTGAAATATAACAAGGACCATTCATGTACATGGCACATTTATTTCCACAAGACAAATGGATAAAGAGCTCACATAAACAAAATATCCATATGAAAGATTGTACAATCACATACAAACGCACAAGAACGCATTCGTATCGGAGGGTTGGTGATAATGTGACTATTCAGAATGAGGACCGAGTCTCTCCGGCAGACTCTATCCTTGTTCTGTGTACTGGTTTAGTTGTAGTTTCCTCATGCACTGAAAAAAATTTGAACATGTACAGGAAATGGTGAAGTGACTTAGATTATCAATCTAAACATTGAACAAGCACTCACCCTACTGCATCTGTCAGTTGTGAAAATGCTGCTTTGTTCGTTGATTAGCTTTCTGTGAAGGCATTCCCAGGGAGATTTGCATTCCTGGTTGTTTTAGTCCAATGGTGAAGTAGTTAATGGATAATTCTGTACCCCCCCCCTCCCCCCTTCACTCAACCAAGATCGTTTTGCTGTTATCTGCCATCATACCTTCTGGTTCTGATGAAAATGTTGTCACTGAAAAAGGGTATTTAGCTCCTCTGGTACACATTGTGGCATGGCCATCCCAGGCTCCATTACATTCTTACTCTGCCAACATGGTTGTGAGGAGGGAAACATTTTACTCTGAGGGTCTCACGTTTGAAAAAGATATATTAAATTCTAAAGTTATGAATGTGACATTTGGACTCAAATTTACTAAGACGATGTCTCAGAATAATATACTATTTGAAGAGAAATGAAACACAATTAATGTTACGGGTATAGAGTGCAGATGCACCCTTAAAATTCTTGTAAAGGCTTGTAAAATTGTGTTACGTGACATGAAATGAGCAAGCTTTTTTTCTATGGATGTGTTAATTGGGTGCAATTGGAGGATGTTATCATGAGGCAGCCACTTTAATATATTGTGCATTGGAGTGACCATGCCATAGTCCTTCTGCAGGAACATCATAATACTTCCATTGATGAGATTTACATCGGAATCAAATGATGCATGTGCTATAATAGCAAAATAGGGTGTAGGGTAACAAAACTAAACTAAAAAGAAATGATCCTTTTAGATTTGTTTTCTTTCTAGCATGAATAATTCCGGTGTTATTGATTATGGCTTTCGTCATTTCAAAAAAGGAAAATCATACATTTTATATCATGAATTTATTGCAACAGTTTGATCAGCCAACTGTTATATTTGTTATACTGTTATATAGATATTCCCACCATATCTTCCAGATCATGATCAAATTAATAATGCAACATATTACAGCTAAAATCTTTGATGTAGCCTCATGAATATAAATATTTACTGCTGAGCATACATTCTATGGTGATGGATTGACTTGTGCCGAATTGCCAAAATAGGCTGTCTATAAGAGCACATAGTGGCAGAATGTCAGTGATTTGAATATTATCAAATCAATTTGAGCCCAAATTACATCTGACTGTTTTTGTAAATTAGGTAATATACCCTCCAACAAACTGTATGTCTGTATTGTAGTTTATTTTCGTATCCATGGGAAGAGTTAACTTTAAGCAGTAAAGTTGCATGATCAATTTGACAGGAGGTAATAATAAACTGAAAACTTAATAAATACTGTATTGCCCTCTAGGTTCTGTCATACAAAATCGGATGTTTCAGCAAATATCAGTTGCTGCCAGCAGGTATGGATAAATTGGACAACCAATTCAGACAACGTGTGCAAAGCCCAGACAATTTACAAAACTTTGTTTTTCTGGTTTTAATGCATCACATTAAAATAGTTAAAAGCCCAATCTGTGATTTAAATGTTAACAAATGGGTAGCCCCACCAGAAAAAATATAATGAGAATGGAGACATATTTTCATTCTGTAGTCGATTGACTATAGTAACAGTAAATATTCATTTAAAACTATTTGCTGTATTTCGGGGTTGTACTTGTTGTGTTTATATTGGTTATATTAGTAAACAGATCTATATTTTGATTTATGATTGGTTAAGAAAATTCCAAATAGCACATTTTCCATGTACAAATCAAAGTATAGAACATATTCCTAATTTTTATGTTCAAAGAAATTTACGGATTGGGCCTTTAAGCAACATTGTCTAAACATTTTGACTGTATTATGCCCATCACTTTCTCTCTTCAATTCAACATTCATTCACTATTTTACATCGTAAATGCTATAATTTGAACGGGAACATGTTTGTTACAGTGACTTTGTAACTTGTTTTCAGATTTTCAAATATTATAGGAAATGTTATAAGGGAGTGGCCATACCAAACCAGAGGGCTATTTAATTTGTAGAAAGCAACATGAAACTTTACTATGAATGTCAAGTGACTTTTGGTCATTATAAATCATGGGAGACTATAGTATTGGGTGGAGCTGCTTACCCTTTTATGCTTTCATTCATCCAATAATGATGGGTAAGCAATTGGTTTCCACTCTGTTTTCTGAGGTCTCCTTGAACAAACACTTAACATTTAGCTTCCAATACAAATTTAGGCTCTGCTGACCTTGTAGGGGTGATGGATTATTTTACCACAAGATTGCTTTGAGCTTGGCAAATTTACCTATTAAGCTCCATCCTCTTGACACCCCAAACACATCCGTTGCTTTGGTCCAACAGGTTTTTTTTCTTGATTTTTCTTGACCCTCCTATCACAAGTGTTTCTTACCTCAGTCAAGCTAAGAGAGGGCATCAATCACTACATCTGTTGAACATAAGGATGGTCTGGAATGAGCTTATTCTCAGTTCAAATGAAAAGCGGCTATATGATAAATAGCATATATATATGTTAATGTTGTAGGTATTGAAGTTGATTGTATTGTATATAAATGTACATCTCTGGTGCAGATCTCATTTAATTCCCTTCTCTGTCTTCAAAGGGTGACGCTGTAAACAATGTTGATATAATAGAAATGCAAACCTATTTTAATATTTGTAACGCCTTATTAAGACCTTGTATATTCTGCTACGTATAAATTAAAACTGACAATATTGTAGTCATAACTGCAAGATGATATATTTGAAACCAGAATCTCATTTTCCGATATAATTTTCCAAGTGGTATAAGTTAGTTGAGTTCCAACGGCATCAATAAACTGTTGACTTTTTACACTTGCTGGAAATGTTATTATGGAAATCACATTCATACACAGAGCTGCCTATACGTCACAGTCTTCAAAAGAGCTTTGCTCCAGGCGCCTTATTATTACTGGAACAAAAACGACCAAATTAGTTTAGAAGAAATGTGGTAATAACTTTGAATTGCATGTATATATAGTATTACAAATAACCAAATATGAATCTTGTCTGAACATTAAGAGTGAATTATTCTGTGATAGTATGATCAGAAGAAGGCTCAGGCTGCGCTGCGTTCATCGTCGTTTCCATGGACACTGAATAAACGGCTGCACTAACTCATTTTCGATTCTTATTTATAAAATATATGATAAAAAGACACGGGGGGGGCAATTAATATGATAGTATCTATTAAATATGTTAAGGGTAAATAATACTAGTAAATAGTAATAAAAACTATACCGTAACACCGTTTAGTTGACTTCCTATTTGGGCAGCATAGAGGTTTGACAGTGGAACGTCGTCTCTGCGTAGGAGTGTGAGCTGAGTGGTACAGTCAATACGCGGAACTGCCCAATGCGGCTCTGCAGATATACCCAGAGTCATGACTCTGCAGATATACCCTACTCGAACTGCCAGCAGAGAGAAGAGGATGTTGTGAAGACAGGCTGTGAGCCATCCGCTCAATGAGGGAAGACAAATGCCAATATTGCATCATTTAGCTTGGCTCTGAACATGGGCTTACACGATGGAGTAGTTTATTTCAACTGTCATCTTTCTTAAACGAGTCATCGTAATTTGAAATGAATGTAAATTCGCGTCACATTGGCTTTTTCCACTGACCGAGGAGAAGGGCACCAGCATCAACCAGGCCGACAGCGGTAACTGACTAGCTAACGGCTAATGCAGCCAGGTAAGGGTGTTATTCTGTCCGTCCGTTATTTATTATTTAACGTTGACCCACCAAATGCCAACCTAGTGTGGGTTGGACATATCCATTTCTAATACGTTACTTAAGATACACAATTGCTTGCTCTATCAAGTGAAAAATCAGCTAAGCTAGTTACTGTACCATTAGCAGCTATCCTGTTAGCTAACAGCTAGTTAATCCACCCCTGACGTAAACGATGCAGCTAGCTAGCGTGATGGAGCCTGGAGTGGAGGATGTACGTTAGTAACGTTATCGGTGCATAAGCTCATAACGTTAGTTGATGATTGTGTCAGTATGCAGGCGTTTGTTGGTTTGCTCTGAGCATCTCGGTTTAAGGTTATTAGGAGTGCGTTAACGTACTGTACATGCTGTAGTAGTGAATGCAGCTCTGGCAGGCCTAGACCATCATTAATGTTCAGCCTTTTTCTTTGAACAACATTAATGTTCGTCTAATATCCACAATGACTATTGGGGAACGTATTTGATAGCTGACTAATTTAGAGATAGCATCTCTAATGTCAAACAGCGACCTCTATAAATAGAGAGAAAGCCCCTCGGTATTGCACGTTGTGGGGGTTGGAGTTGAAAGGTGTTAGGGGAGGGGTTGCTATTGCCAGCCATACCCACCTCAGGCTCTACCAAGAGAGGTCTGGAAACATGATAAGTCCTTATCATTATGGCACGAGTATTGTGTTTTATTCTAAATTCTATATAGCTATAATATACTGTTGGTTTAATATTTTCCCAGACCTCTTTTGGTAGGAGCTGAGGTGTGGCCAGCAATAACAACCCCTCCTCTATCCCCATTCAACTTCAACCCACACATCAGACTAAAATATATATATATATATATATTTTTTTATCAAATTTTTATATATATTTTAAGTGCAATATCAACCAGGGCCTTTTGCTTAGAAGTTAAAAAGTAAACACTAGGGCGCAGTGTTGCGTTCTTCATATCAACACTGGTTGCATGCACGCTAATGACGCCACGTGCACGCACGCTCATGGGCGTGTGCGCACATAAATGTTCCCTCGCTTAAAGGAAAACTCCAACATTTTGGGAAATTAGCTTATTTAACATCTTCCCTGGAGTTAGACAAGAAGATACATACCTTTTTTGTCTCTGTGCGTGCATTTAGCTTTGGGAACGGTCGCTCCGTTAGCATAGCTTAGCTTCATCACTGGAAGTGAGGGGGGGCGGGAGCCTGACGTTCCCTTAGTGTATAGTTTGATTGATTGATTGAAAAGTTTATTAACAGATTGCAGAATACACTCCAAATACAACTCCAAAACGTTCATGTAAACATGTTGTGACCTGTGTATTCACCACGTGGAGAAATAAAAAATAATTGAATTAGACAATTACGTTTTATAAGCAAATAAACTCTGAACTATTTTTTGCCTAACCACTCCTCTCTGAGCGGTGAGCGCAGCTAGTGATTTCAACGTGTCGTCGTGATTTTTGACATTCGCATTCATTCAAAGGATCCGAACCGATTGAAGTTTATGGATACCATGATTTAAAATCCTCTTACCTTGACGATTAAAAGCCTCCCCAATTTAGAAAACAGTAATCCAATGGCTGGTATTGTTATACCGGACGCTCTGAGCTAACCAGAGCTAACACAGATCAGGATGGTAAAGCATATATAATGACTTCCTTTCTGGGGTTTTCAAAATAAAAGTGCGACGTTTATAGCAGCGGAAAACGTTTATTTTGTACATTATCTAACGTTAACACGAACCTAAACTAACTTTATGTTAGTTGTAACGTTAGTTTAGGTTCGTGTTAACGTTAGATAATGTACAAAATAAACGTTTTCCGCTGCTATAAACGTTGCACTTTTATTTTGAAAACCCATCCTGATCTGTGTTAGCTCCGGTTAGCTCAGAGCGTCCGGTATAACAATACCAGCCATTGGATTACTGTTTTCTAAATTGGGGAGGCTTTTAATCGTCAAGGTAAGAGGATTTTAAGTCATGGTATCCATAAACTTCAATCGGTTCGGATCCTTTGAATGAATGCGAATGTCAACAATCACGACGACACGTTGAAATCACTGGCTGCGCTCAGAGAGGAGTGGTTAGGCAAAAAATAGTTCAGAGTTAGAGTATATTTGCTTATAAAACGTAATTGTCTAATTCAATTATTTTTTATTTCTCCACGTGGTGAATACACAGGTCACAACATGTTTACATGAACGTTTTGGAGTTGTATTTGGAGTGTATTCTGCAATCTGTTAATAAACTTTTCAATCAATCAATCAAACTATACACTGTAAGGGAACGTCAGGCTCCGGCCCCCCCTCACTTCCAGTGATGAAGCTAAGCTATGCTAACGGAGCCACTGTTCCCAAAGCTAAATGCACGCACAGACACAAAAAAGGTATGTATCTTCTTGTCTAACTCCAGGGAAGATGTTAAATAAGCTAATTTTCCAACATGTTGGAGTTTTCCTTTAAGCACAGACTAAAGACAATGCCTAATTGCCTCTACGAATGGAATGTAACACATTTCATTCACAAGTTCTGTGTGAATGTACATGTATCTGAGAACGTATTTAACACACCTGACGACCGGCGCTATTGATATGCAAAGTAGGCCAGGTGGGTACTTAGCGAGTGCAGCGCATTCCTGTGTGCGCGTGCCGTGCACATCCGTGCGTGTGCGCGCACGAGCTTCTGCACACACAACTTTGGCTGCACTGCGTGCAACCCCGTCCCATGAGGAACGCATCACTGCTAGGGCAGCTGGGTAGCGCAGTGGACTAAGCACTTGCCTACCACAGCAGAGACTCTGGGATCGAATCCAGCTGTCAGCGGTTCCTCCGGCTTGGTCAGTCGTCCCTACTAACACAATGGACCTGTCTCAAAACCCTGCCCTCTTTTCTTGATCCTCCAATCACAGCTGTCGCTTACCTCTGACTTCGAGTTAAGCGACAGCTGTGATTGGAGGATCAAGAAAAGGGGCAGGGTTTGAGATAGGTCTATTGGCAGTGTTAGCGGGTGGGAAGCCGGTGGGGTATGTGTCCTGGTCGTTGTAAACTGCGACTCCTACTGGTCGGTCGTGGCGCCTGTTCAGCAGGGAGGGGATCTGGGGGAAATAGCGTGAACCGCTGCATGCGTTATGTTCCCCCAGTGAAACTCCTAGCTGTCACGCCTGTCAGGTGAAAAGAAGCGGCGGGTGACTCCACATGTATCGGAGGAGGCATGTGGTAGTTCTACACCCTCCTCAGGCCGACAGTGGGGCAATGCACACAACGACCATGAAGGGAATTGGCATAACGACTACAATTGGGATGGGTGAAAAAATACAGAAAGCCCAAAAATAAATAGAATACAAATAATAATTAAAAAAAGTTAACGTTATTTAAATGTTATTTTGAGCTGTACATGTATTTTATATGCCTAGTGAAACCTATTAATCCTGGTCATTGTTTCAATATTTTTGGGACAACATCATTGCAGCAGAAAATACAGTCAGAAAGCCTTGTGCTGCCATCTAGGATTTCAAATTTGCACCCTGCTGCACACACTGTCCCCACCCCAAATGTGACATGAGAATCTCTTTGGAGGTGTTCCAACATCATGATCAGGGTGGGGCCAGAGACTGCAGCCTCGAGTGGAGAAAATTATTGCTGCCCCCAGCAAGCGATTAGTGGATTGGCTCATGGAAGGACTGTGTGCTGCTGCTGATTGTTCTTTCCATCAGTCCACATTTCAAACTTGTGCTAATGAGAGGCGACCCTGCACATGGTTTCTTTTTTCTCTCTTTATTATTCCATCCACCGTTTCTCAAACATTTGTCAAGTTTCTTGTTACAAGGACAACCAACACACAGGTCTGCAGTAATTGTGTTTCACTGCCACTGGAGTATTTTACTAATTACATACAGGCGCAAATGCCATTTTTCTGTTCATCTCCCTCTGGCTAGCTGTCTATGGATACGAAACCCGCCATGTAATTCATAACCCATTAGTTTACAAACAGGTCTGTAAGGCTGAGCCCGAATGTTCGAACGTTCGTTCGTTATGGTAACATTCGAATTCTAAATCAAAATTCGAATTCGTTTTTTTTTTCTTTTTTTTTTCTTATGTTTCTTTTATGTGTCTATTCATTCTGTTTGAACCAATGTGGTTTTTCTTCACAGTTGCAGATAAAGATTAGGCTACACTAATATTATAGTATTAAAAAAAACGTTATATTCATTAAAGAAAGTCGATTTAATAAAAAAGAGACTAATTTAATCACTTTATTCAAATTGAGGATTTAGTTTGAGGATATTTATTAAACAAATGCCACTTTTTTACATTAAAAACGAAGGTTCGAACGTTCGTTCGTAAAACCCTGACGAATATCAAGATGTAGCCTGTTAATTGAATTAATAAATTGATTTGTTTGAATACACATGTACCTTTTGCTCAAGCTATAAATTATTCCTCCGTTGTAAAACCCCCTCAAGTCTCTACCGTGTCTACCATTGTGCACCAGCACTGCAATCACAGATGGATGAGCCCCTCCCCTGCCCTCTCCCTCTCAAACCCACTCTGCATTTGTGGGGTGTCTTCTTTACACTTTAAGGTTAGCTCATTTGTATTGTATAGCTAATGAGTGGATGATTGTTTGGATGAAGTTGCAAACATATCCATTGGATGTTATAGACAACCGATGTGTCACAGCATCTTGTTATGTCTGACATGTCATGCTAGGCTGATGACAAATATTATTTATCTGGTCCCCAAGAACATTTTGCAAGTATTTCTGAACATGCGCTACTCTCTTCTAAAGCTAGAAATCAGAGAAAAGACCCTGACATTTGTGATGTCACCAGGATGTAAGCCGTTGCTGTTCCTTAGACAATGAATGTGGCACTAACTTTGTGGACCCTTAACACATTCCCGCCCGACCACGGAGATGTCCGTGTTTCGAATCCAACGCTAGAGTGCCATCCACGGAGATGTCCGTGTTTCGAATCCAACGCTAGAGGGCCATCCACGGACATGTCCGTGGCAAGGTTGTTTTGGCTTTTATTCCATTTTAATAACCTACTCAAGGTCACGGAGCGGCACTGCAGAAGTACCCTACTCTTTGAATTCTGAAAAGTGCATTACCGGCCAGATCCTCTTAGGGGCGCTGTCTCGATAATGCAGTGTGCCCTGTGGCAGAACGGTGCACTATTTTTTATTTAACTTTCAATGGAGTTTCCAGTTAGCTGGATCCTATATGTGTAGCCTGTAGGGCTGGGCGATATGACGATATTATATAAATATCGGGTACAGTTCATTAACGATACACTTTTTTAACGTATCGTGGATATCGTGATGTTTTGCCCAAGAGGATTGTGTCGCGTCAATCTGGTCCACCCCGTTCAAACTTTTGAACAACGCCGCTCCCACACACACACTACTGCATCAAAGTTAGTACGTATGATTAACAAAGGCATTCGTTTTGTGGCATCAACATTATATAGTTACACGTTATATAGTTACACATCAGCGTATTTACCCAAACATAGCAACGTCCAATGACGACATAGATAGCAAGCGTTACTGTTCATATCTCAGTCCGTGCCGAGTTGTGCGTGCCCATTCTGCGGTCTGTTAATAAAGTTTTCAATCAGACAGATGTATGGAAAGGCTTTTATTATAACATTTGTTGCAGTAAAATCATTATGCCTCGTTGTCATGCTGCGGTGCGCTAGTAATCACTCGTCGGCTGCGGTGAGCTGTTGTTGTTGTCGTTGAGCTGAGCTCTCGTTAAAATCAAGGAGGGCATTCAGGAAGTAAAAAAATAATAGCGCTGCTTGCCGATTGGTGCTAAGAACAGCAGGGCGGGTACAAGCGGTGTGACGTAATTGGCAGACTCGACTGTCAATCAAAATTATTCTTTTGCCGGCTGAATGATTGAACGAATGAACGTTATTAACGATTGCAGAATGGGTACAATACAGTACAGCTCAATACAACAACAGTGGACTGACTGGAGGATGAAGACCAGAAAAAGACTTTCGGCTTTTTTACATAAGGGTCCTCCATTTTCAATTCATCAAAACATTTAGAGACATACAAATATACAGTAGTTTCATAAAAATGCTAAAATCCTATTTATTGATTGATTGATTGATTTAAAACTTTATTAACATATTGCAGAATGGGTACAGTACAGCTCAATACATACAATTGTTAAGGGGATGCAGACCAGCGAAAGACTTTCGTCTTGTTTACATCAGGGTCCCCCATTTTCGATTCATCATATTTCATATCTAAATTATATAATATCTCATTGCTAAATATATGCAATATATAATCTAATAATCCAATAATCTAAATCTAATATATAATATAAAAATGCTAAATGCATGGGTATTTTATTTTGTCTTTAATGTTAGCTTGCAAACTCAAATACTGTCTTGGTAAGCCTCATAATGAATTGTTTGGGGAAAAAAAGAAAAACATCGTGATGCGTATCGTGTATCGCCGAAAGGTCAGAAAATATCGTGATATCATATTTAGGCCATATCGCCCAGCCCTAGTAGCCTGTAGCTTGGAATACCTTTTGCAACGCCGAATTCACTATGCAGTAAAGGAATATATCAGCCAATGGACATATCGATCTACCAGATGGCGATCGATAACTGGGAAATGCTTTTGGGGATCCAATCGGCTAGGGGTGGGAATCATCAGTTTCATCACGATACGATACGATATCGATTCTTTGGACAACGATACGATATTTGCCGATATCACAAAGTCTGCCACGATACGATACGATACGATTCAATTCAGGTGTCTGCGATCGATATGAGGCGATATTATGTGCCCATTTAACACAATCAGTCACATTTAGATCAACTAAAAAAAGGCTACGGAAATATCAATTGATGTATTTATTTTTGAGCTCTTCCAGACATTTAAATGAAAAACAATCTATTGTTTTTAATACAAATAGACCTCCTGTTCACTTTTGTTTTTATATATTGAGCTTTAACACACACACAGACACACACACACACACACACACACACAGTCCCCCACAGCCCCCACCCCTCCTCCTTCCAAGTCCCCTTTCCACTCTCCTGTTCTCTCTCACGGTTAGCTGCTTAGCTTTTAGCAGCCAACGCGACGTTCATTTAGATATTTAACGCGACGTTGGCATAAAGGAATGGCGACGATGCAACGCCTGTTATATGCATTTGACCCGTTGCGGGGAAAAAACTGCACAGACTTATATCGGCTCGCAAAATAGACGCTCTGTAGTGCTTTACAGCAGACGCAAACACTGCTGTAATTTCTACACGGAGTTTCACAATACTGGGCGCCGGCGGATATGACTCGCGGGGATTTTCAAAATAAGAGTATCGCAATATGAATCGATCTTTTTACGTTGCGTCGATCCTATTTGATGATTGATAATAGATCGATATATCGATCTGGATCGATGTATTGTCCCACCCCTACAATCGGCCCACGGTAAGATCTTTTTCACGTAAATTATCAGGCCTTGTTATGATAGCCATCCACCGTTATCAGCGAATGTGGCTACTGAGGCTAACGTGGTTATTGGTAGTGATGCACCGATGTGAAAATTGTGGCCGATACCGATAACCGATATTAATATTGCCGTTCTGGCCGATACCGATATTTACCGATGTCGATATCTCTGTATAGAAAACACTTTTATGATAATCAAATAAAGAGCTATTTTCCAAAACGCATTTTTTTTTTACTTTTGTAACTTATTTTCAGAAATTACAGATATTTTGAAACTATTTAAGGCCAAAACATGTAAAAAAAAAAATAATTTTTTTTTTTTTTTTTTTTTTTTTTTTATAAATATCGGCCCTATCTTGATATCGGACCGATACCGATGTGTAAAAAAACGGCCATATCGGCCGATATATCGTGCATCACTAGTTATTGGTAATCAATAATCAGAAACGACGCCCCCCCCCCCCCCCCCCCCTTCATGCATTCATGGTGGACCATCAATACCGACAATATGCATTTTGCCTTTTAGCTTTAGCTTCTGTAGTGCCGAAACGCTGTTCGATTTAATGTTATTAGCTTAGCGCCCTGTATCTCGCCTTCCAGGAAATATACTAGACCAAATCCCATATAACGCTTATATTCACGAGGCTATAAAATGAGAATGTATTGATGAACATTTTTTTTCTTTAAGCCATTTTGAAGGGACGGTTTATGGTCTCAATTGACAATGAGAATGGACAGATAGCAATACTATAAAGTATAGATTTAGCTCTACAAACAGCCTCACAAACTATGCAAGTCTATTTTGAAATGCTGGCCGTCTAGAGTGATATTAGACGGCCCCCAATGGCCCTGAATGTGTTAAAGGGGACATGCATTGCTATTCCTTGCACTATTTGGGCAACTTTACACAATTCCTGTGAGTCTATGGAAGACATCTGTACGTTTTTCTTTTCAAAAAAATTCATTGTTTTATATTTCTAATGAAGTACTCAAAAGCATACATTTTCAGCCTCAGGATTTCAGGCTGTTATTGGATGGGCTCCGCCCATAAGCGCTTTCAGTGACAGTCACCCACACAGCGTGATACATACGAGAGAGAGAGAGAGAACACAAATGTGGCTGGGGGAACTGATTCACTCAGCATGAATGGACTATAGGTCACTAAAAACAATACACACAAAAAAAAACTTTATTTTTTTAAAAATTATTTTTAAAAATTTAGATTAATTTAGATTATAATCGATTCTAACATTTTCAAATCGATGCAGTTGAATCATCATATTAGAATCGATGCATTTCGATTAATCGATGCATCGTTACACCCCTAGTCCCTGATGAGGGAGAGAGATGGCGCACACACATTTACACACACACACCCACACGCACACACTCACTTAAACAAACAACACACTGCAGCACCCACTCTCCACACTTTAGATCACACAAACACACTTTATATTTATTGATAAAGGATTTGCACTACAACTCGTACACCTACTGTAAATTGTACCTAAATTGCACCTCATCCTATTTCTGCCTTGCACTATATAGTATTGTATATTAGTACACTACACAGTATTGTATATTATATGGTAACTCAGTTACGTCTACTCTGCATCGAACATTGTACATATTGTACATTTTTTTACTTCTAATTTACATGCTATACTATGTTATTTTATTTCATACTTATCTTGTCTTGCACAGTCTCTGGAGCGTAACAGTAAGAAGCATTTTGTATAAAAGTATTCTGTACTTCTGTATGACAACTATTAAAGAAACTTGAACTTGAAATTCTGCACGGTCCCGCCGGTCCCTCCCTCTCTATCTCTCTCCCTCTCTCTCGCTCGCTCGTTCTCTGCCTCTGTCAAAACCCGTTTGAGGAAGTGTCGGGTTACACTATGCTAGGGCTGACCCCTATTAGTCGATTAGTCGACTAATCGGGCGAAAGGAGCCGTAGTCGACTGGCCAACCTCTTAGTCGAATATATATATATATATATATAAAAAATTATAATGTTTTTTTTGTATAAAAAAAATTATAATTTTTTCATTTTTTCCAAAAGAAAAGGGGCCCTAGAAGCGTGGCTAACGCTAATGGCACGCATACCAGAAGCTAACTGCCTACGAAAACAGGCACAGAGGCACTGAAAGAGGATTTCACCCATCTAATGAACACACTAGACTAGACAAATATCAAGATGTATCCATCAGTGGACCAATTGCATGCTTTTGCAGAGGACAAGAAGCCTTCAGTCGACTCCTTCAGACATTAAGCACCCCCCACAGCCCAAATGGAATGATACAAATTTTTTTAATTTTTTAATATTATACTATTTTATTTTTTATTTTTGTCGACCAATAGTCGACTAACGGCAAATTTTGGCCAATCATAGTCGACCATCCAAATCCTTAGTCGGGGACAGCCCTACACTATGCGCTACGTCCCGACACACACGCAGTCAAGTTTGTGTGTGTGTGTGTGTGTCCCCGACGAGGGAGAGAGATGGCGCACACACATTTACACACACTTCTGCATGGTCCGGCCGGTCTCTCTCTCCCTCTCTATCTCTCTCACTAGGGATGGGTATCGTTAGGATTTTATCGATACTACTACTCTTATCGATACTGCTTAACGGTTCGGTACTTTATCGATACTCTTATCGGTTCTTTTTGGTTATTTTTTTGCAAGAAAAAAAGACAATTAATTAAGAACAGAATCAACATTGCTTTATTATTTATAAATACAACTTTATAAATAAGTATTATAAATAAATATAATTTCTTCAGCAACAGCAGCAGCAATGTTCTTTTATATAACTTTATAAATAAATATAATAAATTAATATAATTTCTTCAGCAACAGCAGCAACAATGTTTTAAATGTGTCTGACTCTGAATTATAGACTTTTTATAATAAACAACAAATGCAAAAGGCTAACAGAACTGTGACACTCGTTCACCCTATCCTCTGTCATCCTTCCTCTAGCTGCTAGGGAGAAAGGACTTTGGGTGGTGGAGGGAGGTAGAGGGAGGATGTGTGGTGGCCCTGGGCTCACTGGGCTGGGACATAGTGGCTGACGCCTCAGCTTGACGATCTATAAAAAGTTTAGATTGTAGTATTTGTAGCTAAACAATTGTTTTGTTTATTAGCCTATTTGTAATAATTCGTTATTAGCCTAGGCAACTCCGTATCTTGGGTTACGGCTGCAGTATGCAGATGGAACACTGCGCGCAAGGCAGTCGAATACGCGCATTTCTGCACACTAATATCATGTTTTGCCAACAGATGTTTTGATAAATTGATTTGCTCGTATTGCCACCCTTACTGGCAAATGTTTTGTTGCACTTGTGGCAACGTGCATTGTCGGCATTGACCCTTGTAAAGTATATCCATACTTTAGAACGCTTCGCTCTATCCGCCATGATCACGACTCAGTGCATGCAGAGCTGCTGTCTGTGTGCAGCGCGCTATAGCACGGGGCGTCGGGGAGCACTTTCATTAAGGAGTACCCGTATGTAGTACCCGTATGTCTATGTGTAGCACTAGCGAGCGACTCGCGAGGAGTGTGTGTAATAATTGACTCGCTGGCTGCGGCTCGCTTCTCGTGCAGAGACAGAGAGAGGATCGTTCGCAACTTTTAAATAATAATAATAATAATAATAATAATAATAATAATTTCTCTAGAGTATCGATAGCAGTACCGAGGACGTCAGAGCTTATAAATACTCCGGTATTTTCTAATATAGTACCGGTTCCCGTTTAAAACCGGGGTCCGGGGGGCATCCCTATCTCTCACCCTCTCTCTCGCTTGCTTGTTCTGCAAATCATTGCCTTATTCACGTCAGCAATACCGTCAAATCAGAACAGCTTAGTTGAGTGAGGGAAGATCTCGTGAACTCGAGACTAGACTGATGAGTCAATATGATAATTAACTCATTCTGCGCCATCGCTTAATGCGCCAGAGGGCGCTAGTACACCATCGCTTTAATCAATGGGGGGACTGCGAGATTTGCGAGTGCTTAAAATATATCTTATATTATAGCTATGGGTCTAATACACCCGTCGATTGTCAGTGAGTTGCTTCCAGTCAACATGTACAAAACAGATTGTTTTTTCATCCGTACATTTCCGTTTTATACCGTTTTGAATATGAGTATAGTTTTGGTGATTCTTAGTAATCCCAGGAAAAGACGCGACAATAGCCCTTTAGTGGAATACACTAAACACTAGGGGTGTAACGTACACAGAAGCCACGGTTCGGTACGTACCTCGGTATTGCGGTCACGGTTCGGTACGATTTCGGCACAACAGGAAAAAAATATTTATTATATATTTATAATAATTATTATTAAATATAATAATATTCTATAGGCTTGCCGTAGTAGTCAGTGATACTGGTGTAATTCTGTGTTCAGGCATCCACCGAGTAAATTAATTGCCTACTGCACCTTAACAACAACTTAGTTTTAGTTTCACTTATAGAGAGGATTTAACTTGACGTGAAGCCGAGACTGAAGAATACTAGAGAACAGATGACATGTTACACAACAATGGTAGAGGATTATCAATATTTTGGATTTAAACACCGTAGCAGGCAGCAGCAACTGGAGAGGAGCTCAGATGATCTGGTGGTATGTTGTGCTTTTATTTTTTCTCCGATTAGCTGTGAGACTCCGCGGTCCGCTGGAAAAGGTTGACGTGTGTGTTCGCGCGCGTGTGTCTTTTGGTTAACATTATTTGGCAAACAAGAAAACTAAAGAAAACTGCAAAATTGTAATGACCCTGCTGTGTTTTTTTTTTATCAATTTTTTTTATTATTACTTACATGAAACAAGACGACACATTAATCACAATCACAATCACAGTGGTCTATTGGACGGGGGAGGGGGAGCATTGAGCTAACAAAATGTATCCTAGGCAGGACGTTCATTTTGATTATGGAAGCCCAGGCTTGTAAGGAGTTAGGAAGGGACGACCATCTGTCTAGATCCTGGCGTATTTGATCATAAGTACCCGTGAAGTTGTACTTAGTAGTTTGACTCAGCGTGGGGAATATCTCTATACCTAAGTATTTAAAATGTTCCACTATGGGGATATCAGCTGGTAGTCTCACCGCCTTGGCCAGCTCATTAAGAGGTAGGCAGGCTGATTTGTTCCAGTTAATCTTAAAGCCTGACAATTTACCAAAGTCGTCGATTATTCCCAATAATTTTGTGGCCGACCGGGAAGGGCCATCCATAAAAATCAGTAGGTCATCCGCATAGAGAGCAATTTTGTGTGGTGTATTATTGATCATTATGGGGACGATGTCCTCCGATTGCCTAATAAATTGGGCCAATGGTTCGAGGGAAAGCGCGAATAGTCCTGGGCTCAGAGGACAACCCTGTCTAGAAGATCTGGAGACTGGGAAAAGTGTGGAACAGTTTTTGCCTGTCAGTATCATTGCCGACGGCGAGGCATACAGGACTTTAATCATATGAATAAAATTCTTTCCAAGACCCATGACCTCAAGTACCTTCCACAGGTATGACCATTCTAGTCTGTCAAACGCCTTCATGGCATCCAAAGACAGAACTGTGGACGGAGCTGTATTGTCTTTACTGTTATCGACTACATGCAACAGCCTCCTAAGATTATCTGCAGCCAGGCGCCCTGGGATAAAACCAGTTTGATCGCAGTGTACCAATACCGTCATAAATCTCTGCAGGCGGCGGGCCAGCACCTTAGCAAACACTTAAATTAAATCGGCCCCGAGAAGACTCAAGGGCCTATAGCTACCACAATCATTGGGATCTTTGTCCTTCTTGAGAATTAAAGAAATCAACGCCATGTTGACATCTCTTGAGAACTCTCCTTGTTCGATAGCGTAATTGATCATATCGAGCATCAATGGACCCAGTTGGTCCCAGAAAGCTAAATACACCTCGGGTGGAATACCATCCCAGCCTGGTGCCTTACCCCTCTGCATTTCAGCAATCGTCTCCCTTAGTTCCATAAGAGTGATCGGTTTCCCCAGTTCCTTAGCCTCTTCCTCAGAAATGTGGGGTATCTCAAGCCCGCCAATGAACGATTCAAATTTAGAGTCGTTGAGATTAACCTCTGAGCTATATAACTGTGAGAAACTCTTCAAAAGTGTCGTTGATCTTTTTCGAATCAGTAGTGACTGTACCCTGTCGCGTCTTGATCGAGGGGATATCCGAGAAATGATCATTCGAGCGTATTTTCATTGCCAATAGATGGCTAGGCCTGGAGCCGTGAAAGTAGTAATTTTGCCTTGTCCTATGTATCAAGAACTCGAACTGTTGTTTAAGTATGGAGTTTATTTCTTTCTTGACTATCTTACGTTGTGTGTTTAGTCGTTCACTATAGTTGGTTTGCAAAGATGCGTATAGGTCCGCATATAATGTTTCCAGTCCTTCTAGTTTTTTTGACCGGGATTTACGCAAATTGGAGGCAAAGTGTGACATGACCCCTGATAAATCCTTTCAATGCGTTCCATAGGACCCTGGGGTCATCGACCGTGCCAACATTGATCTGCAAGAATTCAGCTAGTTTACTCCTGAACTCAGAGAACAGAAATCATCGTTCTTTAATAAGGTTGAGTTAAAACGCCACCTGGGAGCTCTCGTGGAGAGCCTGCCAAAGGTTGCCACAAGGAAAATCCCCTTGTGGTCCGAGAGAGCCAGGGGAACCAATGAGACGTCGAAACTATCAAACATATTAGGGGACGCGAATGCATAGTCTATTCGAGAGAAGGTTTTGTGTCTGGCTGACAGGTGAGAGTAATCCTTGAGGGTGGGATTGGATAAGCGCCATAGGTCTGCGAGCCCCGTTTCCTGGGCCCACATCCTGAGGGCCTTAGAGGACCGTTTTTGGTCGCTTGTTTCAGAGGACCCGGACCTATCCATCTCCGCATCCCAGCACGCATTAAAATCGCCACCCACAATGAGAGCGTATCCAGTAAGTTCCAACATATTCTTCATGATTGTATTATAGAACGCTGAATCAAATGTGTTAGGGGCATACAATGCTATTATTGTAGAGCCATATGAAATCCGTTTAATTTTTTTCCAAATTCCACTAATTTTTTTTCCAAATTCAGTTTTTTTCCGTTTTAATATTTCAGAATTCTGTATTTTGCTTTGTGCGCTCATTTTACCATCATAAATAGTGTCTAATAAGTGGGAACAGGGGAGGAAACTAACTTTTTGGCTTACCAGCCAACTGGCGAGTATCTGATTTTTTTTACCAGCCAAACAGATTTTTTACCAGACAAAAAAAATCGCTAATTGTGATAATTACTTCTTTGTATGTCAAGCCGTGTCAATGTTGTGTATGCATCTGGGTAGGCACACTGTGCCTTTAAGACAGCACGGTGGTCTTACGACAGTGCTGTGAAGTACCGTCAAGTGTTGTGGTAACGTCAGTTGGGTTGGTGTGCTGTTGTGCACAGTGCACTGGTTGAGCTAGCCCCTTTCGTGACTGCGATGTGCAAGCCAGGGGCTTTTGAGCATGAAATAAAATGTCTAACCTTACGTCGTAGTCCGGTGCTTTTTTGGAAACATTATAGTCATAACAGATACACCTAGCTGGCTGCTTTGAGCACACAGGGCTAACGTTAGCTAGCAAGCAGCTATAGCTAAAACGCTAACTAGAAGCTAACCACTGTATACAGTTCCAGTAGACTAACATTACACCTCTGTGATTTAAATGTGTCCTTAGTAACTTATACTCGAGGGTTGTACTAGGGTTGGATGCAGTTCCCCGTTGGTCAGTCTGTCTGTTTTCCATCTTCTGCTGTGTTTAACGTTATCTGTTTGCGAGTGCTCCTGATGGCTAGCCTAGTACCGCGGGACTTTTATTATATGTCCGCGGGTTGGCCAGTACTGCGCAAACGTTTATTAAACATTATATGTCCGCGGGTGGTCTTGTGCAGTGCTCTCGTGGCACTGTCAACTAAAGCGAACACTCAGAAGACGCGCACCGTTTGCCAGTGCAGTGATTGCAGAATGTTTTATTTTTTTGTATACTCGCCAGCAGGGGAGGAAACTAACTTTTTGGCTTACCAGCCAACTGGCGGGTATCTGATTTTTTTTACCAGCCAAACGTAAAAAATACCAGCATTTGGCCAGTAAAGTGGCCTAATTTCCTCCCCTGAGTGGGAATGAATAAATGTCCACAATTTAATAAGATATAACAGTCCATTTAATAGGGCTGTCTTAAATACTTCGAAGCTTCGTTCGATGGGCATGGGATTCGAATATGAAAATAAAATTTGATTATTAAAAAATATAAATGATATATATATATTTTTTTGTAAAATCAACTCTGCCTCTCTTTGTTAATTACAACAAGCAATGCTGTTTGTTATTTAAGATGAGGTCGGACTCGGCACTGACAGATTTGTGTTCATTGTGCTGCTTTTATAAAGCCTCAAATGACGGCTTACAATATTTCATGAAAGCAAAGTGTTTTGTTTGTCTAAGATTTAAAAAGGTTTAAACTTTACAGCACTGACAAAGTTGAACAAAGTGCTGTACAATTATTATATTATTATAATTATTATTTACAGTTGATTCCATTTTTATTGCTCAATTCCGCGATTCCTTCCGTGATTGTGGATTTCATATGGCTCTATATTATTGCCATCTTCCTATGAGAACTCAACTTTTGCTATAGTAATCCTTCCCTCTGTGTCCGACCACACATCCAGGCAGGGAGCGAAATTAACTTTTTGACTCACCGGCCAGTGGCGGGTAGATGGGAAGAGTCTACCCGCCAAGCATATTTCTTACCTGCCAACATTTTTTTGATTAAAAAAAAAAATATATATATATATTTTATATAATTTTTTTTTTAATAAAATATATATTATATAATCATACTTGTAGTTGTATTATCTGCGAGACATCGCCACCACGCAATAAGTCAAAATGCTTGCTATCTGCAAACAGCTCCACTGTCTGTGTGTATACTTGAGTAGCCTCCAGCTCCAGCAAGGATTCTCCGGCCCTGCAGCTAGACCCTATATTCAGCTAGACCCTACATTCAGCATGCAAGGATTCTCCGGCGATGCAGCTGGACCTATTTATAACGTTACCGTTCTTTTGTCAAATCACATTCAACATGCCCTCAGCTAGAATACGCATTCAATCAATGTTATAAGACATTGATATCAGGAGCTATCTGTAGCTACTGCTAGCCCGGTAGATAACGTTAAGACAATTTAGTTTACTGGGAAAGATGGATCAACGTGAGCTAGCTAAGCTAGCTAACGAGGGAACGGAGGTATTATGCACTCGAGTAGACTATTGCTGGAACATTTGTTGATATCAGCAGCTATCAGTAGCTAGCCAGCTAGATACCGTTAGACAATGCCTCGTCATGTATTAAACTAAAAGTGAATAGTTGACTGGGTCATTGTTTAAACAGTAACGAACTCTTGGAGGTCCGATATAGACTAGAGCAGATGGAAGTAAACAAGCCAAATGATAGCTTCCGATTGGTAATTTGCTTTTTTTCTCATGAAACCAGTCACGTCACTCTACTGTGATTGGACCGTTGACTTGAGTGCGATGTGGGACTTGTAGTTTTTTAACGATCTCGCGGCGGAGAAAAAAAAGACGAGCGGCTATAATCTGTACTCGCACAAGAGTATCGTTATGAACTACACGTCTACACGCCACACGGCGGGCAGCCCTCTAAGTGTCATGCGCCAAAGGTAAAAACAGACCGCCCCTGGCGGGCGGCGGGCTTTAGTTTCGGTCCCTGCATCCAGGACTTTGATATTAAGGTTACGTCTTGTTGCCAATGGCTGAATTGGAGTATTGCACAGTGCACAGTGCAATACTCCAATTCAGCCATTGGCAATTCAGCCGTTGGGTGGGGGGCGCTGTTGAGCGGCCTGTGACCGGACCTGAAAGCGCCCCTGGCTCTGCGGCTCTGCAGCTGCATGCTATTCGCAAATCCAGAATGAGCCAGCTCCCGCTGCAGCCGTCGTTATCGGAACAGTAGAACACTACACACATCATAATGATCATAAGTTGATCACCAGGTATGTTTTATTAACGTAGAATAATTCATATATATATATGCGCGCACTGACAGTCGGCTAATTGACATTTCCTGTGAAAAAAATTAAATCCCCTCCGTCCCCGTTTGCATCCCAAAAAAGATTTCTGTTCGTCCCAAATCAACATTTGATCGTCCCCGGGACGACGGGACATCGTTAGTCTCGAGCCCTGCTCCCGGGACTGCATTTCCACAATTACCGATTGTAGTTTGGCAACTTCAGCCTGCCTAGCTAGCAGGGAGGTCTCCAGACCCGCCAGCCTCTCGCCTTGTAGTGAGGCCTCTGTCGTTAGCGTGGCTAGTTCGTTAGCATTAGCCGAGGAGACGGCATGCAGTGACTCCATCTTGTCTCTGAACGGGTCGACCGCCAACCTAATTTCCTCTGACATCTCTCGATGAAGGTTATCAAAAAATTCCGCCTGCACTTTTCTTTGTGTTTCAGCGAAGCGTATCTCAAAGTCTGCATGGAGTTTGGTCATGACCGAGAGAACAGCTTCACTTATCTCACTGATACCGGGCGAAGGCGAGGGTAGATCCGGTGGCAGTTTGCCGGCTGGGGTGCTCATGGATCTGGTCTCCACCAACATCGCAGAAAGTTGAAAAAAGTCGACGACAGTAGTTGAAACTCGACAACTCAACAAGCAGACAAATAACAAATAAAAATAAAATAAAGACTAATGGGGAGAAAAGTATATTTCGCACGATAGAAGGGAGCTCACGTGAAACACGTCTCACTCCATGATCGCCTAGCTCCCATGACCCGGCTGTGTTAAACATTTAATTAATTCATCATGGTTTTGTTTTAGGGACAAATAGGCTGTAGTAAACAGGAGAGGAGGAGGGGAGAGACGAGTGCAGACTAGAGTGTCAGTGCGCGCTCTTGTTAATTCTGTCCGCTTGTCATCTGAGACGTATTCGGCGTATGGCTGCACGTACCGCACCGTGACGGCCGTACCGTAAATCCGCGGGATGAATACACGTACCGTTACACCCCTACTAAACACGTTGTAATTTTTCGGCCTGATTATCGAATCTTCCTGAAATCAACGCTAGATTATCATTATCCTTCCTCATGCAAGAATGAAATGGCCCTCGTAGTGGGGCGCTCCCCCCGCCACCTCATGCACTCAACGGTAAACAGCCACACACACACACACACACAGACAGCGTTGATCGCGGTAGAAAGAAATATCAGATCAACGCAAGATTTTATATAGAGAGTCCTTACCTGGTCTCTGATGTAATGCAAAAAAAATAATCCAGTTATCTGATCGTCATTCCAAATACTGCTCGTGGAGGTCCATCCCACATTACTGAGTGTTACACATGAACTGGCGGGCGGGGTTAGTGTACCATGCCATCGTTGTAAAGGCCTGCCTCGTCTGAGTATTTAAACCACGCCCGCACGGCTCAGATCGGCCCTGAAAAGAAACGACACCATTTCTAATAGAGTGCAATACCGACTGGAAGGCGTAGACGGCGGTATTTGCCCTTTTGCGAGCTCAGACCCATTCCCAATGATAACATCAGGCTGGATGGATGAAAAATTAATGGATATAGCTAATAAAAGAAATAACGATTAAAACCCGACTTTTCTCGTGATTGGCGCTGAATGAGTTAACGACACAGATCACATTGATATAATCCCCAATTGCTAGGATACAATGCTAAATACAGGAAAAGGCCATTTATAATGCATGGGACCTTTAAAATGTCTGCCAGCTCTTATATCCAAATTTGGTTAGAAATCTGGTAAATTTGTATGCATTACAAATGTATTTATACCAGAGGGCTCTAACTATATATTATACATGTATAAAGTATATACTACACAGCTTGGTTTGGCTCAGAAAAATGCTAATTTTATGTGAGCATAGTGTACCCTCCTTTCCCTCCCCCCAACTCTATGCTGATAGGATGCCTAGTTACGGGTGTGCGGCACAGCCACCTCTACATTAGTGAATCGTGTATGTGTGTCCACTATCCTTGAACAGTTCATTATGAATCGTGCCTTACATGTGTCCACTGTCCTTGAACAGTCCATTATAAATCGTGCCTTATGTGTTTCCACTATCCTTGCACACTACCATTCATGCACAAGCAAAAAAGTTAGCAGGTCGGGTGTGGCACCATCTGCAAGATGTTGCACAAGCTTTAGCCTAATAGTTTAGAGCTCAATCCTGTAAAGAGCATAGTATGTATTAGTGATGCACCAATGTGAAAATTGTGGCTGATGATAGATATTAATATTGCTGTTCTGGCCGATACCGATATTTACCGATGTCGATATCTCTGTATAGAAAACACTTTTTTATGATAATCAATATATGTTTTGTAATTTATTTCCAGAAATTACTGGTATTTTGAAACAATTTAAGACCAAATTAGGACCAAAACATTATTATTAAAAAAAAAAAAAAAAAAAAATCTGCCCTATTTTGACATTGGACCAATACCGATGTGTAAACAAATGACCATCGGCCAATATATCGTGCACCACTAGTATATAGCTGGTTTTGAACTTGGACTATGGGTGCTCGGCTCAGTTTATGTTCTTGATGCATTTGCAATTGGAAAGTAAGTAGCCTACAATTGGAACATGGCAGAGGAAGATATTATGAAGCAAATAATGTTGACATTGCTGTCAAAGCTAATGCTTGTGGGACACCACTAGAGGGCAGAGTGGCTAAGTATAAGTGACTGATTGATGAGTGAGTTAGTTAGTGACATTGCCGGTCATAGAGATGCTTTGCATCTAAAAAGGATATGGTAAATAAAAGGCTTGTTTATATCACCAGATACTCTAATCAGTTCCTATTGCTCTTCATTGTAACTGGCAGGAAATGGTGTTCCTGTTGGAGGGAATCATATCTCTCTCCCCTCTGTGCTTACATAACCAGATTCAGCTGTTGCATTAACCTGCACAATTATTTTGCCTGCTAAGATTACATTTTGAGGGGGCCTGCTTCTTATCTCCTGTTGAAACGGAGGGTTATCTGGTTGAATACAGAGCACAAGCAGATGGGCCTGGCCCCAATGCCGTTTTTTAGGGTTCGGACATTCGTTAGTGGTTACGAACTAAGCTCTCTTGTTTGTTCACAAAAACATGTTAAAAAATCAGGAATACTGTAGGCAGTGAAGTCAAACTTTCTGTTGTAATGTAATCACAATGGCAGCTCCAGTCTCTGCTTCTAACTCACCATTTAACTTTGAAATGTATGATATAAGCGAATATAAAGCTATTGAATACTCTTGCATGTACTTAGGGCTAGGGGTGGGACGATACATCGATCCAGATCGATACATCGATGTAATTATCAACAATCGAATCGGATCGATGCGATGTAATAAGATCGATTCATATCGATACTCTTATTTTGAAAATCCTGTGGCGAGTCTCATATCCGCCCAAGAACAACAGCAGTAGCTCCGTGTGTGTAGACGTTACAGCATAGCATTCTCCCTTTCTGTGTGTGTGTGTGCGCGCGTCTTTGGAAAGACCAGATGAGGTCAGAGGAGTTTGATGTTTAAATGTTATTTAAACATAAACAATATAATACATAATAAATGTAGGCCTATACATGATCATGCAACATCAACAAATTGTTGTAGGAACGGTTTGGGAGAGGGAGGTTGTGAGTTTTGAGTTCCAAAAAATGTAGCTTAAAGTTTAAAGCTCAATATATAAAAACGTGGCACTTTACAGTGAACAGGAGGTCTATTTGTATTCAAAACAATAGATTGATTTTCCTTTAAATGTCTGGAAGAGCTCAAAAATACAAATGTCAAATGATATTTTCATTACCTTTTTTTTGTTGATCTAAATGTTACTGATTGTGTTAAATGGGCATATGATATCATCTCATATCGATCGCAGGCACCTGAATCTAATCGTATCGTATTGTATCGTGAGAGACTTTGTGATATCGGCAAATATCGTATCGTTGTCCAAATAATCGATATCGTATCGTATCATGATGAAACTGGTGATTCCCACCCCTACTTAGGGCTGGGAGATATGGCCTAAAAATAAAATAAAAAAATTTCACACACCATCCGCTTTACGATTTTAATCGGTTTTCTTCTCTTAAAAACAAGAAATGCCAAGGAAATCATTCATTCAAATAAGCTTTGTTTTTATTTGACACAAAAAAATTATCAAACCAAGATGTATTTCCCTAATTGGGATTGAAGTGCAAACCTAACTTTCACCAATCTTCACTTAAAAAAATAAATAAAAAAATAATGATATATATATATATATATAAAAGGTTACTCTTGAACAAACAAAGATGAATGTCCCTATTGGGATTAATAGTGCAATAACTTTTTCACCAAACTTCACTTAAAGGAAAACTCCAACATTTTGAGAAATTAGCTTATTTACATCTTCCCTGGAGTTAGACAAGAAGATACATACCTTTTTTGTCTCTGTGCGTGCATTTAGCTTTGGGAACGGTCGCTCCGTTAGCATAGCTTAGCTTCATCACTGGAAGTGAGGGGGGGCCGGAGCCTGACGTTCCCTTACAGTGTATAGTTTGATTGATTGATTGAAAAGTTTATTAACAGATTGCAGAATACACTCCAAATACAACTCCAAAACGTTCATGTAAACATGTTGTGACCTGTGTATTCACCATGTGGAGAAATAAAGAATAATTGAATTAGACAATTACGTTTTATAAGCAAATATACTCTGAACTATTTTTTGCCTAACCACTCCTCTCTGAGCGCAGCCAGTGATTTCAACGTGTCGTCGTGATTGTTGACATTCGCATTCATTCAAAGGATCCGAACCGATTGAAGTTTATGGATACCATGACTTAAAATCCTCTTACCTTGACGATTAAAAGCCTCCCCAATTTAGAAAACAGTAATCCAATGGTTGGTATTGTTATACCGGACGCTCTGAGCTAACCGGAGCTAACACAGATCAGGATGGTAAAGCATATATAATGACTTCCTTTCTGGGGTTTTCAAAATAAAAGTGCGATGTTTATAGCAGCAGAAAACGTTTATTTTGTACATTATCTAACGTTAACACGAACCTAAACTAACTTTAGGTTAGTTGTAACTAGGGATGTCCCGATCACGTGATCGGGATCGGCGCCGATCACATGCTTTTCAGAGGATCGGGATCGGGAAAAAGAATTTAATAAAAATCGGCAGTCAAAAAATAATAATAATTTTTTTTATTCAACAAACATGACCATGTTCACGTCTTAAACTCATACGGAGGCCTTAGTTTTGGTTTTAAATTACATATAATATATCATTAATGTATTTATTGTCACACAGAGCAGAATAATTGTCCACAACAAACACAATCCCTTTAATTTACACCGTTGCAACAAACACCTTCCCTTTTAATTTAGACGCTCACATCACAACAACACGTCGCTCCCAAAACACGGTTATCCACTGACTTGAGCAGCTAGAGGTTTGGAACTAAGCATTTTAAAATAGAAAGTCAAGCCAGTCCAACAGCAGTTGCAATGTTTGCAAGGAGGACATTCCGCGTGGAGGAGAAACTCATGAAGCAGCAGCTGGAGGGCAGTTTTCAGACTCACTCTTCACCTGGATAACGTCAATTACTTGCTGTATGACTGAGGATTATCGTCGGCGTTTCAGACCAGAATGGAGCGAATCATTACGTAAGTCGAACACTGAATGTATACTAATGTGCAAACATATATTGAAACTTTTAATATTATATGAAGCACATTTCTCAGGGTGAATGTATAACAAGAGCCGCCGCGCTTGCGCCCCTCGAGGGACTATAGGCAACAGAGGGGCTTGTCTCGCTCCGCCAGTTTCTGACAAAGATGCGTCCAAATTGATTACTAATGTGAAAGATCGGATCGGGAACGATCGGGATCGGTAGATATTTAAAATCACATGATCGGGATCGGATCTGGAGCAAAAAAAGGCGATCGGGACATCCCTAGTTGTAACGTTAGTTTAGGTTCGTGTTAACGTTAGATAATGTACAAAATAAACGTTTTCCGCTGCTATAAACGTTGCACTTTTATTTTGAAAACCCCAGAATGGAAGTCATTATATATGCTTTACCATCCTGATCTGTGTTAGCTCCGGTTAGCTCAGAGCGTCCGGTATAACAATACCAGCCATTGGATTACTGTTTTCTAAATTGGGGAGGCTTTTAATCGTCAAGGTAAGAGGATTTTAAGTCATGGTATCCATAAACTTCAATCGGTTCGGATCCTTTGAATTAATGCGAATGTCAACAATCACGATGACACGTTGAAATCACTGGCTGCACTCAGAGAGGAGTGGTTAGGCAAAAAATAGTTCCGAGTATATTTGCTTATAAAACGTAATTGTCTAATTAAATTATTTTTTATTTCTCCACGTGGTGAATACACAACATGTTTACATGAACGTTTTGGAGTTGTATTTGGAGTGTATTCTGCAATCTGTTAATAAACTTTTCAATCAATCAATCAAACTATACACTATAAGGGAACGTCAGGCTCCGGCCCCCCCTCACTTCCAGTGATGAAGCTAAGCTATGCTAACGGAGCGACTGTTCCCAAAGCTAAATGCACGCACAGACACAAAAAAGGTATGTATCTTCTTGTCTAACTCCAGGGAAGATGTTAAATAAGCTAATTTCCCAAAATGTTGGAGTTTTCCTTTAAAACAAATAAAAGGTGCCTCTTGATCATCAAACAAGAATGAATTTCCATATTGGGATTAATAAAGTGCAAATCTAACTTTCACCAAACATCACTTTTTGTAAAAAAATAAATAAAATGTGACTCTTGAGAAAAAAGAAAATAAATATATATTTTTAATTTGATTGATTTTCATTAAAAACATCCTAAATCATGAATTTGAATTAATTGATTAATCGCCCAGCCCTACATGTACCATAGGAGCTCAAGAGCATTTCATTATTATATTAATTAACCATGTTGATGGGTGACACACTACGTGTGTGACGGTATTCCAACAAAAGTCACCTAGTACTACAATTATTCAGTCAGCCTCTTGGTAAGTGACGGTCATATTATAACTTATATATTAGCTTATTGTACAACCCGGACCTGTCCAATGCAAAGACATTAAACCCCACTCTAACTAACAGTTAGCCACAACTTCGGTGTATCCCTCCGTATCAATACTAATAATTAACCTAAACGAATCTGCTCTGTTTGCACTGCAATAGGTCTTTCCACTCACGGAATTGCAGATTTCTTGAGAAAAAAGTGTTTGGTAGAGCCAGGTTGCCTCGAGTGCACAAGCTAGCCACAACTTGCATGTCCATCCGAAATGTTGTCACAATTCGGAATTGCACAAACACAAACCATTGTTTTTATCTGATTCCAACGTAACAAACATTTAGTGGTTAACGTTTACTCCATAGAAACCTTGTTTCTTTCCCTGGCTCACACAAACGCACACACACATCTCGCGCATCCAGCTGCATCGCAAGGTAAACACACACATGCCTCACAGGATTTCAGAGCGACCACACGCACACACACACAAAGCTATGGTGGCTCACAATGAACAAAACAGGACATTCATTTAGCCAAATTATCACAGTAATAATAAAAAAGAAAAGAGAGAATAAATCATCCAAATCCTGAATTGAGCTTCAAATGCCAATATACTGAACAAATTCCACACCTTTTAGAACGTTCGAGGCCAGCCCTACAAGCAGATACGATGTCTTTCTCATCTAAAATTAACAAAACAAGTCCTGTGGCTTGAGTGAACAGGCCAAGTCTAGCTGTGTTGTGCATTCTAGGCTAATCTCTTCTTTTTGGGATGTGATCAGCCATTTTGCTCTTATGTCATGCTCAGGTTGGGTTTCCTTTCCACCCTGTTCCCACATGCCTTTCATTTGGATAAGGATGTTAGGTTACTTATCTTCTGTCCTCATCCTGCTGTGACCCATGTGGCCCACCTGTAGGGGACCCACGTTTGAAATATGATCAAACTAAAGGCTTATAACCATTTGTTATCTACATTTTTTTCACTAACGGCATAGCAGTCAATGGTTCTGTATAGGGAAGTCCCTGATCTGAGTGATTTTATTATTGTCTGCTCATCTTGACTGTCCCAATCCGTTATTTGTATAATGCAGCTGCGCAGTGTTTACATTCAAGTTATTAAAACCAATCCAATGCAGGTAAGATATGCCTGACAATTGAATAGCTCTGTATTAAGAAAATAAATTGCCTGCATCACAACTTTTCCCTTAATCGTTTTAATTTATTTTCTAACAAAAACATTATAGGAATTTGATCAGGCTTAATGTAGCTGAAATATGCCATGATCAGCTCTACCGATCTTCAGTGTTTCCCCTACCATTGCCTTGGCGGTGCGGCCCGCCCCGCTAACGGGACCCCCCACCCCCCCTGAAAAAATTTAATAAATAAATTATTTTATATTAAAGTTTGCTTTAATCACTAACATTATTGGCGAGCTAGCTAAATTATACATAAATCGGTTTTCATATAAATCAATCAAATCACTAAGACTTTAAAACGGTGGTGCGGCACGGTCTACGGAGACGCAGAAAAAACCTACCAAATCCATTCCGAGAAAATAGGGGAAACACTGAACCCTAATTCTGTATAGTTTTAGCTGCGACCAACGTCTTGATCTGTTAGGTGGTCATGTCCATGACCTTCTATTGTCTGATTTATCCATTAAAATGAAAAAGTCACAGAAATTGTACTTTCACTTATAATGACAAGAGAGTGATGATTTATATTTTCTTTGAACCCTCATTGACTGGACAACATAGCGTTCAAAAGTAAACTATTGTGAGGTAGACCCTCCCTTTGCCAGCAGTAGACCATTACAGCATGCTCCCCAGTTGGATGGGAGTTAAACACGGAAGAGGACTTTATTGAGGACCAGTGCAGTGGACAGATGGTAGCCGTCAATAGCACTTTTTGGTTGCCCTTTTGACCTTGCCACAGCGGGGGTGATATCCAGCATACAGCTGGTAATTAGCTCTTTTATGGCCATGGGTCCCTCCTGTAGGGAAATCCCAAACAACTGTGTTTGCGTATTCTGATGGAGAGTCCACTGTACACAATTACATTAAGTCCCATTCAGATGTATTGATGGGCATTGGTTGTTTCTTTGTTTGCAGGAAAGACAAAACATTTTCACAAATGACAATTTTAAGGGTCGCTGTAATCAGTCATTGATTACAAAAGATTTGTAACCATATGGTGACTTTATTTAAAGGGGAATTCCACTCTTGAGTCTCATAAGTGTAACGAGCTCAATACAGAATCGAAAACTAAATAAAACTTCAGTTCTGTATAAATGATCTTCCTAGGTCTTTCATTTCCCCATTCGTCTAAACTGGAAAATGCTAACGGTACCATGCGAGGGCATGTAACGCATAACGTTATATATATATAATATATATACACACACGTAGTATTTTATGCATAAAGAATCGTAAATTTAGCCTGACCTCAAAATGGGAATTCGTATTGAATGTGAAAATGTGTGCATTGTTACAGCGGCAGCCCTAGTCTTGTATTTGTAGAATGGTTGTTTTACTACAGAGTAGAATGGACCTACAGCCAGCTCTATGGTCAGGCCAGACATATAGCCCTACACTACTGTAATAGGGCTGTAAAAATTGGCCAAAAATGACATTAGAATATTCCTTCTAAAGAAAGGATTATATTCGATTATCTATTTTTGCGCATATTTTTATATAAACAAAATGAAAATTAATTATTTCTTTTTACATTTTTGTATTGTTATTTCCGTTGTTGTTGTTACGTATTGTCTTGTTTAATCGCCGAAAACGCTGAAACACGTCTTTCCCCGCCATGCTCATTCTGCCGAAGACGCTGGACAGTGTCTTTGATATCAATATTTCAAAAATCTTTTTTTCCCCCGGAGACATGAGATGTACTGTTGAGCCCCTCTCAACTCTCCAACGGTTCAAGAGCGCCATCTGGTGGCCGATCGGCGGATCGCCCAGGGCAGAAACAGGAAGTGGAAGCTGGTGCTCATTTCAATTCGGTCCGATCACTCGCTAATAGTCCCAGGACTCGAGCTGATCACAACGGCTAGCAATCCGTTACCAATAACTCGATAAACAACATGATTTGGACGTATATACTATTTAGGCTTGGGCGGTATGACGGTATTAAGGTATAGCGGGGTATTTAGAAATACCGACGGTATTGATTTTCAATACCGTCCGTCACCGTCAAAATCACAGATGCGCTTCAGTTTCTATAACAGTGAAACAGAGTTTTGAGTGTAGTGCACACACTTGAGTGTAGTGCACACACGCGCCAGCAGAGGGCGAGACCGCTCTAGTGGAGCGAGTGGGTCACAACGGTGTTCACGTTTTACGGTAATGTTGCGACAGTGCTGTGAAAATACCGTAAAGCGTTGTGACGAGAGCAGTGTTGTTGTGGTGCACTGGTGGAGCAAGCAAATAATCCGTCTCTTATTATATGTGAACTAAAGAGTACAAGGTTTACACAACAGCCCCCACCCGCCTTTTTATTGTATTTGTACCATCCTGTACTATCCGCTGTCAGCTGTTTATCTCTCTCTGTGAGCTACTGAGCTTGAATAACTAGCGTTAGCTCACGTTAAGTAGCGTTAGCTCTGCGGCTAATCTTAGATTACCCTGAACTAAATCAATGACTAGGTTATAAAGCATTCGAGTAGTTTTCACTGCACATAGAAGTAGCCAAACAACGGGAGCATTTCGGGAACATATCACCAAAACCCAGGCAATTTCTAGCCCTTAAGGAATCAAATAGTCTGCCATGGCTATATAGGCTAGATGCTAACGCTAAAACGGTGCGGGCTTCTACCGGTGCGGGACTACCATTCTGAGAGCTGACGATGATTTGTTTACTTGGTAACACGTAAACCCCCCCCCCCCCCCCCCGCTGATGAAAATGAAAGTCATACCGTCAAATACCGTGCACCGGGGTATTATAACATAAAGGTTTGCCGGTGTGAAAAAAAGGATACCGCCCAAGCCTAATACTATTATACAACCTGGAAATGGATCGGATATTTCGACATCCCATAATAGAAACATTTCTGTTCCACGCTCATCTCCCAACGGAGCGAGGAAGCTACGGTGAGTTTCAGCGTTATTTTTTAACGTCTTTGATGCTAACTGCTCTAATGATCATATCACCCACACTAGATGAATGATATAACGTTGCCCACGGAATTATAAACGACCCCCCCCCATCCGGTCAACATCAAATACGTAGTAACTCCTAGAAGCACGTCCAGTTGAATTTTTTTTTTTATCTCGCACAGATTCCTACCAAACTGTATTTGATCATCAATATAATGCATTTAGGGCTATAAATCAAGTTCTGGAGAAAGCTGCAGAAAACGATAAAAACATACTTATACTTTAGACTAGGGCTGGGCGATATGGAAAAAAATCATATCGCGATAACGATATGATAATTTTATTTTATTTCTCGATATCGATAATTATCGAATTGTTATAAGTATAATTTTTTTTTTTTTTTTTTTTTTTTTAACAACAGATGTATGTTTATTTTGCAGCAATTCTTTGTCATTGCCGCCATCTTTAGTGTTACATCCCCTCACACTCCAGTTCTCAGGCTGCAGCTGGTTTAAAAGCTAAAGTAAACCGGCTTCTCTGCTGGCTGGCTCCAGAGGAGTTGAACAGTTCTGGCTCTGCTAGTTTATTTTCGATCTTTTGGCGCTTTTTTGGTGGACAAACCACCGCACATGTGCACTGTGACTCGTGACTGGAGTCTAGTTCTGCTAGCACACATAGCCTACTGTGTACAGACGGTTTCAAAATTTATTTTGAATTAGAAAGCAAACAAAATAAATGGACAAGAGAAAAAGAAATCTGAATTTGGTCAGTATTGTCATTTGGACAAGCAAAGCCATTACTTTAAGTTGCAGGCAAGAAAGACAAGTCTGTCCACTGTCTCTGGTTTTAAAACTGCCCTGTTGCAGGTATAAAAAAATAATAAAAAAAAAAAAAAAAAAAATTCATTTTTTTTAAATTTCGATATTCGATATCGATTATTCAAATATATCGCGATATTTATCGTTATCGTTATATCGCCCAGCCCTACTTTAGACCGTATTTTAGTATGAATATGTGAATGAAAAAGTATAACGTTGCTACACCCTGAACAATAGATATAGGACGTTGAATGGGCCATAGTAATGTCAATTTAGCAATACAATTTAAAAAGTTATAGCCCTGCAAAGAAGGGGAACTTCTCCATGTTAAATAGGGCTGGCGAGGGATGGTAAATTATGAATTTAACCCCGGCGATCAAAGTGTTAATGTAAAAAAAGAAAAATTAAAAAAATCTATTTATAAATTCTAATATAGAATATTCGTTGATAGCCCTATACACTACTGTGCACACTTCAGCCTCCGGCTTCACAGGACCACACTGAAACAAACCACTCCTAAACACACAACGAGGGGAGGGGTTGAGTGTTGTTTACTTCTGGTTACTCTGTTACTTGGTGAGAGAGAGTGGGACGCTTATAATTGTAATTAAAGCTTGTAAAGTATCATTAAGTATAATTAAAATTACTTGCCCATTGTGGTTCTTTGAAATTGAATGAGGGTTGATGCGTCATGGTGACTTTTAGCTCTATCAAATTAGCACCTTTTTGAGCAGAGATCACTTTGGCTGGCCACATAGAGAATTGGGAATCAGTTAGGCTATGCCTAGGGTTTGGTACCGTTCACATTTGAACTGATACTGGTACCTGGGAATTGATACCGGTACCCTTATACTCTCTCTATGATAACAAACAACAAAGTCACATTTGGCTACTTAAAATCATTGAACATACAGAGACATGCAAAGCGACAGGCAAACACATAAACAGCAGAGCTTTCACTGCATATAGAAACAATGTAACTCATGAGAGGAGTTGTCACAGGTGTCAGATTGTCTATTATGAAATGACAATTGTGGTCATTGGAATTTGGATTATTTTCTATTCTGGGCAGGTCTTAATTTACATGCTCTATTGCTCTGGCACCGATCTAACATGAATTGGTACTCTGTAGTACTGACGTAATTCTCTCTGTACCTTTTTAAAAGTACTGTGTTCGGTACCCAACCCTAGCTACACCTCAATTTAATAAATTAGTTGTGTTGATGTGCGGTGGAATTTCCTTTTTTTAAGTGACATTGATTGATCCAATTGCTTTTGGTCCCCTAAATGGGGGAACTATGTATAAAAAAAAGGGCTACAATTCCTACATGGTTCACCCGAGCCGATATGGATGTAAACACCCTCAAATGAAAGCTGAAATTCTGCACTTTAACCTCATAATCATTCCAGTTCAAATCTAATGCTGGATTACAGAGCCAAAACAACAAATGTTTCACTGGACTTTGACTTAAAGGGATATTTCACTTTAGAGGAACTTAAAAAATCAGCAGTGTTACCTCTATCTAGTCATCAAGTAAGCTATGGTTAGATCTAACCTTGTTTTGATATCCATTTATTTTTTACTTGACATGTTTATTTATCTTCATGATTTATGAACCTCTACCCATACCTCTACCCATACTGAATTCATAAATAAGTAAATAAGCTATAAAAAGTGTGTCAAGTAGGGCTGCAACTAACGATTATTTTGGTAGTTGACTAATCTGTCTTATTTTTTCACACCCATCTCTGCATAAGAAAATCTCTGCTTCCTGTGGGCGTGGCTCCTTTTCTGGGCTCCAGTGCATGTTTTACCTCGCATGCTCAAGTCTGCACACCTGTGAATGTCACCCTGTTGTCCAGTCCCTCTGCCTTAACAGTTAACTTAACATAACATGATCCCATAGCAAATTAAAATAATTTGATAATTTGGATCTTAACACAATGGCGCCCGACCACGGAGATCTCCGTGTTTCGATTCCACCCGTTGTGGACAGAAGCACGGATATATCCGTGGCAAGTTGTTTTTGCTTTTATTCCATTTTAATAACCTATTCAAGGTCTCCGAGATGCACTGCAGATGTACCCTACTCTTTGAATTCGAGAGTGCAATACCGGCCAGATCCTCTTAGGGGCGCTATCGCGATAATGCAGTGTGCCCTGTGGCTGAACGGAGGGCTGAATTTTTTTACTTTCAATGGAGTTTTCCGTTAGCAGGATTCTGGATGTGCAGCATGTAGCTTGGATTACGTTTTGGAATGCGGATTTCACTATGCAATAAGGGGATTTATCATCAGCCAATGGACATATCGATCTACCAGATGGCGATCGATAACGGGGAAATGCTCGGGGGGATCCCACCGGCCCACGCTAAGATCTTTTTCACGTAAAGTACATCCCGATCGGGCCTTGTTTTGATAGCCATCCATCCGATCAATGAATTAGGCTAATGAGGCTAACACGGTTATTGGTAATCAATAATCAGAAACGACGTCCCCCCCCCCCCATTTCATGCATACATGCTTGAGGATCGTGCCGATCATATGCAGTTTGAGTTATTTCTGTAGCATATGTATAACGGAAATGCCATTGGATTTAACGTTATTAGCTATTAGCCCTGTATCTCCCCTTCCAGGAAATATCCTAGCCGAAATCCCGTATAACGCTTATATTCACGGCGCTATAAAATGAGAACGTATTGATGATTTTTTTTTTCTTTAGGCCATTTTGAAGGGACGGTTTATGGTCTCAATTGACTAGGGCTGACCTTCGAAGCTTTTTTTGGCAATCGAAGCTTCGGGGCCGAGCTTCGATTTGAATTAGAAGCTTCGATTATTTTTTTTTTTTTTAATCTTATGTTGTGGGACTTGTACAGCACTTTCGTAAACTTTGTTGTTTTATGTGCTCTATAAATAAAGTGGGTTGGATTAATTAATTAAGTAGCCCCTTTCGTGACTGTGACGCATCCAACAAGGTTTCACTCGGCTGTGTGATTTAATTCAAGGTGGATCGCTGTTGTCGTTTGAACAACTTCAGATTTCATGGGAACTACCAATCCCCCAAATCAAGAATGTTTAAGATGAATGAAGTAAGATTTTGATTATTTGAAATATGGCCTGTGTAGACTAAACTATGCACAGAATTATGTCAGTCTACAAGGTCCGGATTCTACATGGTCCGGCAATGTAGACCTTGTAGACTCCACTACAGACCAATGTCAGTGAATGTTCATGCATTTTTAAGAAGGGCAACTTCCACAAAAAAACAAAGAACTCACCAAAACATCTCAGTAGCACCTTATCTAAATGTTATATTTCATATATGGAGATTCATATTTATTTATGTATTGCATGCATTTCTACATTTTATTTCCTATTTTGTTTATTCATCCCAGTATTTTTCTTCCTTATGTGTGGAATTCTACAAGGCGCACACACACACACACACACACACACACACACACACACACACACACACACACACACACACACACACACAGAGAGAGCTCCCTCCCCGGGCCCCTGTCCTTTAAAGTATTGGCTTGTGTTGCTACACGGACACATTTGTATGTTGCACCACTCTTCCTGGCTTACAGACTTGTAAACAAGCACTCACGTCTCTCATTATATGTGAACTAAAGAGTACAAGGTTTACACAACAGCCCCCACCTGCTGTTTTATTGTATTTGTACCTGTACTCTCCGCTGTCAGCTGTTTATCTCTCTTTGTGAGCTTGATTAAATAGCGTTAGCTCACGTTAGCTCCGCGGATAATTTTAGCTCACCCTGATCTAAATCAATGACTAGGTTCTAAAGCATTCAAGTAGTTTTCACTGCACATAGAAGTAGCCAAACAGCGGGAGCATTTCGGGAGCATATTACCAAAACCCAGGCAATTTCGAGCCCTTAAGGAATCAAATAGAGTCTGCCATAACTACATGCTAACGTAACGTTATTGCGCAACTGTAGGCAGCGATAAGGGAATCGAAAGTCACAGGAGCCACACGGTTCCAGGCATCGGCCAATTAGGAACCGGTTCCCGATTCCCATCCCTAGTCGCGTGTACTGCTTACATCACAGGCATGCGTCAGTAGCCTAGAAGCGTAAACAAAGCATGTCTGATTCTATCCATGGCGATCACCTGAAGGCTACATTGGCAGTACTTTTAAATACACAAGAATCTGTCCCACGGCGTGACTGGACCCACTGTCTGTGAGTGACTCTGCTTTGGTCCAATCACATTCCCCACCCACAGTCTGCGAATCAGAGGCAGAGTAGGGCGGGTCTTCACAGCACGTCATGTGACATATGCGCCAATCGTGTGACAGCGGGGCTCAGTCGTCTGGAGTCGTTACAGCCTCGTCTGCACGGAGAATTCCATCCCAAAACGCTTGTCTAAACCGTAAGACGACTTTTGCGGTTTCTGTTCAGACTCTCTCCGTCTAAACGTAGCCTGAGTCACAGACTAATTTCTGTCCAGGCCAACAAGATGGTGATGGATAGCTTAGCCTCGTCAGGGAGCGAGGGGGGAGTTTAGACACAATAATAATAATAATAATAAAATGTCTGCCGTGTGAATATGGTCAATGGCCCCTGATGAAACATTGCTTATCACTATTTCTCTGCATGCACTTAGCACTATTACCGTAATTTTTGGACTATAAGCTGCGTCTTTTCCCCCCATTTTTCGACCCTGCGGCTTATATAACGGTGCGGCTTATATGTGACTCGACGTGACCATACCCGAAAATGTAAAAATCGAAATATTGCTTTTTTGACTGCATTGAAATGTTATTTATCTGTTCCCTTATTTGCTAAACTTAATACAACTTGTAAATTAGTTAATTCTTGTTATTTGTCCGACAGTATTGTGTCCCAATGCTAATTACATATGGTAATTAAACATTAAAACACCTGCTACTTATAGTCCAGTGCGGCTTATATATGTACACATCATTCAATTTAGCTGCTGCGGCTTATATTCAGGTGCGGCTTATAGTGCGAAAATTACGGTATGTTGTAGTCGCGGAAACTAAAACGGCTGTGCGCATGTAGAAAGGAGGTTTCTCAGCAGCTCCCACCAGCCTGTCCCTAGAGAGTTGAGTAAAGTTAGCTTAACGCCAGTGGACTGCCGCTCCCTTGTTGTTTTTCCATTGGAGCGGTCTCATCGCCTTTGGAAGGGTCTGTCCAGATGGACTCGTCCTTTTGAGCTGATTTAATCTGAGTGTCATCATGATACCACAGCTTGCACACGGAAGTTGCCTTGTCATATCTCCAAATGACACAGAGCAGATGGCCTATGGAGCTTCAATTTGATGGTCTTTTTTCCCTCTGGCAGTTACTATGATTATTGGAGCTCTTCTGCTCTAAAAGTAAATTACCGTTCACACGTACACATTCTCTCGAGGCTTTGTGTCTGTCCTCATCTCCCAGCTTTACGATGGGTCCGATGTTTCTGAGCTAACTTCTGACACGGAGGTGATGATGAACTATAGGTGTAAGTGGCTCAGCAGTGGTGGATGGCCCTGTATATACTCCTTAAGGCTGTTGCATTCTTTGTAAAAAAAAAAAAAATAATCTAATCGTTCAAACTGTAAAGATGTGTTCATATTCAAAATTGCAGAGCAGTTAGCCTCATTTCACAATTTACTTCCCACTGTCCCAGATAAAGGTCATCATGCTAAAAGTAACTTACAACTTTTAGTAACCAATTCCATTTGCTTTTAACAGTATATTTATAGGTAACAAAAGGCCCATTGCTCTCTCCACGTGTGTGCTTTTTCTCTCTCTCCTCTCTGCCTAGCGGTTTGACTGCTGAACACAGCAGAGGTGGGGACAGTGCAAGTTCATCCAAACTAACCAGATCGCAACGGCACAAAAGTCTACTAATTAATTAGGAATAAAAGGATGTCTTGTCATTTGATCAATTGTGATGTTCTTTCACCAGAAATGACTGCCTTTTGTAATTGTGAAGTGCCTGCCAGCATCTCTCGCTCTCGCTCTCGCTCTCTCTCTCTCTCTCTCTCTAGTTCCCATGCTGTCCCTCAGAGAGCCAATGTACAACTATTCAAACCGATTACATTAGTAATTGTTTCGGGATTGCTTGCGATTATGAAAAGGCATGGGGCTGCCAGAGGAGTGGGCCACATTATAATTGAGGATTCTGATTAGATAAAAGTTTGAATTCTATTCAAACCTGATTTTGGGAAAACGTGTCTGCTCTTATACTCCTTTTGGCTGAGCTGGCTGCTGCTACCTGCTAGGGTTGGCACAAGCTTGAGAGGGAGCTTATTCCTATTTCCTACATCCCAAGGGTCCAAGGCCCACTAATCAGCTTATCTCATCAGAGTCTCTACTGAAAAGTCTTTATGCCTCCCATACACAAAACATCTCATATTAACTCTTTGAGTGCCACCGACTTTCCCCATCTGTACTGGCTGGCGCCAGCGTTATTGACTAGTTTGCAGACCCATCGTGTGTTCTGTATTATAGCTATGGAGACAATAGTATGGCTCATTTGACAAGGCATTGTTCATAGTCCATTACTGACTAATCAGTTCATTTCTACACACTGTAGTTTGTTACACGCTACACGCTAAACATCGCCCCTTTCCAAAATAATCCAGTCTTTTTCCATAGATTGCGAGATATGACATGTTATATGCAATAAGCCAAAATCATTCTGGTTGATCGCCTGAAACCCCAAATACTCCCAAATCAAAGGTATATACCATGTGCATGTGTCTTACCCCGAAAATGCGATTGTTACAAAAAGCTTGGTTTAGGACCGGTAAAATACGACACTGTGATCGTTACAGAAACATGTTTCAGGTTCGGTAAAATAGACGTAGAATATACCATACCTTAGCCAGAAGGTACTCTAAAAAGTAATAATAATAATAATTTTTTTAAGATGTTTTTTTGGCATTTTTTTTATTGCTTTATTGGACAGACAATAAAGGACAGAGGAAGGATGGGAGAAGATATGGGGAGGAGACATTCGGCAAAGGTCGCCAGTTCCGGGAGTCGAACCCGGGACGTGTGAATACTTTACCCAAGGCAGTTGTCATTCCGCGTTCGGTTTGCGCACCCTGATTGGCCTCTCGGCGCCCAATCGCGTTAGCCTACACAGAGCTAGCAGAGTATCGGGAGAAATGTAATATTACTGTGAAGAGAATCACGTCGCAGATGCTCGCAGTTAGTTGACCATGGAGATGGTAAAGTACTACGGATGTAAAACATTTGGAATTGTTTACAATAAAGCTGTGATTGTACAACTTCAAGGCTCCTTTCGATCGCCGTGCTGCTGCTAGGAAGGAGCAATAAGAGGAAAACAATGTCAACATAATTGTACTTACAGCTGTTGTGGTGTCCACAGTCTGATCTGTTTCAAACGAATTGACAATCAATGTCTTTACAGCTACACAGAGCTAGCAGAGTATCGGGAGAAATGTAATATTACTGTGAAGAGAATCACGTCGCTGCAGATGCTCGCAGTTAGTTGACCGCGGAGATGGTAAAGTACTACGGATGTAAAACATTTGGAATTGTTTACAATAAAGCTGTGATTGTACAACTTCAAGGCTCCTTTCGATTGCCATGCTGCTGCTAGGAAGGAGCAATAAGAGGAAAACAATGTCAACATAATTGTACTTACAGCTGTTGTGGTGTCCACAGTCTGATCTGTTTCCACAAGAAGAAGGTTTTGATCCAGATGTGAAGTCTCGGTCCGCGTGAATACTTTACCCAGATGAAAACAATACGTTATTTATATTGATGTTATGCCGATTGATATGAATAGCGTGTTACGTTAACACCATCGCCATGGGTTAAATTCATAATTTACCATCCCTCGCCATCTCTATTTGTCTATGGAGAAGTTTCCCTTCTTTGCAGGGCTATAACTTTTTAAATTCTATTGCTAAATTGCCATTATTATGGCCCATTCAATGTCCTATATGTATTGTTCAGGGTGTAGCAACTGTTAGATCCTGATCAAACTGGCCAGTATCACGTCTTCGTCTGTTTGGCTCTCCATCCAGTTCCTCTGCGTTGTGTCATTTTAATGGTCCTGACGTCTAAGACACTGGCTGATAAGATCCTTATCTCTCCCCGTTAGTACCATCCGCAAACCATAATAATTCTCCACCTCCGTAAGAATTCGACACTTCGACAACGTGAAATACCTTACAAGGAAAAGCGTGGTTTTATTCGATAAACAGAAACCTCAGCTCGGATGTTAACAGATTGTATTGTCCTTGAAGAGTCTATTCTAATGATCTTTCGGTGTGTTCAGATTATCGTCCTTTTGCTGTTATGTCCAATAGTGGTCAGGTCTGGTCTTTAGCCTAACCCTCCTCGCGTTAGCCGAAGCTAATGATGATGTGGCATTCTCTCCCCCCCCCCCCCCCCCCGCCTCTCTGTGATGAGAGGAGAGAGTGTCTTCTGTGTGATCTCAGTCCTACTCGCTCTTGGTCAGATTCTAGTCTGCCCTACACCCGGAAACACCGTTCGACTTATAGATGTTCGTCGTCGCAACGACGGCCCCGCCTTCTGGTTGTCATGCGACGTGTTGTCATGACGACTGCGTTAATAACCTTTACACACATTTCACGTTTCATTAAGATGAACCTCTCTCCCTCCTGCTCTGGGAGACACTCGCTCTTATCTCAGATGTTCTTACAAGGAATGTCAACAAACACCCTCGCTGGCAGTGTATTCAATCCATGCACATTTCGATCTCACCGTTTTAGCTGTGGTCACCTCCCCCCAATCTATACATCACATACATTGAAAAAGCACCCCAAATCCTTCACAACGTTAAACTTTTTCATTCACATATTCATACTAAAATATGGTCTAAAGTATAAGTGTTTTTATCGTTTTCTGCAGCTTTCTTCAGAACGTGATTTATAGCCCTAAATGCATTATATTGATGATCAAATACAGTTTGGTAGGAATCTGTGCGAGATAAAAAATGTCAACTGGATGTGCTTCTAGGAGTTACTACATATCATCTGATGATGACCGGATGGGCGGGGGATCGTTTATAATTCCGTGGGCAGCGTTAGATGATTCATCCAGAGTGGGTCATATGTTCATCATAGCAGTTTATATGGAACACGTTAGAATATAACGCTGAATCTTACCGTGGCTTCCTCGCGCCGCTGGCAGATGAGCGTGGAACAGCATTTTTTCTATTATGGGATGGAGAAATGCCCGATCCATTTCCAGGTTGTATAATAGTATATACGTCCAAATCATGTTGTTTTTTCGAGTTATTTGCACAGATCGATGTTCACTGTGTCAAGACGGAGTCTCTCTAACGATAGCGAGTGCCCGGACCACATATGGATGAGCACTACCGGTTCAAAGGGTCATTTCCGGTTGGCGATCTGCCGATCGGCCACCAGATGGCGCTCTTGAACCGCTAGAGAGTTGAGTGGAGCTTTGCAGTGTGTTTCAGGGCTCCGGAGGGGAAATATGATTTCGATCACAGATTTTTGAAATATTGACATCAAAGACGAGTTACGGCGTCTTCGGCAGAATGAGCATGGCTAGGAATGACGTCTTAACTCGTCATCGGCGATCATAGTGTTAATATAGAGAGATTAAAACAATACGTTATTTATATTTATGTGATGTCGATTGATATGAATAGCGCGTTACGTTAATATTGGGCTGTGGAACTGAAAGCTGATGCACGGCGATAGTAGGGCTAACGCGATTGGGCGCTGAGAGGCCAATCAGGGCGCGCAAACCGAACGCGGAAGGACAACTGCCTTGGGTAAAGTATTCACGCACCCGGGACGGCCGCGTTGCACTGCAGTGAGTTACGTGGTGCGCCACTCTGGGGACCCCAAAAAGAATAATTTCGATGATCCCATCGGTGATCGTGATTACTCGTGTATATGTAATTACTTGTGTATACGGGAAACTATAGGTTTCTAGCGATTGCTCTGCAAGAGCTTCCCCCTCAGAGCGAGTCAGGACAGAAAGGGATCAGGATAGACACTGTCTGAACTAGACTAGTTCAAAAGGTAGGTGATACTGCCACCTGGTGAGATGCGATCGTCATTGCAATTCCAACGTAGGCAGATGAGCCAGGGATACCTAAAGGGCTCCGGTTGACTGTATAGAACGGGGATCAAAGGAAAATATCAAAGGATCAAAACCCGAGTATACTCAGGTTTTGGTGCTCAACGGTTGGCGAGGTCAACCGACTTTACTCTGGTATGGTGCCCAATGAGTTAACACTTTGCGTGCCACTCACAAGATTTCTCTGGTTTTTAATAGTAGCGTTGCTAGCCACTCACGAGATTTCTCGATTTTTTTTTTTTTTTTTTTTTGCGATCTGAAAAATTATTGCATCACCCGAGCCTACCCGAGTATAGCCGAGCTGCGCCGGTGATCACTGTGGAAAAAAGCGCCCCCTGTCGTCTCCCAGATGACATAAGTGATTTTGGAATGGACTCAATGAAAATGAATGGGGAAAAAAATCCGGTACTCTACATTTTCCAGTTCACTGATCCAGCCGGGGTTACCACAGTTAATTCTGGAGCCTCAGATCCCCGCGGATCATGGAGATCTCCAGTATCGCGTTGGATCCATACACTTATCGATTTTTTCGAATGGTGATCAGGAATTGGAATATACCAGTTGGATACCATCTAATGTCAGGTAAGGACTCTATGTTATCAGTGGTAGGATAATCAGAGTAAGTTTGATGAAGTTATAAGCTGTTTTGTGAAATGTCTTCTTTCGGTTTCACTGTAAAAGTCTGAGGAAATCAACGGAGCGATTATCAGTGCGCGGCCGTAATGTGCTTGCGTGCACGTATAATATTGATCATCTAGCGTTTATTTGAAAACGATTCATAAAAAGGCCGACGAATATCAACGTTGTGGAATATTCCACTAAAAGACGATTTTCATAGAATGCTCCAGAATGAGCAGTTTTTTATATCAAAACGGGGGCTTTTCTAACTGCTCTGAAACGGAAACGACGCGATAAAAAAACAATCTGCTTTCACAGCACTGACTGGAAAATAGTCTTTGATAATGCGATGGGCAGATTAGACACATAGCCATAATTTAAAACATAGATTAGGCGATATTAACGTTAACATTGGCGCCGATGGTGGCATTCAAGCGGTAAAACGGAAAACCAGGCGTGGCGCTCAAAGTGTTAAGAAGAATGGCCTTTGGCCTTTTTTTATTATTTTTTATTTTTATAAATGTGAGCATGCTTATGACCTACAAGGTTATAACATATCACCACTGCAGGCCTTAACACATTAACTGCCACAGAGTTTGATCATCTTATACCATTCTCTGCCAGCACTGTAAATCTATGGAGATGTTCACCTTCTTTGCAGGGCTATAACTTATTAAATTGTATTGCTAAATTGACATTACTAGTATGGCCCATTCAACATCGATTAGGCAAAGTAAAATATATTGTTGGTTTCCTGTTGGTTGTCAGTTTGACCATGGGTAGGTAGGGAATTTATTTTATTTTTTTATTTTATTCTTTCCCACGGCGACTATGGATAGGGAATTTCTTTATTTAATTAAAATGTTCACAACAACATGGATGCATGTACTCTGCCAGCATGTTTAATATCCATAATACTAAATGTTTGACTAAGATTTCTATGAAACTTCATTCTTAAAAAAAAAAAAAAAATTTTTTTTTTTTAAACTCATAAAATATATTGGGTCGCACCTAAATCGGCAGGGTCGGTCGGCAACCGGAAACCAACTATTGATTTTGTTAGGCCTTATCTATCGTTCAGGATGTAGGAACGTTTTACTTTTTCATTCACACATTTATACGAAAATACCATCTAGACCAGTGGTCACCAACCCGTCGATCTTGATCGACTGGTCGATCTTTGAGACTGTCCCTGTAGATCTTTCCATGAATTTTTTTTTTTTTTTTTTTTTTTTTTTTTTTTTATAAATCTTACCCTGAGAGTCCACATTACAGTTCTACCTTTGTTTTGATGTGAAAAGTGATGCTGCACTTAGCACTGACTGCACTTAGCACTGACTGAGAAAGTACACATACAGTTCTACTTTTGTTTTGATGTGAAAATGATGCTGCACTTAGCACTGACTGCACTTAGCACTGACTGAGAAAGTACACATTACAGTTCTACTTTTGTTTTGATGTGAAAAGTAATGCTGCACTTAGCACTGACTGAGAAAGTACACATTACAGTTCTACTTTATAAAATGCTAATTGTAAATATGTTTGTCAATGTTAATAATATGAGAGTCCACATTACAGTTCTACTTTTGTTTTGATGTGAAAAGTGATGCTGCATAAGATGACTGCACTTAGCACTGACTGAGAAAGTACATAATAGTTCTACTTTGACGTTTTAATGTTGGACCAAAGCATTGCATGTAATTAGAATACAGGCAAATAAAAGTCATTTAGTTTAAAGTACAATCTTGGCTGTCTTTTTCTCTCAACGCTTCAATAGGTAGATCTTGCCTTCACCAAAAAAAAAAGGTGATCTTGGGCTTAAAAAGGTTGGTGACCACTGATCTAGACTATAAATATGTTTTTATCGTTTTCTGCAGTAATTCCTAGAACGTGAGATATAGGCATAAATGCATACATTATCAAATGGCGTTTGTTGCCGATCCACGCTATATTAAAAATGTCAACTGTACATGGTCCTAAACGTTATGACTGATCATGCGCGGGTGAACGGAGGGGGGGGGGGGGGGTCGTTTATAATTCTGTGATCGTCGTTGAATGCTTTATGTGGTATGGGTGATGTATAGATCAGAGCAGTTTGCATGGATAATAATAAACACTCTTGCTGAAAGTCACGGCAGCCTCCTCTTACCGTTGGGCGATGATACTGGAGCAAAAAGATACCAGTTATTTGATGGGGATCGAGTCGATCCATTTCCGGTTTGTATAATAATAATAACAGCCCAAATCATGTCGATTATTGCGTTATGGCAGCGATCCATATCCACGGCGTGTGTTTACAGTCCCGCAACGATATGCGAGTGGCCGGACGTATTTAGGAGACGCACTGTCATGTACAGAGGTCTAACGACCGCACAGAATAGTAGCTGGAGCAGGCTGTACATGAACAGAAACAGCCCCTCTCAGTAAATGCTTTTCAAACAGTCCCGGGTAGGCAGATAATAAACGAAGACGTTTCAAATGGTAAATAATATTTATTGTATGTGGGGCTTTAAACCCACTGCTTTTCCCAAAGGGAAAAGGGATGGTATTTCAGAGGGGATTTAAACCCAGACCACACAAAGGGAAAAAGGTAAGGGGAGAACAAACACGGTATACATACAGACAAACAAACAATTAACAAAATAACTACGTGTCCGTTATAGGACACCACCACAATCTAGGATCGATCCACACCAAGGGGTCACTAACACAAAGCCACAATGTATATCGCTTCCACCGCGACAGCTAGCAGAGAAGGCAACCTCCTCACTCCACTCTGAGACATGGCAGTGATTCAAATGAGGCGCCAGGACGTGTGTCATTTCCCACTCTGTTATTCACTCATCTCCACTGCCTGCCTGAAGATGCACCAATCAGGTGCAACCAATCCAATCAGGGAGATGAGTGGCATCTGCGGAACAGAACAGAAGATTAGGAGATGACACAACATCACACATACAAAACAACACATTTACATATACTAACCTGATGTTCAGATGGTGTCATAAATACAGAATGACCAACCCACGTACCCATGTACGTCACACGCACCGATATCCAACCGGCCATTTCCGGTTTGGCAACTCGCCGATCATCCACCAGGTGGCAGTATTGAAGCGTTGCAGAGTTGTGCCGAGTTCCACTGCATCAGACGAGGCTCCGTGAGGGAAATATGAATAACGTGGCGAAAATATGAAATATGATCTCAATAACGTCGTACGCCGTGATCTGGCAGAATTAGCATGAACTTGAAACACGTCGTACAACGTGAATGGCGCAAGATGTGTTTGGAATGTATGTAGACTCAACTGTGTACAATTAAATGGGTATTGTGGAATGGCTGGTACGTTTTCTGTTTATCAATTGCTTTGGCACAGAATGGTGAAGGGCTGTTCATATCCCACATCCTGTGTCCCCTGTGCAACTGGTTTACACCGCAGTGTTGGAACATCCCATTGTCGCCATCTAAAACACAAATATTCAGAATTTAAGACTAAACACTTTATTTCCTTTCCTGTGTTACAGGTATTCCTCCATTTTCTGAACCATCACAATGATTATCAAGGGCCTCCATTTCCTCTCTACACCTGGATCTTCCTCATTGTGATCAGCTTCCTAGATGCCATGACCTAAAGGACGTGTTCCTTCCAAGATGGAGAAAAAGAAACCGTGCCCGCGCCTTCTGGACTACCTAGTGGTGGTCGGAGCCAGGTAAGAACTTTAGTTTTGAAGATTTCAATGGATTTTAAGATTAGGTTAGATGAACAAAGGTGCCATGAAACAGGCATTCAGTGTGTTTTTTCTGTGGTTTGATGTGCTTTCAGATTAAACATGATGCTCAGTGGGATGCATTAACCAAACAGCAAAATGGAGTGATGTTGATGTTTAGCCTTCACTCCATTGTTGTGTTAAGTTTTATATGGTGGGAGGCAGAAATTGAGATAATTTAAGCCCGATGGGCCCTGTACCGGGCCGAGATTAATTTCACGTCATAAATAGATGAATATAGTCCGTATTAATTAATGTAGTGTTTTTTTCAAAATGTAGCCAAGAGTAAAGACCCTAACCCCATCAAAACAGCAGTCAAAGTGTATATTTTCAGCACTACGTTTGTTTACCAATGATTTTAAGTGTTATTAGCGAAATATGATATATAAATAAATAAATATCTTGGCACATCCCGGCGGAAACCGGATTAATTAAACGTCATGGAAATAAAGGAAGCTGTCATACGTGTGTGTAATCCTATGAAAGAAGAGACCAATGGGCTTTTGAATTTCATAAAACTACACTACTCGGCTCACGCCAGCCCCTGTCAAAATTGGAGCCATCTGGCGTGAAATAATATTAAAAAATGTCATGATTATGTCTCACGGGTCGAACAAACCTGAACGTTATTGCCATAAAATAGAACGTAGTTTGTTTCTTTACCTTTCTGTGAACGTCTAGAAAGAAACGCATCTCAATCTGATGAAAAATGGCGGAGCATTATAAAAAAGTAACTGTATTTACAGTAGATTTCATTCAGTCTTTGCTGCCCTGTTGTGGGCGCCGGGTGGTACTAAATCCAGATTGAACTCTGCCATTGAAAAGAGGCGATTTGGCACAATCCATAGATGTATGACATGGCCATAATAAGGTAATTTATAGGCCTGATATTCTATATTCATATTTCAAATTGCATTTGTCTGGAGGGCAAAATTCAGTACTGTATCTACAAAAGCCCCTGTAAATTATCCGCCCTTTATTCATTTGCTTAGATTTATTGTACACTTGATCTCAAGAAGGTGCCGAATGAGCTCAGTGGCTAAATTCTTCACGTCTGGTCAATGTTAGCATGGTGTTATTCACCGTCAAAGATGAAAACATTTATATTCTCCTTTGGTTCATTACAATTTACTCGAGCATAGTAACAGACACAATATTTCTGACACTGGGAATACATTCCCTGAGGTCCATAGATGTCCCTAGACACCAGGAACATGCAAAGGACCTTGTAGAAGTGGAGCAATCTTCCATTTACTTGGGTATGTACTTTTAGGTGAATTTTCTGAAAATATGGCTAGGGCTTAAGAGGTTAAAACGAATTGATGATCATATTTGGATGGGATAATTAATGCAGCACCCAAGTGCAGGAAAGGTCTGCAACAAAAAACTCAATTGGGGAGTGTTATTATAGTTCATGTTTTTTTTTATATTTCTGGGGACCCCCTGGAACCTTCTGAAGGACTCTTCGGTGTCCCCATTTGAATCTACCTACATTAAATTACATATTGGCCAACTCTAATCAATAATTGTTTTGTGTGTCAGTATTGAGATGTAGTGTTTTATTAATTAAAATGTTTTAGAGCATTGCACGATACAATACAATACTATACAACACGAAGCTTCTTCCGCTGAAATGTGAAAATGGTTTGATTTTCGTCTACTATCTCCAGGCAACCAAGCAGCGACAGCGTGGCCCAGACCCCCCAGCTCCTCCGCCGCTACCCTCTGGAGGACCACCCCGACTTCCCACTCCCACCAGACGTGGTCTTCTTCTGCCAGCCAGAAGGCTGTCTGAGCATACGCCAACGCAGAGTCAGTCTCCGCGACGACGCCTCCTTCGTCTTCACACTGACCGACAAGGACTCGGGAATCACCCGCTATGGAATCTGCGTCAATTTCTACCGCTCTTTCCAGAGAGGGCATCACCGCATCAGTCGCGGAGACAAGAGCACCCACGCGGAGACGGCGGCGCAGGTCACAGAAACCACCAGCGAGGGGTCTGACGGCAGTGGTGGAGGTCCGCCCTCCTCGGCAACGCCCACCGCCAACGCCGACCCGGCGGCTCCGCTTTCCACACGAGCAGAGGCTGCGCCGGCGGGTGGCGAGCCGAGCGCCGGAAGGTCCCCGCGACACAGACGCAGTGCTGCCAAGATGGTGGACAGGAATCACAACAGCAGCACGCTGACATCGCTGTGCATACTCAGCCACTACCCCTTCTTCTCCACCTTCAGGGAGTGTCTGTATATCCTCAAGAGGCTGGTCGACTGCTGCAGTCAGAGGGTGAGCCAGCGTGCTGGTCTCCCCCGAACCACCCAGAGGTTAGGCCCGCCATTGCATCTCTTTGGTTCTTGTGTCGCTGTTAGGGTTGCAAATTGTAAGCACGTTCCTTACTCGATCATTGATAACATTAACAATCAATTAATCGAGTAATTCTATTCTAACTAAAAATACAAAATGTACCAAACAATAACAAATGTTTCCTCAATCAAAAGGTTTAATTCCACAGCAGCAACATATTGCATTCTCACAACATTGCATGGAATATGAAACACATAGAAATGTAGAGGCCTAGACATATTAACACACATTTGTGTCGACTTTAAGCGGGCAAGCTGATATTATGTGGCTACACATTTTTCTTTTGTAACTTTTTTTTAAGGTCTCTCGCCACTTATAAAAAGCATGCATTTAACAAACTAAAACATTTTCTAAACACGAAAAATCTATGAAATGTAAATGTCCAATAGGCCTAACTAAATAACACATTATGCGCATAAAATGCTGAAAACAACCAACTGTACTAACGAAGCAAGGAATAGTATTTTTAATGAGGCTATTATTTATTATTATTATTATTATTATTATTATTATTATTATTATTATTATTATTATTATTATTATTATTATTATTATTATTATTATTATTATTATTATTATTATTATTTTGCAACAAGATAGCCTACATAGAACATAAATAGCCTGTCTCAGACTGACTCACATGATCCTGATTTATTTGTTCTTGTTGAGGAAAATCTGCATATCGACATGGTTGGCTGTCAGACGGGAGCGCATGCAGCAGCCTGGTCACAATCAGTCCAAAAACACTTGCTTGGATGGTACCGAGGTTGCGGGTATACATAGGTACTGGCGTGCCCGTTGTGGGCCGCAGCTCAAAATCAACGCTTCTCTTAGCCCGTTTAACCCTTTCTCTGCCACGCTTATATATCCATCCTTATACCATAATAATGGATTCAATTTGTACCGCGCTCTACATTCGTGAGAATCTCAGAGTGCTACAGGAGATATAGACAAAAGTTAAATGAATAAAACAATTTAAAATTAATAAAAACAATTAAAAGACTAACAACCAGTGAAATGGAAGAACCTAAGAGTAAAATAAAAAGAGTAGTAAAATGAATAGAAGTAAAAATAAAAGTAAAAGAAAATTCAGGCAAAAGCCATCCTCTGCCAGCTCTATTTGTCTATGGAGATGTTCCCCTTCTTTGCAGGGCTATAACTTTTTAAATTGTATTGCTAAATTGACATTATTATGGCCCATTCAACGTCAAGTATCTATCGTTTAGGATGTAGCAACGTTCTACTTTTTCATTCATTCATACTAAAATAGGGTCTAAAGTAGGGATGCTCGATATGGGCTTTTTTGCCGATACCGATATTCCGATATTGTCCAACTCTTAATTTCCGATACCGATATCAACCGATATCAACCGATACCGATATATGCAGGGTTTCCCCGTCCAAAAAACTGAATAATTTCAGGTAACTAATAATTTCACTGGATATATATATAACAAATATTGTTATTGTTTTTTTTTGTTTTTAAACCGATACCGATATTTTCCGATATCACATTTTACTGCCGATATCGGCCGATAATATCGGTCGGCCGATAATATCGGACATCCCTAGTCTAAAGTATAAATATGTTTTTATCGTTTTCTGCAGCATTCTGCAGAACGTGAGTTATAGCCCTAAATACATATATTAGATCATCAAATGTAGTTTGATACCGATTCGAAAATTTCAATTGTACAAGGTCCTACACGTCATGCCTCATCATCTGCTGGTTTCGAAGTATGGGTGATATGTTGATCGGAGCAGTGTGTATGTATAATAATAATCAAACACGCTGAAACTCACAGCAGCTTCCTCGTAGCGTTGTGGGATCAGCGTGGAGCAGAAAGTTCGCTATTATGGGATGTCGATCTAGTTGGTCCAGTTCCAGGTTGTATAATACTATATACGTCCAAATCATGTTTATTTATTTTTTTATTTTTTTTATATCTTTTCCCCCCTCCTTTTTTCCTCCGATTTTCTCCCATCCCAATGTTAGTCGTCATGCCAATTCCCAATCCCCTTCCTGGTCGCTGCGCACTTACCCCCCACAGTCAGTCTGGGAGAGTGGAGGCTATCACGTGCTTCCTCCGACACACGTCTAGCCAATCAACCGCTTCTTTTCACCTGGCAGCGCGGACTCTCACTGAGAGCGTGTAACGTGTGGAAGGATCACACTACCGCCCTTAGATCCTATCCGCGCTTAGCAGGCGCCCCGACCGAACTGTAGGAGTCGCTGTTTACAATGACCCGGACCCACCCGCCAGCTTCTCCCACCCTCTAATACTGCCAATTGTATTAGTGTGAACGGCCATGCCAAGCTGGTGACAACCCCGGAGCTGTGAGCTGGATTCGAACAGACGAATCCAGCGTCTCCGGGGTTGGTGACGAACACAATCTCCGTTACGCCACCTGACCGCCCTCATGTTGTTTATCGAGTTATTGGCAACGGATCGCTATCCAGTGTATCAAGCTGGAGTCCCGCTAGCGATAGCGAGTGGCCGGACGAAATATGGGTGAGCACCACTTCCGGCGCGTCACTTCCGGTTTTGGCGATTCGCAGATCGGCCACCAGATGGCGGTCTTGAACCGTTGGAGAGTTGAGAGGAGATCAACAGCAAGTCTCAAGTCTCCGTGGGTGAAATATGATTGCCATGACAGATTTTTGAAATATTGATCTCAAAGACGCTGTACGACATCATTGGCAGATTAAGCATGGCGAGCAATGCCGTCTAAAGTCGTCCTTGGCGATTAAAGGGTTAATTTAGCGGGGGGGCAGGTGGCGCACGGAGATTACGTTCGTCACCAACACCGGGAGACACTAGGATTCGCCTGTTCGAATCCAGCTCCCGGCGTTGCTATCAGCTTGGCTGGCCTCTCGCACTGATACAATTGGCTGTATCAGGGGGTGGGAAGCTGAAGGGTGGGTCCTGGGCGTTGTGGACAGCGACCCCTACAGTTCGGTCGGGGCGCCTGCTCAGCGAGGGTTGGATCTGAGGAGAGATAGTGTGGCCTCCCACACGCTACACTCTCCCCGGTGAGAACCTGCGCGGCCAGGTTGGCCTGCCCCAGGCTGCACATGCGTCGGAGGAAAGCATGTGACAGTCTCCGGTCTCCCGGACCAACAGTAGGGGAAAGTACGCAACAACCAGGAAGGGTGGGATGGGAGAAAAATCGGGAAAAAGGAGGGGAAGAAAGATAATTAAAAAAAAAAAAAAAAAAAAAAGGTTAATTTAGCAAGTTGACTTTCTTTTCCCTCACTTCCAGACACCGAGGTAGTTGCTTCCTTGTCATAGTTATGACACATGCTTTGAAAATACACCATTCTACTGACGGCTACAATGTAATAAGAGACCGACAAGAGGAGTAATACTTAAATCACCACCTAAATCAGGAATTCCAATGTTATTTCCGTGGCCAAAAGAAAATCACAAAACAAGTTGCTCGATCTTTTTACCATAGTTGTTTTTAGGAATGTAGAGATTGGAATTTTGGCACACACTGGCATCTTACATCTTGCAAATGGATATAGTAGCCTGCTGGCTGTAAAACCTGGTATGGATTTTTCACTTGGAGTAAATTGAATGTAACTGGATTATGTGTTTGTTTAGTCTATAATTTGTCTGAATTTAAATAGTCGGCCTATGTGTCCCATCAGGGTTGTCTTTGACTAACCAAATACTTAGTTGACTAATACTAATAGTAATACTAATTTGTAAAACTGTTCATGCTGTTCACTTCATGCATAATGACCTCTTAAAATCTTGTGTTTACCAGAGATGTGCTTATCATTTTAATAGAGAAAAGCATACAAACTACTAAGACCAAATTGAGTGAAGGAGAAGCCATATTCAACCTGACATTTACTACCGGTAATTAAATTAAATGTTATTTATTTATATTTTATTTATTATAGTTATTAATGTTGAACATAAATCCATGTTGGGAAATCAAGAATACGTGCCACAGGCCAATTATGTGTAATGAAGGTTATAGGCCCATTATAAGCCTGTGTGCAGATACAAATAAGTCATTGGTATTGAAAAAGGCTTCCGCAGCAGTACAGGCTACGTAGTTAGAGTGAACAATACTTGGCCTGTAGTCTGTGTCTTGTGCCATTTCATAATGCCATTTTCTTTCACGAGATGATCAAACATTTCTAAAATCACATGAGTATATTAGGGATTTATTTAATACATGTTGCAAAAAAATGAATGCAATATAATAATTTTGTACCATATATTATATTATAGTCAGTGATTCAGTTTAGCTTTGTCTCTTATTGCTAGGGTTTGGTACTGGTTTCATCATGGTGGATACTACCCAGACCCAATTATGTGTGGCACAGAAATGAGCAGCGAAATCATGAGGATCTATGTATTTATATTGTAAGCAGTGTGGTGCAGCCATATGTTGGATCTGAGATGCTAACTTTCAGAGGCAGGTTGGGGGGAACATAGCAATACTTGATGATTGTAACTACAGCTCTCTGATAGAACAAGAGATGACATTCACCACGTTTAAATTGGTGAGTCTGTCTGCGTGGGTGTGTTGTAAAGTATTTTGTTTGGCACCGGAATCGAAAACGATACACACAACTCTATTTATTCCTGCCTTTTAATCATGAATGCAGCAGAATCTTTCCCACTTGCACGCTATTTAAACCTATACTCTGTTTTCCGCTGCAAGCTATTCAAACCTATTCTCTCTTGTCTCCCTCTCACAAACACACAAACACATGTCCTATCATGCTGCTGTCAGCTGCTGTATTTATCACCGTCAGCAGCTCTTGCCCAAATTTGAGAACATGCATGCAAGTAATCTTTTCTCTATAGATGGCAGGATATACCTAGCCTACCCCCTTTTTGAAGTGCTAATTAGTCATTTAATATTAGCCTAGGCCAACTCCTATCATTCATACCATTTCATTTTCTCAACAGTGTATTTATAGCTTCAGAATCAGTGCAGCTTTCCCATCACTACAGGGCATTGTGGGAAAAAAGAATACTCAGTCATTTGCCCACCTCCCTTTTCCTCAGCAATTTGGCCTTGCAGCACATCCACCTACCCGTTTAGAATTACGAGTTTTCTCAGAGCACCTTAAAAGAGCGCATCATAATTAATCCCAAGGGCAAACCGAGCTCTGTAAGCAGCATCCACTATAAGAATCAAGTGAGCAGTAAAAGTCTGCTAGGGGGTTAATAAAGACCTCAGTCTTTCTCCTGACATGTGGGTTGATACGTTGTGCAGCAATGACAAAGACTGAGGGGGCCTATTGCGTAATGACTGCCAGGGGTCCACACTATGTCTGTGTTGACAGAGTGAGGTCTCTGACTGCCTTCAGGGACCAGCTGCAGTGGAGCTCTGAAGAGCTAATGATTTATATCCCTCCTTGTCACGGACATGGAGTGCACACTCCAAAGAGAGAGGCTGTAATAGTCATGTGTGTATTTAGAGTGGGTTGCCGGTCCATCGGCAATTGTTTTAAGAGCCTCTCCTGTATTAATCAAATTTGCTCAGCTCCATCATATTAGTGGGCACACAGTATAGTTTGGTTCTGAGGATGGTTTGTCTGGTATTTATGAAATGTAAATGTTGCATTGGTGTATTCTTTGTTTCTGGTTTCAGCAAAACATTATCTTATTTAGCTTTTTAAATTAGTCAACTCTGATTTAATCAGCCTTATAACTGTAATCAAATTAGGACTTTGCCACATTTGACTATGTATAGAGTCAGTCTGTTAAGAGTTTGTGCAATGGTGTTGTTGATTTAATCACTACCACTAGATAAACATCTCCTCCTTGTATTCATGCCAGGGACACCATGTGGCGTGTGTTCACCGGGGTGCTGTCTGTAGAGGAGAAAGGCAGCCAGCTACTGGCGGACCTGCGGGAGATTGAGTCCTGGGTGTACCGGCTGCTGCGCTCACCAGTACCTGTGGCAGGCCAGAGGCGTGTGGACGTGGAGGTTCTGCCCCACGAACTGAAGCGGGCCCTTACCTTTGCCCTACCAGACAACTCTCGTTTCTCCATGGTCGACTTCCCCCTGCATCTGCCCCTGGAGCTGTTGGGTGTGGACGCCTGTCTACAGGTCCTCAGCTGTGTCCTTCTTGAGCACAAGGTGAGGACAGACGCAACGATGGGGACCTGTATTTGAGGGTCTCTTTACTCTTAGCAGGTGTCCTTTCCACGCCCTTTCTTATATATTCCCTTTTGAGGCCATCTGCACGGGAGGAGAAGACTCTTTATGCAGGAAGGCTTCCATATACAGTCTCCTTTCCCATGTGACTCGAAAGATCCTTTAGAGGAGAATGGATAATAAAGGGAAGCTATATTTAGAACCGTGTGATTGGCCAGTAGTTTCCTCATGAATGCAGCTATATGCCCGCCTGTAGGGAGGTTATTTTCTAAAAGACTCCCAGAGAATGATGGACACTTTCTATTAGAAATAAGCCAACCAAAGCTAAATCAGTGGAGGCTAGGAAATGTAGGAGATAAAACACAAGATTGCATGTGTGACAGAGGGAAGGTATTCTTTCTCTGTCAGTTATGTCATTATTACTCTACATGCCACTGGCATAAATAAAAAGTATTAATTCATAAAATGCTTTAATTACTGAAGAGCCCTATAGTGAGCACTCTTTGCTCACAGTGACATTGATACTGTACCTTTGTTTTAATAATATTGCGAAATTTTCATTATTATAATTTTTGAAAGAAAGAAAATCACCCCTCTTTGCAACATGCCCAAGCCCACTCCTGTTACTTGAGAAAGCAAACATCACTTAATAAAGCCCAGCATCTACTGTGTCATGGTCAACATATCATCTCTTTCCTCTGAGAAAGATTAAATGGGCTCTTGAGTGAAAATGGCACCATCTAGAGTCCATCCGTATGGTTCCTATACTGTGTAATAATAGACCTGTTTGCTGTATATCTCAGACTCAGTGTGCGCGTGCATCACTGGGGCAGAAAGGAACGTGATCCTGGTCAGAACAACATGGCAGACTACAATATATTTGCATTTGTTAGCCATGCTAGCGATCTAAACAATCAATCCATGCCAAAGCTAGATATTTGAAAGGTGAAAAACTCACAGACATGCTGATTTAGCAAAATGGCATCCAGCTGTTTTCGTTTGAAACAACTTTTAGTCAGGGGAGTCCCATGGTATTCTTTTAGAGCAGCAGCTCACGCAGGACCGGGGTAACTAACTTAGTCACGTGACTCAGTTGGTATTGCTGATTGGCTCGAACACGGTATGTTTGTATACAGCGAACAGGTCTATACTCTCAGTCTGATCTCAGTTTGATCTCGCTCCATCAAGTTAGCTGATAACGTAAATTGATCACAGTAAACATCTTCTGTAGTACAGGAAAATCAATCATTTCACTTGAAAGACATGTTGATGAAACCATTCGTTTTTTTGTTGTCTGGAAAAAGTACTAACATATATTACTCAAGTTCTTTTATATCAGTTAAATTTGACTTATCTTTCCCCAAACCTTATTATCTAAGGATAGTAAGGTAGTGGAGTGGAGTTAGGGTTGGGCGATATATATGATATCACGATATTTTCTGACCTTTCGGCGATACACGATCACAATGTTTTTACAAGACAGTATTTGAGTTTGCAAGCTAACATTAAAGACAAAAGACCCATGCATTTAGCATTTTTATATTATATATTAGATTTAGATTATTGGATTATTAGATTATATATTGCATATATTTAGCATGTTAGCATTTCATTTTTTTAGATTATATATTAGATTAGATTTATATTATTAGATTATAATGTAACTATTTATTGTAGGGCAAATATAACAGAGGGCATACATAGTACTTATCTTATTAAAAAACAAAGCATTGATTAGCAAAACATGAAAATGTCAAACCACATTGTCAGAATTGTAATGTTTATTGTTTACTGAAACGTTTGACTGTAAAAGTAAATGAACCACCACACTCACTCACATGACAACTAATTTCTTTAATTGTTACATTAGATATAAATACTGATATTTTTTACGTAAAATCTACAAACTAGTAGCTTATAACTGGTAATCGAATGCTTTTGCATATATTTATATGAACTGAACAAGCTAGTGACGAAGGCTAGCTCAGTAGTGGGTGGTGAGCTGGATAACCTAGAGGTGGTGGCTGAGAGGAGGATGAGGAAAAAGCTAGAAGTCATCCTGGAGAACCCCTCTCACCCCCTCTACGAGGAGCTAGCCAGAATGAAGAGCACGTTCAGCCTAAGACTCATCCCCCCCCTGACACACTACAAACCGCCTGGGCCGGTCCTTTATACCGGCAGCCATCAGGCTCTACAACAAAGGGCTTTGGCGGCCGGATCTGCTGCCAGAACTATCACTGTCACAACTCAGGACTTGAGAACTAGAGACTCACATCACCGTACTGACATCTTGTATTTTGCACTAGAGACTAATATCACTGGACTCTCATCACTGGACTATCTTGTGTTTGTACTTTTTTTTAATATTATTTTGTATTGTGATGCTGGTGGTGTTCAGCCTCGTCACGGTTAAAAAACAAACAAATTCAAATGTCCACACAAGTGCAATATCAATCATTAAGAATATTTATTGAATGCAGCCATAATATAGTTTGATGGGCAAATAGAATGGTCGTAATACAGTCCGATGTCCAAAACACAAAACAGGCTCTCGTACAAAAAGAAGGGATTGTTCAATACTCAAGAGTAGTCTTCCGGTCCATGTTCAGTACACAAGGGGGTTTCTCAGCCAGTCTAGGGTCCATTACACAATGAACACCTTCACCTCTCCTCTCACTACCTCTCACCTCGCAAAAAACTCCATACCCAAACAATCTCTCTCTCAATACAACAACTCCTACCTCATCACCTCTCAACTCTCTCTGTCCTAGTGTATTTGTAGTGTGTGTGTGTCTGCGGTGTGTGCGTGTGGGATGTGGGTGATCTAATGATGCACAGGTGTGTTCTATCAGTACTAATCAGCTACCTAATTGCTTCTACTCCTCCTGTGGCAGTAGTACCTCCCGTCCTTCACATATCCATGAGACGGGGGGTGATATCTGCCACAGTATCTATACTTTAAGTGTACCTATAGTGTATGACTGTGAAGCTATGCATCCCCCACCCTGTATCCCCCTGTTGGATGTTTCTGTAATCAGCCAGTATCGCCTCGTTATCTGTGTTTGTGAAGTTTCTGCGTTGTGTTTATTTCTCTCTGAAGTCGACCTTCTCATACTGGCTGTACAACTTTGTCATCCCCCTTAATGTAATCCGTAATCATAAGAATTCGACACTGGCAGACGTGGTACCTTTCTTGGAAAAACGTTGTTTATTCCATAAACAAAGCCTCATAATCAGATGTAACCCCGTTCTGTAATGTCCTTGTTCAGTCTTAACACTTTGGCTGCCATGGGTTAAATTAATGATATACCATAGATTGCCAGCGCTATTTGTCTATGGAGAACGTCCCCTTCTTTGCAGGGCTATAACTTTTTAAATTCTATTGCTACATTGCCATTATTAGGGCCCATTCAAAGTCCTATATGTATTGTTCATTGTGTAGCAACGTTAAACTTTTTCATTCACATATTCATAGTAAAGTATGGTCTAATGTATAAGTATGTTTTCATCTCTTTCTGCAACTTTCTCCAGAACGTGATATATAGCCCCAAATGCATTATATTGATGATGAAATACAGTTTGATGGCAATCAGCGCGATATAAAAAATTCCAACTAGACGTACTTCTAGAAGTTACTACACGTCATCTGATGTTGACCGGATGGGCGAGGGGGCGTTTATAATTCCGTGGGCAGCGTTATACCAATCATCTAATGTGGGTCAAATGTTGATAAAAGCAGTTAGTATCGAAGATGGTAACGTTACACGCTGAAACTCACCCCAGTCTCCGCGCGCCGTTGGGCGATCATCGTCGAGTAGAAATTTTATCATTATGGGATATATTATTACCCGGTCCATCTCCAGCTTGTATAATGGTATATACGTCCAAATCATGTTGTTTATCGAGTTATTGGCAATCGATCGCTATGTAGAGTGACGAGCTAGAGTGCCGGAACCTATCCCGAGTGGCCGGAAGCAATAGGGCCGACCAGCAAAACCTCTACTGCGCTTCCTGTTAAGCAGTTGCGCCGATCGGCCACCAGATGGCGCTCCTGAACCGCCAGAGAGCTCAGTGGGTCCTGCTGGTGAATCTCAGGCCAGCGGAGGGGGAATATGAATCCGATTCCAGATTTTTGAAATATTGATATAAGGACGCTGTACAGCGTCCCCCGGCAACTTTAGCATCGCCAGCAAAGACGTTGTAAATCGTTTTTAGGCAGTCAAAGTGTTAATTCATTATTCTAACGATCTCTCTCCTGTCAGCCCGCTCGGTGGTCGTGCGGCCTAGCTGTCCAAAGGCCTTCCCTGTCAGCCGAAGCCAGTGATGTCGTGGCACTCCATCCCCCCCCCCCCCCTCCTCGAGATCGTTTCAAAGTCTCCGTCAACGCGTCTGCTCGCGTCTGCTTTGCGTCTTAATCTAATTTACCCCGGAAGGAACTCATCATAACGTCTTCTCCCTAGCAACGGGGGTCCCCCGCCCCCTCTCCCTCATTACTACGTGACACGCAGTCTTTGACAACGGCTCTTTGACCCAAATCACTATAGCAACAGCGATGTTGATATTATCCCCCTAGTTCTCTCTGACCAAACCTGCCTGTGGCTTGATAATGCATTTTCTCCAGATCGAGTAACCTTGATGCTGATGCTTGATCAGCTGTTGATGTTAAACGCACAGCCCGAATCCTCATCTGCTGCTGTTAGTCTGCTGCAACACACTCTGACTGCTATCTATTTTTAAGATCTATAGATCTGTCTGAGTAGATGCTGTCACCCACCAATACATTATATACACATTGAAAAAAATAGATTCCTTTACCCCCCATGCTGCTTTGACACCCGAATTTCTCCAAGGGGATCAATAAAGGATCATCTTATCTTCTCTTATATTTATAGGTTTAGAGGTAAAGGGTACTTTACTATGTAAAGATAGGTGGAGTGTTGTGTACATTCATGTTTAGAGGTTGAGTGCTTTAAGGGGAGACACTGCAGGTGAATAGGGTAAACAAATGAACTAATAGATATCACAATGAAACTTCCCCAGTTGATTACTTATATTAAGACAAGACTTTTTTGTATTACAAGTTTTCTGAAATTGTATGTTTAAATATGCAAATGAGGCATGATCTACTTAAATATGCACTAATTTGCATATAATTCCAGGACATAAATCTGAACATTGGATAAAGCCATTTTCAAAATTATAGTTTCATTTTGTTGACATATTAGAGCCAAAGGTTATTACAGAGGGGATTTTGGATATCTCTTTTTATCACTCCATAAATCAGAAAATACTCCATTCAGTCCATTTTTATGGTAAAATTCCATATTTCGCCATGTTTTTAGGAATAAAATGTGATATAAATCAGGGTATGAATGCGATATCAACAAACCCTTCTGTAAATACCTTCAGAACATAGATATGAATAGAACTGGAAGGTTTGGTGTATGTGAGTGCTACTGAAGTGGAGATTTCTGGCTCAGAGTATGAGGAAAAACTCTTAAAACTCATTTTTGGGAAAACGCCTTCAAAGTTCTGTATTGTAAAATGCCATACTTTTTTTTAAACAGATATTTACAAACACAATACCTACAGTAATCAAACTATTAGTAATAGACAACCTAAACACATGTCTGATAACTGAATAATAATAATAATGATGTTATTGAACTGAACAGAACTACACACAGGCTACAAACAGTATAGTACAGTGTAGTACCCCCTAATAGGCAAAAAATATTTGAATAGATATCACTATGAAACTTTCCCAATTTGTTATGTACATATAAACTAAGAAAAAATATATTGCAAGTTTTCTGAAATTTATGTTTATATATGCAAATGAGGCACTTCCCCATTAAATATGTGTACATTTATGGATGCAATATGGCAAAATGATGTAAAATAAACAACTAAATGTGTGTTATTGACGTTTTATTGTCACTAGTTTTTTTTTTTTTTTTTAAACTTAAATTTTTTATTAACAGTTTTTAGACAGACAGCACTTACAAAAAATACATAATAAAAAATAAAGAGACTAACATCACAATAAAAACAAAAACAAAAAACAGTGCACATAAATATTTACATGGGTATCACATGGTTAGTTGTCTGGTTCCCCTACTGTTGTTTTCTAGGTATTTGATACAAAGGCTGATTGTGTATCTCCCTTAAACAGGCATAAACAGGTAATTCCTACTCAAAGATGATAAATGCTGACTAAGGCTTGTATGTGTGATCTGGGTCCAGAGACCCTCCTTGAGCTTCTTTCTTCCCTTATCCTTCGTCCTTTCTTTTTTTTTCTCTTGTTTATTAACTTTCACTTTGCCTTTTGGTTCACCCATACACAAACCACATCATCCCTGAATATTTAATATCACACCGTTAAACAGACATAAATAATAAGGTATAAAAGCATTCAGCAATTGTAATATCCCAAAAACAAAATAGAAAATACTAACTAAAGCACAGGTGTGTGACATGGGTTCATAGACCCTCCTTGAACATCTTTCCTCCTTTACCCTTCGCCCTCTTGTGTTGCATTTGGTTCTTCCTCTGTGATGTCGTTCTCATTCCTTTTATAATCCTCCCACTTTCCCCATCTTTCCCCAAATTTCTCTTCCTGTAACCTCAGCATGTGTGTTATCCTTTCCATATCCTGTATTTCTTCCACTATTCCTACCCATTTTGCTATTGTCGGTGGGTCTTCCTTGTACCACAGTCTCGTTATTGCTTTTCTGGCCGCTATCAACATTATCTTTATTAAATATTTGTCCCCCCCTTGTATTCCCTCGTGTGTCAGGTCTCCTAAGTAAAGCACCAGTCCTGTTTGTGGTAGCCCGTATCCTAATATTCTGATCATTGCTTCCCCTATCTCCTCCCAATACCCCTTCAGCTTCTGACATCCCCAGAATATGTGCGTGTGATTTGCCCCCTCCTTCCCACACATCCTCCAGCATGCTTTTTGTGTTGGTGCATATTTTCCCTTCAGCTCTGGGGTTATAAAGAATCTGATTATGTTTTTCCATCCAAATTCTTTCCATATTCTCGATCCTGTTGTTGAATGTTGTACCTCGCATATGTTCCCCCATTCCTTCCCTGTTATTCCTATCTCTAGTTCTCTCTCCCATTTCTCCCTTATATAATCGGTCGTGTGTCCCTTGCTGGTCATTATAGCCCGGTATATTGCTGATATTACTCTTCCTTGCCCCCCTTCGTATGCCCATACTATCATCTTTATTATTCCATTCTGTTCCTTGTCTTTGGCCCCCCTTATTTCTTTGTTGTAGTAGTCTCTAACCTGTAGATATCTGAAGTGGTCCCTGTTTTCTAGTCCAAATTTCTCCTTTAATTTTTGTAGTGTCTGCATTTCTCCTTTCTCTATCATTTTGCATATCGCTGTTGCCCCCCCCCTCTCCCACCTTCTGAATCCATGGTCTAACCTCCCTGGTTTGAATCTCTTGTCATGTGCTACCCATCTCAGGACCCCTGACTGCTTCTCCAATTTGTGTGTTTTTACTACTCTGTTCCATATGGTCAAGGTGCATTTGGTGATTGGATCTAATAGTCCCTCTTTTTCTTTAAATAGTTCCCTATCTCCCACCAGAGCTTGTACCTTGTATCCCTCCCCTTCTTTTTCAATGTCTTTCCATCTTGCCTCATATCTGTCGTTACACCAGCACGTCACTGCTCTCAGTTGTGCTGCATAATAATAATCTTGTAGGCTGGGTACTGCCATCCCTCCCTCTTCCTTTGGTAGTTGTAGTGTTTTATATCTGACCCGTGGTCTTCTCCCCGCCCATATGAACCTCGATATCAGTCTGTCCCACTCCCTGAATTGATTCTGTGGTATTTGTATCGGTAGTGACTGGAATAGGTACAGTAACCTTGATAGTATGTTCATTTTAATGACCTCTATTCTTGAATTGAAGTCCAAGGGCATTACTGTCCATCTCTCTAAGTCTCTCTTGATGTTCTGATTTTATTGTCACTAGTTTCATAGAAGACATGTTTAGGAAGCAAAATATAACAAAATCTCAAAATCACCAAAAAAAGTATATTTGACTATTCACCTGCAGTGTCTCGCCTTAAAGCTAGTAAGGTGGACTGTTGTCACTGTTGTGTTCATTCATGTTTAGAGGTTGAGTACTTTATTATCTAAAGCTAGTAACGTGGAGTGTTGTGTACATTCATGTTTAGAGGTTGAATGCTTTATTGTCTAAAGCTAGTAACGTGGAGTGTTGTGTACATTCACGTTTAGAGGTTTAGTGCTTTATCTAGTAGTAAGGTGGAGTGTTGTCTTCATTCATGTTTAGTGCTTTATTATCTAAAGCTAGTTAGGTGGAGTGTTGTGTTCATTCATGTTTAGTGCTGTATTATCTAAAGCTAGTTAGGTGGAGTGTTGTGTTCATTCATGTTTAGTGCTGTATTATCTAAAGCTAGTTAGGTGGAGTGTTTTCATTCATGTTTAGAGGTTGAGTTGATTACTTTATTATCTAGTAGTAAGGAGTGTTGTATGTACCCAGGGAGCGAAATTAAAGCCCGCCAAGCGCCATTTGCGGGCAGATTTTACGTTTGGCGGGTGGGACTGAGAGGTCTGTCTGCCATGTGGCGGGCAACGAAATAGTCATGTGAAAACCGATCGAATAACATGATCCAATTCTTAGCGGAGTTCTCACTCACTGTCTCAAGCACACAGACATGCAACGCGCTGCTCCTCCCTCCTCCAGCCCCTCCCAACCCCATGTAAACAGAGAGGCTAGAGTCGGGCCGGGCAGTCTGCTGACTGCTCTAACGTTAGCTACCGTTACAAAATGACCCAGTCAACTATTCACTTTTAGTTTAATACTGAGGCATTGTCCGTTATCTAGCCGGCTAGCTACTGATAGCTCCCGATATCAACAAATGCTCCAGCAAGTCTAGTAGTGCATAATACCTCCGTTGGATAGGTAGCTACCTAGTACACGTTAGCTCCAGTAGGGTCCAGCTGCAGCGCCGCAGAAATTGGGAGAATCCTTGCTGGAGCTGGAGGCTACAGTATAGGGTCCAGCTGCAGCGCCGGAGAATCCTTGCTGGAGCTGGAGGCTACTCGAGTATACACACAGACAGTGGAGCTGTTTGCAGATAGTGAGCATTTTGACTTGTTGCGTGGTGGCGATGTCTCGCAGATAATACAACTACAAGTATGATTATATAATATATATATTTTATTAAAAAAAAAAAAATTAAATGTGGCTGGTAAGAAATATGCTTGGCGGGTAGATTTTTCTCATCTACCAGCCACTGGCCGGTGAGTCAAAAAGTTAATTTCGCTCCCTGCATGTACAACATGGGAGCAGTACACAAAATGGGAGTAGCTTAATTTCACTGTTTACTACTAAATAAGTAAACCCAATGGGGAAAATACTGGTATATAAAAGTGACTATAGGTTTTACTTTCTCCATCAACAATAATATTATCAGGCGGCCGGGTAGTGCAGCGGACTAAGCATCTGCCTACCACCACAGAGACAGTGGGATCGAATCCAGCTGTGGTGCTTCCGGGTTGGCCGACCGTCCATACTAACACAATTGGCGGTGTTAGCCGGTGTGAAACCCGACGAGGGTGGGTCCTGGTCGTTGTAAACAGCGACTCCTACAGTTCGGTCGGGGGCGCCTGCACAGCAAGGGAAGGATCTAGGAAAGGTAGTGTGACCTTCCACACGTTAGACTCTCCCAGTGAGAGTCCGCGCTGCCAGGTGAAACGAAGTGGTGGGCTGGGTACACATGTGTCGGAGGAAGCATGTGATAGTCTCCGCCCTCTCAGACCCATGTGATAGTCTCCGCCCTCCCAGACCGACGGTAGGGGGTAGAGTGTGCAACTACCAGGAAGGGGATTGGGAATTGGCATAACGACTAACATTGGGAGGGGAGAAAACGGAAAAAGATAATAATAAAGAAATAATTATAATATTATAAAAAAGAAAATATATGGCCTAATATGTGAAAAGGTAGTGGACACAACTCTTGACCTCCCAGGTTTCCATTGAACAATATAGGTCAGTATTATTTGTATGACGTATTCATTCTTGCCTATTGATTTGAAGCCTCTGTGATTTCCAGGTGGTTCTTCAGTCGCGGGATTACAATGCTCTGTCGATGAGTGTCATGGCCTTTGTGGCCATGATCTACCCTCTGGAGTACATGTTCCCCGTCATCCCATTACTTCCCACATGCATGGCCTCTGCTGAACAGGTAAAACACTGTCTTTAACACTTTTTGTTTGAATATGGTATTGTATACATGTTTTATAATATGACATTTGTGTAATTATTAGTGAGTTATTATTAGTGAATGTTATTATTGTTCAAATACAGTAGCATTTGATTGCTCACTGGTTGATGAGGGCTTTTCAAGGGCCAATACTGATATTTAGAGAGCAGGATAGGCGATTTATAATGCAGATATTATTTATTTATTTTGCATCTGATCAAATAAACAATTTAATAATAACATGAGACCCAAAGTGTCTCTTCTTTTGTTTAGTACATCTGAACTTTGCACTCTACTTATGATTTGAAATCAATAAATGCATCAAACTAAAATTATAGATTAAAAATAAACCTTTTACTATGGCTGGTTGTGTCAGTGAAATGTGATTGGTTGACACCCCCCACCTCTCTCTCCCTCTCTTGCTCTTCTCGTTCCCTCCCCACAGCTTCTCCTCGCCCCCACACCCTACATTATAGGTGTACCAGCTAGCTTCTTCCTTTACAAATCTGATTTCAAAATGCCAGATGATGTGTGGCTGGTGGACCTTGACAGTAACAAGGTCAGTATTTCTTCTTATGTTCTACTATGAGGTATCCCTAGTGGATGAATATACATGTATATATTCTTGGAATGTATGTATGACTTGGGATTTTGAGGGTGTTAAGTGTGGACTACAGGGCCGTGCAGAGACCTTTAGAGGGGCAGGTTCTCAAATTTGAAAAAGACCATATGTATCAAAATGTTAGAACACCAACTACAGCGTAACGTAACCAGCCAAACTATAGCATTAGCAACCAATATTCAGAGAATGTAACACAGAATCTTACAACAAACTGAATCACACGATTACGCCATAGAATAGTTTGGGATTTATATAATATATAATTGGCGGCACGTGGTGTAGTGGTTAACACTGTCGCCTCACAGATAGAAGGTCATGGGTTCGATTCCCGCTTGGGGACCAGGTTGCCGTGTTGCCAGTTACCCAGGTCGGGTATCTCCCAGGCCTTTCTGTGTGGAGTTTGCATGTTCTCCCTGTGCTCGCAAGGGTTTCCCCTCCCGATAAGATAAACCCAATGGAAAAACATGCACAACAGATCGCTAATGCTGTCGCGTCCCTGACGGAGATGGACAGGAGCACTTGGATTGGTCCCTGGGCGAGGCGCTCGCCGCAGCCCTCGTCTGTTCCCGGCTGCCCTTGGGGGAGAAGGACGACGGGATGGGAGGTGCAGAGAACATTTCGTCAGCGACTCAGTGCATGTGTGTTCCTGTGGGTCACCCATCACGTGCGTGTGTTAATCTGATGACAAATAAAGACTTATACTTATTATTATTTGAAGATTCCTCAATTGCAGACTACTCTCAGGCTTCTAGAGGACATAAGTAGTTGGTGTACCTGGACATTGCTTACAGCCCCAGTAGAAACTGACAAACAGCAGACAAGAATGCATATAAGAAAGCACTGCTGCTGTGCACAGACCAGTCCCAGGCTGTACAGTTATGAATATCTATGGCTGTACTGTATCTATGCTGTAATGTAATATATAATAATACAACACAATAATATATTTTAGCTGAAGTTTATTATTAACCCTTTTTTCGCCAATGACTGATTAAGTCGTCATTTCTCGCCATGCTTAATCTGCCAATGACGGATTACGCCGTCATCGAGATCAATATTTCAAATTTCTGTCATGGCAATCATATTTCACCCACGGAGACTTGGCTGGTCCTGTAGATCTCCGCTCAACTCTCCAACGGTTCAAGACCGCCACCTGGTGGCCGATCGGCGAGTTGCCAAAACCGGAAGTGAGCGGCCGGAAGTGGTGCTCATCCATATTCGATCCGGCCACTCGCTATTGCTTGCGGGACTCCATCTTGACACACTGGACATGGATCCGTTGCCATAACTCGATAAACAACATGATTGGACGTATATTAGTATTATACAACCTGGAACTGGGTCGCCTAGATCGACATCCCATAATAACGATCTTTTTGCTCCACTCATCGCCCAACGCTACGAGGAAGCTGCGGTGAGTTTCAGCGTGTTTGATTATTATTATCCATACAAACTGCTCTGATCTATATATCACCCATACTACATAAATGATTTAACGTGGGCCACGGAATTATAAACGACCCCCCCCCCCCCCCCCCTAACATCAGATGATAAGATCATAATGTCTAGGATCATGTACAGTTGACATTTTTAATCTGGCGTCGATCGCTATCAAACTGTATTTGATCATCAATATATGCATTTATGGCTATAACTCACGTTCTGCAGAATGCTGCAGAAAACGATAAAAACATATTTATACTTTAGACCGTATTTTAGTATGAATGTGTGAATGAAAAAGTAGAACGTTGCTACATCCTAAACGATAGATACTTGATGTTGAATGGGCCATAGTAATGTCAATTTAGCAATACAATTTAAAAAGTTATAGCCCTGCAAAGTAGATGAACATCTCCATAGACAAATAGAGCTGGCAGAGGGTGGTTTAGGATGGGTACAATGCTGGCGAAGAATGGGTTAACACTTTGAGAGCCAGTCCGTGTTTTCCTTTTTACCCCCTTGAATGCCCAAATCCACTCCAATGTTAATTTAATATCGCCTAATCTATGTTTTAAATTAAATGTGTTTAAATGTGTCTAATCTGCCCGTCGCTTATCAAAGACTCATTTTCCAGTCAACATTGTCAAAGCAGATTGTTTTTTTATCGCTTCATTTCCGTTTGATAGCATTTTGAAAATCACTCGTTTTCGCGGAAAAAACAACCCATTCTATGATAATCGCCTTTTACTGGAATATTCTAGAACGTTGTCATTTGTCGGCCTATTTATGAATCATTTTCAAATAAACGCTAGATAATCGATAGTATATGTGCACACGCACACTCGTGCCGCGCGCTGATAATCGCTGCTCTTATTTCCTGATGGCTTTTACAGTCAAAACAGCTATATCACATATAGGGGAAACGCTTATATATCCATGAAAACGAGTCTGATTATCCTAAGACTGATAACATAGATTCCTTACCTGAGATCAGATGGTATCCAAATGGATTATTCCAATTCCTGATCACCATTCGAAAAAATCGATCATTGTATTGATCCACCGTGTGTACAGTAGAACACATAATCCCCGCTGCTCTTCAGGCTCCGGAGTGATGCCGGTCGATGCCGGCTGCGTGAGTGAGACGTAAAATGTGGAGTCAGAAATCCTTTCTCCCATTCACTTTCATTGAGTCCAATCCAAAAGGGTGATTTACCATCTGGGAGACGATAGGGGGCGCTTTTTTCACATCTGAGAGCCTGGGGTGACTGGATCTCCAACGGTAGGCTCGCTTGATGCAATATGATTTCAGATCTATAATAAAAAAGAAAAAAAAGAATATTCTCGTGATGGGCATTCAACCAGCGGGGGGTAAACCCAAGAAAAGCCGTGAGTGGCATTCAAAGTGTTAACAGTAAACGGTAAACAGTAATTTCTTTGGTCACTTAAATGGTTATTCGTAGCAAGGGTCCATTTATATAAGCTCTCTTATTTCTTGTTTGGCGCTTGCTGGTGTATCAGCTGTCCTACCAGACCTCTGTTGTGGGCCAGCAAACATGATGATCCGAATACACATTACATTTCACTCTAAAAGCGACTTGCATGCATGGCTAATTAACAATAATTGCTTATGGTACATCTAACTAACGGAGGTATATAACGTAAATGGTGATAGATAACATGTGGGCTAACGTTAGGTAACGCTGGGATGGATGCTAATTAGCTAACCTAAGCACATCGCATTATCGAGATTAACGTTGGCAAGAAGAATACAAGCATAGTCTTATTTTCATGTAGTTGTGGACAGCTAGCGAACAAAGTCTTGCTTTGTTGCAAAATATGATAGTTAACATTCTTAATCTTGGTTGCTAAAATATTAGTTATGGAAAACAATAACTTTCTTACCGTTAGCTGCTGGTGCTGACTTCAGTTGCTGCTTAAAATCAGCTGACAGACGGACAAACGTGAGGCGAGATGCTCGGTTTGTGCTAGATTTCTATTTGCTAATGGGCCCGTCATTCCAAGAGGGAGGGTGACACGCTGCGCAACATAACAGAAAACCATGCACCTCAGACAGACGGGCATTCAAGTATTTATTTTTAATATTATTAATTGTTAAAATGATTCTTGATAAGGACAATGGGCATTGCCCAAAAAAAAAAAAGCATTGCCAAAAAAGGGTACATTGGTCATCAAGGGGCATTTTGCACCTGTACTACATAAGACTTCAGACTATGGACCCACAGTGTTTTCCAGCTTATACCATTTTGTTCTTATATAATTTTTTTGGATATTGCAACTACTACAGAAAAACGTGAGTACACAATTACAAGTACAACTCAAGTTCATCCCTATGTTACTCTATTTCATTAGCACTAAAAGTGATTTTTCTTTATTGTGTAAGAATCTTCAGAATGTTATCTTTCAAAAGAGACCAGGGCCCTCATTTATCAACGTTGCGTACGCACAGATATGTGCTTAACCCGTGCGTACGACCATTTCTAAGCAAAGTGTGGGATTTATCAATTTGAACGTGAACTTGACTTTGTGCTTATATCTACGCACAGCTCGGAGCATGCGTACCTGACGCCCGGTGGTAGAATATGATACTGCAGACGGACGGCATATGCGCTCATCAGTTTCATGCATGTTTCAATGTGGAAATAAGCTTCCGTGCATTACTCCCGACACTGGCGCGTGTTCTGTATGAACCGTAATTCATTATAGTTCATTGTGAAATAGCAATAGTAGTGTAATTATTGTCAAACCCTAAATAGCATGTGGAATAGGTATTTCCGAATGAATTCAGCCTGGTTCATAGCGTTATTATAGGAATACTTCTCCGGTGTGCGCTCGGATGTTTTCAGAGATATAGGGCATGTCTATTTGCAGAGAGAGGGAACATAATAATATTAAGTAGAGTTCGCTACCCGAGACACATTCTCCTTGATTTGTACCGCAATTTGAGACCCACATTGGAGTGTGGAGCAAAACGCAGTGTTGGATGTCTAATTTCCCCAACCCCACCAACTATATACAATATCCATATATCAATAACAGGAGGGCAGAGAGGATTTTACGCCAAGTTACCCAACATCATCGGAGCAATATATAGACTGTACCCATATAGCTTTCAATGCTCCATCAATGAACAAATCCAGTAATGTGAACGGGATTCCACTCTGTCAATGTACAGATAATCTGCGATGCGCATTTTGGCTGATAATGTGCCGGTGGCCGGAGTCTTATTCAGGCCTAATTGTATTTAATTCAATTGTAATGTTATTACTAAAACATCACTTAAATGCAGATCAGGGTTATCCACTGAAGCCATAATGACTCTGACCAGAACCACGGGCTCATGATGAGCGCACATAATAGGCATTGTAGAGCGCAGAGTTGACCGGCTGAAATTGATTTCATTTAAGTCATTACAGTGCTTAATGTCGGGTCAGCTTGTCATTTATTTCTGTCAATGTGCTGGTTCTGTAGCAGGACTGGGTCAGTCAACATCCTTGGCTCCCGGCGCACCGAAGATAGTCTACATGCTCCCTCCTCCTCAGCAGGGTTGTCTGTGAACTTGGCAACTTCATTGGATTTATTTATTCTCTAAAAATATCTATAATCATACGATTAAATATTGTTTAAAATAAAACGCTAAATACTATTATTCTGTGTCATGTTTCCAAATAAGATTGTTCACAACGGGAAATGCTGTATACGTTCAATTTGTTGGTTGGACCTCGGTGATCAATCTCGCTCTCAGTGAAGTCTCTGAGTTTGCTCGGGTTAGACCATTATTTCACATCCCATGGGGGTGTTTCATGACCATATATGGATAATCGGGGCGGTTCTGGTATGCAAATACTTAAAACCATGCACAAGCTCCAACGTGGGATCAAAGTGATATTTATCAAGACAGGTGTGCGTAGGACCTGTGTACGCACGTGTGATAAATCCCGTTTTTTTTGTGCGTGCACACATTCTAAATTCTGTGCTTACGAACGAAAGTAGAATACTTTCTAAGAAGTGTTGATAAATGAGGGCCCAGGCATGTGCTATAAGTATAAAGATACGCTTAAAAAAAAAAGTATGCAGTCAAGTTCAAGTTTAAAATTTGCCACTTTTCTGCCCGTCTGTTAAGAAGTTAACACCACTGTTCCCTCAATTTTTTTTTCGGTCTGAGCAAACACTCAAACCTCCTGAGCAGACATCAGCAACTACTGAGCAACATACGTCACCTGCCGATTAACCGGTTAGTTGATAAGCGGCGGTTTGTAAAAAAAAATTTGAATCTTAATTTCCCTCAATGTCTAACATAAAAATATACAAATTTTGCTGATACACCGAGAAATAATACAAAAAGGCATATTATATTCCTTAATCAAATATTTATTTGACCATTGATTGACGATACAGAGCAAAGTCCTTACTTTGGCAGCGGCGGTGTGACAAATCTCAAGAAAATAACAATCAACCTATGACAAAATAAATATATTTTCAAGTCTTACTGGACAAAATAAATAACAAGAAAAATATGAAGTAATGTTTTAAATAATACCTCTTCTGTATTAGAAAATCCAGCTTAAAAAATATATCTTTGTATCTTTTCAATGTAATGTAAATTATAAAACAGTAACCTCACAAAGATACTAATTTAAAAGTGCACTATGCAGTTTCAGATTTGTTGCAATTAGTGTACTAAACTAATTTATTACACACATAATCCTTAGAATGATTGTATCATAACAAGCATCTTATCAAACCAAAACATCATTTTGAGGCATCAAAATAGTTTTCAATTATTTTCTTTCTCTCTGTATAGCTGCATGCTTCAATCAATTCGGTCAACTTTGCCATCAAACTCTTGTCTCGCACTGCTTTGTTTGTAATGTTTTTCTGTGTCCATGTGAGCTTTGAGATCGCCACCACTTTTATTAGACACAGAAACATATGGTCAAGCTTTGCATGCGTTGCACTCCGCTTCCAATTAGTCTCGACCGGGACGATAAATTGGGAATTTTCTCTGCAGTTAATCTGTAATGTACATTTTCGCGTTTGCATTGTGAGGAGCCAGCGATGCTGGTTGAATCTGTCCGCTTCCTCCTGTTGTGTGTGTCTGTGTGAGCGCGCAGTAGCGCCGCCCACAAAGCACTGAAAGCGAGGCTTCTCTTGGTAACGTCACATGCAACAGGTTACCGTAGTATTCGGTGCAACGCACCAGTCAATTTAACTACATGCATATTTTACACAAACATCAGTGCGCGACAGATTTCAGATGTGCGCGGGAGCGTTTTGCCATGTGTGTGTGTGCGCGCGCGCACGGGCGCACCTTAGGGGGAACATTGGTTAACACCACACCATATTTGATCTATCTATTACTAAAATATTTACACTACATCCCTACCTCATTCTTGCATTTTAAAAGGTTTGCATTTTGTACTACATTGTTTGCATTTTGTTTTTGTACTTTAGTTTGTGCTTTAGTTGTATATTGTTGTTGTATACAGTATTAGTGTTTGGTATTTATTCTTTTAACTTTTTTACTGTATGAACTGAAGCACAATCTCAGGGGGCTCGTACAGAACCAAGCATATCACTGTAATGTACATGTATATGTGACAAATAAAGCAGAACTTGAAACATCTTGGTCAGCAAACAAAGGGTGATTGCAGTCAGAGGTGATGATCATTAAATTACTGCTGTGGTGCCATATTGGTTGGCAAAACACGGCATGAGAATACCATGAACACAATGAGAATATTCCTTGTGCTCTACAGGTTATAGCTCCCACCAATGCTGAGATTCTCCCGCCTTTACCGGAGCCTGAATCAACTGAGCTCAAGAAACACCTGAAGCAGGTAAATACATGGTCAACGTGAAAACATTTTCAGTGATATGATCACTTTTGATTATTGTGAATTTGAGTCGTGATACACAGACATTAAACAATAAATGTTGATATAGTATATTGACCATACTGCTGGGACAGATGACTAGTTTATGGAGGTATTTTGGAACCCAGTTCCTGCGCATGCGTTACCTGTGATCATTCTCCGTGATTGCTATTATAAATCCCTCTTCTTCAGATACTTATGACACTTCTCCTCTTTCAGCTGTATGAAGAGTAGGTTGCTGGTCATAGCTGTGCCTTCCTGCTCCTACAAAGCTGTACTGTATGTACTGTGCATAGCGTGTGGGGAGCATTTTAATTGAGCTTTGCATTGTACAGTACTAACCGAAACAAGTGTTTGTTTTCTCTTCTCTTCTTTCCCCTCCTCTTCTTTGCATGCACTAGCTCTTGAAGGTAAAACTCAGACAGTAGGCTCCTGCCATCCCAGTAAAGGCCGTAGCAATAGTAGTATTGACCAGTGGTTCTCAAATGGTGGGGCGCACCCAAATGTTTCCAATTACCCAAAGGGGTATGGGGGGGGGGGCTGACTGGAAACGTTTGAGAACCACTGGTATTGACTAACCTGGCCCTTTATCCCAAGCACCTAAAATAACCTAGAAATCTGGTTCTGATTCATGGATGCACTCATCCCCTCTCTCCTTCTCATTTTATTTCCTTAACTTGCTAATTATTTTCTTTGGATACTGAACTTTTTAAATTTAGACATCGGTGTCTAAAAGTTTATCAAAGGAGCTTTGAGTTGTGAAATGTCTTGAGCTTCAGGAAGAACATGATGATAACCATCTCAGACTGTTGAAGCAATACTTCAACTCAGTAGAATCTTTTCACCCCCATATAGGGTTCATGGCCAATCAAACACCAATACTAGCAGCCGGGGAAACCAAAGCAATGTCACTTATTTCACTACTGAGAAAGAAAGAACCCGCAAATGCTACTGCAGCAGCACTCATTTTACTGAACAACTGTAGGGCTGTCTAAAGACATTCTGGACTGATCCCTTAGTGATTTAATTGACACATCTGTCATTTCTTCAGGAAATAACTCATTCAATAGGATTTTCTTGTCATAAAAGTCTTGGTCCACTAAGGTCAAACAGAGTACCGGGTAACTGAATAATCCACTATGAGGGAACAGTGATGAATGGTAAAATGGTTTATCCAAAGCGCTTTACAATTTGTTCCTCACATTTTACCCATTCACTCACACATTCACAACTGCAACCTCTGTATGAAAAGTGCTATACAAATAAAGTTATTATTCACACACCGATGGTGGAGGAAACCATGCAAGGTGCCAACCTGCTCTTTGGAAGCAGTTAGGCGTTAAGTATCTTGCTCAAGGACACTTCGACATGCTACCCGGGAGGAGCGGGAATCAAACCGGGAACCTCCGGATTACCAGACAACTGCTCTATCTCCTGAGCCACTGTCGCCCCAAGACTAGTAGCCTGGTCCAGTAAAACCAGTGTTGGAGCAGAACAGTGTGAGGTTTCTCTAGACTAGTAGCCTGGTCCAGTAAAACCAGTTTTGGAGCAGAACGGTGTGAGGGTTCTCTAGACTGGTAGCCTGGTCCAGTAAAACCAGTTTTGGAGGGTTCTCTTTCTCAGTTGTGGCATTTTTGGCACAGCACCTGCCAAAGCTTGTGTGCATTTTTCTCTCATGATCACTTATTTCAATGAAAACACAGTCCAAAAAAGTCTCAAAACGTTTAACTAGGACTGTCCCGAATGCCATTCTTTGGGCTTCAAAGCTTCAGTAGTAATTATCATTGAATAATCAAAACTAATTCTTCCAGTGCAAAGGTTTCAATGTGGCGGATATATGTTGTTATGATGACAACAATAACCAAAAAACTAAGAAAACTAAGCATTGGAATAGTTTGATTTAGATTTTGACATGGCACTGACTGAAGCTTCAAAGCATTCGAGTCAGCCCTACTTTTAACACTCCTAAAAACTACAGTGATGTAAACCACATATTTTGTTTTATGTTCAGCCTCACATGGTAAGTAATGACTCATCTGTTTTCCATTGTCAATGGCAAGTGGAGTAAGAAAAAAGGAAAGCCTGAATGATTATGTATTTCCTAGGCAGCTAATGTCTGTTGGCACAGTACATGGATGCAGACATGCACAGGCTAATTATAAACATATTCTACCAAAGTGAACCATTGCACATTTCACATCATATAGCAAACTATTTATAATGCGCTCATTAAGTACAATTAACCTGATGTTTGCCTCTTCTTCCTGTTATAACAACACAATTCCGGCAAAACTATGCCTCGTTATGTTGAAATCCTTGTATACCATGGTTTATTTGATCATGCCTTGAATCAGAACCAGTTCAGTAGTTGTGTGTGGTTAGCGCTCCTCTCCCAGCGTGTAAGTGTTTGCAAAGCCTCACTGTAGCGGCAGTATATTTCGGTACGAGTACCAAGATCGGTGTGAACTGTGAATGAAGAGAAGTACTGGGTATCAGATAGTTCTTAAATGATGGTGAACTGTACTGTAGCCAAGGCTGAGAGCAGAATGCTGCTGATTATCACTGAGAAGTACCAACACATAGCCACGAAGACCCAATACTAGCTAGATAACAAAGTTCACTCAAGCCTATTTCTTTTGTGGCCGATTTACTTATTATTGTCAAAAGATCTGCTCTTTTGTATCTGTCATCACCACTCCATAGTAACCACTGGTTTTATCCCAGCTGGTTACCATGGATGGCTTCTAGTATCTTTAGTGGCTGACTTGTTCTGGTGAACTGTATTATTGTTTTTATTATTTCATTATGTTGCTGTGTCCTGGTTTGTTCTCTCACTGTCTTTCATGTTTTAAACTGTTTTGTCCCCATCTTCTCTCTCCTCTCTCTCTCTCTCTCGCTCTCTCTCTCACACAACCTCAATCTTGCTCTATGGCCATTCACCACTTTTCACAATAAAAAAACAGAAGTGTCTTTCTTTATCTCCTTTCTTCATTGAATTGTATGTATTTGATTGGAATTAATAAAAAAAACATCTTAGCATTATTTCTCATATACATTAATTGGGTACATTTCACTGCCTAACAGTTGACTACAAAAGGATGATCACTCATTGCTTTCAGCAAGACAAATGTGATTAGAACATTAGAATAAGGAAGTTCTGTTGAAAGGAGAAAAGTGAAGAAAGGTCATAGTCTTGTCATAGTTGACCCTTATATCATGTGTGTTTCCAATCTTAAGGGTCATAGGTCTTGATCCTTATATCAAGTGTGTTTCCAATCCGAAGGGACATAGGTCTTGACCCTTATATCATGTGTGTTTCCAATCGTAGTCATGGATTGGGTCATTCCAGCCTTTCATGTGATTCTCCTGGCATCTCTTCTTATTTATCCCCCTTCCTAGTGTCTGGTTAGATTGACCGTGATCACCCAAAAGCAGATCTTCTCCTCTGACAATAAGGTTCCTCGTTTCTCCTCCTGGTGAATGTGTCATGCTCATGCACGGATATATTCTCTCAATTTTATCTTGCTTGTCACTATCATTTCTGTAATCTTCAGCCCTAAACAAAATGCATTACATTGGCACTGAATAATCTAGGCCAGTTTTATAGATCCTGCTTAGCTCTGGCTTAAGCATGACTGAATGTGTGTGCATTTATCTTGGCATCAGTGAGTGCTGTTGTGAGCAAAACAAGATATGATGAAGCTAATCACTTTGACAAACTTACATGCGTTCACAACTGACAACTAAATGTTCCATCATGCTAAGCATAATATTGACTGAAAGTCTGCAGCAGTTTTATGCATACCATGTACAGTAACGTCCTAATTCCTCCCCTCTTGCTTCTCCCTCTCCAAAATGACACTCCTATCGCAGGAATCAACATGCACATCAATTATCCTGCATAACTGACCAGCAGTGAGAGAATGAGGGAGAATCTGTAAATTTTTCAATGTAGAACTTATCAATTGACCAGAGAAAGATGAGCACGCCAGTCATTAATCATCTCTCACATCACAGTAGCGAGATCCCTCTGTTGCACAAGCGTTGATGCCTGTCCTTAGGAGTGGTTCATCATCACATTGGGCCTCTCTCCAGGATCACCACTGTGTCTTACAATCATGTCGTCTTTGCCTGTTTCAGGCCTTGGCCAGCATGAGTTTGAACACTCAACCAATTCTGAACCTGGAGAAGTTCCAGGAGGGTCAGGAGGTACCCCTACTTCCCCCAGGACGGGATAAAGCTTCCCCATCCTCCACTGAATTCAACCCCCTCATTTATGGAAATGATGTGGATTCTGTGGATGTTGCCACTAGGTAGGCTTAATCCTTACTTTTATTGGTGGTCCATTTGGTGGCTTTTTCATTTCAGAAGCTTTTTCAGCTTCCTCTTAATTTTGTGCAAGATGCTAAGCCGTCCGAAAGGTAAGTAAATGTGTTCACTTGAAGAATAATGCCTTGCTCTCTACATATAGTTCAGATGAAAAGAAAGCAAATTAACATGGGATGAAATGAAAGTAAACTTTCTCTCTGTTTTACAGGGTTGCCATGGTGAGGTTCTTCAACTCCCCAAATGTTCTCCAGGGGTTCCAGATGCACACGCGCACCCTGCGCCTCTTCCCCCGGCCCGTGGTGGCCTTCCAAGCGTCATCGTTCCTCGCATCTCGGCCGCGGCGCTCTAGCTTTGCCGAGAAACTCTCCCACACCCAGGCGGTGGAGTATTATGGCGAATGGGCTCTCAATCCCGGCAACCTTGCTTTTCAAAGGATACATAACAGTAAGACTGCGTATAAGATAATTGCAATTATAATTTGTATCTTGGTTATTACCTAGTCATAGTGACGGTTAACTGGTGGCGGGGCTATGTCCATAATCAGAACATGCTCGTTTATTTTGAAGAATGTATTGCTGAGTGTCTGGCTGTCTGCACATGTACATTTCAGATGTGTATGACCCCTCCTTGATTGGAGACAAGCCCAAGTGGTACGCTCACCAGCTGCAGCCAGTGTTCTATCGTGTGTATGACGGAAGCTCCCAGCTGGCGGAGGCTATGGCTGAGCCCTTGGAGGATGAGGGCAACGACTCTGACCCCACAGACAGGTAAGAACCTTTGAAACTTTCACAATCCCATCAGTACTCATGAACAGCTTAATTCAGTCTCCTTGTGAATGCTCAACTGAGTAAATGTGTTTCATTGACCTGATCTTTGATCTTTGAGATCAGGTCAATTAGTTTCAGTTGGATGTCTCCGTTTGTGGGTCCTCCGGTGATGCCACTGTTTTGTGTTTTTGTGACAGTGGCAGCGACAGTGAGGCATACGACGACTCTAGCTCCTCTTACTCCTCACTTGGGGATCTTGTGAGTGTGATGATCCAAGGAGACATTCAGGGAGACACGCCAAGTAAGCATTTTTTGCCATGCAGAAGGATCTGTGCGACCTCGTTACAGAGTTGTGCGGTGTACAGTGACCAGTAAGGAATGTTTATAAGACATGAAAACATGAAATTAATCAAAGGTAACAGGGATCCAAACATCTCTTTATTGGCTGTATTACTAGAAATGTTTAACCTGTGTATGATTTTGCATTGTTTTCAACTGATTTATCAAGAGTTTGTCTGTTGATATTGATGCTTTAGACTTAGACCCGCCTACCCATGCTGCACTTGGGGATGCAAGTGAGGTTGAATTCCAAGACTTCCAGGAGTTCAAGGGAGGTTCAGCAGACCGTCCACCCAGTGGGGATGGACCCTCTGAACCCTCAGATGGACAACCGCTCCGCTCCAGCTCCAGCACAACTGCAAGCTCCAGTCCCAGCACAATCATCCAGGGAGTCAACCATGTGTGTGACTTTTATAATTAGTAGTATTATGCTTTTCTGATCATCAATGCAATTTCCTGTCACAGTATCTTCACATTTTGATACCGATGTTTATAACTTGGCAAATGCCATACAAGTGACATGACTGTTTGCTTGTATTTACATTTTATGGTCATAGTATGATAGATTTCCCCAACCACAAGTCTGTTTTTAATGAGCCTTTCAAATAGAAACTGATATGATGATGGATTGACTGCTTCAAAATGGATTTAAAATAAATCATCAATGATTGCAAAATTAACGTCATTACTTGAATTTGAATAAAGTGTGGAAATATTAAAACAAAAATCTGTGTAATTTGTGCTGATAATAACATTTGACTTACAACATGGTCCTCAATTTTAGTAACATTTACCATCACAGTGAGTACTTTGACAACTTCATTTTCTTTCCAGGATATGGTGGAACCCGTCGAGATTGAGGCGTCGGCAAGTGCCGCATTACAAAACCCTGTCCCACTGGGCAGCCAGCCGTTCTCCAAATCTGCAGCGGATCCTGGCCCCGTGGATCAAGCCAATAAAAAGCAAGAGTATGACAACCCATATTTTGAGCCTCAATACGGCTTCCCTACTGAGGATGACCCTGAAGCAGAGGAGCAAGTGGAGTCGTACACACCCCGATTCAACCAGAACCTCAATGGCAACAAGTGTGTTCAACTTGTTCATCGCTTGAATGAATGTATCATCATCATTCAACTGGGTTCTCTGGCCAACCATGCAATGTTCTATGTAGATATCCAGTGCCTGCAACCAATTTATGCTGCATCTTGACCCCCCCCCCCCAACAATTTGTTTGGAATTACATCTTTAATAGTAATCTTCCTTTATGTTTTCCTTTTTTTCCAGTATGGCCATGAAATAGGTATTCATGTCTATTCAATGTGGTCTTAAATTTAACTTGTTGAACTCTGCAGGAACCCTGTTGATGTTCCTCATCCATTTCATGGTGGTGGTCTTGAATCTTTTGTGGTGGTGTGTGATTAGAGTTACCCAAATTGCAGCATTATAGTATGCATGCATGTCTGTGTTTTAGACACATCATTGACACTTTGTGATTGTCCTCCAGGCCCCAGCGTCCTCTACGCCCCAGTAGCCTAAGACTCGCTGGGGAGTCTGATGGGGAGGGGGATTCCCAAAGCTCTCCAAACTCCACCATCTCCAACAACAGCAATGATGGGTTTGGGGGCCTCATGTCCTTCGCCAGTGAGTACATGTGAACTCTTCACCTCATTGGGTGTGTTGTGTGTATTTGTTCACATTTACAGAGTGGGCCGGTTTGACTAGCTTTTTACTATACTATCCTGGTATGCTGATGTAAATAAAAAAAGTAAATAAGAAGTGACGCAAACTGTAAGAAAAAGCTCAGCGATTCCCTCACACATATAATTACAATTGTAAGCTGTAAAGAAAAGCATTTTTCCCAACCCTGGTGGATACTTTCCATCTATGAAGTTGTTGGATGTCATATATTTTGACTACATTATCATTAGTTACTTGTTTTGTCTGTCTTCTAGTGTTTGTCCTCTTTTATACTGTGATGTTATGTGTTGTATTCTTGTGTGTACCCCAGGGATTATAGCTGCTGCAATGCTGTAGCTATTGGATCCTAATAAACTAAAGTAAAACACTTCAAACTTAAAGGGGATTGGAGACACCAGTTGTAAATGTTCTTGTAAACCTAATGAGCCACAGCATATATTTTGATTGGGAATGTGGCTTGAGTGATCTTTAGCTCGGGTTCAGCCATCTCTTTTGGGAAGGTGGCTCACTTGAGTCATATTTAGCTCGGGTTCAGCCATCTCTGTTGCATGGTTTCACCAAGCATGTCGTTGCACCAGTTACACTGAATTAAGTTGAGTCTGATTATATGATGTGCCTTTAATTCGTAGCTAACATTGTATTGCATTTATCTCAGGACTTTTAACATGTCTATTTTATCATGTCTATTTTATGTCTATTTTATTATCTTCTACTTATTTTATTTACTATTGTATTCTTGCACAATAGAAGCGGGCATGGCCACCCGCATTTCACTGTATGCCCTGGTATGTATGTGATAAATAAACCTCTTGAAATGATTATCCTCCACTTTTACCACAGGTAATCTTTACAAGAACCACGGCACTAGTTTCAGTCTTTCAAACCTGGCTATTCCTAACAAGGCAGCCAGGGAGAAAGCCACTCCCTTCCCAAGTCTTAAAGGTACAGTAAAAGCCAGTTGCTGCCCTTTTACTCTTTCATCTCTTTGTTGTCTCTATTATCCCACTCTGTGTCCCATTTATCTTTAATTCTGTCCTAAGATATTTTTTGTTCTGAATGTTATGGGTTCAGAAGAAAGAGTGGTATGAGAAATGCAGTTGGAAAACTCCATGGTTGGCAGGGATAGGTGTGGTGAGATGAGTGAGCGAGGGACAAGATTTGAGAATAGGAATACATCGTCATTATCTTCATATCTCTTTGACCCACCCATCTCATCTCTTCTCCATAATAGTCTCTGTGGCCACATTATTTTATCTGTTTGTACACCTTGTCCCGCTACTGTTAATTGCAGATTGCTGCACAGCTGTAGCATACTTAGGGATTTCTTTATTATTATCAGCACACAACACCATCAAATATTATTTGTGACAAATAGGGGGATAGAACAATGTTAGAATTGTATCAGCTTGTATATGTACTTATGCTTAATATGATCAACTACTGTAGTATACTTTTAATTATACATGTAAGAAATTATGAGGATGAACAATAGTCAAAGTTGTTGTATTTGAATAACATGGGCCATATTTTTTGTACTGTAAGCTACAGTATAGACTTAACTTTCTGACGAGCTACATTTCCTCCTTGATTAAATAATATAGCATTGTATTTTTACAATGTGTTTTTCAATTCTAACATGCTTATTGGACATCTTTACTTTACTTCCTTTTCTGCCTTATTTTCACATAATTTCTTAAATAATAATTTTTGTAAAAATAAATATATATATATAATTGAATATTTCTGAATAATTTTTTGTAACGAAAATATTTGGACTTTGATGTAGAGGAGGAATTGGAGCAAGCATCTAAAAACATGAAAATGACTGGTTAAAACCTGTCTGAGTTAGCTGTTGGTGTTTAGAGCGAAATAAAACCCATTTGGATGTAAAAGCTCAAAAGTCTTTGATGCCTTGTCAAATGCTGCAGCCCCAGGTGTCTTGGTCGGTTCTCTGTGTTTTAGCTTTGGGATAGAGCTGTTCCATTTCCACAAAATAATAACATAATGAACTGTCTAAGATAGGAGTAACATACAGTATAGGTATTCCATATGTGAATTCCGTTTAGTGTGGATTTTCACTTTACGCAATGTTCCCAGGTGAATGTTATGGGGCACATCTTGAGAGAAGCATTGTGTTGTTGACTCAATTGCTCCACTCTATGTGGAATAGCTGTCATAGAGAATGTTCTGTCCCTTTTCATGTCTATGTGTTTTGTCTTTTGTTGTTCAGACGACCCTGACAGCCCGGGTATGTTATGTCTAGTGTGATACAGTAGCTTGTTGTTTCCCCTCTGAAACCACCTACGCCTATCTGTCTCCCTGCGTGTTAGTCTAGTTAGACTAAGATAGGAGATATACCTGTATTTTCTATTCATGTATATCTTTGACCCTTCCCTCTGGTCCCCTTGCCATTTCTATGTGTGTGTGTGTGTGTGACTGCCTGGTGGGAGTCTTTCTGATGCACTATAATGCACAGTTGCACACATTTATAAACAACATATTTCTCAGTCATGCTATACAGACTGTTACTACTACATGGAAGGAGATATGTTCAGCACTTTGTTTGCTACTCCGTTTGTGAATTGAGAAGTACCCATGTTTTGTTTTTGACGTGGGGATTTTTATTTAATTGAAGGATGTTCATGAAAGGATTTATCCTTGTGGATAAACATTTGAACGGAAATGACTTACCTGTTCTTCTGTGTGTTTTGCCTGGCTTGCTTGTTTGATGGCTCTCTATCATATAGTGTACTCTTTCCCTTCAAAAGTCATTCACTATGCTGAAACAGAAACTACATGGTTGTAATGTCCTACTTTTATAGTTTATAGGAATATATTGTTGGCCTGGTGCTGTAATTATCTTGCTGTATGCCATAACTAACATTTTCATTGTATAACTTGTAGGACTGATAGTACTACACTGATGATGATGGAACACGTTAGCTGGAAAAAAAAGTGCGTCATGATATCTGCTTTGGTATGGAGAATCATGATTAATTAAAACAATACATTTTATTGGGCTGTAGGGTAATGGGAATTGTTACTTTATTTTTACGTTTTATCATTAATTTAGACTAGGGATGCTCCGATATCGGTATCGGCCGCCGATATCAGTAAAATAGCTGGATCGGGTATCGGTAAAAAATATATATATATATCGGATAAAAATAAAATAAAAATTATAAATAAAATAAGATAACCATTCAGTACATTTATATCTATGTGTTAATTTGTTACATTTAGTTTCACTAAGTTAGGAAAGTAATGTTTTAAGTCAAGCCTGATGTTGCCTTGCACAAAAGAATGATCCCAGTCTCTTCCACACAGTGACAGTGAGGCATAGTTTATTAATTGAATGAATGAAGTTTATTTTCTGTCTTTGTTTACAACAAATCAAAAACACACTTGTGATCCTTTACAATTCTTAAAAACAAAATATATTTTAATATATATTAAAAAACGTGGATACAATTATTTCTTTTTTTTTTTAACTTTTTTGTTAAAAAAAAATGTGGACAATGGGTATCGGATCGGTATCGGCCGATACCCAAACCCTGGTATCTGTATCGGGACTGAAATCCCTAATTTAGACAACAAAAATGTGTTATGATTCATGATATCAAAAAATCCCTCCAGATGATTACACAAATAGAGGATAAATATTGGTATATTGCCCAACCCTACCTAGATCTTAGTTTTATTTTGTGTGTCATATCGATCAATTGGACCAGGAACAAGGTTCAAGTTCAAGTTCAAGTTCTTTAATAGTTGTCATACAGAAGTACAGAATACTTTCATACAAAATGCTTCTTACTGTTACGCTCCAGAGACTGTGCTAGACAAGATAGTATCAAATAACATAATAACATAATATAGCATTAATTTAGAAGAAGAAAATGAGGTCACAGTGTTCGGTATAGACATATGTACAATGTTCTGAGTTACCATATAATATACAATACACAATACTATGCAGTGTACTAATGTACAGTACTATCTAGTGCAAAGCAGAAATGGGATGAGGTACAATTTTAGGTACAATTTACAGTAAGGTGTACGAGTTGTAGTGCAATCCTTCATCCATAAATATAAAGTGTGGGGAGTGGGTGCTACAGTGTGTTTGTTTAAAGTGGGTGTGTGCTATAAGTGTGTGGAGTGGGTGCTACAGTGTGTTTGTTTAAAGTGAGTGTGTGCGTGTGGATGTGTGTGCTATGTGCGTTTGGTGGTTGTTGTTGTGTAGTGTTCAAGGTACCAGTAGTTTGGTTTGGATGCACCTCTTCTAGCTATGTTTCAATCCAACGGATGAACCGTTCAACAGACTGAATGTTATCAAAGACACACCATTATTCCTTCCAGTCTCATTTCAGAGGTTAAAAAAGCTAAAGAGACAGCAACACAACAAACATGTTTCACTGTAGGTCAGCCTTACTGACTGCACAGTAATGTATATTGTCACTTTTGGAGACATTTGGCTATTGCATGGTTCCCCAGTAGGGTTTTAATTGTAGCTGCGAGATCTTCAGCCATCTTCAGTGCTGGAAAGATTTTGGTTGGAATTGATCTCAAATCCTAGCTATGATGCCCCCGAGTTAACACCAACAGAACGACCACAAGAATAATGATTTACGGTAGTTTGATGGATTCATTTCATACAGTTCATAATTCTATTGCCTTCTTTTCTTTCTCAGTCTTTCATTCTTATTTTTTTCCGCTTTTACTGTTCTCTCCATGTTGTGTGTGCATGCTCCTTGTGTTATGGGTTGATGTTCAGACTGGTTGTGTCTGGGCCGGTGTCCCTCTCTCTGTCCCTGTTTCCGCTGCACTAATTCTGGGTTTTGTGTGCAGTATTTGGGCTAAATTCTCTAATGGAGATAATAACAGAGGCCGGCCCGGGGAGCGGAGAAGGTGGGTTCTGCCCTTGTACTGCGTGAGCTGCATGCTTCTCCAAGCCAGTCAACTACATCTCCCAGCGTCCTTTTCTTCTCCTCATTTCAGTCACCCGACACGTGTCACTGAGCATTGAGTCTGTCTACTCACCATTTCACCAATCACACTGACTCTTGCCCCAATAATAAACTGTAATTTCACTTCAGTACAACCATCTACTGTGTACAACAACCTTCTGTAAACTCAAGCTAACCAAGATGATCTGCGCAACTTAATATCAACACTTACAGTATTAATACGGTGCCTGTTTTGAGCATCAACTGGTGAAATTCTTAGTTTCAACTGACCTATCTCAAACCTCAACCTCTTTTTCTTGATCCTCCAATCACAACTGTTGGAGGATCAAGAAAAGAGGGCAGAGCTTGAGATAGGTCAGTGGACCCAATCTTTTTTTCAAGCCAGTCGAAAGCAAGACACTTGATGCTCTGGTAGTCTGTTTAGCCTTTAGCACAAACCATGGCTGTGAAACAGCCCTGTGTACACAAAATTGCAACACGCAAGGTAAGGCAATTTACTTTGAAAAGGTTTGAATGCATTATTTAATTTTTTTTTTTTTTTTTTTTTAATAAATCTGGCAATAACAAGTATAATTTTTGCTTGGCTGGTTTTGATTGCTATGTGTCTATGTGTGGGCATAAATAGGCTATTTGTTATTGCTGGTCAGTGCATAAGGTTTTCTTTCAAGAGATGTTATGTGGGAGACTATATTTCTGCTGTAATCATTTATGGGGCAACATACTACTTTAAAGGGGAACTATTTTACTATTTCTTTCACTATTTGGGCACTTTTACACAATTCCTGTGAGTATGGAACACCTCTGTAATATATATATTTTTTTTATTCATTGTTTTGTATTTCTAATCAAGTCCTCAAAAACAGCATTTTTCTACCTCAAGATCTCGAGCTGTTTTGAGCCTGGGCTCCTAAACCACTGCGCCGGGCCGGCCCCCCTGAACATTAACATGCAGCAGTGACTATATGACATCACATATAGGGCACATTTTCAAATGACTCAGTTCAGTGAGGGTGAATATTGTGAGAGGAGAATTTGAAGAATGCGCCAATATGAGAATTTTGAGACATAGATCATATTAATATAAGTTCACATAGCTAGGAAACGATGCTAAACACTCAAAAAGGCCATTTATAAGATAGTTCCCCTTTAAATAGAGAACTTGCCGTACAAATTATGGTCATAATATTATAGAGCATTAGTCATTCTGTATTGCATAGCTGGTGCCTAATTATGAGTAGGGGTTTGACCGTTTTCGCCTTGTGCTCACTGTGCTAGAACTATTGTCAGAAATAAAGTCCCTATAAGGACTCCACTCACAGATACAGAGAGGTGTTTTTCGGCTGTGTGGTGTGCATTCAAGTGATGGAGCTGTGTGCGAGATGTCTGGGGGCTCCATAGTACAACTTATACGCCCCTCATTTTTGTTGTGTTTTGTCGTCCACTCATCTTTCCTTTGATCTTTATATTTGTGCATGTCATCGTCTTTGTCGTCTCACCTCCGTTCAAACACAGCAGCAGCATTTGGACTCCTGTGTGTTTGATGTCCCCTTTGTTCCGCCCCCTCACGTCCACTGTCTCAATGTTAGACCCTAGCAACCCTCTTTTTGTTTATGCCCCTACTACAGTACATCACCTGTGTGCGTGTGTGTCTCCTTTTTCCGCAATGTGCTTTCTCTCCATAGTGTTTGATGTGGGGTAGCTCTTGTGGTGGACTAGTTCTTGGGCCATAGGCGTACCCCCAGTTCTTAGTGCTGCTGAGTTTCCTGTGTGTGTGTCCTGTGCACTTTCACCAAGTGCACTAAGCTAGTGTGGACTTTCTATTTGTTACCTTGGTTTATTATGCAACAACCTCATTGTTTTGGCAACCCCCCCCAGGAGCACGAGCACCCAGGGCACTAGTGGACCAGAAGTCTTCAGTTATCAAGCACAGTCCAACAGTGAAGAGAGAGTCCCCCTCTCCTCAGGGCAGAGTTAACAACACAAGGTAATGGACTCCCTAGCACAGTCAAAACATGCTGATGATACATGACAACTTCAATTGCTGTTCCAACACATTGTTGATTGACAACGGTGCATTGAGTAACCCAAGAGCCTTAGGGAACGTTGTCAATAAATGTTGTGTTGTTGGAGAAATTGAAGGTGGCTGTCACCTAAAGGGGCCTCTTGTGTAAATGGCCTTTTCTTGTGTTTTTATTGTTTTATAGAATGAGGGTTTTTTGTTAAATGTGTGTATTGTGGTAGCACAGTGGACTAAGCACTTGCCTACCACCGCAGAGACTCTGGGATTGAATCCAGCTGTCAGCGGTACCTCCGGCTTGGTCAGTCGTCCCTACTAACACAATTGGCAGTGTTAGCGGGTGGGAAGCCAGTGGGGTATGTGTCCTGGTCGTTGTAAACTGCGACTCCTACTGGTCGGTCGGTGCGCCTGTTCAGCAGGGAGGGGATCTGGGGGAAATAGTGTGAACCTCTGCATGCGTTACGTTTCCCCAGTGAAACTCTTGTCTGTCGGGTGAAAAGAAGCAGCTATCGACTCCACGTGTATCGGAGGAGGCATGTGGTAGTTCTACACCCTCCCCAGGCCGACAGTGGGGCAATGAGAGCAACGACCAGGAAGGGAATTGGCATAACGACTAAATTGGGATGGGTGACAAATACAGAAAGCCCAAAAATAAATATATATTTGTGTATTGTGCCTTTTCTGCAGTTCAGCTGTGTATGTGAAGATATCTTGATCAAATAAGTGTGTACAAGATGGCGGCTTGCACGTAAATCTTCTCTTTTCTACTTATAGTTGAACCTAAAATATGTTTCAGAAAACAAATAACTTACCTAAAACTTAAAATAACTTACTCTAAATCCCTAACAAAACGGATACATAAATACAAGAAAATAGTGTACAAACAATCACAGGGCTTCTCCCTCTTACTGGCTGCTACTTGACAATTTGAAGTAATATACAAGGTTAAATACAATTACCAGACTTTTTTTTTTTTTTTTTTAATATAAATGGAATGGTAAATGGGCTGCATTTATATAGCACTTTTATCCAAAGCACTTTACAACCTATGCTTCACATTCACCCACTCATTCACACACAGACAGCGGAGGCAGCCATGCAAGGTGCCAGCCTGCTCATCGGGAGCAGTTAGGGGACACATGCCAGACACATGTTTAAAGGGGAAAAAATACATATCCTATATTACCATTGTAACCTTTAACCCCTTAAGCCGGTGCCAAGATTTATTTAACGTCGCAGAAATAGATCAATACAGTCCGTATTAACACTTTGATCGCCGGGGTTAAATTCATAATTTACCATCCCTCACCAGCCCTATTTGACATGGAGAAGTTCCCCTTCTTTGCAGGGCTATAACTTTTTAAATTGTATTGCTAAATTGACATTACCATGGCCCATTCAAAGTCCTATATCTATTGTTCAGGGTGTAGCAATGTTATACTTTTTCATTCACATATTCATACTAAAATACGGTCTAAAGTATAAGTATGTTTTTATCGTTTTCTGCAGCTTTCTCCAGAACTTGATTTATAGCCCTAAATCCATTATATTGATGATCAAATACAGTTTGGTAGGAATCTGTGCGAGATAAAAAATGTCAACTGCATGTACTTCTAGAAGTTACTACGTATGATCTGATGTTGACCGGATGGGCGGGGGGTCGTTTATAATTCCGTGGGCAACGTTATATCATTCATCTAGTGTGGGTGATGTGATCATTAGAGCAGTTAGTATAGAAGACATTAAAAAATAACGCTGAAACTCACCGTAGCTTCCTCTCGCCGTTGGGAGATGAGCGTGGAACAGATTTTTTTTCTATTATGGGATGTAGAAATACCCGATCCATTTCCAGGTTCTATAATAGTATATACGTCCAAATCATGTTGTTTATCGAGTTATTGGTAACGGATCACTATCCGTCGTGATCAGCTCGAGTCCTGGGACTCTTACCGAGTGATCGGACCAAATTGAAATGAGCACCAGCTTCCACTTCCTGTTTCTTCCCTGGGCGATCCGCCGATCGGCCACCAGATGGCGCTCTTGAACCGTTAGAGAGTTGATAGGGGCTCACCAGTACATCTCATGTCTCCGGGGGAGAAATATGATTTCGATCACAGATTTTTGAAATATTGATATCAAAGACGCTGTCCAGCGTCATCGGCAGAATGAGCATGGCGGGGAATGACGTGTTCCAGCGTCAACGGCGATTAAAGTGTTAAGTGATTGTAGTGGCCGCTTGTTGCTCCCCAATGAATCGACAAGCGTCACGATGCACCCACTTAGATATTTCCTATACTCGGCAATCAAAGTTGTGGATGTTGAATGAGTTGAATGTCCAAGTTGCAGCCGATGTAGTTTGCAGGGTTTTATTGTCCAAAGGAAAGATGTATGATGATGTTGAACAGAACAGTTGTCAATTGTTTGTTACAGATAAGCAGTTCCAACAGTGAAAGCAGGTTTGAGAGTAAATCCTCGGCAGGTGCACACGATTCCATTGATTAGCTAGGCTATTTATAGAAGAGTGGCTATAATGGAGGCGGAGAGCCCTCTAGTGTTCAAATATAAATAAGACACTATCCTAAGCACAATAATAATAATATTAATAAACAAAACACTCATATGGCCTTTACAGTGATGTTGTGTTTATTTCTCATCGTTGTAGTCCAGAGAAAGTGGAGACCCAGGGCTTTCGATGGACGTCTACATTTCATAAAATTACACTACCCAGCTCACACCAGCTAACGACAAAATCTTTTTTCTTACAAGCATTGACTGAAATATCGTGTTTATATCGCACAAACCTCAACGTTATTGCCATAAAATACAACGTATATACCGGTAGTTTCTTTACCTTTCTGTGAACGTAGGAAATAAGCGCATCTCAATCTGGTGATTTTTTACGCAGCTATTGCCATTATACAAAAGTAACTGTACTTACAGTAGCTTTCATTTACTAAATCGAGATTTAACGGTGCCATGACAGAGGAGACGGATGCATTTAAAAAGATCATAAAGCCATTTATAGGCCTGATATACTATATTCTATATTAATATTTCATATTGCATGTGTCCGGATGGCAAAATTCTGTACTGTATCTACAAAAAAATCTGTAAATGATCTACCCTTTGTTAATTTGCATTTAGAATTTTCTGAAAATATACAGAAAACTGACTATACATTTTCCACAATAAATGACTCATGGGTCATAACATGCTTCTTTTTTCTTCTCCCCTTAGTGTCAGTTGAGCTGTTTTTTTGTATTGTTTTATATTTACATTTTATTTCTGTTTCTGGCTAATCAAGTGTTTTTTCAAGTGTAAGCCTTTTTATCTATTTAGGATTTTTATTTGAAATTTTTTGTAATGTTTTTATGAATGGCATTTGATTGATGGTAGGGGGGGGTGCCTGAATGACTAAGAAAAGAAAAGAAAAAAAGCAAAGGATGTCTTTTTTAAACCAGTGAGAACCAGCAGTTCCTGAAGGAGGTGGTGCAGAGTGTTCTAGAAGGCCAGGGAGTCGGCTGGCTCAACATGAAGAAGGTCCGGCGTCTGCTGGAGAACGAGCAGCTGCGAGTCTTTGTGCTGAGTAAGCTGAACAGGGCCATCCAGTCAGAGGAGGACGCCAGGCAGGAAGTCATACGTGATGTGGTGAGATACTCCCCCCACTCACCCACCCCCAGCTACTAGCTAAGCAATGTGCCAAATACATTTACAAAGGTCATTGTTTCTTCATCTGCATCTAGACCTGGTTTTATTAATTAGCTGGACCTATTGTGTTGAGACAATGGAATTTCAAATCAAATTAATATTTTTATGTTGTAACCTGACACAGTATGTGAGAAACGATGCTTGTTTTGTCTTGTGTTGTTGCAATATTTCTCCAAAAGAAATAAAATATTGCCATGAAGAAATCTTGTCGTTTCAACATAATTTCTAGGTCCAGTCATGCAAGATGGCCTGGTTAACTACACAGTGACTTAATGTGTTACTAATATCTTTGCTTTCTATGTGTTGTTGTTGTGTGGTACTTCCACTCATTAGGAAGTGAGCAGAAAGGTGTATAAAGGCATGTTGGACATCTTGAAGTGCACTGTTTCCAGTCTGGAACACTCTTACACCAATGCTGGACTTGGAGGCATGGCCAGCGTTTTCAGCGTACTGGAAATAGCACGCACCCATTATCAAACCAAAGGTAATGTTCAGGAAGTCGGCATTCTGAAATGGAATGCAAGTTATGATCTATAGGGATTTCAAACCCTTTTAAAATGTTATCAACTCTTTGGTGCCTAAGCAAGTGCTGATATAAATTACCATTACCCCTGTAGAATGATGCTATGAACTCCCTTTGTTGGGTGTTTTGTGCTCTCTGTAAAACCACATTTGCATGCATACTAATATTTGGCTCTCACAACTTCAACTCTTTCTGCTCTGTTCTATTGAATCTTCTCACTTCTTTTACTGTCCTGTCCTCTCTCTCTCCAATTATAATGGATTATTTCTTTGGCCCCTAATTCATGGTGGCCCATTAGACCCAGAAAAGCGCAAGCGAAGCCCAACAGACAGTACAGGCAGCCCAGGGAGCAAGGAGAGCCCGTCTGGTCCCATGGAGAGTGCCAAACCTTCAGGTCTTCTGCTTGTACCCCGCCTGCAGTTGCCACACCACACATCGGGCAGAGGAACCCGCCACTTTGATACCCGGAGTCTTAACGAGGAGAATTTTATTGCCTCGATTGGTGTGTACACCATCCCCGAGACCCTGCTGCATGTGCTCTGTGAGACCCCTCGCCCTGCCCCACCAAGCTCACCAAGCCCAAACCCCACCCTCCCTTTCCTACAGATGTTCATGCAGGTGTCCTGATATTCCATTCACTCTTACTGAAATACTGGGGATATCCATTCAGTGGAATTTTCTTTTACAAACATTTGATTTGATTTGATTTTATTAGGGATCCCCATTAGCTGGTGCCATAGCAACCAGCTAGTCTTCCTGGGGTCCACACACAAAAAAACATACAAAAACAATTATTATTGCAAAAACAAAATGATTAAAAGTCAGTACACACAATGCATAATGAAACTACTGTAACAATTAAGATAGCTAAAATTACATTAGTGTAAAACAAAAACTAAAAATTACTTTACAGTGTTAAAAACAATTTTAAAACAATTTAAGATTCTTTTTTAAAGTGAATCTACTGTAAATGCAGCAGAGGTTTTGAGGCAGGTTATTCCAAAGAGTTAATGCTCTAAAAATAAAATATCTCCTTAAAGCGTTGATTTTAGGACCTGGCAATTCAAACTGCCCACTACTGGAACCTCTAGTGTAATGCTCGTGCACAGTATTACTAAAAACAATCTGATTATGTATAAAAACAGGAGTTTTACTGCTCATGACCAACTTGAACAGCACAAGTATTTTAAAAGACGATCTATTTTCAACGTTAAGCCAGGAGAGGCGGGCATGCATACGGCTCACATTAGACCTTAGTGAGCAGCCCAGTACCAACCATGCTGCCCTGTTCTGGACCACCTGGAGCTTCCTGAGGTCACCACCACTGGCAGCAGATGACCACATCGCAGAGCAATAGTCAAGATGACATAAAACTAAACTTTGCACTATCTGACATAAAAGGGGACGGGCAACAAAATAAGCACATTTCCTGGAAATACCAATTGCTCTTCCCATTTTTAAAACAATATAATTAATATGCTGAGACCAAGACCGAGTGCAATCTAGCATCACTCCAAGGAGTTTAGTACTTTCAACTTGTTGAACTGCCAACTATCAATTTGTTATTGATAACAATGGTGAAAATAATATGCTGTGCTTTTTCACCATGCACTTATCTTTTTTTATCACTTATAGTCGAACAAACTATTTCAAACAACCGTATAGGTATTTGCAATCTGGCTTTGGATCAAATGTGTCCAGGTTTGACTTTGAAGTAATCTGTAGAAGTGTATGGAATATGGCCCTGACTTCAAGCCTGGGTTGTGTGTCTCCCCTTCCTGAATGTTTAATATGCAAGCCGATGTTTGATGCTCCCTTTCCTGTAGTTCCTTTGTTTGCCTATTTGCACCTTGATTGCATGTCTTTGTTTTTTTTCTTGTTGTCTTCCAATACCTAAATCTGCAGTATTTGGCGGGGGGAGATCAAAGATGTGTGCATTGGTAGAGAATCTGCTCATCTGTGCCTTTACTGCAGGTTTCTGTGAGGTGTGCTATAGAAATGGCAGCTCCCTTTGCTCTAAGCATGGAGGGTGGAAGCAACACTCCCCAGTTAACAGTCCCAATGAAGAGACAAATTTCACTACCTCAGACTGTGGCCAGTTGCTGTTGGCATTAAAGCTGCCCAATGACCCCATTGACTTGGGGGAGTAGAAGGAGAAAATCCTTGGAAATAAAGCCACATAGGCCACTCTGATTTAAAGAAAAATCAGTTTGGGTCTGTATACAGGGGACGGGTTCAGCCAGCCACCCTCGTGATCCCCTACCCTCACCACCCTCTCTCCCTTTTAGAAGTTGCACCTTCAATTCTACGGAATGTCTTGAGACTTTGCACCCCTGCTTCTGCAACCACTCCATCCCACCCGCTGGCTAGCTGGTCGGCCCCTCACCCCCATCCCATGCTCTCTTTTCAAAAGACCCCACCTCTTACACCTTGGTTCTGGAGAGCCAGACATATGCAATCGATGAAAGCTAATCTGTTGTCAGATCCAGCTATATTAGACACCATGGTATGGTTCTCTAGAACTATGGTCCAAGAGTTTTGTATGTATTGTAATGTTACCTCAGTAGCTGCTACTGGCAGTGGATTCAAAGAAAGAACTTTCCTTGTTTCCATTTTGCCATGATTAGAATGCAGCTATATGTAAACATTACAAAACATTTTCATTTAATAAATAACAGACTTTCTATGCTTATTTTATGTTATGCTCATCCACCATACATGCCTATTCAACCAGCTCTCTGACTCTCTCTCTTTCTCTCCTTGCTTGCAATGCATCTTGGGTAGAATTGTGGAGCAAGCACCAGGATAAGCAAAAAGCTATGGAAAAACAACAGAGTAAGATACTTTCACACACCAAAAGAAAAAAAAACTTAAAAAATTCCAGCTGTTGACGTTTCCACCCCCCTTCTTTCCACTTGTCCAAACTCATCAGGTTTTTCTACTCACAACTAATGCAAATTATTGGGTAATTTCAGAATTCTGGACAGTCGATCAGTAGAGTCCTTTCTCAGCACAATCCATACTGTTCTTCCTACTGGATACCGCAGCTCCAACTAGTTAGTCACAAAACTAATACAAAGTCATGGGGGCCATGCTGCAGTTTGTACAATCCCTGAAATAAACACTAAAACTTACTTTAGGTGTACACTGTAGTGTAAGGTTTTCAGCGTAGGAGGATGAGAAGGAAGCTATCCTGGAGAACCCCTCCCACCCCCTCTATGAAGAGCTAGGCAAGATGAGGAACATTGTGCATCCACAGAGTCATACCCCCCTCCCGATACTCCACTAACCGCCTTGGACAGTCCTTTGTGCCAGTGGCCATCGGGCTCCACAACCGTGCGCATGGACTGCAGCCAGCAGCCGGATAACTAACGAGAATTACTATGAATGTCTGACTCCAACAAAACCTGCACAGACTACAACGTATGACGTATATCATGCCAGTTAGGGTACCTTGTGTATACTGTTTACTTTACTCATACTCGCAGTATATATTCAGATTCTTTATTGCCTATATTTATGATGATGAAACTGGACTTTGAAGAAGTCTATTTGTAGCACATTGCTACATCGTCATGCAGCGTACACACATGCGAGATGGATGACACATAGGACACACACACATGCATTGTTTGGGGTTGCCGTTGAAATGTCCTCGCTGCCCCTGACCCATCCCGTCTGCCTTCCCCCCCAAAGGCAGCCTCGAGCAGACATGGGTTGTGGCGTGGGGCCGCACCCGGGGACCAATCAAAGGGCTTCTGTCCGTCTTCGTCAGCATTGGCGATCTGTTCTGCATGTTTTTCCATTGTTTTTTTTTTAAGAGGGAAATCTTTGCGAGCATGGGAGAAACGTGCAAACTCCACACAGAAAGCCTCGGGAGATACCCCATCTGTGTACTTGGCAACCTTGTCCACAAGCAGGAATCTAACCCAGAACCTTCTTGCTGTGAGGCGACAGTGTTAACCACTACACCACATGCCGCACCTTGCACCTGTTATATAATATAACCAATAGGGCATACAGACCCTCATCTGTTTACTTTTCTCATATTTTTATATTCAGAGTTAATTATATTGCCTACATTTATGTATTTGTACTATTACCCTGCCCATACCTGTACCTCCGCTCTCCCCCATGCTGCTATGACGCCTGAATTTCCCCAAGAGGATCAATAAAGGAATATCTTATCTTATTTCAGGGCTTGTACAGACTGGAGCCTGACCATATTTACTGTGCATTCGTTTTGTGGGTAACTAGCTGTAACTGTGGGTATCCAGTATGAAGAACAACATGGATTGTGCTAGGAAACAAGGCTAGGGGTCCAAAATTCTGAACTATGAATTTGAAGTAAAAGGCATGTTAACAGAAAGGTAAGCCGCAAAAAAAGAACTTGATCTGAGATGTTTAAGATCATGATTGTGTATAGCAATATGGATTATATAGTGAAAGTGTCGAAAATCTGTCATTTTATTTATTGTTTTATAACTGGATAACAGTACTTCCTAAATTCAGAATAGTAATGTTCTTTTATTTGGTCTAAATATTTCTTTTACCTACTTAACATGACACAAGATTTATGATGTGTGAGTTGGCCTTGACCCAAACTATTCTCCTTGATTCAGGGCTGTGAGAAATGGTTGGATCCCTGTGTTTTAAATGTAATTTAAAAACCTAAACATGTCCCGTAATTTTCCTCTGAACTGGAGTTATAATTCATCTTTGAGCTTGTTTTCTATAGGCCATACATTTATTCCATTAAAAACGCATTTTAACTATAGTTTAACCAGAGGATACACAAAAACTTCTTTAAGGATATCTTTTATTAATCCCTCACGGGGAAATTCCAGTGACACACACATACATCTCATCGTCTCATTAACAACATCATATCACAATCATTACATTTTTACAGTAACAACGGCACAACATAAATTCAAACGGGCATGTACATTTGTTGACACATGTCGACTACAGAATGCCTGAGACACCATATGCGATAGTCGGCTGCAGCAACACCGGGGTGTCGTTGCGCGTCGTTTAACACCTAATATTGTGTCGATTTGGCATCTTTTTTATGCGGCTGACATCTGATCATTGTGCTTGGATATCTTAGTGTTGGCTTACTATTTTCTCTTGATTCCGGTGCATAATGATACACAATGAGTAAGTGACGGGCATGCATTTTTCTAATGACGTTGTGCAGGGAATGGTGTATTTGCAGCAAATATCCCAGATTGGCTGCCTATACGCTTTTCAGTAAAACAGTTTGCAAAATGAAAGATTTTGCACAAAATGTAAACGTAAAGAAAGGGCTTTTGCTACAACTAATTGGGATATCTGATGGGAAAAGAAAATGCACTGAATTAATGATGCAGAACGGGTCTCCTTATTATCTTTACTGTCCAGTTTGTTTGCATGCCTAACTGCCTGTCTGTTTTTGTCTTTTTGTGTAATTTGGGCCACATTTGCAATGTTGACACAGATTTGTTCTCTTGCAGTTTTGTTTTTATGTGTACGCTTCCCCTCCCTTGTGATTTTCTTATACTCTACGTATACTGCTTGGCTTTGGGGTATTTACAGTTAGTGTAGCTATACACAAATAAAACATTAATTCAAAGGAATATTTTTTCTCATGATTTTCACTTAAAAATTATACTATATTTATTATTTTTATATTGCTTTGACTGTAAGCCTCTTCAAGGCACATACGCATTTGAAAATGGAAAGTTTTCACAAAAAGGGAAGCTGATTAGGTGGATTTTGTTAGTTTAAATGCTGTTTTGACATTTTAAACATTTAATGCAGTATTGAGGTAAAGCCTATGGCATTTCAGATGAATCACACCGAGACTGAGGCACTGGCTCACGTCATGTGACATGCAGTAAGGTAAGCATACCGTATGGAACTGATCACGACAGCCGAGCTGATAATTGCATCCGTCCCAACAGGGGCAGAGGGGGCCAAGCAACCACGCCCAGAGGTGGCTGACATAGAAGAGAAGAAGTCCCAGATCAGTGCCGATAGTGGCCTCTGTGTCACCTCTGGATCTCAGGTACGTACCATACAAACTCCCTTTTTAGCTTTTCAGATGGAACAATGTTTTCAAACCTAATTATCTAAAGATGGTAAATTTGAGTGTTAAACAGATTCAATTGTGTTTTTCAATCTCATAGCATTTTTTTCTCATTGCTTTGCAGAAGAGTGACACAGAGTCCATGACTAGCTCTGAGCCACCTGTCCTGAAAAGGAGTAACAGCCAGGACTCCGAGGCGAGCACAGTGGTAGGGCACGGCCAGAATATGCACCTCACTATCATTAATCCATAGTACTTGCAAAAAGAAACTCAAAATCTCTGAACGGAAGCCTTCAGTATTATGACATTTAATTCCGTAAATGCTCTTCTCTTCCAATATTCTCACTTTAATATAAGAAACATCTTGCTTTTGAAAATGTCAGCGCATGACATGTAGGCTTTGATGATGTTGTCATGGTGATCCATTAACACATTGGGCGCCAGATGCGAGATCTCTCGGGTTATCTCGCCAGCGGTTGAGTGCCACAACCCGAGATTTCTTGGGTTTTCATAGTTTTTTTCTTTTCGATTTCTTTTATTCTATGCAGTGTCACAGACCTCTGTGTTACCATAGGAAATCATTCTGAGATCCCCAATCTCAATACCGGCCGCATCCTGCTAGGTGGCAGTATCGCTCACCCTTTGAAACCTTATTTCACACTGTCATCTAATTTTGTCCGGGCGGAGAATTTAGACCAAGCCAAGTACATCGCTTCATCCGAGCACTTCGAAACGCGGTCAGCACACTTGAGGCATATCTTGTGCCACTTCATGTCAGGGACCCGATCAACATCAATACTGGAAATCGCGATCAGACAATTGGAATATTCTTTTTGGAATAACCCCGATCAAAGGTAAGGACTATCTGACGTCAATTCCACCTTGATCGTACAATGATTTCATATCGATCCAGCTGATCAACGTATGTACCGTACTTTTCGCACTATAAGCCGCACCTGACTATAAGCCGCAGCAGCTAAATTGAATGATGTGTGTACATATATAAGCGGCACTGGACTATAAGCCGCAGGTGTTTTAATGTTTAATTACCATATGTAATTAGCATTGGGACACAATACTGTCAGACAAATAACAAGAATTAACTCATTTACAAGTTGTATTAAGTTTAGCAAATAAGGGAACAGATAAATAACATTTCAATGCAGTCAAAAAAGCAATATTTAGATTTTTACATTTTCGGGTTTGGTCACGTCGAGTCACATATAAGCCGCACCGTTATATAAGCCGCAGGGTCGAAAAATGGGGGGGAAAGCCGCGGCTTATAGTCCGAAAAGTACGGTAGTATTCAAAACTAATGTCGTTACTAGTGATCAAAGCATCAAAAAACTACCCCCCCCCCCCCCTTCATGCATTCATGATGAAACATAATACCTATTATATACCTTTTGATTTGGAAATAGTAGCGTGTCCAGGCAAGCAACGCGAACGTTTTTAGCTAAATTCACATATCGCTCCATAACAGTTACCAGGAATTAGCCAGGATCACTCTGAAACTACAATATTCACCACGGTATAACAGGCAAACATATACCTGAAAACATTTATTCTTTTTCACATGTTGAACGAGGGATAGTTAATGTCAAATGAGCCATAGTATTGTCTCCATAGCTATAATATACAATATAGATATAGCCCTGCAAACACAGCGACGCACAGTGAAAATCCCTATCCTTTACAGCGGTGGCACAATCAAGTACAAGGATGGTTAAAACGGCTGGTGCTGAAAGTGTTGAGGACAAATTATTAATGGCACCTTTTTAGAGCTACACCTGCTATTGCATTGTCAGCTAACTGATTATTGCACATAAGTATACATCCCTTCACCGCCAAGTTCTTTAAAAACATTAATTTAAAAATAAATGGCATTAGCATTTGTTGTGTATAAGTGAGCAATTTGAATGCAAAAAGGTACATTAGTCTCTACTATGCAGTATGCATCTCCATTGATGCATTTTTCTTCTTGATATATAACTATTTTAGATCAGCAACAGTTCTGGAGAGACGCTTGGAGCCGACAGTGACCTGAGTAGCACAGCAGGAGATGGTCTTGGTGGGAGGGCTCTATCTCACCTCACCAAATCAAGGGGTACGCTTTCTGACAGCGAGATCGAGACCAATCCCGCAACCAGCTCAGTGTTTGTAAGTGCAACTATTAATTTTATATAGTTAAGATGGCAGTACATTTTTTGTTTGGATGACTAACTTTAAAATGGCAAAGGATTAGACTGGACTCAGAGTTGTGTTCCATTTTCTCAGGGGAAAACTCACAAGTTGAAACTGGGTGCAAAGACACCTGTTCCAGTTGTGGCCAAGGGGCCACCAGCCCAACCCATGGAGGACATCAGCTTGAGGATTTACCTTTGTGAAGGCCTGCTTGGTATGTTCCAGTTTTGGTCCCTGTCACAGGTTACAATCATGTTATATTTGCATTGACATTATTACTATTGTTATTAGTTCCTCCATCTGAATTACTTTAATTTCCTACTTTGATTGTGTTTAACCATAATGGCAAGAATGGGGCTGGGTTGCGTTGTATGGTCTTGAGTGGTGAGTGAATGGGGCTGGGTTGTGTTGTATGGTCTTGACTGGTGAGTGAATGGGGCTGGGTTTTGTTGTGTGGTCTTGAGTGGTGAGTGAATGGGGCTGGGTTGCGTTGTATGGTCTTGAGTGGTGAGTGAATGGGGCTGGGTTGTGTTGTATGGTCTTGAGTGGTGAGTGAATAGGGCTGGGTTGCGTTGTATGGTCTTGAGTGGTGAGTGAATGGGGCTGGGTTGTGTTGTATGGTCTTGACTGGTGAGTGAATGGGGCTGGGTTTTGTTGTGTGGTCTTGAGTGGTGAGTGAATGGGGCTGGGTTGCGTTGTATGGTCTTGAGTGGTGAGTGAATGGGGCTGGGTTGTGTTGTATGGTCTTGAGTGGTGAGTGAATAGGGCTGGGTTGCGTTGTATGGTCTTGAGTGGTGAGTGAATGGGGCTGGGTTGTATGGTCTTGAGTGGTGAGTGAATGGGGCTGGGTTGTATGGTCTTGAGTGGTGAGTGAATAGGGCTGGGTTGCGTTGTATGGTCTTGAGTGGTGAGTGAATGGGGCTGGGTTGTGTTGTATGGTCTTGACTGGTGAGTGAATGGGGCTGGCTTTTGTTCTGTGGTCTTGAGTGGTGAGTGAATGGGGCTGGGTTTTGTTGTGTGGTCTTGCTCTCTCTGCTTTTGTCTCGTCTATTAACCTTCTCACCTCCTTACCTAACCTCCTCTACTCTCGCCACTGCTCTTCCTTCCTGCTGCGCCCCCTGGGAAATTGGGAATCTGTCTCAGGGCGTGATAAGAGCTCCGTTTGGGATCAACTAGAAGATGCCGCCATGGAAACCTTCTCTCTAAGTAGGGCTAATATTTCACCTTTGCCTTTTTCATTATGTGCATGGGTTACGTTGCCTGCTGGGGATTCTACCACCTGCGTTTGGCCTTTTGATATGCTTTTTGCTCCCTTTCAGTCTGTATTACCATGCTGTTCATTCACAATTCAGTAAACACAAAATGGTGGTGTTCCTGTATAAAAGATCTAAATCCTATATTGTGTGTTGTACTATTTTGCACATTTGGTGTGTCCTTGAGTCCACTATGTAAGTGCATGTAAATTTCCCATCGTTTTTTGTTGTGTTGTTTTTTTCACGAGACTGTAGATGCCTGGGTGAAAGTTTGTATGCTTGGGATTGCATGTGTTTGAGTTCACGAGTGTAATGTGTTGTTTGTTGTGAGCATCATGTGTGCCGTCTGTCTGTAGGTAAGGAGCGGTCCACCCTGTGGGATCAGGTCCAGTTCTGGGAGGACGCCTACTTGGACGCCGTCATGCTGGAGCGAGAGGGGATGGGAATGGACCAGGGACCTCAGGAGATGATTGACAGGTTAGAACAGACTTGCTTGTTTGTTAGTTGTGTTTTAAATTTTTACCTCATACATAACAGTCCGGATTGCCATAAAATGTGTTGTGAACATTCATTAATTAATATTTTCATTTTTATTAGCCTATATCACAGGTTTTTGCCATAGTTTGTCTCTCCTGCCCATGTAAAGCGTCTTTGAGCACCTGGAAAAGCGCTATATAAGATAGATGTATTATTATTATTATTATTCCCAACTGTTTACACCCCTTTTACCCCTTCACCCTAAAGAAAGGTGTCTCTCCGGGACCCAAACCTACACAAATGCATCAGGAATTGCCATAACATCTACTACTGAGAACACAACACCATGAACTAACACTAATCGCCACTTTTTTTTTTTTTTTACCTGACACAAGTCTTCTCTCGGGAGAGGAGTGTTCAAGGGCCAATGTTGAATTTACTGTCCGTGGTGCTGAGCTGAACAGTGGAGATGCAACTGAACTGAAAAGTCTTAATTTCTCTCCCACGATTATTCACTTATAGATTAAGCCTTGGTGCAGGTCTGCATTCTACTTAATGCATTAGTTCTCTGGGGTTACTGCCTCCGTTTCTGGCCACCTGACTAACTAACCAATGACTTGATTTCAAGGGCTACTATACTATATCTGTCTTTTATCTCTTTTTTTCTTTTTCTTTTATCTTTGTCATTGTATTATTAGTGTGGGTGACCTGGCAATGTCTTTTTGGTCCATAGGAATAAATTACGTAAAGTTCAGAGTGTAGCAGCTGCGAGTTTTTGCAAGATGTTTTGTAAATTGTGACCTTTGTGGCCTAAATTTTGCCCCTAGTTATAAAAATGGACTCGGAGGGAGATTCCCTGCCCCCTATGCTTATGCCCCGCCCACTCCTGGGTATCTTTTGAACCTGTCGTAGAGAGTCACAGGAGGGGGGGGGTTGGACTCGGGGAGATCCGCTCCCGTTGGTTGGCAGGGCACAGGCGTCACCCACACATTCACAATTTCCCCTGTGGAATTGTCTTGTTTTACTTCATTGTCTTTGTTATTTTATTTAATTACCTTTTGTGCATTGTCCTCTAACCATTGTCGTGTAGTGGTTTATAACAATGCGGTTTCCTCGCGGAGGTAATGACGTTCTGTCATACTGTATATCTCATCTTCTGTGTCTGTATTCAAATGAATTCTTCTGTGTTTTTCTTTAACACAGGTACTTGTCACTTGGGGACCATGACCGCAAGAGGCTGGAGGATGACGAGGACAGGCTGTTGGCTACCCTGCTGCATAATATGGTTGCCTACATGCTAATGGTGAAGGTATGTCTCTTTGTCTTGGTCATCCTGCCCACTTTGACAACCTAGGATGGCTTAGAGTAGACGACAGAGTACAGCAACTTGCAATGGGCCTGGTCTACAAGATACACTATACGACCGGGGTGCCCATGTACATGTCAAAATACTTCCCAAAGGTCAGTGAATACCACAACCACTACACCAGAGGAAGCTCAACAAATCATGTTAAACCCAGATTCGGCTCAAACAAGGGACTAAACACGTTTAGCAATTATGCCACAACAATGTGGAACGCCCTACCCAAAGCTGTAAAGGAATGTGAATCCCTGCCCACATTCAAAACTGCTCTTAAAGAGCACCTACGGGAGGCTGCAATTCGAAACTGGCCACCGTAAATGCCCAAAACCCCCACCACCTCCTAATAGACAGTCTCCTCCCCACCGCATGTATATATTCCCTCCCCGCCGTATGTATATTTCTCTCCCACCCACCCACCCCCTCCTAATGTACAGTCCCCTCCCCATCATATGTATATACTCTGTCAGGATCTAGGGGTAACAGTACTGTATATTTGAATACCGTTTGTCACAAATGTATCAGTACTAAATACCTATATGTCCCTATGCCATAAATATCATGTATGTTGTGTATGTCATAAATGTCTATATGAATTGAAAATGGGGGACCCTGATGGAAACAAGACAAACGTCTTTCTCAGGTCTGCATCCCCTTAACAATTGTATGTATTGAGCCGTACTGTATTGTACCCATTCTGCAATCTGTTAAATAAAGTTTTCATTCATTCATCCTCATACAGTCAGGTGATGGCACCATGATTTTTCATGTTGTCTTATTTTGTTGAGGATTCTGTTGCACATGAATGTTTTCGGTTTCCAGGTGACCAAAAATGACATCCGTAAGAAAGTGAGGCGCCTGATGGGGAAATCCCATATTGGCCTGGCACACAGCCAAGAGATCAACGAGCTACTGGACAAACTGGCTCAAATGGTAGGAACTTGTCACCTTGGTGACACTGCTGTTTTAGGGACTAACTAGTCAGGCTGGGTAATACATTGCTATTTATCGTTTATCATCTGTGTTATCATATCTTGTTTTCTTTTATATTGTGAATCATGATATGTAATTCTGTTGCAAAGCAAATATCAATATTATCAGATTTCAATGTCGATTGACAATTACAACTTGATTTTGATGCTGTATTATGCATCCCAATACCATTTCGTCCAATGACTATCAATTGGATTATCCACCATGTGTCTTTCCATACTTAAGCAGATGTCGAGACATATATCAATATCAAAAAGGTCCTGTATATTGTGATATTTGTTTATTTATTTCCATATTGCCCCGCCTAATGAACTAGATTGTATTCAGAAAAAACATTTTGTAACATTATGTATGTATCCATTAGAACGGCCGTGAGCTATCCATCAGACCCAGTGGGAGCCGCCACATCAAGAAGCAGACGTTCGTTGTTCACGCTGGGACTGATACCACTGGGGACATCTTTTTCATGGAGGTATTCAAAAGCGTGTCAATTTGTAGTTATTCGTCTTATTAGAAATATAGGTCATAGAATCACTTACCGGTATATGCAGTTCTATAATGAGTTTTTGATATTGCTGTATGAATCAAAATCTCTAGCGGAGAGTAGGAAATGCTGTAGGAAATGCTTGAATGTTGTTGAATTATATTGACTGAGACAATGGCCATAACACATCGTACATCAAATAAAATGGATGACACAAATGGAAACAGTTGTGAGCCGCTCTGGTTTGAGTGGTCTCCTTGGATGTGGCCGGTCTGTCCCCGCTAGGCAAGAACACAGAGGAGGAGCAGACCACAGCCAGCATCTATCATTGAAACCAATCAAGATGCTGTCTGCAAAGTCAGCGGGAAAAAAAAGAGATAACTTCAGCTTAAAGTCATGCCAAATACAAGCGTGCCAAATCCAAGGAAACTAATCAAAAACAAGCCTAGCACGCACAGTAAAAATAAATACTGAACAGCATTTTTAGAAGACAGTGAACGGATTATGCAATGATGAATTGGTCAAACTTGCAATGAAATTGGCCTACATGTCTATACAGATTGTTTTGTCCTAAAACCCTGATTTAAATGGTCACAAAATTTCAGTCTTATTTTTTCCTGGTTTACACTTCTAAGAATTTCTCTCACAAAATTCTCCTTTAACACAATGCCCGCCATCAGCAGGGGGCGCTGATCCCCCTTCATCGCCAGGTCTTTATTCAATGGATCTAGTTTTATATTGCCAAACTTGCGAGTCCTAAAACTATATTTTATATTATAGCTATGGATCTAATAACGCCGTCGACTGTCAGTGAGTTGCTTCTGATCAACATGCAAAAAACTGATTGTTTTTTCATCCGTACATTTCCGTTTTATACCGTTTGAATAGGAGTATAGTTTGAGTGATTCTGAGTAATTCCAGGAAAAGACGAGAAAAAGGCATTTTTAGTGTAATCCAGTTATCACGTTGTAATTTTTCATTCATCAATCCTACTTTGATCCAACAATGATTTCACATCGATCACAGCGATCAACGTATGTAGTATTAAAAAAAATGCTGTTGCTGACGATCAGAGCATCAAAAAACGACCCCCCCCTTTGATGCATTCATGATTAAACATAATACCTATTATATACCTTTGATTTTGAAATAGTAACGTGTCCAGGCGAGCAACGCAAACGCCTTTAGCAAAATTCTAAATTCACATAATAAACATCGCTCCATAACGCAGCTTCCAGGAATTAGCCAGGATCACTCTGAAATATATTCACCACGGGATAACACGCAAACGTATACATGAAAAAATTTAAAAATTTTTTTACATGTTGGACGAGGGATAGTGACTGTCAAATGAGCCATAGGTGCGGCCGGGTAGCGCAGCGGACTAAGCGTCTGTCTACCACCACATAGCCAGTGGGATCGAATCCGGCTGTGGTGCCTCCGGCTTGGCCGACCGTCCATACTAACACAATTGGCAGTGTTAGCGGGTGGGAAGCCGGCGTGGGTGGGTCCTGGTCGTTGTAAACAGCGACTCCTACAGTTCGGTCGGGGCGCCTGCACAGCAAGGGAAGGATCTGGGAGAGGTGAAAAGAAGCTGTGGGCTGGGGTGGGAATCGCGATACTCGATATATTGCAATATATTAAATTTTTTTTGTGAACATTTTTTTTTATTATTTTTTTGACATGACATAAAACTACCGTACTTTTCGGACTATAAGCCGCGGCTTTTTCCCCCATTTTTCGACCCTGCGGCTTATATAACGGTGCGGCTTATATGTGACTCGACGTGACCAAACCCGAAAATGTAAAAATCTAAATATTGCTTTTTTGACTGCATTGAAATGTTATTTATCTGTTCCCTTATTTGCTAAACTTAATACAACTTGTAAATGAGTTAATTCTTGTTATTTGTCTGACAGTATTGTGTCCCAATGCTAATTACATATGGTAATTAAACATTAAAACACCTGCGGCTTATAGTCCAGTGCGGTTTATATATGTACACATCATTCAATTTAGCTGCTGCGGCTTATAGTCAGGTGCGGCTTATAGTGCGAAAAGTGGTATATATTTAATTTTTTATAATTTTTATTTTTAATTTTTTTTTACTGCAAAGTAAAACTGTCAACATGTTTGATCTAATAAAATAAAGTTCAGTCTGTTCATCTCACTTCAATCATTTTTATTGCAGAACATGGTATTTTTTCAAGCAGACAGATGTAAACACTGTAATCTGTGTTGCATGTACCTGACGAACTGAACTGTTTGTATTAGTCATATTCCAACTTAACTGAATGCACATTTAAATTCATTTTTTTTATGAATAATTAAATATCGATACTTGGCGTCCCTGTATCGATACAGCATCGCCACGCAAAGTATCGCGATACTACTACGTATCGATTTTTCCCCCCACCCCTACTGGCTACACATGTGTTGGAGGAAGCATGTGATAGTCTCTGCCCTCCCAGACCGACGGTAGGGGGTAGAGTGTGCAACGACCAGGAAGGGGATTGGGAATTGGCATAACGACTAACATTTGGATGGGAGACAAATGGAAAAAGAAGGGGGGGGGGAGATAAAAAAAAAAAAAATATATATATTAGGGCTGTCAGTTTATCGCGTTAATTAGATTAATTAATTACACAGCAAATTATCGCGTTATGAAAATTAACTAAAAATGTATTACAAAAAAAAGTTTTTTTAGTTTTTTTTTTTTTTAATTTTTTTTTTTTTATCTCATTCATTCCATAAGAACGTAGAATACACATTACAGACTTTTTTTTATATGGTCCATTTCCATGTTCTTGGTATCTGATTCTAGGGACATCTATGGATCTCAGGGAATGTATTCCCAGTGTCCGAAATACTGTCTGTTACTAGGCTTGAGTAAATTGTAATGAACCAAATGAGAATATCAATAAAACATTTTTTTTTATCTTTGACTGTGAATAACACTATGCTCAAATTGACCAGACCTGAAAAATCTAAGCAAATTAATAGATGGAAGATGATTAAACAGAAGGTTTTGTAGATACAGTACTGAATTCTGCCATCCGGACACATGCAATTTGAAATATGATTATAGAATATAGAATATCAGGCATAAAATGGTTATGCGATTAAAATGCGATTAATTAGATTAATTAATTACAAATCCTGTAATTAATTAGATAAAATTTTTTAATCACCTGACAGCACTAATATATATATACCCCTGCAAACATCGTGACGCACAGTGAAAATCCCTATCTTTTAAAGCGTGGCCCATTGGCTACAAGGATGGATAAAATGGCTGGCGCTGAAAGTGTTAAGGGACCCTCCTGAGATTAATCTCTCACTAAATTCTCCTTTATGGGACCCTCCTGAGATCTTTCCCTCCATTCTCTCCAGGTTTGTGACGACTGCATAGTCCTGCGCAGCAACATCGGGACAGTGTACGAGCGCTGGTGGTACGAGAAGCTTATCAACATGACTTACTGCCCCAAGACCAAGGTGTTGTGTCTCTGGAGACGTAATGGCCAAGAGACGCAGCTAAACAAGTTCTATACCAAAAAGGTCAGAGTCTGTATGATTATGCATCGCAGTAGCAGTTTCCATTCACTTAGGTTGTACATTAGTGATGACGGTATTTTTCTCTTTGCATTCTAGTGTCGTGAACTCTACTACTGTGTGAAAGATAGTATGGAGAGAGCTGCTGCTAGACAGCAGAGCATCAAACCAGGTATGGCATTTCTCTTTGTGTTGTCTTTTTTCACAACAGCAGGAAATATATAATAGAGGCCTTGCACTGAATGTTTGTGTAGTTCTCATTCTTCCAGTTTGGCTGCCTGTAAACATTAGTAACCACTTTCACGAGAAAATGCCTAATTTCTGTGCAGTGTTAGAGGGTAAAACCCTGTTCTACTGTGCCTTGTTTACAAGATCCAGTTATAGGACACCACATGATTATGTTTTTGTTGATATATTTATTTATCATATATCGACACATAGCAACTGTTGTTTTCCACATAGCAGCCATTGTCTCTTCCATTGCCATGTACAAAACAATGGTTGCTATGTTACAGACAACAATGTTGGAAGACGGAGATCTACACAAACATCATGTGTAAAGCCTCTATTGTCCAATGGCTGCCAGATACCAGACCCTGAATCACTTGTCAGTTCAAGGTCTGGCATTGCAGACTTCTCACAGGGTTTTAGCCATTGGTGTAATTGTATTCATATTATACTCTAGGCCTGTCCCCGACTAAGGGTTTGTATAGTCGACTTTGATTGGCCAAAATTTGCCGACAGCCGAATGCAATTTTTTATATATATTTTGTGTGTGAAATCCTCTTTCAGTGCCTCTGTACCAGTTTTCTCAGGCAGTTAGCCTCGCTGGTATGCGCACCATTAGCGTTAGCCATGCTTCTAGGCCTCTTTGCTTTTGGAAAGAATAATACAAAAAAATATTCCATACATTTGCATTCGACTAAGAGGTTGGCAGTCGACTACAGCTCCTTTCTATCGATTAGTCGACTATTCGACTAGTCGAGGTCAGCCCTATTTTACTCAAAAAAAAAAGTATTTCGACCCGACCCACGCAAATTAAAAGAGTAAAGTTTACTGACAGAGTAAACTGAGTACAGAGTAAACAAAATAGATATTATTAAAAAATGTATAATTTAATAACGAGTCGAAATATAGGCTACAGCTTTTCCAGTCAACAAACCTAGCATAATGATTTAAAGGTCCCATGTTTTGCTATTCCTTTCACTATTTGGGCAATGTTACACAATTCCTGTGAGTCTATGGAACACATCTGTAAGGTTTTTATTTTTTATTTTTAAATTCATTGTTTTGTATTTCTAATCAAGTACTCTAAAGCAGCATTTTTCCACTTCAAGATTTCAAGCTGTTTTGGGCTGGGCTCCGCCCATAAGCGCTTTGAGGGGCAGTCACCCACACAGCGTATAATTATCAAATATATTACTACGGGCGAGTCACCGAAGTAACATCGGAGATCTGGCAAATATGGTTTGTCCTTTACCGTCACACCAGCACCATCGCAGCACTGCACTTTAGCACTGCAATTTACAGCGAACCACCATTGTATTTTCCAGCAAGCTGTAAATGGTCTAGACCTCGCTCATCTGCTTATTGCACTATCTTGTGCTAACTTTACTCACCCAATGAAATTAATACAAAATAATATCCACAAATATGTAAACTAACCATTATAAATATCAGATTAATTTAAAATACAGTTAGCTGGCTAATCGGTGTGCAGTTGTGCACACACCCCTAGTCGTTTGCCAACCAAGACAACTGAGATAGAATACTAATGAATATAGGGAGGTGTAGTGGTTACGTCATTGTTGTTTCCCGCGCGGTCCATCCCACTTGACATTGCATTGCATTGTGGGGCGGCGTGGCTCAGGGGTAGAGCGGGTCGTCCAATGATCGAAGGGTTTGTGGTTCGAATCCCGCTCAAGCCCATGTCCATCCCACTGCCGTTGTGTCCTTGGGTAAGACACTTAACCTACTTGCCTCGTGTGAATGTGTATGCATGTGAATGAATGTTGGTGGTGGTCGGAGGGGCCGTAGGCGATGATTATTTGCCACGCTTCCGTGAGTCTGCCTCAGGGCACCACCGGTATGACTGTGTATGAACGAATAATGGACTGTAAGCGCTCTGGGGTCACTGGGGTGTCATGAAGAGCGCTATATAAATCCAATCCATTATTATTATTATTAATGTATTCTCAATGGACACATTTCTAAATAATCTCGTTTAAAACAAATTAAGCATGAACATTGGCATGGTGTACCTTTCTGTGTGTATTCATCCACAATCTATAGCTCAACATGAACAAATTTGCAATTAATCGTCAAAGTAGCAAAATAACAACGTTTATGTCTTCGTTCACTGAGAAACTACACAATGGCCGTGACGTGTATTAGGCGACAGCACTGAACGACAGGCGTTCTACTGGTAAGTGTACCGTACTTTTCGGACTATAAGCCGCGGCTTTTCCCCCCATTTTTCGACCCTGCGGCTTATATAACGGTGCGGCTTATATGTGACTTGACGTGACCAAACCCGAAAATGTAAAAATCTAAATATTGCTTTTTTGACTGCATTGAAATGTTATTTATCTGTTCCCTTATTTGCTAAACTTAATACAACTTGTAAATGAGTTAATTCTTGTTATTTGTCCGACAGTATTGTGTCCCAATGCTAATTACATATGGTAATTAAACATTAAAACACCTGCGGCTTATAGTCCAGTGCGGCTTATATATGTACACATCATTAAATTTAGCTGCTGCGGCTTATAGTCAGGTGCGGCTTATAGTGCGAAAAGGTAGTTATTTTTTAACGACAAATTAAACAACATTTTAACTAACTTTATTTCAACAAAAAATGCTTAAACAATAATGTTAGTGATATAAGGGAACAAATTGTGAAAAAAATGGAAAGCTTGCCAATGTTCATGAGGCAGAATTATTTCAATAGCTGATGATACATTTTCCCAATGATAAATCCCTATACGGGTGGACCGTGCGGGAAACTAAAGTGACGTTCCGACTGAAGGGCTCTAGGTGGGCATGCCAGTGAGGTTGATTTTAAGTCTACTCGTCTGACCTTCCCTCAGGTCCAGAGTTGGGTGGAGAGTTCCCCGTCCAGGATATGAAAACTGGCGAAGGAGGGTTGCTGCAGGTCACACTGGAAGGAATCAACCTTAAATTCATGCACAGCCAGGTAGGAGGTTAGGACCATGGCAGAGTCGAGTGTACATTACACACACTAACATGAAGGAAATCATTCAACTCACGACGCCTTTGTAGCCATTCATTTAATCCCCTAATCAACTTCCCTCAGCCCATCTCCTGCTGGTCCTACCCATTTCTCTCTGTATCCTCTCCCTTTACCTTGTGCTCATCTTCCTCTAATGTCCACCAGATCATTCTCATTTGAGTAGAAATTATAGACAAATTAAATGTTTATGGTTAACAAATGCCACATAACTGTTATTCCCCTAAATTCAATTATTTTTTGTTGATACGGAACTTAGAGGAAGAATCTTTGTGCTTCAGCTTTTATTTAATTTGCTTTGATCGGTTTCATTGGGACTAAAAAATGTGTTTGTGCGTGCTGTGTTTTCAAGTGATACAAACTCATCCTTCCACAGAAACGTCTGTTGATATTTGATTACCGTGGTGCCCAACCCTGATTTTCTATGTGTGGGAGGAAATAATTGCTGTGTTTGTTTGTGTGTGTGTGAATTATGCACCCAATGTAAGACGGATGAGCAAAGCATTTTCATCAATAATTGGCTTTTTTATAGCAACTATCTTGTATAAATTTGGACCATAACCTAATCTGGAGCAATTTTACTCCCTCAATTGACCTTTTGGGAATTCACCCTGTTCTTGAGTATGTATTTGAACATGTGACTGTGATGTGTATAAAGTGACCATGCTATAAATGGTCATTGGCATGGCCCTGTTACTATGAAGAGACATTTTATACATATTGGACATTTAGATGTGTGAGAACAGGGCAAAAGCTAAATAAGCTATTGCATTGTTAGACTAGGAGGAATGTCAACTCATAGCATTCTATTAGCTACTGTTGTAATATTGGACTGCATTCCTCATCAAGCATCTTACATTTGCCCACTGAGTTCATAACTACAAAATCAATTTAAGTCACAAGTTGCTAAAGATTATTTTTCTTGCTGCTTCTGCTTTTGCTGCCTTACACCTACATTTGCTCAATTTGAACTTTTGCGCTTTACTTTGCGGGGGGTGGAGTGCCTTTGATGGATAAGTTGCTTGATTGCAACAGAAGTCAAATTTATCCTAAGCTGTCTTTAAAAATGTATGTTGTTCTCAGAAAGGCTCTTTGTATAACACCAGATTCGTGGTAACTCAGTACAAACCCCTTTTCTGGAGTTTACAAAGCTCATGCATTTTCAGATTGGCCCATACCATCTATTTCTTCATGTAAAGTGTCATTACCTTTCTCAGTTTATCGTGCAGTGACATTTCAACAACCCTCCCATAGGAATGTTACTGTACTAGCAATAGAGGCCAACAAGCTAAAACTGTACAGTGGAAATTCAGCCTGTGCTATCTAGTCACAGATTTATCCTTCTGCCATATTAGATTGCTGCGTTAGTTATGGAAATTAATTTGTGAAAGCTAGGTCTGGACCTGGGAAATATGACATTGATATGGTGTCTGAGGTGACCTCATGCATTTGTGCGACTGTGTTGGTGCCAGCCCTCGTTGCCGGAGGAGGAGGCATGGAAGGGCACTGGGAGCTGTGATTTATTAAGTCCAGGAAAACAAAGGTGAATCCAGCTCTCAAAGCCCTAGTCAAACCTCTAGTCCTCTCTTTCTGGGGTTAAGTCTCTTGTGATGGTTTTTCATTGGCTCTGATAAACATCAATAGCTAGTCATTGTAATCCGTTAAGAGGTTCCTGTGGCTAGCGCAGTGCCCTCTAGGAGTGCCGCCGAGTGTCTGTGCTCTTCTGTCCGATAATAATCCAAACCGTTTCTCTCCCATGCTCTCTCCCCCTGCAAGGAGCGGAAGGTACACAACCTCTGCTGTGTTTGCTTGTTAGCGGTTACATTTTATTGGGTTCCTTTTTTCCTCTTTCTTTCTGTTCACTGTTTTAGCTGTACGGCAAATCTAATTTTGTGTCCTTGTCTATGTTTTATATGGAATTTTCATGTATGCATTACATGGGCCATATTGCATATAAGTTCGCCTAAAAATAAACATGTGAAAGTAAACACATGTGAAAGTATTCAACTACCTTCTAGTAAGAATCTTTGTAATTGTAGTTGCCAGTAATTCTTTGTAGATGAAACAAGTAATTTTGTATTAATTGCGTCCCTCGAGCAGTCTTTGCAATACATATCTGTTCACCTCACCCCTGCCCATGTATGCGTTCAATCATGGAAACTTCCCATTAATGTTCTTTTTCTTTCATTTTATTAACTGTTAAAAAGCTTGCATTCCAGTGCAGTTATTTTAATTGTATATTTAGTACTGAATAGAACACATTTAACATGGTTTATTTCTATCTGAAATGTTTAATTTCAGCCAGTGTTGTTGAGTTGCTAATATTCTTTTTTTGTTTGTTTTTAGGTTTTCATAGAGCTGAGTCACATTAAAAAGTGCAATACAGTGAAGGGAGTCTTTATCCTGGAGGAATTTGGTAATTACCCCATCTATTGATTTTAGACCTGTACTCGACACGGCAGTAACTCAGCATCCTGGCAAATGTATTGATGAGAGATATTAGTGCTTCTGTAAATGTGTTGATGAGAGCTAATAACGCTTCTGTAAATGTGAATTAGAGCAGTGATTCTTTCTTTCCCCAAGGCAAAAGTTAGGCATAGCTGTTTTATTTTTTTCTTACGGCAAGTTCTTGGCAAACAAAGTGTGGTGTTTGGAGTATAAAGACAGATTTAACAAATGTAAACATAGACTCAGAGTTCTATCGGCTATTTTTAGCTTGTCGTTTCTCTCTATAATTCTGCCTTTCCACTGCCAAATTTGGAGAATGTAGGACTTATAGAACAGTTTAAACATGACAGTGAGCTGTGGTTGGTCCGTGTCCGTTTCAATTTCACATAAGAAATACACAAGGACAGTACAAACTGAGCTTTTTATCACAGGTCTTTTTGACCACCATGCAATTGCATTGGGACAAATAGTTTAAAAAAAAAGAAATTAACATTAGCCTGCTTATTTTTTAAGTTAATTTCCCCATCAAACTACTTGAAATTTTGCCTGGATATGAACTCCACTGTTGAAGTGACTATTACAACTACAAAAGTGGTCATTCATCACCCACCCTGATATGTGATTGCCACACCTCCTTTATGGGGGGAAAACAACTTGAGGAGCAAACAGGGGTTAGGCGGCGTTTGTTCACAATCTACAAGTTTAGGACAAAACAAACAGATATAAATCAGTCCCAGAAATAGTACCTGGATGTACCGGTCTGATGTATATCAAGTCAGGTGATGTTGACGGCCCACAAAACAATCATTGCATAAAGGCCTAGTGGGTTATGAGACAAAATACCAGCTGACCTGTCTCTGATTCAGGCGTGATGGATCACCACAGCTTGATAATATAGGAAATTAACAAAGCATTATCTAGCTAATTTTCACTCTAAAAGTACCAAGTCATTGGCTCAGTGCTTAGAACTAGTGATTTAATCATAACCAAGTATCCAAATATAACCATTGTAGTGCTACAACATGCACTAGAGCCACTAAGACAAAACACTGTAGCATGGATGCCAAACATGTCAAAAGCTAACCGTTTACTTTTGCTGCATAATGTATAATTAAATTTGAAATCAACAAATGAGTCTGCATTAAAAGTATATAAAAAGAAATAACTAAGAACAGCTCGCTTTTGTTTACATTCACATGTCCATTTTTATTGTTGTTCTATAGTCTACAAGCTGAATACATTTCCTACCTCTAAACTTTGTAAAGTCCATTTTCGTAATATTCTTTGCTCGCAATGTTTACATCCCATCCGTGTTAAGTTTCACTTTCGGTTTTGACAAAGTTTGAATGAGTCTTACCTCCTTTGATTGACAGTTAGCTTGTTAGATTCCGCATTGACCATTCAATTTGGTGCCATGCTGGAAGAACACATAACACAATGTATGGGGAGCCCTTCTTTCCTACTGTGCGCCCTAGCGCCAATCTCATCAACTAGTGGTAAAAAACCCCATAGGATACCTTAGACCACATTAATCCTCCGCTAACTGAATAGGACTGAAAATGTATGATTTGATTAATTGAAGGAAGAAAGTTCTTTAATATGGCAGTTCTATGTGAAGGTTGATTTGAGTTGGTCTTGAGTAAGGGAAAGTGTAGAAAACATACACAAGGAGCAAGAGAAAGTGGGAGTGTTGCTTCCATTGGATTAGTATGTCTACTGACGTTTTTAGTGAGGTTATTAATGAGGTCGGGGCATGTATCTTAGCATGGAATCTCAGATGACAATGTGTGACAGACTGGATGATTAATAGAACAGGTCATGATTTGTCAGCGACGGTCCAACAGATTAGGTGATCCCATCATCTCAGTACTGGCCTGGGTTACTGCCGTGTCCATGTGCTGCTTTTTGTAATGTTACCCTCATCTTTGCCGCTATGAAAACCTTCATTCTCCAGCAGGTAAAGTGTTGCCACCTTTCTCCTTCCTTCTCCAACTTACTCCTCGTGGAACATACCTAGCTTACTCCTTCCATCACTTTTGCAGAACTCTTTATTTTAAACATACCCCCAGACCCCATCTTTCTAGTGTGTTCCCCATGACCCCATCTCTCTAGTGTGTTCCAGGCTTGCCGCGGTAGTCGGTAATACCGGTGTTACTCAGTGTTTAGTTTCCTTTTTTTAATAGAAATAAAACCAATGTAGTTCATTCTCACATATCAGTGCCCACGTTCATCAAATTCTTTTTTGTTGCGATTTTTTTTAATACTGGTGGGCAATAAATTTTTACAAGGGGCCACATGAGAAACTTGAACTGTGTTGGAGGGCCGAACCAATGATAACTTGAACTTAATTCTGCTCAATATTCATTATCTCCCATTGTAAAAATGTACCGCGGGCCGGAAGTGGCCTGTGGGCCGTAATTGCCCAGGTCTGATTTAGACAGTAAACATTTTAAACTTAAAGTGTCTGTACAGCAGAGTTAGATAAGATTAAATATTATTTTATTGATCCCTTTGGGAAAATTCAGGGTTGTAGTACAGAGTAGCTCATGTTTCACTTTCACTTCTAGAGTAGATTTAACTTTGCATGAAGCAGAGAAAAAAGGCTCTAGAGATGAGACGACGTGGCAGGTTCACAACGATGGCGCAGGATTTGGCTATATTTCGGATTTAAACCCCACAGCAGCTTGACTGGAGAGAAGCTCAGAGGACCAGTCCAGACCAGCAATAGTATGTTTGCGCAATGTGCTAAATAACAGCCACATTGATCCGTCGATGAATTGAAGGAATGTATTACTGTTTGTTGGTTTATTCAATGAGAACAACTCTTGTCTGTCCAACAAATGGATACTAGTCATTGAACATTTCTTAAACAGGCGTAGACGGACAGACACAGTGAATCAATGTAGCCACATAACGTTTAAGGGTTAGGGTTAGCGTTTAACGTTTAAGATCAAAGTAAGCGATCTACAGATACTGAGCGTCATTTTGTAAAATGTCCGGTGTCACCGGTGATACCGGTGTTGTCATGAGTTTATTATTCATGGGAAATGTCTCTAGTGTGTTCCCCATGACCCCATCTCTCTAGTGTGTTCCCCATGACCCCATCTCTCTAGTGATCCCCATGACCCCATCTCTAGTGTGTTCCCCATGACCCCATCTCTAGTGTGTTCCCCATGACCCCATCTCTCTAGTGTGTTCCCCATGACCCCATCTCTCTAGTGTGTTCCCCATGACCCCATCTCTAGTGTGTTCCCCATGACCCCATCTCTCTAGTGTTCCCCATGACCCCATCTCTAGTGTGTTCCCCATGACCCCATCTCTCTAGTGTTCCCCATGACCCCATCTCTCTAGTGTGTTCCCCATGACCCCATCTCTCTAGTGTGTTCCCCATGACCCCATCTCTAGCGTGTTCCCCATGACCCCATCTCTAGTGTGTTCCCCATGACCCCATCTCTAGTGTGTTCCCCATGACCCCATCTCTCTAGTGTGTTCCCCATGACCCCATCTCTCTAGTGTGTTCCCCATGACCCCATCTCTCTAGTGTTCCCCATGACCACATCTCTAGTGTGATCCCCATGACCCCATCTCTCTAGTGTGTTCCCCATGACCCCATCTCTCTAGTGTTCCCCATGACCCCATCTCTATTGTGATCCCCATGACCCCATCTCTCTAGTGTTCCCCATGACCCCATCTCTAGTGTGTTCCCCATGACCCCATCTCTAGTGTGTTCCCCATGACCCCATCTCTAGTGTGTTCCCCATGACCCCATCTCTCTAGTGTGTTCCCCATGACCCCATCTCTAGTGTGTTCCCCATGACCCCATCTCTAGTGTGTTCCCCATGACCCCATCTCTAGTGTTCCCCATGACCCCATCCCATCTCTAGTGTGTTCCCCATGACCCCATCTCTCTAGTGTTCCCCATGACCCCATCTCTAGTGTGTTCCCCATGACCACATCTCTAGTGTGTTCCCCATGACCCCATCTCTCTAGTGTGTTCCCCATGACCCCATCTCTCTAGTGTGTTCCCCATGACCCCATCTCTCTAGTGTCCCCCATGCTTTGACAGTTTTACTTGGTATCCCAGCAAGTGGGACTGTTTGGGGAGCAGAGGGGAATGCACCCTGTCTGGATCTCTGCCCCTCATCTACACTGGGTTCATGAGCTTCTCCATGATGTCCTTAAGCGTTCATATTTTCTTTTTGGAGGGGGGGGGGGGTTGTCCTCAAGTGTTTTCTGTTCCCTTATCATTGTATATCCATATTTGTAACTTTATTTGTGTGTTATTTCATATCTTCAATGTTTTTATTTTTTCCTTTCCATGGGCCACGAATGTCCTACTCACTAACATAATCACGTGCTGTCTAGACAATTTATCTATTCATTAGCCAAATGGGTTTGGGCAGTGGGCAGGCTGTGGTGGATTAACTCTCAAAAAGACAAGAGCAGATTGTTTTTATTGTTACTTGTTTTTGGATACCATTTGAAAGCCCACAATATTTGTAACTGGCCATCTCAAAACTATTCTTAGATTTCAGCATACAGGTGTTTAAACGGCTTTTCCCCCCCTACGTCAAAGCAAATGAACCCTGGATTATGACTGTTGTGGACTCTCTTGGCCCACAGCACCCTTTTGCACCTGGCATTCTGAGCGTGTTTCATAAGCACTCTCCTGCATCCCCTATAGCTCTCATACGTTCACTGATTGAGGTTCCCACTCCTTTTGAATTGTTTGTTTTGTCTCTTGCACCGGCCTAGTTCCTGAAACTAAAGAAGTGGTGATCCACAAGTACAAGACCCCCATGGTAAGCAACGTGTTCCTCTGTTCACCTCACTACTGTGCCAGATTCAATTACCATTAGGGAAAATCACATTGAGAATTGAAGGTCAAATCTAAAAAAGAGGCATTGACCATTATTCACACAGCGGCCATTTTGCTCTTATGTCGCTGACTGATGCTTCTTACTGACAGTCAGCTGCAGCCTGGTACTGTACGTGGTCCCTTGAATGGCCCATGTGTATCCACTGGACCGTTGAGTAGCTCTTGGAATTCTCGCAATGAGAACAAATTCACGAAGTGGGCAAAGTGCTCTGTGTCAGATTGAGCCAAACTTGAAAATGCAGTTGGTGAAACATGATATTTCCATGTGGACTGACGAGGGAGAAATCCTCTTTACTTTGGTTAAAAAAACTGTGCTGGACCTAAAGTTACAGATGTGAAAAAGGGCCAAGACTTTATTCAAGTTCTAAAATGCATCTTTGTTTTCCATTTCCAGGCACATCAGATCTGTTACTCTGTCCTCTGTCTCTTCTCCTACGTCGCTGCAGTGAAGGGGAAGGATGCGGAAGGCAAGCCCAAGCTTCTGTCACCGAGACCCCTTCCTAGCTAGTCTACACCCCCACTCCACCCTCCTCTTCTGTGTGCCTCTCTACTTGCAATGGCATCTCAGCTCTATGACCTTTTGACTTCTGACAATCCCTAAAATACTACTAAGCACACACCTGTTTCCCCTTTACCCTGTAAGGCATCAGCATAAACCCATCTAGACCCTGGTGTGTATAGATATGTGTAATGACCCTGGCGTGTGACTTCCAGACCCCCATCGCTGCTGTATTAATGACCATAGACTAGCCATGGTTATACGTTTGCCTGACTAGCAATGGTTATACATTTGCCTGACTAGCCACGGTTATATTTTCACAGACTAGCCACGGTTATACATAAAGGGGGAGACAATAGTTCCTTGATTTTTTTTCTCCTTTGTGAATGTGTCGTCTTCTCTTGTCCCTGCTGCCAAGATCTTACTTGTTCTAATGGAAGGAGATGCGAGGGGCGGTGGTCATACGGCACAACGTGCATGCAGGTCCCATGCACAGCCCTGCAAGTCAATAAAGAGCAGCACCTCCCCCCTCTTCTCCTGTGTGAGTTGTTATGTGCTTCGTGGTACTGCTGTAAAATTCCAGTCTGGCCAAGTCAAAAACTTCTGAAACATTCAGAGAGCATCTTGTAGTGCAGGATGTCACATTGTGAAAATACTACTGTATAGTGCATCAGAACACTGCATGTGCGTCCTTTCTAAAAGGTTTCATTGGTTAAGTCCTAAAACACAGTGGTCTAAGATGTGCCCTATCTTTAGCTTGCCCTGAGGCTAAATTACTGTACTAGTTCTACTGTAATATTTCTTGTCTGTGTTCTGCCGTATTGAATTGCATGTTACTATGAGGATGACAAATATATATATATATAATACAAAAATGCTGTACATTTCACTTAAGAACATGTTAAAAACTGTGGTTTATTCACTAGATGTACAATACTTTGAAGTAGTTGGCCATTGCCAGAGCGGGTTGTAACGAGTTTCTGTTACTCTGGTTTTCATAGTGAAGAATGTAAAAAAAGGACTTAATTGTTCTACATATTGATTGAAATGAATATGACGACATGAGATATAATTGTGTTTGGATATCCCGTCTTACAGAGGTGTAAGCCTACTGCAGTCGAGCCCTGGTGTAGTGGTCATGTCCATGGGGAGTCACGTAAAGTCTTAATGTTGTTTCTGTACCGTAATAGGAGACAAATGTTCGATCTAATCCCATTGCTGTCCCACTATTGGTTTCACTGTGTGCGTATGTATGTTTGTCTGTGCGTGTGCATTCATACTGTGTAAGGTTGTTTCTCCAGATCAGCAATATATAAATAATACAGCTATATCATTTGGAGATGTTGTGACTTTTATTTTTTAGTAATTAAAAGTGCAAAGGAACATTAATAGGATGAGGCTATTTGATACATTCCATTAACAATAACAGTAACACCACTGACCATATTTGCATGGTTGCCATTTTGTTCTTATGTCATGCTCACTTTTGGGATTCCTTTCCAGGGTGGAAAGGAATCCCAACCCGAGCATGACATAAGAGCAAAATTGCCACTGTGTGACTATGGTCACTTGGTGTAAATGGGAAAGAACGTGTTCAAAAGAAGCATCACAAATGGTTTCACAATAAAACTGGACGAATACAGGTGTTTATACCAGAATGTTACGACACTGGATTAGTAGAGACCCAACTTGTCATTGTGCTAGCCTGCTGCTGTGAAGAGGGAATACATGAAACAAGATGATGGTTGTAAATATTTCAGTATTTGAAGAAGTATTTATAGAATATGTACAGCTTTGGCAATACCATAATAAAGTTGTCAAATAAAGCATATTTTGTTCATTGTTCATTTTGTGAAAATCTACTTGCTTAACATGCTTGGCATAATACTTGTGTGTGCTACAAATATCCAATATGAAATAATTACAAATGGACAACAATGTAAATAATGGTTTTGAACATGTATTGCCTCCATCAGAAAATAAAACCAGATGAACACAGGTTTGCATAAAAGTTTGAAGATCCTCTCCAGAAAAAAATTCTATGTTGAATAAAAAGAAATCCACCAAATTGTCCAATAAACTTACTGAGAATTGCTAAGCGGCAACAAGCAACTATTGATATTTCATTTTCATTTTTTTATTTAATTTTTATTTATTTATTCGTACATGGAATTATTACAGTCCAACAGTACATATTAATATGCTCCACTAAATTCAATGGCCGAAAGGAACAGGAAGAAGAAAATTCGTATTTGTACCTGCCCCTACACACACACACTGATAGACTAAGTGCAATGTTTACCAAACCAAACAAAATGTACATACTTATTTTGCAGAAATGGAAACATCATCACAATTTAATTAACAAATGAATATATTTTGTGTATAGGTTAAATTGCATATTTAGGTTAATTCATTTATACACACACTTATCTATATATTTATATAATGTATTATTTTTTTTTTATACACTTTTTCTCCCATTTTCTATATTTTCTCCCATCCCAATTTCGTATCATCCAATTCAACCCTCCCCTGTCACGAATGCTGTTTCTTGCCTCCCACAAGCCGGCTGCAATGTGGACTAAGTCATACATAGCACAAGTCCCCTCCGGTACTTGAGGTAACAGCAGTCGCATCTTTTCACCTGCGCAGCTCGATCTCACAGTGGCGAGGAGTAACGCGTGGGAGGCTCACGCTGCCCCCGACACTTCCTGATTCTACTGCGCAGGCGCACCAACCGACCTGTAGGAGTCGCTGTCCACAACGCCCGATCCCCACCCATCAGTTTCCCACCCCCTAATACGGCCAATGTGTATTAGTACGGACGACCAGCTAAACTGAAAGCAAATGTGGAGCGCTGGGCTCGAACAGCCGAGCCCAGCGTCTCCAGATTTCGTGGCGAGCGCCTTGCCCACTACGCCACGTAGCCGCCCATATATTTATATAATGTATTCTATATTATACTATATAATTGTATTTTTCATTTTATAATATAACTAAATCATACTATTTATACTACAATACAGTATTACAGTATTATACAATATTTTAATATTATTATTCTATCTTATGCTGCTATATACTATATTACTATACTCCTACTAGCCTATACTGTAATGCTATGCTATATTATCCTGGTATGCTAAACTGCAATATTATACTAAATTGTGCTATACTGTCTATTTATCTTTTCTTTGTACTGCAAAGAGTTCCTTAGTTTGATACCTATAACTGAGGTGCACCTTTGTTTTAAGGTGGTTCGTGCAAATTGGTGCTTAAAATAGAATTTCCTTCTGCTGTCACCTGGACAGGGAACAAACAACCTCTGTATATTTGCTGGTAATGCTCTGCATGTTGCTCTAAACAAAACTAATAAAGTCTGTATTTCAGCTAACTCTAAATTTCAATAGTCTGGATTTAATAAATAATTCATTGGTATGTTCTCTTGAATCTACTTTGTGAACTATTCTTACTGCTCTCTTCTGTAATATAAATAATGGCTTTATGTTACTTTCATACATGTTACCCCACACTTCCACACAGTAACTCAAATATGGTAGGATGAGTGAACAATATAATATTCGCATAGAATTATAATCAAGCACATTCTTTGCCTTGTTCAAAACAAAAACACTTTGCTACCTTTTTTATGTACATTATGTGAGGCTTCATGTCAATTTCTCGTCCAACATAACACCCAACATTTTTTACTCGGATACTCTTTCAATATTAACTCAGTCTATACATAATGCCACATTGTCATCCTTTCGATTAGTAAATATACATTTAGTTTTTTTTTCAAATTTAGGTATAACTTATTGTTATCAAACCATACCACATTTCACATAATTATATCATTAATATACAAAATAAAAAGTTTGGGCCCCAGGACCGAACCTTGAGGGACACCACATTCAATATTCATACATTCAGATGTGTAACCAGAGAGTTGTACATATTGTCTATTTTCAAGATAGCTACTTAACCAGTTCATCGCCACCCCTCTCACACCGTACGTTTGTAATTTAGAAATTAAAATGTGATGTTCTATCGTATCAAATGCTTTTTTTAAGTCAAACACCCCTATTGTGTAATTCCTCTTATCTACTGCTGTGGTTATTTCTTCACATATATTCATTAACACATTGGGTGCCATGCCCCTTTGCCCAGATAACCCCTTGAGTGCCAGCGCTTTAGTCAATGGGAGGTCGGGGATATTTGCGAACGCTTAAACTATATCTTAAATTATGGCTATGGGTCTAAAACACCCCTCGCTTATCAATGACTTGCTTGCAGTCAACATGTACAAAACTGATTGTTTTTTCATTGGTACTTATCCGTGTTATACCATTTTGAATAAGAGTATAGTTTCAGAGTTCTAGTCATTTCAGAGAAATTCCGCGATAATAGCCCTTTAGTGGAATACACAAAACATGTTGTCATTTTTCGGCTGATTTATTAATAGTTTTCAAATAAACGCTAGATTATCGATAGTATATGTGTACTTATAATATGCACGCTAGAGAAGCCGGCTGAAAAATCTATTATCCATGACCTGGTCATCGCTAATGTCATACACGCACACACAGACACGTTGTGATCGCTATGAAAAAAACATCTGATTAACCCAATACTGGTAAAATAGGTCCTTACCTCACATCAGATGTTCTGCAAAAAGATTAATCCAATTCTCCTGATCGCCATTCCAAATATTGATCGCGTTTATTGATCCAACGTTATAGTCCGAAACACATAATCAAAAGCTGCTCTCAGCCTCCCCAGTGAATGTGGTAACAGACACTGCTTGCCAGAGATGGGGAAACCCTGGACCGGACTTTTTTTCTGATGCACATGGCCACTCAATCCAATCCAATGTGCATTACCATCCGGGAGACGATAGGCGGTGGTATTTGCCATTTTCGAGCTCAGAGCCATTCCCAATGATAACGTCAGGCTGGATGGATGAAAAATGTATGGATATCTATTAAATAACGAGAAAACCCACCATTGGCACTCAAAGTGTTAAGGCTATGGCTGTTGATCAATTTGCCCTGAATCCATTACTGACTCACTCAGCAGGTTATTATTTTCAATAAAAAACATCTAATTTATGAACAAACACTTTTTCAAGGGTCTTGGAAAATTGTGAAAGCACGGACACTGGTCTGTAGTTGGTAAAGCTGTGTTTATCCCCAGATTTAAATAGAGGAATAACCTTTGCTATTTTCATTGTCTGGAAAGGTGCCTGTTTGAACGGAAAGATACAAAATATGACACAAGGGGTTAATTATACAATCAATGGTCTTCTTCACAATTACCGTATGTCAATTCCATCAGTCAGTTGATTTTTATTTAAAGCTATTTCTATAATTTGTCTTTCACTCACGTGTCCTAGAAACATAGACTGCAACACTATACTTGTTTGTGTACCAGGAATTCCCAGTCAGCAGCTTAAATTATTTGAAGACAAGCCCATACATCCTCAATTTTCTGAATATGTTAAATACCTATGGTGTTTAGTCTTTTACACCGAATGTGTCTGGACAGACACATTTCACATGCATTTATACCATGGTTGGTAGGTGTAGAAGGATCTCAACTAAGACGTATCAATACGACAAAGTTGGGGCCCGGTTATCTAAGTCAGGGGTGGGCGACTTCAGATAGAGGGGGCCAGGCCCGGACGCGTCTATTCGAAAGGCAACCGGTTCATGCCTTTTGCTAATCTGATTGGCCACTGACGTTTCTGGTCATGTGGTCATGTGACCTAACGCCTAGTTTATCACTGGTTAAGCTTAGGCGACTCTTTCGAAGTTGGTTACGGTTAGAGTTTGGAATCAGGGCTGGCGTTCTATCGCCATGCTCTAAGACAAACTCTAACCTTAACCAACTTCGAAAGAGTGCCTAAGCTTAACCAGTGAAAGAACTTGCCGTCACACGATTGGTGCAACCAGAAACGGCTGTGGCCAATCAGAGCGCAAAACGCGAACGCGGAAGCATAAACCGGTTGCCTTTCGAATAGAAGTGGACTGGCCATCGGGACGTTCGGGACAAATCCCGATGGGCCAGAAGTAAAGTGGGCTGGTCCAAAGAAAAAAAGAAAAAGTGTGGGCCGGCAGTGGGGCCAGTGTGAGGGCCGGTGTGTGGGCCGGCAGTGGCGCCGGCAGGATTAAATTCCATAGTATGCATGCTCGCTCGCACAGAAACAGTCCATCCAGATGATGTAGCCTACACAGCGCTCTACTACAGATACACTACCCAGAGCCCAACGACACACATAGGTGACAATAGTGTGTGTGCGTGCGGGCCGGAGCGACTCTGAACGTCTCAGGCTGAATTTGTGTCCCCTAGCCTATCCGTGACATCGAACGAGAGAAACTCAATGCCATTTGGAGCATACCGCGTAGCCTAATTCTCTGACACCGTAGACAATATAAGCCTTCAGAGACGTTTTTTGTTGTCCTTTTAATGAAGGAATACTCTCCAAATCAGATAACACGGACGATTGCTTCTACTGTGCGAGCTGCCTGCCATTGCTGTTTGAATGAAGATTTTGATTGATTGATTGATTGATTGATTGATTGATTGAAAACTTTATTAACAGATTGCAGAATGGGTACAGTACAGCTCAATACATACAATTGTTAAGGGGATGCAGACCAGAGAAAGACTTTCGTCTTGTTTACATCAGGGTCCCCCATTTTCAATTCATCGTAACATATATGACATACATGACATACAGATAGACAGTACTGCTACATCTATATATTTATGACATACCAGATTTGCAAATACAGTACTGTTTCTGATACAAAAAGAGTCCAGAAAAAAAGTATATACATTTGACATAGAAACTGTACATTGGATTGGGTAGGTGGGGGGGGGGGGGGGGGGGTGGGGTGGGGGGCACTGTACATTGGAGGTGGTTGGGTGGGGGGGGGGGGTGGGTGGGTGGGGCACACTGTACAACTGTACAAACAAAACTGTACATTGGAATATTGACAAGACCATACTTGGTAATTTACTGTACATTGGATGGGGTTGTGTTAGGACATTTACAGGGGCCAGTTTCGAATTGCAGTCTCCCGTAGGTGTTTTTTTAGAGTGTTTTTGAAAGTGGGTAGTGATTCACATTCCTTTACAGCTTTGGGTAGGGCGTTCCACATTGATGTGGCATAATTGCGAAACGTGTTTAGTCCATTGTTTGAGCCGAATCTGGGTTTAACATGATTTGTGGAGCTCCCTCTGGTGTTGTGATCGTGGTATTCACTGACCTTTGGGAAGTATTTTGACATGTACATGGGTACCTTGGTCGTGTAGTGTATCTTGTAGACCAGGCCCATTGCAAGTTGCTGTACTCTGTCGTCTACTCTAAGCCATCCTAAGTTGTCAAAGTGGGCAGGGGTGAGGTGGGTTCTAGGAGTAAGGTCAAGCAGTAGTCTGACCAGTTTGTTTTGAGATGTTTGTAATTTTGTTTTTAGCGCCTTTGAGGTGCTTTGGTACCATGAGGTGCAAGCATAGTCGTAGTACCCTTGAATGAGTGCTCCTGCCAGAGTCTTCAGGGCATTCTTGTTTACCAGTGAGGAGATCCGGTACAAGAATCGGGTTCGTTGGTTGACTTTTTTTATTACATTGGATGCCATTTTGTCACAGGAAAGAGTTGCCTCTAGGATGGAACCCAGGTAGGTAATATCTTCTTTCCTTGTGACAATATTGTCACCCACTGTAACGGAGAAGCCGTCGGTCTTGCTGAGTTTGTTATTTGAACCGAAGAGAATGGACTCTGTTTTGCCCATGTGTAATGATAGTTTGTTATCAGCGAGCCATATGCAGATTTTGCCTAGTTCTGAGCTGAGGGTTTTTTCAACCTGTAACTTGTTCTTGTCAGAGACCAGCAGGGCTGAGTCGTCCGCAAACAGGAACAAGTTGCAGTCACAAGCTGACGACATGTCATTTGCATAAATTAGGAACAGTAGTATGCTAGTATGCTTCCTTGTGGAACACCACAGCTTACTGTGAGGGGGGGGGGGGATAGGGTACCGTTTACCTCCACCATCTGTTCTCTCCCCTCCAGGTAGGATTGCATCCAGCTCACTGATAGACTATCAAAACCAATTGCTTTTAGCTTGTCAATCAGAATGGTGTGATTGACAGTGTCGAAGGCCTTTTGTAGGTCCAGCATGACCATGCCGCAGTATTTGCCCGCGTCCACCTCTTGTTTGATGTGGTCGTTTAAATAGAGAAGGCATGTGTCAGTGGATTCGCTTCTGTGTCGTCAAATGTTGTGCTTAGTGAACAACGTGAGGCTGCCTGGAGATATAGCTCTAAGGTGGAAGAGCTGATCAGCAGAGGGAAGCAGTAATCTAACAACTGGGAGAATTTCAAACCGTAAATCTTTCCTTTCAGATTTTTGATACACTGTTTCTCCATCAAGAAAGCTTTTTCATAATATTACATTAACTTCAGTGTCAACCAAGAATGATATGCAATTCGAAATTGGCCCCTGTAAAAAAAAGAAATGGTGGAGCTGAAAAAATGATATGCAATTCGAAATTGGCCCCTGTAAAAAAAAGAAATGGTGGAGCTGAAAAAGCTAGAATTAAAAAACTAAAATTGCTAGTAAAAGACGCAGAACAATATAAAATTACAGACCTGTTTAGTAGAGGAAGGAACAAGTGACTTGCTGCGAAACATGCTGGTGATGTAGAGTAGGACAGTTTAATTGGGGGAGAGACGGAGAGAGTGACAGACAGACAGACACACAGATAGAGACCTGGAAAGCGAACAGGCTCTTGGAATGGGTGTCTGGGCGGAAGTGGGTGGTCTTTCGATGTTGATTAAACGGCAAGCAACTTTAAAGGACAATAAATCGAATCTAACTGAAATTGTGTAGCACAGACATTTCTATGGATCAAAACCTCAATATTATTATGGTGTGTAGTTAATACTTCACGTATCCTTAATCCCTAGGCTAATGAGGCACTAAGATGTTAGTAAAAAAAAAGAAAACGTATGCCAATGACAGGAAGTAATGGTATATATGTGTGTGTGTGCACGAGTGCACATCTAGGGGCGGGGTGTAGATTTGGTCTCCCTGATGTTGACTCCTTAGCCACAGCCTTGGGTTGTTTAATACTGGACGAGTGTTTCATAACGGCCGCTGTGGGCCGGTTTCGGGGCCGGTGCGTGGGCTGGTGCGTCTGAATGTCCCGGGCTGAATTTGTGTCCCAGTCCGCCCCCTCCGTATAGCAACAAAGTGGACAGACAGAGACTAAGCGAGTTGCACAGAGCTCAAGGTCGGATAGCATTCCTGAAATTAATAACAACCATGCTCAGTAGACAGACGGCGCCCCCCGAGGCTGGACAGACTGAGGAGAGACGGGGAGCGACATTTTAAGATAACGAACCGACGGAAAGCTGTGGGCTTTTACGGTCGAAGTCAGTTGGGTCTGGACAGTGGATAGAGAGAAAGGCGGCCCTCCTGAGGGAGGGAGGGGGGAGAGAAAATGAGATATTTTCTTACTTTTGTTTTTCCTCCTTCATTTAATTATCTTAATTAGACCTTTGTTTAAGTAAATAAACAATCCTTTATTACTATCCTAACAGTCCGAGTCAGTGTACGATTGTTCCAAATGCACCGGGGGAATAGATAGTGGTGTCTCAGCCAGTAGGAGTACGAATTCCCCCACGAACGATTGCCTTGATGAAAAAAAAACACACAATGCAGACGACGGATATGGCATGGACAGAGGCTGATAACGATGAACAATCAGGCTGAAACACCGTTTTCTAACAATATGCTGAAGCTAAAGGTGTCGAGTTACCACATATTGGACTATGAGAGGTTCAACCTATTAGTGACATCACACATTTCAAATTTCAGTACAGATAATCTCCTTCGCTAGGAGAATGTGGAAAATCCGCTCTGGTGACAAGTTATGCACCATAACAATATATAGTAAAAATCATGCTTCCAAGACAAGTTAACCATAAAAAACATGCATGAATGCATTCATTCATCCACACACACTTGCCTCCATGTAATGTCAAATATCAGTCTCCTAGGGCAAAAACTGGCCGCTAGAGGGTGGGAATACTTTTGTGGACCAACGGAGCGAGCTATAGAGCTGCTGGTCACAGCTAAAAAAAATTGTTTTAGTGGAAGGCTAGATGTGCACAATGGGTGATGGGGCATTTAAACGTGACAAATAAGCATCAGGATAAATACATTGTTAAAATGATGATCATACATTTCTGACACTGCATTCAACTGCCTGTATTTGTGGATCTAACTAACCTTGAAAATGTATCAGGATCAGGGTTGTAAACACGATGTGTCCTCGGCCGAAGAAATACATGTGTTGTCAAATTTAAGGCAGTCTAATTTTAGTTGCATCCATGAAGTATTTTCAAAGGACTGGCTAACCACCACACTAAACACCGTTGTTGATTATGTGTCTAATATTTAAAATGTTCCTTCAGTGAAAAGAAAATGGCATACAAGAGCATATTTATAAAGCAACAGGTTGTATATTTATTTTCTTCAATAAATCTTTGATTTCAATAAAAGGCAAACAACCCAAAAACCTCCGTAGAATGTTATTTATACACAAACACACACATACTGTATAGAGAGATGGGGTAAAGAACACCATCTCACCAACCCTTCCCAGCAGCAAGCAGACTAGACACACTTTATTTGTACAAATGTTGGATATACTCAGAAACCTTCCTGAAGAGTTTCACTTGTAGTCAGATCTTTTTAAATACAGGTCTGTTTTTCTCCTATATTTACAAACATTAAAGACAAATTAACCAAACATTTTACTGCCTCATAAGTTACATATAACCCATGTTTATCTGTCGGATATGGTCAGCATCATATCCAACAAATCACTATGTAAACAAAGCCAGTAGTGGAGTGACAGTGATTCAGCAGTGGCTGCTTTACTCTGCAATCCTCCTAGCTGCAACAAGCTGGAGTTCCTACAACAATTACAGATGATTCATGCATCTCTCCCAACATACATTTGTCATAAGAATTATAAAAAAGAAAAGCAAATAAAACACCTAAACACCTGTGTATTTAGAGAGGAAAGAGAATCATTAAAGGGACAGGGTATTAAAGGGGAATTCCACCAGAACGTAACAAACTTATTTGCCATATTAAAGCAATAACTGTTTAGTAGTTCTTGCTGTGGCTGTGCCAAAGCCATCTCTCCTCAGAAACATCAGCCACGGAAGGTGTTAATTTTGATAGAGCCAGACGTCATAATGATGCGTAGCTCCACCCTTGGACAATTTTGGAGAACTATAGGTGGATAATTAAAATGTCCTGATACCACAATCGTCTCAGCCCATGCTCTCCTTGTGTGTGTTTGGTAGAGTGTCAACCTTTGACTGTAGTTGTCTGATGCCCACCCTTTTTCGCTTTGTAAAGCCATAGACTGGAGCTGTTCCTGGCTATTTCTCTGGCCTGTCTATACATATAGAGCTGTCTGTGAACCCATTTTACTCTGTAGTAACGCAACGTTTCTACAAATACAAGAGACCCAGAATGGGATTCCCTTTTAAGGCAGCAAGTGTATAGGCAAGATGTAGCGATGGTTATCTTTAATCTTTAAAAAAAAAAATTAAGACTTTAAGAAAATAAGAGGATTAAATACATGTATAGTTAACAAACAGCTGTTGATTTAGTTGTTACAAATGTGGCTTTAACGGGTTACATATGGAAAATGGGTTTTTGCCTGGCCCTAGTCTGTATGGATTTTGTCAGTCTGAAATATTATTTAGGCGCTGGGGGAAAATGACTCCTCTCCAGATGAATGAGGCTAAACAAGCTGTTCAGAATTGCTTCCCCTCAATGATCACAATGGGAACACAATAATAATAATTGATTAATCAATTATCTGTGATTTTTGGAGTCAGGAACACTGCTTACCTAACGTACTGCCCAGTTTGTAAACATATTTGACTCTTGGTTGTGTGGGAGCCAGGCAGGGAAGAAAATAATTAGTCATTTGACCCATGGATTTGCGAGTTGTCTTTTACAAAGCAGTCAATCATTTGGAGATGTTGTGACTTTTATTTTTTAGTAATTAAAAGTGCAAAGGAACATTAATAGGATGAGGCTATTTGATACAGTCCATTAACAATAACACAGTAACACCACTGACCAGCTCAGATCTTAAAAAATTTATACTTCAGGCTACTTTTAGGTATTTTTTGTACTATTGCACATGCTGGAAATAACCAGAACTATTCTTAAGAGGTAGGATCTGGAATTTTGTCCAACAGCAACCTCAAGGCAAAAGATCCCCGCTTGGTATTGCGCTTTGTTTTAATCTGATGTGTGGGTTGCAGTTGAGTGGGGACAAATATATTAAAATAAATGTATTATATTATACATTTATTATATAGCTATAATATATATAATTATATTATAGTTATATAATGACTTATAGTGTGAATTTCAATTAGTTGAAATCAACTGTGTTGATTTTATCCACATTAAATATCCACATTTTGTATAAAGGGAAATAGATTATAGCAATATATTGTTAAAAACTATGATCAAATGATACCATTTTATAACATACTTTAGGATGATGAGCACAGGATCAAATGGAGCCTGAATTATAGTATCACAAAATGTAGCCAAAGAGAAGGGAATGCAGCAGCCTATTACAAGACTATAATGCTTCATAATGTAGCAAGCACAGAGGACGGGAAAAGACAAGCACATAGAGTTTATCTCTTAGGCGTACACGCAATGAACAAAGCACACTCATTCCACACTCCTAGAGCTGTGATGAACTAAAGAAAACGACCTTAAAGGTCACATATTATGAAGAACTCACTTTTTCAATTCACATTAAATGTGAATACAAATGTTTGGATCCCTGGCGGGCCTAAGCTGTGAGATAAAACAACCCAGTCAGATTTTTCTGGGCTTCCTAGGTCAAAAAACATGCCACTCGTGTGTATGTGGAAAAACTTGCATGTACAAAATGGCGGCTTGCTTGAAAACATTCTCGTTTTCAACCAAACGGTTATCTAAAATGTGTTTAATTTTAGGCGAGAACTAAGACATGCAATTGCTGGATCTTACCTCATATTGCCTAGTTTGACAGTTTGATATGTATTCTGTTATATTATTTGTGTGAAGACCCCAGGAAGGCCAGCAGCCATTAATTTGACAGCTAATGGGAATCCTAATAAAACATACACATAAACATAAACATGAACATAGAACATATTCATTTTGTGAGACAGGCACGTCTCAAAAATTCAAAGAAGCGCGGCCAGGTAGTGCAGCGGACTAAGAGTCTGTCTACCACCACAGAGACAGTGGGATCGAATCCAGCTGTGGTGCTTCCGGGTTGGCCAACCGTCCATACTAACACAATTGGCAGTGTTAGCGGGTGGGAAACCCGGCGAGGGTGGGTCCTGGTCATTGTAAACAGCGACTCCTACAGTTCGGTCGGTGCGCCTGCACAGCAAGGGAAGGATTTAGGAAAGGTAGTGTGACCTTCCACACGTTACACTCTCCCAGTGAGAGTCCGCGCTGCCAGGTGAAAAGAAGTGGTGGGCTGGGTACACATGTGTCGGAGGAAGCATGTGATAGTCTCCGCCCTCCCAGACCGACGGTAGGGGGTAGAGTGCGCAATGACCAGGAAGGGGATTGGGAATTGGCATAACGACTAACATTGGGAGGGGAGAAAAACGGAAAAAGTTTTGGGGGCCTCAGGGACTGATATTAACTTGAAATTAAATCCTGTTATGATTAGTTGCAGTTATGGTCCAAATGTACTCCTTGACTGATACAAATATCCCATTTGACCCAAACCAGTCTTTCAGGCGTTCCCTGTGCATTACATGTATGTACAAAACGGTGTTTTGTTTATCATTTCACCCTTTGGCTCTTGACCATTCTCATACATTCTTTTACTGAAGCATCGTTGCGTATTAGTTGCCCTTGAGAGGATGTGATGTTATACACCCGCAGGCTTAGTTGTCTCCATGGACAGACTTGCGGAGAATCCGCAGGCGAGACATGACTTCATCCCAGTCCAGGTAGGCTCCCTCCAGGTGGCGCACCCTGTCCGGGCCACTCCTGAAGCTCCTCCGGCCGTGTAGCAGGCGCCAGTTATCAAACGTCACCAAGTCACCTGGGGCAGAACACACTCTTGTCAGATGGATAAGCTTCCTTGTAATAATATATCAAATGAACGATATTATTACTACAAAAAAATATGCCATATATATTATATAATGACTAACATTCTAACTATTTATTAAATTAGTTAAAGGTGTACATTGACCTGGTTCCATCCTGTAGGTGACCAGGTTCTCTGGTCGCTCCATGATCTCCACATATGCTTTGAGTGCTCTGTAGAAGGGCTGAACCTGATCTACAGGCATGTCCAGCACAGAGTCTCTAGTAGCGTTGTTATAGTTGATCCTTGTGATGCGACCCTCGCAGTCCACACTGCCCAGGAACAAGGCACAGGTTGATGGTAGGCAAAACACAATAAGCCAACACTACATTAAATCATCAGATTTGAATAGCAATGTTTTTCATATGTCATCGTTTAAATTACTCTATATCATCTCCCTTTCTTCTCAATGTCATTGATCCTTTGGATGGTTGTTGTAGTCAGGTGTAATTTTCATTTTGAGCAGCAGATGGCAATGTCCTTCCATTTTCTAAAATCACACTCTAATGGCCAAACACAGCCTTGTCCTATTGTACGTTTGAAATGCATGTTATATCAATTATATTTTGGAAAATATTTTGTGTTTGTTTCCCCCATCCATACAGTATCCACACAGGTGTGTGTGTGTATATGTATATGCAGAGGATGTGTACAGGTGAACCCTGCTCTAGCATCAGTGTGACCAGCTACATGTTTTAAACTATCTGTCCACATTCAAGCAGAACGTCTCTTACTCAATAATGCGGTTCATGGATAGCACCGCGAAGTCGCAGTAGTCCGTCCCTGTGTCACTGCAGTTGACTCTGTGGGAGGTAAGGGTCCGGAAGGCCTCGGGATCCTCTCTCCGCAGCTGCTCCGCCATGTGGAAGCCGTCCACCACCACGCTCTCCCCTCCCTCCTGAGCCTGGCTTAGGCACTGCAGGAATTGCACCTGCAGGAGGACAACACTTGATTTACACCCCAGACAGCCAGCTATGACCATTTCTCACCAATGTGTAACACAGGAGCCTTACAAAATGGATGGATCATCCTATATCCTTTTAATGCTATATAATCATTTTAATGGATAGTGTGCTGTGAGGGACACTCACTCCTGGTGGGTTGTGCAGTGCAGGATAGTCTGTATGGAGGCTGAGTTTTCCAGAGGTGTAGGCTACATTGTTTGCCATGGGTTTGTCCTGGACCTGCCATGTGAGCCTGGAATCAGAACGAGAGGTGAATGTCATTCCTTTGTTTCCATGTCTTCCCCCTCTGCAGACATGTTGTGATCCTCCTAGTAGCGTTGCATATAATTACACTTTAATCTGAAGGTTCCCGATCCGCTCCTCCTGACACCATGTTGAGGTGTCCTTGTATGACAACAGGACACTTAACGCCTAACTGCTCCTGACGAGCCGGTTGGCGCCTTGCACGGCTGCCTTCGCAGACGGCGTGTGTGTGAGAGTGAATGGGTAAATGTGAGGCACGAGTTGTAAAGCACTTTGAGTGGTCGGAAGACTCAAAAAGGCGCTCTATAAATGCAGCCCATTTACCAATAAACTGGGGACACAAAATGGAGCATGGCCAAGTAATTGAAGAACTCTGTTTTAAGCACCTTAGCACTATCAGCCTAATTTTAGATGCATTTATTAGGCTGTAAAGTGAAACGGGATCAGATAAAGGGGCTTTATAGCTTCCATAGTTGATTCAGTAGAAGGCAGTTAGATGAGCAGGCTAATGAGGAAGTTGGTTTCTTATGCTCTATTTGTGCTCTCAGTCCACTTCTTCAGTTGCATACTCTTGGTTTGACTAATAACGGGTATTTTTCTTTGGTGTGCAGTCTTTAGCTTCCACCAGCATGCGCTCACCCGCTGGCGGGGGACAGGGTTTTATTACAAATCTCTGTTCTGATTGAGTGCATCAGGTTATTCCTCTCAGACTGTTTCCCCATGTTTGTCCTGGAGCAATCAGCACGGCTATAAATCAACTGCCGAATACTGCTGCGATGCGATTGGCAGCAGACTCTGCATGTCTGCATGTCAATGAAGTTTTGTCGCCAATATGAATACAATTTACAGAGATGTGGTTGTTGTACGGTACATGTTTTCCTCAACACTGGTGTAAAATGGTGAAAAGCTGAGAGCTGTTATCTGTTTATCAGGGAAAGACTGGTTGCTATTTGATTCTCTGGAAAATGTAGCAAGCAATGTAGATAGCATGTTTGTATTTTACTTCAGGTTATATAGTCCTGAGACTACAGTATATGAAATGTGAGCAGTTGAAAAATGTATGCTTTTAAATTTACCAAAAATGAAATGATAAAACATTGTCTTGGCTGAGAATGAATAGTAACAATGGGCAAATGCCACGGTATCTCACCCGTAGAACGTCTGCCTCAGGTAGCCAATCCTCTCACCCAATCTGGCCACCTGGCCTTGTTCCACAGGCGATCCCTTCAAGTAGGCGATGCCAACACGACGCAGTGCCAGCAGCCAGGAGAGAGCTGCCTTATCATCATGGAGAACCTCCTGGAAATTGGATGTGGGAATGTGCAGCTTGGAGTCCCAGTAGATGCGCTCTAGGAAGAGAAGAAGGAGATTGAATGCACACATGTAGCAGGCTGGTGTCTCATCAAAGGGCCTATTGCCCTTCAAACATCAAGATACGCAGAGGACTTTTTATTTTTATTTGTTTTTACAACACTAGCACTAGCACACATATACTGAAAATAAACATTATTTGTATAACAGCTTTTTGAAAGTTAATTCAAAATAAAAGACAAGTAGATAAAAACAGAAATAGAAAAGAAGCAGCAGTAAATAGAAGAGCACATTATGCCTTTGTTATACTGTACAAGAGGTTATCAAAGTGGCTAACCTAAGTTCCTCAGGCAGCACATTCCAGTGTCTGGGGGCTTTGCTGCTAGTTCCATGGACCTGGTTTGTGACTATGGGTGACGGGGCTTTTGCCATCAAAGGCCCATCAGAGGACCTCAGGCTGTGCACTGGGCCATAAGGGGTTACAAGCTCAGTTATGTAGTTAGGGGCCAGGCCATTAAAAGAGCCTTGAATGTTAACAATACAATCCAGTATCCACTGAAGAGAGGCTGAAACAAGGCTGATACTGTATGATCTCTTTGATCTAATTATAAGTTTTGCAGCTGCATTTTACACTAACTACAGCCAGTTAATAATGGACTATATAGCAATGGAAAACCAGCTGCACAAATACAGATCCGGAAAGGTTTGAGGAAATCCTCAGTCCCACCACTATCTGCATAACGTGTGAACACTTTAGTAGCCTTGAAGCCACATTTTGTACCAACTGCAGCCAGTGTAGGGAAATCTGGCTGAGGCAAGAGTAAAGCGAGTTACAGTAATCCAAATGAGAAGAGACATAAACAAAAAGGCATGAACAACCCTGTTTAGGTAATCAAAAGAAAAAAAAACACCATATAACTGTTCCTTAGCTGACAAAAACAAGACTGAACTCTTAACTTGATCATCAAAATAGAGGTCTGGATCCACACAGCCCCAGGTTCTGCACCATGCGTGAACATACTGAAACTCTTGAACTTTTGATTCCATGTCCGGTTTGCGGATATGCAACGAAAAGATGCACCCGTCTTCAAGGCCTTCAGTAGGTTTTGTGATCTGCATGGCCTCAGCCAGCTAATCACCCAACCCACACGTGTATGTGAATCAACTCAGACTACCATTGACCTCATTCTGACCTCCGACAAGTCCAAGATCTCAAATAAAGGGGTTATAGCATGTGGGTTAAGTGATCATTATATGATATTCTGTACCCGAAAAAAACTAAAACAAAAGGCTGGCTGCCACAAAACAGTCACATCTAGAGACCTCAAAACCTACTCTAGCGAGGCCTTCAACCTTGAACTGGAGAGTCTGGACTGGTCAGATGAACTCAATGGTACACTGGTTGACGAAACATGGCTTGGTTTCAAAACCAAATTCTCAGCAATACTAAACGACATGGCCCCCCTAAGAACCACCAGGGTAAAAAATCGCGCTGAGCCGTGGATGCACTCCGAAATACTGGCCGCTATGAAAACCAGAGACAAAAAATGCTCTGAGTTTCGTAAAAGTCAGTCAAAGCTTACTAAAAGCACGAGCAGTGAACTCCAAGCCCACGTGACTGAACTCAAACTAGAAAGAAACAGACTAAGAAACGACGTAAACTCCATGATCAAAACTGCAAAAAAGAATTTCATCAATGACAAAACTGAGGAAAACAAAAACAAACCACGTGAACTTTGGAAATTACTCAATAATCAACTAGGATGCAGTAAAAAACTTAAAACCAGATTCTCAAACATAAACATAAAAACTGACAACACGCTCATCACAGACAAGCTGGATGTAGCCAATTACTTAAACATTTTCTTCACAAACATAGCCACAACACTGGTAAACAAACTACCCTCCCACTCAGGGCTTTATGGGGTAGAACACATAGTAGCTTTCTACAAAAACCTAGGGGTCCGAAAGGACGACTTCAAGCTGGAAACGGTAACAACAGATGAGGTACTCAATAAACTGAGCGCCCTCCAACCTAACAAGGCCACTGGCCATGACAACATCCCCTCCAAATTCCTCAGAGACTCAGCAGCCGCCATCACACCAATCATCACACACATAATAAACCTCTCCATAAAACAGGGACACGTCCCCAAGGACTTCAAAATTGCGAGGGTGACCCCTCTGCACAAAAAGGGCAGCAAATTAGACCCAGGCAACTACCGCCCTGTTTCTATTCTCACCTCCATCTCGAAAGTCATGGAAAAAATAGTCTACGAACAGGTCGAAAAGTACCTAGCGGAAAAAAATCTAATCTACGAATTCCAATCTGGCTTCAGAACATCCCACTCCACTGACACATGCCTTCTCTATTTGAATGACCACATCAAACAAGAGGTGGACGCAGGCAAATACTGCGGCATGGTCATGCTGGACCTACAAAAGGCCTTTGACACGGTCAATCACTCCATTCTGATTGACAAGCTAAAAGCAATTGGTTTTGATAGTCTATCAGTGAGCTGGATGCAATCCTACCTTGAGGGGAGGGAACAGATGGTGGAGGTAAACGGTACCCTATCCCCCCCCCTCACAGTGAGCTGTGGTGTTCCACAAGGAAGCATACTAGGACCGCTACTGTTCCTAATTTATGCAAATGACATGTCGTCAGCTTGTGACTGCAACTTGTTCCTGTTTGCGGACGACTCAGCCCTGCTGGTCTCTGACAAGAACAAGTTACAGGTTGAAAAAACCCTCAGCTCGGAACTAGGCAGAATCTGCATATGGCTCGCTGATAACAAACTATCATTACACATGGGCAAAACAGAGTCCATTCTCTTCGGTTCAAATAACAAACTCAGCAAGACCGACGGCTTCTCAGTTACAGTGGGTGACAATATTGTCACAAGGAAAGATGAAATTACCTACCTGGGGTCCATCCTAGAGGCTAATCTCTCCTGTGACAAAATGGCATCCAATGTAATAAAAAAAGTCAACCAACGAACTCGATTCTTGTACCGGATCTCCTCTCTGGTAAACAAGAACACCCTGAAGACTCTGGCAGGAGCACTCATTCAGGGGTACTACGACTATGCTTGCACCTCATGGTACCAAAGCACCTCAAAGGCGCTAAAAACAAAATTACAAACATCTCAAAACAAACTGGTCAGACTACTGCTTGACCTTACTCCTAGAACCCACCTCACCCCTGCCCACTTCGACAACCTAGGATGGCTTAGAGTAGACGACAGAGTACAACAACTTGCAATGGGCCTGGTCTACAAGATACACTACACGACCAAGGTACCCATGTACATGTCAAAATACTTCCCAAAGGTCAGTGAATACCACGATCACAACACCAGAGGGAGCTCCACAAATCATGTCAAACCCAGATTCGGCTCAAATAAGGGACTAAACACGTTTCGCAATTATGCCACATCAATGTGGAACGCCCTACCCAAAGCTGTAAAGGAATGTGGATCACTACCCACTTTCAAAACCTCTCTCAAGGGACACCTACGGGAGACTGCAATTCAACACTGGCCCCTGTAAATATCCTAACCCAATCATTCCAACCCCCTCCAATGTACAGTCATTTACCTAGTATGGTTTTGTCAATAGTTCAATGTACAATTGTGTTTGTTTGTACAGTGTCTCCTCCCCCCCCACCTCAATGTACAGTGTTACTTGTTTATACAGTATGCCCCCCGCCCCCCCCCCCCCCCCCCCCAACCACCTCCAATGTAAATTACCCAGTATGGTTGTCAATATCCCAATGTACCCAACCCCCCCCACCCAACCTCCAATGTACAGTTTCTACGTCAAATGAATATACTCCCTTTTCTTGACTCCTTCTGTATCACAAACAGTACTGTATTTGCAAATCTGGTATGTCATAAATGTATAGATGTAGCAGTACTGACTATCTGTATGTCATGTATGTCATATATGTCTATATGAATTGAAAATGGGGGACCCTGATGGAAACAAGACAAACGTCTTTCTCAGGTCTGCATCCCCTTAACAATTGTATGTATTGAGCCGTACTGTATTGTACCCATTCTGCAATCTGTTAAATAAAGTTTTCATTCATTCATTCATTCAACCACCTCCTAAGCAGAACATATGAAGACACAACTGATTATACTGTGAGCTTTCTGTTTTGGACATGTGTCATTGTTTTTTGAAGGGTTAGATTAAAGGGTTAGTTAAAACACTTGCCCCATTGGACTGGATTGTAGGCTGGTGAGAGTATGTCCTTATCTATATTTAAAAAACAATTAAAATCTAATAAAATTTGATCATAAATCACCATCACATTAAGTTACTCCTGTGCTTCTACTGTTAGTATGGCTGCTTGTTTCTTTTTCCTCATTATATACTGTTAATGTTATTCTCCTCTCCTTTGCCCTCTTGTACAAAAAAAAGAAAAAAAATATTGTTCTTGTTACTGACTCGTGTCAATCTTCCATGTTTTCGCTATAGTGTCTGCCTTATGTCTCTGATCCTGTTTTGTAGTTTATTTTGTAGACCATGCTTACATGTATTTCGTTCATATTGTTTATGGACAATGAGATGGGAGTGGAACTTTGTACAAGCCCTTTGGGCTTTGTTCCCTCCTAGCACTGTTTTCTTTTTTTTTTTTTTTAATAATGTGCTAAATAAATAAACTAAACTATGTACTAGTCAACACCATGCCAGACAATGTTGAAATAGAATAGAATAGAATATCTTTATTTATGAAACACAATCTACATATATCCGAAATGTCTCCTCTGCATTGAACCATCCCAACCGGTTAGGACTACAGTAGTTAGGAGCAGTGGGCAGCCACAGTCCAGCGCCCAGGGACCAACTTCAGCTCAACTAGCTAAAAAAAGGGAACCTGTCCTTTAAGGATCCAGGGCATGTTTCTTTAGTGCAGGCTGTACTGTGGCTTGTTTTAAACAGGCAGACTCCTCCACATACCTCCTTCATGAATTTAGTAGGCATAATATCCAGTTGGGACAACAATGTGCTGTCCTGGCTTGTCCTTTGCCCTCTTCACTGAGTCAGTCATGCATCATGTTTGTAAACGATGCTGACAGAGAAAGACAAAGAGAGGCCAACACAAAGTCAGGCCCATACATTCACCACCACCAAGGTGTGACCTGGACAAACACTGAGGTCAACGCAAACCCTCACTGAAGAGAAACATCACCTATTTGACTTGGAGAAGAGGAATGCACCCATGTTGTACTTTTCACACTACCTTGACGATAAAGATCCAGTGAGACACCAAGTCCAGCCTCATTGTCTCTTGTGTGGGATCTTTTCGGTTTGCCAATGGTTGAAAAACAGCCACTCTTGCTTCATTATAGGGATATAAAACCAGCCTGCACAAATACAGAACTGGAGAGGTTTGGAAGAATCCCTCCAGTGGAGAGTGGTGTGAATTAGAGGCCAGTATCACAAGCTGCCAGAGACATCCACCCCCCATTTCCACTTCATGCAACACTAACATTTCAACACCACATAGTATAATATGAATTCATGTTTGCTGTACTCTTTAAGACTCCCTTAAAGGTATATTTCACTTTGGTACATTTCTATTTTCTAGCTCACCTTAATAATTATCACGATTCCATGAACTGTTAACCTCCAGCATTAGCTGATCCTGTAATACCACAACAATTATTTATCATTGTTGACCAGCAGTAGTATTCAAGATTCAAGATTCAAGATTGTTTATTGTCATGTGCACAGTTAAACAGACAGTTTGCCATACAATGAAAATCTTACTTTGCTAGTCCGCCCTTCACACAAAATCACACAATACTTAACTTAAACATATTAGTATAGTAGTCACTTGTATAGTAGACTTAGCTAGTAGTAAGTCACTCAGTCGGTTCAAAATACTTTGTTTGCCATGACATGACAGACATACATTTTTCCACAATTGTAGATATTGGTATACCAATGCATACCAACAATGAACTCACCAATCAGCCAGATGGTGGCACTATAATCAAAGGTCAAAAGGTACAAGACATTAATTGTACACTGTAAGTCCGACTGACACCACACTTCGTAAACATTTCCAGCTATTCTTGGTCTACAACTTTTCCACTAGATAACTGCATAAAGATAATGGCTACAGTGCTCGACTTGAAGCACATATCAAGGGGGGTTTCCTGTAGCCAAGTAGTAGCAGATTCCCACAAATGACATGCTTATCCTTTTTTTCTTTTGTACTTTTTGGCCCCACTAGTGAGTAGGGCTGTCAAAATTGGCCAGAAATTACATTCGAATATCTATTGTTGCGCATTATGTCCACAAGAGGGCAAACCAATACAACGGGTGACATAACTAGTAAATAGGTCATTTATTTAAACTAAATAAATATCAACCTACCGACACCAGCATACAAATAGAATAATGTATTATCTCAATCTCTCAGAAGGGTCCACCTCTCGGAGCAAGATCAAATTAATGAAAGTTCACGGCATATAGAACGGACATTTATAAACAGCAGCGCGCCTCCGAAAAAGGCGTGATGAATATCAAACAATATATTTTCCTTGACATGAAACGTGAAATAGTAATCAAACCATTGGGGATCCGTATGATGCTTCTGTCAATTCATTATTCAATATCTGTTCAGTAAGCCTACAGTAGCCATACTTGTTTCATGTTTTGTTTAAATAAAATTAAGGCACACAATTCCTAGAAATGTGACTAAACAAAGTAGTTTTGCCCTGAGGGATGATTTACAATAAAGTGCTATAAAAAACGCAAAAGTTAGGCCTTGTCCAGACGAAAACGATGTTGATCTTTTTCGTTTTAGTTTCGTTTTCATTTAAAAAAAGGTTTCCGTAAAAACGAAAATGTCTCAAGAAATAAGTGCGTGCCACAAATCTACAAAATAAATGTCTTTCCTGTTTTAGACGTCACTCTTTTATTTTGAAAACCTCCGACCGGACGTGTTGTCATTGTTTTCGATAACTTGTCCCCCCGTGCCGTCCAGTTCTGTGCTTTTTTTGTTGTTGAGCTGACGCTAGTTTCCAACGGATAGGAGAGACGACACCACGGCGCAAAGGAGGAGGAAGAGCTGCAGATTTTAATCGGCAGGAGAGAGAGAGAGAGAGAGAGAGAGAGAGCTCAAAGCCGTATATAATATAATAGCCCCGTGGTGCGGTCGGAGGCAGCTCAAACTACCTGTGTTGTATTAAATGAATTGATTGATGTTTAACTTGTCCGTGTCCAGTCCTTTCGACTAGCAAATGTTGTCTGTATTTAACGTTACCTCAGGATACCACTGTAATTGTAGCAAAAGTTGTCTGTATTTAACGTTACCTCAGGATACCACTGTCTATTGTATTTACCGGTAGTTGGTTAGCTATTTAGCTAATGTTGATAGCATAGCATCAACGCTAGCTCGCTGGCTACAATTCAACACCAGCCATGGGAATACTATTTACTAAATGATGGAGGCTTTTTAATCGTCAAGGTAAGAGAGGATTTGTCATGATCAACTGAAGGCGTATGCTATGGAACAGTATGTGCTTGGCTACTACTTGGGTTTTCAGAAAAAGTACATTTAGCTGTAAAAGCCCTGTAACTGTAAAATAGCTTCTGTAACACTGTAAGTGAGATGTCAATCTGTTGTCGACGGTGGTTGTGATGTTGGCTGAGTTTGCACACGTGGGTTAAGGGAGAGGTGGGCTATCGCGTCATCGGTTCAGGAAAAGACAAGGGGAGCGTCTTCAGAATTGCGCACTCCGGAAGCCGGTTTCAGAAAATAGCGTCTTCAGGCTGCCAGAACGCAGTTCCGTGTGGATGAAAGGCGCATACGATCAAATACTTTGACTGATACGACCGAAATCGGTTTCGTCTGGACATGGCCTTAGGGTGCTTAAATTATTGACGCTATAACTCTCAAAATGCTAGCGTTAGCACTTAGCACACAAAAAGATACATGTAACATAGCTGAATTAACGCTAACTGGTTCAGCATAAATCTGAAGTATTTCCAAACGGGGCTTTTCAGATTGCTCGGAGTGCAAATCACTCTCTCCGGAGGCGAGTTGGGATCAGAAATATCTTCCATCATCACGAATTGCAAACAACAGCAACAACAACAAGCGGCACGGTGAAGCGGCACGGTGGTGTAGTGGTTAACACTGTCGCCTCACAGCAAGAAGGTCCAGGGTTCGAATCCCGCTTGGGGACCAGGTTTCCATGATGCCAGTTACCCAGGTGGGGTATCTCCCAGGCCTTTCTGTGTGGAGTTTGCATGTTCTCCCCGTGCTCGCAAGGGTTTCCCCCCCCGATAAGATAAACCCAATGGAAAAACATGCACAACAACAAGATCGCTAACGCTGTGGCGTCCTTGACGAAGACGGACAGGAGCACTTGGATTGGTCCCCTGGCGCGGCTCACGTGGCGCCTGTCTGCTCCCGGCTGCCCTTGGGGGGGAAGGACGACGGGATGGGTTAATCGCAGATACGCATTGTATGCATGGTTCGCATGTGTGCCAAATGATGACCTCGGAGCAGGTCCTAAATTATTATTATTATTATTAACAACTATTAGCCATTAGCTATTTCCTGGTTGATTCCAGACATGATGTCACACGAATGCCAGGCTGCTCAGCCAATAGACAATTTGTTTTATTAGTGTGAACGTATACTTTTATCCAGTGCTTTTGTAAGGTGCACGTATAGGGCGCAGTGATATCCCATATGTATAGCTGTCACATCTCTCCTGTCCGTCATGCAGCGCGTTCAGACTAGGGATGGGAATCGAAAACCGGTTCCTAATTGGCCGATGCCTGGAACCGTGTGGCTCCCGTGACTTTCGATTCCCTTATCGCTGCCAGGTTTTTCCTAGTTGCGCAATAATGTTAGCGTTAGCATGTAGCCATGGCAGACTCTATTTGATTCCTTAAGGGCTCGAAATTGCCTGGGTTTTGGTAATATGCTCCCGAAATGCTCCCGCTGTTTGGCTACTTCTATGTGCAGTGAAAACTACTTGAATGCTTTAGAACCTAGTCATTGATTTAGATCAGGGTGAGCTAAAATTAGCTGTGGAGCTAACGCTAGCTAACGTGAGCTAACGCTATTTAATCAAGCTCACAAAGATAGATAAACAGCTGACAGCGGATAGTACAGGTACAAATACAACAAAACAGCAGGTGGGGGCTGTTGTGTAAACCTTGTACTCTTTAGTTCACATATAATGAGAGGCGGAGTGTTTGTTTACAAGTCTGTAAGCCAGGAAGTACAGTGGTGCAACATACAAATGTGTCCGTGTAGCAACACAAGCCAATACCTTATAGGACAGGGGCCCGGGGAGGGAGCTCTCTCTCTCTCTGTGTGTGTGTGTGTGTGTGTGTGTGTGTGTGTGTGTGTGTGTGTGTGTGTGTGTGTGTGTGTGTGTGTGTGTGTGTGAGAGAGAGTGTGAGAGAGTGTGAGTGAGAGACAGAAGTCAGAGGAATAACGACCTGTTATTCAATAGATTAAATTAGTTTAAGAATTAAAAAATAAATACATTTTAAGAGAATCTCAAATACATTATTTTATTTAAGTGTAGGCTATAGTTAATGTTTTATTTTTTACAGTTTTTGTATTTTTCTGACATGGGGGCTCAACAATAAATGACAATCAGAAATGTCAAGTTGCATGTTGTTATTCTAACCAGCTTAGACCCCTACGCTCTGCATCTTCTGGCCGCCTCAGACCTACTCCTATCCGAGCTCCGGGAGGGTCATCAAAGAGAAGTCGCCTATTCTCAGTCCTTGCCCCACAATGGTGGAATGAACTACCCACCCCAGTTAGGACAGCCGAATCACGTCCAATCTTTCGCCGTCGACTAAAGACGCACTTCTTCAACCATTATCTGAATAAAAAAAAAGATATCTAACCCTAACTAACCGTACTGTCATGCACTTGTCCTAATAAACTAACCTACACTGTAGCACTCAACACTTTGATGAACATTGTTGCTCAGCTGATAGAGTTGTGCCCTTCCTGATGGCTTGTCGTACAGAACTTGTTAGTCGCTTTGGATAAAAGCGTCAGCTAAATGACTAAATGTAGTTCTGTTGCATTTCCAATTTATTTATTTAAATTATAAATTGATCAGGTATCGATAAGGGAATCGATAAAGAATCAAATCGATAAGCAGAATCGATAATGGAATCGTATCGATAAAATCCTATCAATTCCCATCCCTAGTTCAGACACACAGTTCAGACACACGTGAGAAGTCGAGAGGGAGAACGCTGGGGCTGTTTTTTTTTTTAATTTGTTTTTTTTTATAAAACGCAATTCACACAATTCGAATATCAATTTTTACAATCGAATGTATGTTTTTTTTAACAATTCGATTATTAATTTGAATATAGAATATTCGTTGACAGCCCTACTAGTGAGTGAGTTCTAATTATAGTAATGTTGGTGACTCAGTTCAAACCACGTAGGTCTGAAGGGTGTGAGGAGCAGCACAGCCTCTAGGGATGTATGGAGGAGCTGTTAGACCCTTAGTCTGGTTTAATCCATGATTTATGCTAGCACAAAAGCAAGCAGCACCACTATGGATAATTACAGCAACTATTCACTCACACAGATAAATACACCAAAAATGTAATGCTTGATATACCTGTAATATTTATTTATCTATTTGTTTATGTATTAATTGATTCATTTTCATTCAGTGAGGAATATGAACTACAATGGGGTCCCAGAACATGACACCCAATGGTAGGAACAGTCCAATATGAGGAGGGTTATGCTGAGACAACAGTCAGACACAGACAGCAGTGGAAAAACCAAACCCTCCCACCGTTCTCCACCCAGCTGGCTCAACTAGTATTTTCCATGGGTTTTTTCTCCTGTGGCTCCTGCAGAAACAGCTGCTGAACACATTTTGAGCAGGCAGGGTGGGGGTGGTTTGTGTGTATAGTGGGGGGTTCCACAGGCTCTCAACACGGCAGATACTGTGGATCCTCCTCATTACTTCTCATGACTACACACCCACTGATGTTGTGTTTAGGGGCATCAGACAGCTGCGGCAGATCACAAGGCTCCTTGCATTGGAAAGAACAGGCAGGGAAAGTATACAAGGAAACCTTTCCTGTATGATCTATCATCCTCAAAGTATCTACAACTAAAAGAAATAATACCTAGAGCGTTCATGTTGAAAGCTCCCCAGATGTATGACTGTAATCGAATAAAACTGGTGTAGCGTGGCAAAGTATCGGTGTGTGCTGTGGAATTTGAGTGCATACAGTAGATGCCCTGAGGCGACGACACAGCCCAGTCAACTGCAACATGACACCCATGACATCCTCTCTGGCAGACCGCCCCCTCAAAAGGTGACTAATCGATTGTTAGGGTCAGTTGTTGTAATCTTGTGGGTTTTTTTATGCTCATGGCTTATAATTACTGAGAAACAATGACTACTTCTCTGGTATCACTAACTAAAGGGGCACTTTAAATAATGGAGATGTATTTTGCACATAATCTCACACATATCCCAAGGCTCTAAACTGTTTTGCACACATTCATTTAGTTTGACAGTTATTGAGAGTTAATGAGCGTGAATGTCTCCTCCCATGATGTCATCAGAGGACATCCTTGTCTTGTGTTAATTTAGGGCTGGGCGATATAACGATAACGATAAATATCGCGATATATTTTAATAATCGATATCGAATATCGAATTTTTTTTTTTTTTTTTTTTTTTTTGACCTGCAACAGGGCAGTTTTAAAACCAGAGACAGTGGACAGACTTGTCTTTCTTGCCTGCAACTTAAAGTAATGGCTTTGCTTGTCCAAATGACAATACTGACCAAATTGAGATTTATTTTTCTCTTGTCCATTTATTTTGTTTGCTTTCTAATTTAAAATACAGTTTGAAACCGTCTGTACACAGTAGGCTATGTGTGCTAGCAGAACTAGACTCCAGTCACGAGTCACGGTGCACATGTGCGGTGGTTTGTCCACCAAAAAAGCGCCAAAAGATCGAAAATAAACTAGCAGAGCCAGAACTGTTCAACTCCCCTGGAGCCACAGCCAGCAGAGAAGCCGGTTTACTTTCGCTTTTAAACCAGCTGCAGCCTGAGAACTGGAGTGTGAGGGGATGTAACACTAAAGATGGCGGCAATGATAAAGAATTGCTGCAAAATAAACATACATCTGTTGTTAAATTATTATAATTTTTTTTATACTTATAACAATTCGATAATTATCGATATCGAGAAATATGATAACATTATCATATCGTTATCGCGATATGATTTTTTTCCATATCGCCCAGCCCTATGTTAATTACATATTAATAGAGATAAGAATTGCAATAGGGATTGCTATTTTTTTATCTACATCATTTCATGAAGCTGTAATTATTACAAGGATTCAGTGTCCTCTGATGAATTCACGGGGGGGAGATATTCAAACTCATTAACCCTCAATAACTATCTAACTAAATGAATGTGCAGTACAGTTTAGAGCCTTGTACCTCTACATTTCTCATTTAATAAGAACTAAATAGGTCCCTCTGCAGACTCCATTAATTTGTAGAGGGACACATGCATGTGGATTAGTTGACAACATTTTATGACTATTACTACATATTTCCTATGACTTGAGTAAATGTGTATTTAGTGGGAGACAGCCCTCCCTCCCTCTGAAGTGTCATCACAGACAACATGTCTTACGACAGTTCACAGGGTCAAGGACCCCCTCCTTGTTAAAACTTGTCAACAGGGTTGGGAAACACTTAAAGGGGAAGAAGACGGTGCAGTAAAGTCTGGCAGAGTGCTTAAAGGCAACCAAAGAAAACACAGGCTAAGAATGATGAACTGGGGCAAAGGTCAAGCTTAAATGTTACAATGACTCCCGTGAAATGAGACCTTACATGCACATGCAGGCACTGGGGTGCTTAAGGACATCACTCAGGGGGGTTTATGTTCCAAATGGTAGAGGAGCCACGACACTAGCTTTAACCCTTTCTGTTTAAATTTTTTTTTTTTTTAAGAATTCTATCTTATAATTCTGCTAAATTCTACACAACTATTTTCAACTGTAGTAGGCCCAACTCAAGGAAAGCTGAAGAAGTAGGCTAGTTGAGGAAGTAGTGTCTGCAGTTTGCTATAGACGTCTGCTCTCCAGGAGGTGATGTCATCCAGTTCAGAGAGGGGGGTTGGCAGGTGGTAATGTTTGTTATGTTTCTCTCACTGTTTTAGATTAAACAAGCATTTTATTGCTGATGAAACAATACTGGTTGTTATGGAGATTCCTGGTGTGAGAATAGTTTTTACACAGGTAAGATCGCTGCATTTTTGTCCCACTGCATCAACAACAATCTCTCTAATGTTTAATCTCTCTGAACTCGGGTGCGTTCGTATATTGGCACTCAAAGTACTCTGGCACAAACTGTTGGTCAATTCAGAGCTGAGCGTTTTAATGTTTACAACAGTAGTTAATGGTAAGATAATTGGCTATATTTGCTAGCATGCTAGCTGACACTCAGCAGCAGTGAAAGGAGGTTTTTGTCAGATCACAATTTGCTACAGAATTTTTTATTGCCATGATTGCACTCTAGCCAAGTGCCATTCATGTGTAATGGAAAATAATTACAAGGAAAAGACAAATAACTAAAAAAGTACAGGCTGTATCACTTATGTCACTTAAGTAAGTGACATGGTGAAAAGCTGAACATTTCGAAGTATAAATCGTCATGTTAAATCTGATGATGTAATAGCAAATGTAGGGTACTGTATTAAATTCTATGGTTTCAATAGCGAGTAGCCATTGTGACATCATCATTTATGTTCAATTCTCAAAATGCTAATCTCACAGTGAAATTGTCTACCTGAAAGGCTTACACGTGGCATAGTCCATTAGCTGGGGAGTTTTGGCAGTGGTTCTGCTATAAATGGAACCTAGGCTTTTCCTCAAGTGGGTGAACTTGTTATGTTTCACTACTTGCTCACATCATGGTGGCCAAGTAATGTAAAGGCTCACAGAACTCTGCACAATGTATGGCCTTCCAATCATGTAGCCTAATCTGTACATGCATTAGGGAGCAACTACTTCAATCTATCACAAAACAGGCTAGAAAACAGATGGTATTGCTCTCAGTTGGTTTGCTTTTAAATGATAACCTAACGTAATCATGTGTTTAAAATGATAACCTAACGTAATCATGTGTTTTAAATGATAACCTAACGTATTTGTGTGTTTTAAATGATAACCTAACCTAATCATGTGTTTAAAATGATAACCTAACGTAATAATTTTTTTTTTATCCACTTTTTCTCCCATTTTCTATATTTTCTCCCATCCCAATTTCGTATCATCCAATTCAACCCTCCCCTGTCACGAACACTGTTTCTTGCCTCCCACAAGCCGGCTGCAATGTGGACTAAGTCATACATAGCACAAGTCCCCTCCGGTACTTGAGGTAACAGCAGTCGCATCTTTTCACCTGCGCAGCTCGATCTCTCAGTGGCGAGGAGTAACGCGTGGGAGGCTCACGCTCAGGGAGCGAAATTAACTTTTTGACTCACCGGCCAGTGGCGGGTAGATGGGAAGAGTCTACCCGCCAAGCATATTTCTTACCTGCCAAATTTTTTTTGATTACAAAAATATATATATATTTTATATACATTTTTTTTTAAATAAAATATATATTATATAATCATACTTGTAGTTGTATTATCTGCGAGACATCGCCACCACGCAATAAGTCAAAATGCTTGCTATCTGCAAACAGCTCCACTGTCTGTGTGTATACTTGAGTAGCCTCCAGCTCCAGCAAGGATTCTCCGGCCCTGCAGCTAGACCCTATATTCAGCTAGACCCTACATTCAGCATGCAAGGATTCTCCGGCGATGCAGCTGGACCCTATTTATAACGTTACGTTACGGTTCTTTTGTCAAATCACATTCAACATGCCCTCAGCTAGAATACGCATTCAATCAATGTTATAAGACATTGATATCAGGAGCTATCTGTAGCTACTGCTAGCCCGGTAGATAACGTTAAGACAATTTAGTTTATTTCGATCTAACGTGAGCTAGCTAACGCGAGCTAACGAGGGAACGGAGGTATTATGCACTCGAGTAGACTATTGCTGGAGCATTTGTTGATATCAGCAGCTATCAGTAGCTAGCCAGCTAGATACCGTTAGACAATGCCTCGTCATGTATTAAACTAAAAGTGAATAGTTGACTGGGTCATTGTTTAAACAGTACGTTAGCTCATGGAGGTCCGATATAGACTAGAGCAGACGGAAGTAAACAAGCCAAATGATAGCTTCCGATTGGTCATTTGCTTTTTTTTCTCATGAAACCAGCACGTCACTCTACTGTGATTGGACCGTTGACTTGAGTGCGATGTGGGACTTGCGAAGACGAGCGGCTATAATCTGTACTCGCACAAGAGTATCGTTATGAACTACACGTCCACACGCCACACGGTGGGCAGCCCTCTAAGTGTCATGCGCCAAAGGTAAAAACAGACCGCCCCTGGCGGGCGGCGGGCTTTAGTTTCGGTCCCTGCTCACGCTGCCCCCGACACTTCCTGATTCTACTGCGCAGGCGCACCAACCGACCTGTAGGAGTCGCTGTCCACAACGCCCGATCCCCACCCATCAGTTTCCCACCCCCTAATACGGCCAATGTGTATTAGTAGTACGGACGACCAGCTAAACTGAAAGCAAATGTGGAGCGCTGGGCTCGAACTGACGAGCCCAGCGTCTCCAGCTTTTCTTAGCGCCTTGCCCACTATGCCACGTAGCCGCCCCAACCTAACGTAATCATGTGTTTTAAATGATAACCTAACGTAATCATGTGTTTAAATGATAACCTAACGTAACCATGTGTTTTAAATGACAACCTAACGTAATCATGTGTTTTAAATGATAACCTAACGTAATCATGTGTTTAAATGATAACCTAACGTAATCATGTGTTTTAAATGACAACCTAACGTAATCATGTGTTTTAAATGACAACCTAACGTAATCATGTGTTTTAAATGATAACCTAACGTAATCATGTGTTTTAAATGATAACCTAACGTAATCATGTGTCGCAGAAACAGCTCTGCTAACAGATGGTGAGGTATCCGTCAGTTCCAGAATCCTCTCTAAATCTGGCGGAGACGGACCCTGTCCAACAAACGGATGCTCCTCATTGAAAGATAAAAGACAGACATAAACGGACAGACAAAACGGATCAATGTGGTGGGTCCTTAGGTAATAAAATGTTTCCCACTAAAGGCTAGTCAGTGACTTGGAACAGCAGGATTGGCAAAGCCTTCACTGAAAGTTCAGTGAAAACAAGAAAGTGTTTCATGTCTTTCATTTGGCTCATGCTGGTCACAGCTCAAAGTGCCAAATCATCCATTTAAACCAGGGGTGTCAAGACCCGTGGGCCAAATACTGACAAATTATGCCTGGTATTTTCCTCCGGCCCCGTAGACTGACTTCACTTATCAATTCATTTTGGCCCGCTGCCTCTCCTCTACTGGTCTGCATCAACTGGCCTGTGATGCAAATCAAATGCACCTCCATCTCACTGAGCAGCAATACAAAATGTTAATGTCTTGACTTTTCAAGCAAACGCACAGACCATTATCTGCACTTGCATCGTATTTTTTGTGAATAGCCAACCCTGCTTACGTAGGACATATTGAAGGAGGACCCAATATTTAGCCTTCAGTTGTACGTTATGTTTTCATTTACTTTGCTTTTAGAAGCTCATCAGTCACCCATTTTCTCTCGACTCAAGCAATGGTATTATTCGGTTGTATCCAAATTCACTGTATCAAGTGAATTATTGCTAATTCATCATACCTACATCATTATCTACCCAAAACCATGGAAATGATTGTACAGTAGGTGATGTTTTGTGTATTTGGTGCAAATATGTGTTCTCCAAGTCCAGAACCAGTTTAACCTAGAATTGCTAATGATCTTTTGCTAAACAACAAACCTTTATGGGTGAATAATTCATTGAAACCTATATTAGAATATGTTAAAAAAAAGATCTAGAATAAGCCAATATCCATAAATGACACCTCTTTACCCACCTTTTAAACAAATAGTCTTCCTTGTATTCGTTGAGACACCAGAGAATGAACAAATTGCATTTACAACAACATATTGAACTGGTATGCCCAAACTGAATAGATAAACAAAATGACCAAGTGACCTCAGGAAAATGCACCTTTTTCAAGTATTATTATGTGCCCGAGTAAGTCATCTGTATTTCCCATTTTAGCCCCCTTGGTAATTGAGTTTGACACCTCTGATTTAACCCACACAGGTCTTTACGTGGACCAAAATAAAGCTGAAAGCCAGAAGTGAGTGTTAATGCTGGTTGTGAGAAAATGTTTGTTTCACATAAATGAATGTGTATTCAGCTAATAAAATGGAAACTCAAGTGTTAATTAATTCCTCACGATTAGCTTCGTTAGCAGCCAGTCATACGAACATGAAGAGAGAGTCCCAGCATGAGAGATTGTAGCTGACGGGGCTGAGCCCAGACAACCTCTTCAGTAGCCGATGGGGGTAAAGCCCCCTGGGAAATGAGCCTGAGCAGCAGGGTTCAGACGGTAAAGAGCTCACAATGTTCTGCTCTTATTGCCATGTAATGCTCAACACCCTATTTCTCACCAAATACAAATTCACCATGCTGATTTCTTGGAATGGCTTGTGCTGCCACAGAGCCAGTCAGGGATTAGTCTCGCTGTCTTGTATAGTTTACAGCTGGGGTTAACTGAGATACAATGTTGGATTGTGTGTGTGCGTGCGCACGCGCGCGCGTGTGTGTGTGTGTGTGTGAGTGAAACAGAGAGAGAGAGAGAGAGAGAGAGAGAGAGAGAGAGAGAGAGAGAGAGAGAGAGAGAGAGAGGGAGAGTCTGAGGGGCCCATTCGGTTCCGTTCCATTCCGTTCTAGTCCATTCCAAGATCTGATGCGAACTCCCCCCCCCCCCCTCTCCCCCCTCTAGTTTGTGTACACACTCAGGCCCCGTTTAGACGAGCGTTTTGTGAACAGAAACCGCAAAAGTCATCTTGCGGTTTCACTTTTAATTTTACGCTTAGACGAGCGTTTTGGAGTGGAATTCTCCGTGCAGACGACGCTGTAACGACGGAGACCCGCTGTCACACGATTGGCGCATATGTCACATGACGTGCTGTGAAGACCCGCCCTACTCTGCCTCTGATTCGCAGACTGTGGATGGGGAATGTGATTGCACCAAAGCAGAGTCACTCACAGACAGTGGGTCCACTCACGCCGCGGGACAGATTCTTGTGTATTTAACCCTTTCACTGCCACACGACAGCCGGTTGTGTGATAGTAAAGGGGTAACCTTCTGTCGTGTGGCAGTGAAAGGGTTAAAAGTACTGCCAATGTAGCCTTCAGGTGATCTCCGTTGATATAAGTCAGACATACTTGCTTTGTTTACGTCTCGGCTACTGGCGCATACCTGCTACCTGTGACGTAAGCAGTACGCGCGACCAGAGCCGTGACAAACCTTTCGTCATCGTTTTAACAGATTTATACGTTTTGATAGTTTAGACGAGATCGCAAAGCTTTTGCGTTTCTAGGAATTCCACCCTGGAAGGTAGTCTCACTTTTTTGCGGTTTCACCCCGTAAAAACGCCGTTTCCGTATAAACGAAAGGCACATCCGCAAAAATATTTTTGCGGATTCACCTGCTAGCGTTTCCGTCTAAACGGGGCCTCAGTCTTGGTGCGCTCTGGGTTTTGTTTACGGTTTGCGTTTTGAGCTTGTAAACTTGCCGTATGCGATGAGGTCACGCTCGAAAATGTAAACAGGAAGACACGGTGGAGACTGGATGCTGATATAAAATAAAACAAATAACCAATAAATATGAAGTTATATTTGAACCTCTGTTGTCAAGCCTTGTCAATATAACCCACCCCCTTTTCTCACGAATGGATGGTGTTGTAGAGTTCGCTTTTGAGCGTTTCCCAGGGCTAACGCTAAGCTAACGGCTAACGCTAGTTAGCTGAGCCTAGTACTAGTCTAGTATAGCCACTGTAGCACTTATTTTTCAGCAAAGAACGTGCAATAAACAAAACGGATACATTCACTGTGTGTTCTGCCTCTCATTTGTTGATGAAACAAAACTAACATCAACACAATTGAACACCAAAAGCGGAGTTTAGTCTCATAGGCGCTGATTTTGTTAGCTTACATGCTAACATGAATGGAATATGCCAGTATAATAGTATAGCATTGTGGCAAACGCTTTGATCTACCACGGCCGACTGGTTGGGCACCACTGGTCTAATAGAAATAAATGCATTTGAACATTGTCCAGTTGTTGCTGTGTGTTTTTATCTGCCCAAAATTCAAGCAAGCATGAAGCATGACAGTAACGACGCTGTGTGTGTCAGCACGTTGATACAGAAGCCTCCCGTGTTTTGGTACAAGCTTGTACACCACGCCCCCCGCTCCCACCGGCGTGCACTCGAAACCACCTATTTCAAGCGTCCCAGGTTCACTGCCCCCAGGAATCAGCAGGGGGCGGGGACGGGGGTGAGCTTTCCCACTCAGACAGACACACCCCTTTTGGGCGCGACCCGACGCTGATTCGGCCCCGAGTAGTGAGTGAGAAATGCCCCTGAGAGCATGTCTGAGGAAGAGTCTTTAATATCTGCTCTGTTTATGTAAATATTTGTTTTTCCAATAGCAAGACTAGCATGTGCTTGTCTGCATATATTTGATGGTCTGACAGGGTAGTCAATGCACAAAATCCCTTTCCTCTCTCCCCTTGGTCCTGGACTGCTGCAGTGGCTTTTCCAGATGAGGAAACCTGAAGCCTGTGGCTGGCAGGCAGCTGATGGCAGTCTGACTCTCTCCCTCACCGAGCTCTGTTGAAGCTGGGAGGCTGTGGCTTCTCCTTTGGAGCTGATGTTTGAGCCACTGTGTTCTCCAAAGAGCTTTGTTCATGTTAGTTAGTTCTATCACAAAGCCTAGATCAGTTCCCTTCAATGGGTCATTTGCGGAATGTACAGTGACGGGCTTAGAGGGTGTACACAGGGACATTTTGGGTGAGAATGAGTATTATATCAAAGCAATGTGTGATTGCATCTGTGCGCCAAACATCAAAGATGTTGTGCTTCTCTTGTAAATAACTGAGTCTTTTTCTGAATCATACAAGTTGTAATATAATTACAGCATTTAGTAGTTAACATGAATTAAACAAATGCTTATTACTTTTTCATTCGTTATGTGATAAATAGCCTAAATGACAGTGAAACGCCTGTTAGTAACACCTCTTTTAGACCAGATGCCTGCACAGTGTGGAATGGTGGATTTCATATTGAAAGGTGGGCTAAGCAATTTGAGAGAAGTGAGTAAGAGTGATCTTCCATGTCCAGCAGAAAGAGAGCGAAGCTCTGCATCACGTTTCCAGCCTCACACCGTGGCAACAAAGGTTTTCCACAGACTCCCTGAGGCACCGGCAGTTTTCCGCTGGATTTTTCAAAGAATAATAAAAAAAAGTATTTCCCAGCTTCTGATGGGCAGGCGGTCCTCCACATGCAGCATACTTTTGGACGAGGAACGCGGTTGTGGTGTTAGTTTTCCAATGTGAAGCCGGGAACACCACCTGACAGGCCAAAACAATCTGACTGGTTGTTAAGATTCAGGCCAGAATCTGACAACTGCCATTAAAATGGCATTAGTGATCCAACAGAATGAACTCAGTTTAGGTCAATAAACAAATTGACTTGATGTGATGCGACTATATTAGAATGATGTGATGTGACTATATTAGAATGATGTGATGTCACTATATTAGGATGATGTGATGTGACTAGTATATTAGGATGATGTGGTGTGACTATATTAGAATGATGTGATGTGACTATATTAGAATGATGTGATGTGACTATATTAGGATTATGTGATGTGACTATATTAGAATGATGTGACTATATTAGGATTATGTGATGTGACTATATTAGGATGATGTGATGTGACTATATTAGGATGATGTGATGTCACTATATTAGGATGATGTGATGTGACTATATTAGGATGTCCAGTACGGTTGACTCTTGTATGACTGAATGAATGTCTAGAGAACATTTGTTTTTAGTTTTCTTTCATTATTTATTTCCTACACATTTAAACAACGCTGCACCTGCTAATCGACACAGATAATACTAGTCAGTTAAACTATTTTGGTAAAGTGTGAAAACAGATGTATATTTTGATTTGCACATTCTCAAAAGTGTCTCAAATGCTGCTGCTCCTGAACACATACCTGGCTTGTCACAGCTGGCTCTCTCTCACAGTCCCAAATCTCATGGTAATGGTGTAGCTAGCAACTGTAGTTATGTTGTTAGCAACATGCTTATTACTATTACTCAACATCTGAGAGGCACTGTTTCGAATATTTGGAGTCCACTGTTTAACTTACACAGCGAAATTCAGAAGTACACTGTCGTCAGTAGATTTAGCAAAGATCATATCCACTTTCAAACTAGTGTTAGCTAAGTAGTGCAGTCTGCCCAGCTATAACCTTAAAGTTTAATGAGTTGGAATAATCTGCAGCTGAACATCCATGCACCAATTACGTGGAAAAACAATGATACTACTGAAGGAAACATGTAAAATATCCATGATATGGTAAATGGTTAATGTTGCATTTATATAGCGCTTTCATCCAAAGCGCTTTACAATTTGTTCCTCACATTTTAGTATTTTACCCATTCACTCACACATTCACACACCAACAGCGGAGGCAACCATGCAAGGTGCCAACCTGCTCATCAGGAGCAGTTAGGGGTTAAGTATAAGATTACCAGATGACTGAGCCACTGTCGCCCCCGATATGTCTGCAGTGTGAGTTTGTGGAAATGACAGCAGCTGTACTGTATTACTGATGCTTCGCCATTTAGCCTAAGCATTTCAAATATATCTTCTTACAGTCATTAGACATAATGTTACTACTGTCAATGGTTCTTACTGCAAACTATCTTTTTGCTGATCATGTTAGGTCTGGCATTTATTTTAGAATAGTCCTTTAATCGTTTATTTGAATGTGTGATTAAACATCAGTAGATTCTTTAAGAAGATTGGCAAAACAGAGTCCATTCTCTTCGGTTCAAATAACAAACTCAGCAAGACCGACGGCTTCTCAGTTACAGTGGGTGACAATATTGTCACAAGGAAAGATGAAATTACCTACCTGGGGTCCATCCTAGAGGCTAATCTCTCCTGTGACAAAATGGCATCCAATGTAATAAAAAAAGTCAACCAACGAACTCGATTCTTGTACCGGATCTCCTCTCTGGTAAACAAGAACACCCTGAAGACTCTGGCAGGAGCACTCATTCAGGGGTACTACGACTATGCTTGCACCTCATGGTACCAAAGCACCTCAAAGGCGCTAAAAACAAAATTACAAACATCTCAAAACAAACTGGTCAGACTACTGCTTGACCTTACTCCTAGAACCCACCTCACCCCTGCCCACTTCGACAACCTAGGATGGCTTAGAGTAGACGACAGAGTACAACAACTTGCAATGGGCCTGGTCTACAAGATACACTACACGACCAAGGTACCCATGTACATGTCAAAATACTTCCCAAAGGTCAGTGAATACCACGATCACAACACCAGAGGGAGCTCCACAAATCATGTCAAACCCAGATTCGGCTCAAATAAGGGACTAAACACGTTTCGCAATTATGCCACATCAATGTGGAACGCCCTACCCAAAGCTGTAAAGGAATGTGGATCACTACCCACTTTCAAAACCTCTCTCAAGGGACACCTACGGGAGACTGCAATTCAACACTGGCCCCTGTAAATATCCTAACCCAATCATTCCAACCCCCTCCAATGTACAGTCATTTACCTAGTATGGTTTAGTCAATAGTTCAATGTACAATTGTGTTTGTTTGTACAGTGTCTCCTCCCCCCCCCCCTCAATGTACAGTGTTACTTGTTTATACAGTATGCCCCCCGCCCCCCCCCCCCCCCCCCCCAACCACCTCCAATGTAAATTACCCAGTATGGTTGTCAATATCCCAATGTACCCAACCCCCCCCACCCAACCTCCAATGTACAGTTTCTACGTCAAATGTATATACTCCCTTTTCTTGACTCCTTCTGTATCACAAACAGTACTGTATTTGCAAATCTGGTATGTCATAAATGTATAGATGTAGCAGTACTGACTATCTGTATGTCATGTATGTCATATATGTCTATATGAATTGAAAATGGGGGACCCTGATGGAAACAAGACAAACGTCTTTCTCAGGTCTGCATCCCCTTAACAATTGTATGTATTGAGCCGTACTGTATTGTACCCATTCTGCAATCTGTTAAATAAAGTTTTCATTCATTCATTCATTCATTCCCACAGTCACAACAAATTATTATGCTGAGGTGTCAGAAGACAGAAGGGCAGTATTAGAAGATTCTGCACACTTAGGTCCATGCAAGTTTCTTTAATTTCACAAAAGCCTAGCTTTCCGTCATAAGACCTTCATCAGTAGTGGAGATTGGATTACTTTCAAAAGTTAAGATGGTTGATTAAATGCTTTTACTCTTATGCCTAAATTTAGGAAATTATGGGTCAGTTCGGACCGATTTCCTACTCTGAGGCACTTGATACAGACCCAGAGCTCAAACTTTGAAAAACAAAACAAAACAAACAACAGTAATTAGGAGTTCAAAACCATTTCCCTCATCAATAATTAACAACTGCTTGTAATAATAACTGTGTGTGTGTGTGTGTGTGTGTGTGTGTGTGTGTGTGTGTGTGTGTGTGTGTGTGTGTGTGTGTGTGCGCTCGCGCGCGCATATGTTTTCAAAGGACCAATGTATCCCTGTGCTACTCAGTGAGAAAAACACTCCACCCATTGCCAATTACAACAAATGTACCTTTCTCCACTGGTGGAACAGACCTGCACCACAGAGCAGCCAACCCTGACATTCTCAGTTTTAATGAGACAGAGTGAACAGTGTTCTTCTCACTCGAGAGGTGAGCCCCGACCAAAACTCAACTCTGGCCCCTTCACCATCAGCACTTGGAGCCTCCAAACTCCACTGAGCCATCTTTGAGTAAGACTTTGCCATTTTGCTCACTGCAACTGAACTTGCACAAGTTTCATCAGTGAAATTCTTAGGTGTCAATATCGATGAGAAACTCTGCTTTAAGAGTCATTGTGAAATTGTTTGCAAGAAGGTTTCAAAATCGTTGGGCATTATAAAAAGGGTTAAAAAACAATTAAAAAAGAGCACATTACTAACTTTGTATTACAGTTTAATTTATCCTCACATCTTTTACTGCAATGTAATTTGGGCCAGCACTTACCCATCTTACTTACAAACAATCCATAGAGCTCAGAAATCCTTTGTAAGAATTGCAACCAACTCTTCTTATTTAGCCCCAACCAAACCATTATTTAAACAACTGCAACTACTCACAATTTATGAGGTCAACAAGTATCAAACAGGGGTTCTTATGTACAAAGTAATTGGTCTTCCTTTATCTTTGCCTATTTTTTTTCAAACTTATTTTGAGTTTAATTCTCATTATCATGCACATCTCACAAGAAGAAATAAAGACTTACGCATTCCTTTCTGTAGGACCTCTGTTGCCAAATTCTCATTTGTTTATCAAGGTGCAGTGATGTGGAATGATATACAAAATCTAATAGAAACATGTTCCACTTTAAATATATTTAAAAGTAAGCTTAAAAAAGAACTACAGATCCTGTAGTCTATAGTATCCATGTGTATTGTGTAAAGTTTTTATTTATTTTTTTAATCCCAACTGTAACTGAGGGGTACAATTCCCTGACTGTATTTAGAGTATGGTATATTAAACCACTACTTAGTTATGTACTTTAATTACTGGCCATACAGTACATGAATATATATGGTGAACACCCACACAAGAATACGGCAATGACACATAAAGTTCTATTTGGAGGGTATTTATTATTATCAGAGCAAGCAACGTTAGGTTACAGATTGAGAATTATACTCGCGCTTGTAAGGCGAAGAACACACGTAAAGTAAGTCAAGAGCGTAAGTCAATGAGAATAGTAAGATGGGTCTAAACTGACGCCACCTGTGGCATAGCAATTACATAAGGCACACTAGTACCCGCTGGAGACACTGGGGGGTTCCCTCCGGGTGTAAGGCCGGCAGGGTAGAGGAATGTTCGGGTGCAAAGTCTGGGTCAACGAGGAATAGGTGCATGTACTCCCTTGATTAGCAGACAAAGCAACAGCTATAATCCAGTATGCTCGACAGCATGGATGAAAGCTAGCCAGCCTCTTCCTAGAGGCGGGCTCGAGTGATGCTCCTCACGGGGGGTAGATCCCACACGATAGTGGGGTAGACGGTTCTCTGCTCCAGCAGTCACGGTACCAAAGCAATATAATCCAACCAGAAAAGGTTCTGCAGTCGCCGGTGTAGGTTCTCCGGTGTACATATCCAACGGTTCTCGTCTAGGACTCCTCGGGTGGGGGCACGAGTTTAGGCCGCCCAGCCTGGATAAGTGCACTAGCTATATACACGACGAACCGGTGGTAATGCTGGTCACTGAAGAACGGTAGCCGCACGATACACTATAAATGATAGACTATTACTTCACATTAGAATAAGTCGAACTCAACGGTACTGCGTTAAACTCTGACACTTTAGCAATCTATTCGCACGCGGTTCTCAAGGCTCTATTCAGAGGCAAGGTTGCTCACTTCACTTGGTCGTTGACTCGTGGTGAAGGGTTTACTAGTAATGAACGAATTGCTGCTGTTTCCACCTGCGCCGTATTTATACGTAAGGTGAATTATCTAGTGCCAACCTCAGTTCTGTCTCGTATTACTGCGCAGACTTGGACATGTTGAGACATGCCTTGGCGTTGCCTTTGAACTTGCCGTTGGGGGTATGGTCGTTGGCGCCTAGGGGTCGCTGTCCAATAGGAGAGCGAATATTATGGTCTGGTTTGTACCCAGGTAAAGGGATATTCCGTGTATATATACAAAGAATATACAAGGGATATCAAACGATATACAAATATTATACAAGGGATCTCAAGCAATAAATATATATATTCGGTTTAATCTGACCCTTTGTAACACCAACATTATAATAGTTGTATAATGCTGTATTGTATGTATCTGTGTGTATGAGAGAGGGATATGCGCATGTGTTTGTGCATAATGTGTGGGGGGGGGGGGGGGTTTGTAGTTATCCTATATAGGTTTAAGAGGGGAGGTCGCTTATAAGCCCTTGGGTTTTTTGACCTTTCCTGCACATTTTAACTGTTCTTCTTTTTACTTATTTTATTCCAGAATGTATGTTTGTAAGTGCAAATAACAATAAACAAATAAATAAACAAATAAACAACTCTTAGTTAATAGTTAGTTAATGACAAAGTATTTCCCAACAGATGAATGTATACAGTGTTGGAATGGTACAGCAATAAAGACTCAGAACCCAGCGGAGTGTCGGACTGCATGTATGTATCAGCCTCACATTGCCGCTCTGGAAGTTCCCCAAAAGCTTTTGTTAACACCTCCCCCCTGTATCCCCATTGTCCTCTCTCCTTACCTGGTCACCCCTCCCCCTTTTCCCAGCAATGGCTTAAGAAGCAAACTCACAGAATGTCAGGGGTGCTTGAGCCTTTTTCCTGGCCAGAGAAAGTATTCTACTAACCTAAATTGTATTTGCTTAGCCATGTTTTAACAATAAATGTGTATCAACCATGAAGATTTTACCACGTGCATGATTAACCTCTCCACCACAGCTCCCTGTTTATTTCTTTCTACCGTTTTCTAAATCCCTGTCCATAGGACCAACAATAACAGAAAGTCAAGCCACTGTACTAATGATGGAAAACATTTCTCCACCAGCGCTATTTTGCAAGGTGCCTTTTATCGCCGCCCTAGTTGATTGTGATTGGTTTGACAAATGAAAACAGCCCAGAACGTTTATTACCTTGTGTGTGATGATAATGGGCTCCGCCAGATGTTTCTCTTGCACTGGCATGGTGCTAAAACACAGATAGGTCTGGCAATGCAACACTAAGTGTCCATTAACCATGTGGACAATCCAGAACCCTCTAATACAATGATCTATTGATGGTGGCGGTCATTTAACACACACCTCTTTAACAGAATCCTCCACAATGAATCAACCAGGTCAGTCGGGCATGTCAAGGAGCCTACATCTCAGCCATGCTAATCTGGGGGCGGCTGTTCAGAATTCTCTGTAACCCTGTGCAACTCAAAAGGAAACAATACAGCATAAAAATCAATCTCAATCAGGCTTGGGAAGCTGACGTCAGATTTCAGAGGCAGGCTGCCATAAGTACGGTAGAGGATCACTCCAGGTGACTGGGTCAATTTAACCCTTCCCGGTCTCCCTTCCTTTCTCCTGTATTGCATGTTTTCTATGTTTCATCTATTTCTTTATGCAATAAAATAGAAGTGATCCTCCAAAGATGGAGAACATCCCAAGCTGATAGATAGATAGATAGATAGATAGATAGATAGATAGATAGATAGATAGATAGATAGATAGATAGATAGATAGATAGATAGATAGATAGATAGATAGATAGATAGATAGATAGATAGATAGATAGATGGGCCTGAATGCGCTGCATGACGGATAGGAGACAGTGACACACGTCACTTTCATTGAGCTGAAGAACGTGCCAGTTGTAACAAATTGACAACAACAACAACAACAACAACAACAACAACAACAGCGACCATCTGTCGTGAAGACAGTGATTTGCACTCTGAGCAATCTCAAGCCCCGGTTGGAAATAGGCTACTTCGGATTTTGATCAATTGATTGATTGATTGATTGATTGATTGATTGAAAACTTTATTAACAGATTGCAGAATGGGTACAGTACAGTACAGCTCAATACATACAATTGTTAACCGTTTCGGGGCCAACCACGGATAAATCCGTGTTTCGAATCCAACGGTTGAGGACCAACCACGGACATGTCCGTGGCAAGGTTGTGTCGTGGAAATATATTATCATGTTCTTATAGATCTGTGTTGAGATATCATGTTATACAGCTTGACTCTCAGTATGACCAGCTTGACTGGTTAATGTGTGTATGTCTCTTTAACAACACTCTGACATCCCACCAGTCATAACAAAGTTGTTGTTGCTCCCAGTGACTGCGAACCATTTTTGTTTACCTTCATCATCATATCTGATATTATGTTATGACTGACAACTGTATATTTAACATATGTCTGAAACAGCACTCTGGGTCAGTCTATGGCCAGACGCTAGTGGGTTAACATATTGTCTCTGACTATAGACTGTCCTTTCAGATGTGGCCACGGTGAAATAACCTTTCTTCTTATTGTTAATAAACTTTCTTCTTATTATTGATAATGATTTGTAAACGGCTCATCGTTTAGTCCTTTAATATTTCCCATTACAGATGGCGACGAGTGAAATTATGGGATATTTTTTTTAACTCGTTTATTAGATTTTAAAGCGATGGGGGTCGAGGTGGCCACGGGACGGGCTCTGCAGACAGGGTGAATCTTGGGTTTCCAGGGAAGCGCTGCCCAGTCTCAAACTCCTCCGCGCACTGGGGGGGGGGGGAGAGAACCAGCTGCACCGTCCGTTTGGCTGTCACCTCCGGCTTGAACCTTGGGAACGCGTGGGGAACATTCGGTGAGCTGTTGGCATTCTGTTTAAAGCGGTTTTGTTTTGCATCTATAAAGTAGTTAGTGTTACGAAGGATCAGATTAAACCGAATATATATATTTACTACTTGATATATATTGCATAGTATTTGTATATCGTCTGATATCCCTTGTGTATTCTTTGTACATATACACGGAATATCCCTTTTACCTAGTACAGACCATAATATTTCGTTCTCCTATTGGATAGCGACCCCCCTAGGCGCCACTGCCATACCCCCAAGGTCTAGTTCAAAGTCACCGCCAAGGCTTGCCTTGACATGCCCGGTTCGGCGCAAGAATACGAGACAGGAATAAGGCTGGTACTAGATTATTCACCGTACGTATAAATACGTCGCAGGTGGATACAGCAGCACTTAGCCTAAAGTCAAGTTAACCTAGAAACGTGTTACCCTCAAACGTTAAAGCCTTCATCACGAGTCAACGACCAAGTGAAGTGAGCAACCGTGCATCTAAATAGAGCACTTATAACCGCGTGCGAATAGGATAGTAAAGTGTCAGAGCTTAGTGGAATAACGTCAAGTTCGACCTAGTTAATGTGAAGTACCGCGCACCGGAGAATCTACACCGGTGAATGCAGAGCCCTTTCCGGCTGGATTATTATTATATTGCTTTGGTCCTGTGGCTGTTGGAGCGGAGGAGAATCGTCTACACCCACTACTGTGTGGGATTTACCCGTGAGGAACATCACTCGAGCCCGTCTCTAAGAGAGGCTGGCCGGCTTTCACCTATGCTGCACGCATACTTGGATTACAGCTGCTGCTTTCGTCTGCCGATCAAGGGAGTAATGTACCGACTCCCGTAGCTGGAGCTTATTGATTCCCCGTTGATCCAGAGTTTGCATTCGAACATTTCCTCCCCCTGCTGGCCTACAACCGGAGGGACCCTACTAGTATCTCCCGCTGCCCTACTAGTGTACCATAGATATAATTCCTATTTGATACAGGTGGTATTCATTATCTCCTGCGTAATATTATAATGGACTTACGTTATTGATTTACTCACGCACATTCTTCGCCTAATAAGCGCGACCCTACGTAAAGTATTGTTATATACTATCATTGCTGCTAATAAATATTATTATAACCCAGTTTTGTGTGGAACCGTGTCATTGTGGAAGTGTTCATCTGATATACCTGTGTACTGTATGGCCAGTAGTAATGTACATAAGACAGTAGTGGTTTAATGATACCATACTTATTAATACAGTCAGGGAATTGTACCCCTCAGTTACAGTTAGGTTACGATTAGATTAGGGCGTCTAGATTGACCAGATAGTGTATGACACAGGGTGGTGATTGCCGACGAGCAGTCCAGGGGAGAAATAATATCTCTTGCCTCAAATCCTCAGAGAAAAAACAAGGAGAAGGGGGACGCCTGTCTACGACTGTCTTGTCAACTCTGACAGGTAAACCTATGGGGATGCGAGTGGGAGTTTGAAGTTATTTTTGGGGTTCTGGGTCTAGAGGGTGTCTAACATTAGGACATAGTTTTTCTTTTTGTGTGGTGTGTAACCCTCTTGTTTTCCTCTGATCACTTGGATTTAAGGGGTACGTTTTGGTAATTAGCGAGAATTACATTTGTATCCGATATTGTAGGCGTGTGCAAAGTGTACTGTGAGCATGTTGGGAATTACAGGAGTTCATGCAATAAGTCCCACTATTTAGTAAGTAAGTAAGTAAGTAAGTAAGTATTTATAAAGCACCTTTCATACATGTCATGTAGCTCAAAGTGCTGTACACAAACATAGGCATATATATAACGATAAAAGCAATAGTCACAGTGATCAGTTAAGATCAATGTTTAAAAAAAATAAAATAATAACAATAATAATAATAATAATAATAATAATAATAATAATAATAATAATAATAATAATAATAATAATAATAATAATAATAATAATAATAATAACGTAAAAATGAAAATAACGTAAAAATGAAAACATGAAAACAGTCATTTGCTTACCAGTTTGGGAGAACAGGTCCGCACAAACATGTCCGCTCAGTAGCAAACGGAAGTAGGAAATGCACTAAACCAATGCACTTGTACGGTAGGTAGCAATGTTAGCTCTTATAACGCTAGTGTAGTTACGTTTTTATTAGTGGTCAGAGTTGGGTCCATAGGACTTATCCAAGCCCCATGGATCCATCAGTGGCCGCGTATTGTGTGCGTATGTACCCGTTCCCTCATCTAAAGAGTTGGGTCCATAAGACTTATCCAAGCCTTACGGATCCATCAGTGGTCGTGTATTGTGTGCGTATGTACCCGTTCCTTCATCTAAAAAGTTGGGTCCACAAGGCTTATCCTAGCCTCATGGATCCATCAGGTTTTTCCAATCCATAACTATTTGTAAGCTAGACTGTATAGGTACGTTTTTAATTTTCCTTTAAAAATGTGTATGGAGCTGGCGTTTCTGATGTGTGTTGGTAGTGTGTTCCATAGTTTTGGGGCATAGTTGGCAAATGCCATACTTCCTATCCTCTTTTGGTTTCTGGGCGTGTCTAGTAAACCTGTAGTGGATGACCGTAGCGTTCTTGAGGGCAGATAACTAACTAGGGAATTTGCTATGTATTTTGGGCCTTGCTCATTAAGAGCTTTATATGTCAGGAAAAGGACCTTAAAATCAATTCTATGAGTTATTGGAAGCCAGTGCAGAGTGGCTAGGACTGGAGTGATATGTTCTCTTCTCCTTGTATGAGTTAGTAATCGAGCTGCAGAGTTTTGGATAAGCTGAAGCTTCCCAATGGTTGCTTTGGGAAGACCAGTGAACAGTGCATTACAATAGTCAAGCCGACTTGATACAAAAGCATGAATCAGTGTCTCTGCATCCTTTTTATTTACGAAAGGTCTTACTTTCGCTATGTTTCTTAGGTGGAAGAATGACGTTTTCATGGCCTTATTTATATGAGACTTAAAGGTCAGGTCTGAGTCCAAGATGACACCTAGGCTTGTAACCTCAGTCTTTACATAGGATGACAGACTCCCCAGGTTTTCACACAGCACTTCCCTTTTCGCTTTTGGGCCGATCAATAGGATTTCGGTCTTGCTTTAGTTTAATTTTAGGAAGTTATTGTTCATCCACTTGTTTATTGCTAACAGACAATTTGTAATGGACTGTATGGCTGTAGTGTTATTTGGTTCTGCGGAGATATATAGTTGTGTATCATCAGCATAACTATGGAAGCATACATTGTGGTCTCGAATGATGTCCCCGAGGGGCATATATAGTGAGAAGAGTAATGGACCAAGGCAGCTTCCTTGTGCAACTCCAAAGCTGCTGTCATGTTCCTCGGATACATTGTCTCCAAGCTTAACATAGAACCTTCTCCCCTTAATGTATGTTATGAGCCAATTTAGTACATGATCGGAAAAGCCAACCAGTCTTTCAAGACGACTGATCAAGATATTATGGTCAATCGTATCGAACGCTGCACTAAGGTCCAATAGGACAAGAATTGAGACTTTGCCAGCATCGGAGTTTAGCCTGAGGTCGCTAACTATTTTAGTAAGGGCAGTTTCAGTGCTGTGATTTGTTCTGAAACCTGATTGTAATTCCTCCATGATGTTATTATCTTTGAGAAAGGAGTTTATTTGTACTGAGACTATCTTTTCTAATATCTTGCTGATAAATGGAAGGTTCGATATTGGCCTATAGCTTTTTAGTTCGTTTACATCTAAGTTTGTTTTCTTTAGTAGTGGTTTTACTACAGCCGTTTTAAATGCATCTGGAAAAGTGCCTGTTTGAAGCGACATATTTATGATTTCAAGGACATGATTTGAGACACTATCGAACACCCGCTTGAGAAATGCTGTTGGTATAGGATCGAGGCAGGAGGTGGCGGAATTACACTCGGAGACAATCTTACAGAGGTCAGGTAATGTAATACATGTGAATTCCCCCATAGTTATCTCAGGTGGGTTTCCACTCACAGCCAGATCTATATCAGAGGCAATGCTTGCTCTAATCAATGATATTTTTTCATTAAAGAAAACTGGGAACTCTTCACATTTTGTGGCTGATTGCTGCGGTATATGGGGGGGTGGCATGTTAATCAGCCGGTCGATGGTGGAAAAAAGTACCCTGGAGTTACCCATATTTTCTGAGATCATTTTGGAAAAATATTCCTTTCTCGCAAGTTGTATTGCCTTATTGTATGCGCCCATGGCGTCTTTGTATAAATTAAAGTGAGCTGTGAGTTTGAATTTCCTCTATTTTCGCTCGGCTATCGTACATTTTCTCTTGTTATCTTTAACATTGGTTTTATTTAACCATGGAGAGATTCTATCAGTTTTTACCTTT